>NC_047069.1:4833008-5516639 GCF_902459465.1 Asterias rubens | reverse complement strand
ACCTCCCCAACAGCGCAGGTGAAGTAACCACGGTGATATCTCAAACTCATGATGGATGTCGACTGACTAGCCCAGATGACTTTTGTGTAGCGACCTGTCTCTACACTCCAAACACGAATGGTCTGAAAGAGAAATAAAGTGTTTAAATTATTTTCAAACCAATAAAAGGGCGTCTTGCAATGAAGCCAAGACAGATTGCAGTCAAAACGATCAGTTTTTTCTTTCGGTCTACCTATCTCATCTAAAAACTAGGCACGATTTCTACATTAATGTCTACCACACAGACTTTTCTGTTTTGCCATATCTACATAAAATACTGATGAATTTTGTGGCCAACCATATCCATTAATCAGTGTTTGTCTGTCCCTTATTCCATTAGTAAGTCAAGTTTTTCGTTTGTTTGTCTGTCTATAAGACTATTCATTAGTCAATTTGTTTGTTTGTCTATCTCTTAGTCTATCTATTAGTCAAGTTGTCAGTCAGTCTGTCTCTTCTTTAAGCCTGGTTCAAACTTCCTGCGAATGCGATACAGATTTTGACGTCACAAATTCGCAACGAATAATTCACAACAGTTGAAATGTGCTCAACTCCTGCAAAACATTCTCTGCAAAAACAGCCCTGTGACATCAATTTGCTTCGCACTCGCATTTGCAGGAAGTATGAACCTGGCCGTCTTTTCATTTGTCAAGTTGAGTTGTCTTTAGTAGAGCACATCGTGGGCTTTCTGCATTTGTTTTCTGTTATCCTTCTTCTTTCCGTTATCCCTTTTCTTTCCGTTATCCCTTTTCTTTCCGTTATCCCTTTTCTTTCCGTTATCCCTTTTCTTTCCGTTATCCCTTTTCTTTCCGTTATCCCTTTTCTTTCCATTATCCCTTTTCTTTCCGTTATCCCTTTTCTTTCCGTTATCCCTTTTCTTTCCGTTATCCCTTTTCTTTCTGTTATCCCTTTTCTTTCTGTTATCCCTTTTCTTTCCGTTATCCCTTTTCTTTCCATTATCCCTTTTCTTTCCATTATCCCTTTTCTTTCCATTATCCCTTTTCTTTCCGTTATCCCTTTTCTTTCCGTTATCCCTTTTCTTTCCGTTATCCCTTTTCTTTCCGTTATCCCTTTTCTTTCCGTTATCCCTTTTCTTTCCGTTATCCCTTTTCTTTCCGATATCCCTTTTCTTTCCGTTATCCCTTTTCTTTCCGTTATCCCTTTTCTTTCCGTTATCCCTTTTCTTTCCGTTCCCTTTTCTTTCCGTTATCCCTTTTCTTTCCGTTATCCCTTTTCTTTCCGTTATCCCTTTTTTTTCCGTTATCCCTTTTCTTTCCATTATCCCTTTTCTTTCCGTTAAACCTTTTTTTTCCGTTATCCCTTTTCTTTCCATTATCCCTTTTCTTTCCGTTATCCCTTTTCTTTCCATTATCCCTTTTCTTTCCATTATCCCTTTTTTTTCCGTTATCCCTTTTCTTTCCGTTATCCCTTTTCTTTCCATTATCCCTTTTCTTTCCGTTATCCCTTTTCTTTCCATTATCCCTTTTCTTTCCGTTATCCCTTTTCTTTCCGTTATCCCTTTTCTTTCCGTTATCCCTTTTCTTTCCGTTAAACCTTTTCTTTCCATTATCCCTTTTCTTTCAGTTATCCCTTTTCTTTCCTAGGACTAGTGCTAAGTTAGGACTAGTCCTAACTCTTTGTGAAATCGACCCTAGCTTTCGGCGCTCTGAAATCTTTGGTCTGCACTTACCCTATCAGCTGAGCCTGATAAAATCATTGTGCATTCTTTGTCCATATCGACGCAGAATACTGCTTGAGTGTGTCCCACTAATGTATGCTCCAATAGACATGTCCGAAGATCCCAAAGCTTCAGCTGATGGTACAGAAATAGTCAACCAAGAAACAAATTAGTCAAAACAAAATAACGCAGCTCAACATAGAACTCAGTGAATTAGGTACAAATGCTTCATCAGTTTGTTAATTCAAATTAAATTCAGGTTTTAAATTATATAGAAAAGTTTGCGGTAACACCATGTAATAACAATCTCTAAATGAGTTGGGGTGGTTCTGAAAAGAACCGTTGGATTAACTCGACGTTTCGATCAGTATGCTCTGATCGTCATTCTCCAGAAGACGATCAGAGCATACTGATCGAAACGTCGAGTTAATCCAACGGTTCTTTTCAGAACCACCCCAACTCATTTAGAGATTGTTATTACATGGTGTTACCGCAAACTTTTCTATATCTTACTTCCACCATGCAAAGTTTCAAATCCTACTTTTAAATTATATTAAAAACATTAAACATTATCTTTCAGTACGCTCTAACCCACCAATCAGATGCTTGAACTGGAGGTGGTATAAAAACCTATATACTACTTCCTCTTTTTTTATTACACAGTGCGTATTGTGAATGTCAATGCGTCACGCTCCGTATATGGACACGGCAAAAATGACATTCTAAACTGTGTGCGCTTCGTTGCGAAACAGCTTTCTGAAATTTTATCTTTGCGTGTTGACGTGAAACTGGAAGATAAATTTGTTATAACACGCGCGCTCGTGGTTAGTTTTCCGTATTCCACTCGTGCTTGTGTGATAACTTATAAAAATTAAAAAACAAATTCGCAGATTTAACAAATTTCATTTGCAGGTAGAAAACACAGTATTATAATTCAATGAGTAGTCAGACTGCAAAATGGCACAGAAAGAACTACAAGATAGGATGAGAAAAGTAATATATACATAAAAGGCCAATAGTTCAAAAAAGTGTATTAAAATTATGATAAGAAATTGGGAGAAAAATATTCACAAAATAAAATCATATACAATCCAAGGTAAAGCAGTATTTGAAAACAAAGAAAGGAAATGGGGACCAATAAGGACAACTACAAATTAACAACAAGAGAAATGGCATTATTAAACAAATTCAGCATTTATATACGAAAAGTGTCCTGAAACCCTCAGCCTCCCAAATCCTTCTATCTCGTCTTCGCAGAAATGAAGGATTCAGATGGTCTGAGGGGCTGCAGGCTCAAATAACACACAAATCCCCAATATCAATTCAATATCAACAAATCAATCAATTCAATTCGTTATAGTCCTTTCTTTAGAAATATAAAAATATAAATTCCACAAGTCTCAAATTGCTTAAAGCTCCTAAACAGGACACTGAAATGTGTAAACATAAACAAATATAGAAAAAGAAGTTAAGACGACATTAATATTTTAGACAGTGCAGGACAATATTTAAAAAGCATTGGCAAGTATAAAATATCAGATCACAGCCTCGCACTCTCTCCCCTTGCAAAAGAAACATCGTGATTGGCAACTCAAAAACCTGTAAAACAACCTTCTTCTTCAGTATAAATGTCCTTGTCAGGCATTATAATGGGTCCGTGGAAAAAAGTAAGAATATTTGATTTAGTACAAGGGCTTCCCTACATGTTTACATGGTGTAGGGTCAAGGATACATTACACTTTTAAATCACAACTTGTTAGATTTTTCCCGAGGGTAACACAAAAACGGAAATCAGACTGAAGTAGGAAAAATGTCATGCCTTCCTTGTGCAACATGTTCTCGAGAAGCATTCTTTATGGAAACTAGTGTCTTACCGTTCTGTCTTGTGACGCTGTGACCAGCCAGTAATCTTGCCTCGCCATTGCCCAGATTGGTCCGTCGTGACCGAACATAGTCCGTGTGCAGACACCACTGCGTAGGTTCCAGACTTTCACTGTCCCATCAAAGGAAGAACTGACTAAGAGGTAGCGTGTGAAGAAGCTAAGGCACCAGACTCCCTTCTGTGATACACAGATAGAAATTGAATGAACACAAATTTAAGGTTTTTGGTTATTATATTAGTTATCACACTGGCGTTTGTCGAGGAGGACAGAAATATATGGCATGGGAGGCATTTTGCATAGCACTCGCCTCTCATTATTGTGGCTCCGTTTCATACCTGGGGCCAATTTCATAGAGCTGCTTAAGCAAAATATTTGCTTAAGCACGAAAATGGCTTGCTTATTTTACACATGTTACTGGCCACAATTTCATGACATATACATTCCCTGTGACTGGTATTTAGCTGTTGTTTACTTAGCATAACAATTGAGCGGAGTCTTGGCCGGTAATCTGATTTTTCGCTTAAGCAAAATTTTGTGCTCAAGCAGCTCTTTGAAATTGGGCCCTGGCTAAGGCATTGGTTCTCTCCTACAAGTATGTCTCCTATACCAGGAGGGTTGTTGTCTGAGCTCTCCGTTTTACTCCCCCCATAAAAATCTTGATCTCTAGCTGATTCATTTCATTCAGTCGATGCGGAGCATCGGATGATGGCCCTCCAAACACGTTGGTCCTCCATTGCTGTACGCAGCTCTTCCCGACGCAGTCCAGGGTCCCGGCACAAGGTGTCCACATAGGTGGTTTGCGGTCTACCTCGGGAACAGTGACCTTGAGTAGGGGCCCAAAGCACAAGCTTGCTCGCTGCCAGCTCATCAATGTGGCTGACTGTAAAAGGACCCTTCATTACTATTTATATTTACAAAAAAAATATTTTTGAAAATGTCAACCTTGTTGGCTTGTTTCTCCATACTGATTTTGTTTTTGACAAACCACTCATTCAGCTTGATCGGAAAACATCATAGGGGAAAACAAAATTATTTTTGAGAAAAGTACAATAAACAAAATTTTTACAGACATGGCAGATTTATTCATCTAAAGTAGCCAAATCTGGTAAGGAATTAAATTCTTGATGATAATCCTTTAGTCAACAATCTCTTACAAGAATCAGACATTTGATGTTATAGCCCGTTATCCATCACATACCTTGTGTCCTTTTAACGTCTGAAGCAGGCTACCGGTGTGGATATCCCATATCTTAATGGAAGCATCTTTACTCCCACTGGCAAGTCTTGTACTGCCGTCAAACGTAACACATAGAACCCTGAAATTGCAAAGAGAGAAATAAAAACAAATTGCTTTAGAACTCTTACATTCGCTTGGAAAAAAACAAACTTCACTCATAAGACCTTCCTATTCCAAGATAAAATTATCAAGAACCAGGCCTCGTTGGGATTAAACCACTAGTTAAAAACCTCTTCACCACACATTAATTCCCTTAGTAATTGTCAATTAATTTACTTTATGTGTTCTTCCTTTCTCACAAGTCGACTTACTTTGCTGTATGACCTCTGACATCAATTTGTTTACAATTACCGGACTCCCAGTTCTGTCTGAGAAAAACGTTATCTCGGTAAACCGTCTTCCACCTAAAGTTACTGGTTGGCAAGGGAATTTCTGCAAAAGAAGAAATGCATTCATGAAGTTTGTTAATAATAAAGGCGGTACGAAAATTATAAAGAATATCAGTTTAGGAAGATACATTCACTCACTACTTACCTACAGGAAACTCAGTGTTTTATCACAGCCATATTTAACCTTTTATTTAAACACCCCCGTGCCCTTGCAATTTCAAAAACGAAGCACCATTCTTTTTTTTTTCTAAATAAAGACAGGGTACAATTTTGGCAATAGTCAAAGTCCTCACATGGCGTATCTCAACAAATGGATGAAAATAACAAACCTGTGAACATTTGGGCTCATTCAAAGAGTGAAGAAAGTAATGAGAGAGAAAAACATTATTGTCGCATAAGATTGTAGGCTTTCAGATGAGAAAGGCTCCATTTTCAGATAAAAACTTTTTGGGGTGAAAATTTCCTCTTTCTCTAAAAGTTCTTCACTTTAAAGGGGTTATTTTTCATAATGTTTCATAATAGCACCAGCTTTCCAGTTTTTATAGTCACAAACGTGTAAAGTAAATACCACAAGTACCCCATGCCTATTAATTGCATTGTTCTTATTTGGGTAATGTGAAGTTTTGTAGGCCCACTTGTAATCTATTTTTGTTCTTTGGCTGTTTTTGTATTTCTTGAGCGCTTTGTTTCCAATTTGTAAAAAGTGCTATATAAATAAGGTTATTATTATTATTTTTAAAATATGAGACGGCATCATTTATTGACATACCGATATCAACATGGTCACATTTGACTTTCCATATGTTATCATGACTCGCCAAATAACACCATGTCCGACTGACCAATGCTGCCACCAAGAGGCTCTGAGGGGAGAGGTACTGAAGAATACGAAGTGCGAGCGGCTCGGGAAGGAGGCTAATGAAGTCATGTGATTGCTTCAACTGAAAACAAACATCGGAGTATTAAACAAATTTCTGCAAGAGATTTCTGAAATTAAATTAATAGGTTCTTTGAGGGCGGTCATTTGTGGGAGCTTCGTTCTGGATAGCCTCTTTGTTGCAGTTATCAAAGCAATATCCCACAGATTTAACATCAAAGTATTGTCATTTTGACAGACACCGTCATCAACAACAGAAGTGCATCTAGTTTTTTCGAAATCTTGAGGTTTAGGCGTAATTTTTTTATCAAAGTTACATAAAATAATGTCAAAATATCAAAATTACAATTTATTAAATGATAAATAAACGCGCTATTAACGAGTTTAAATAGCACTCTCGTTCACTCAAGAACGGTTTAAAGGAAACTTAAAAGAGCCCAATTTCATGGCTCTGCTGACTGCAGAATTCTGCGCTTACAACTCATAGAAGTGTCCGCATTACAGGGCACCATTAGCGCAGAATTCCCAATAAGCCCAGCAATAACATTGGCCCCGGAACTTACGGCCAGTGAACTGCAGAGAAAATACAGCTGTCTGGAATCCAACCTCTTCAATAGTTTGTGCAAGAATTCATTCCTTTGGACATCTGAAAATATAACAAACAAACATTTAGCAAAGAGCACCTCGCTAGAGCTCCAAGTACATTTATATTCTGTTGTCAGGTCATCACACATACAAATACAAAGAAAACCGACTGAGTAATATGATACCATATTGGGGTAAACAAAGAAAAATTGACAACAGTGGGTTTTGAACCTGTGACCTCCGTTTTTACCTGCGAGTGCTCTCCCAACTGAGCAAACTACACAACCTTTATTGACAGTCTAACTTTTTTGTCAATATCTTTGTTCGGGTGGTGCTACACAAACCTGGAAGTCCTAGGTTCAAATCCTACTCTAGTCAAATGTTTTCTCTGTTCACCCCAGTATACAACAATGTTGAAAAAAATAAACAAGTAATCAAAAATAATGCACCAAACAAAGACGCCTTTCAATCTAACGACATCACTACATTCCATTGCTGTCACATAGAGGTCAAAGAAAGGCTTCATTGGCTACGCGGTTTCCATTGTTTCAGCCTTATTTTACAATTAAGATGGTGGGGGTAGGGGGACCCCATGTCAACGCATACAATCCAGCATGGCACAAATATTTTTCAGAACCTTTCTTTGCGGAGAAAATTAAATAAAAAGAAGTCTCACCATTCCAGCACTCTTCATACCAATGGTATAGCTGCCACGCTTCATCTGGTACAACAGGGATAGGTGGAAGATTTCTAGGCGAGGTACCCGACTATAATAAAAAATAATTAAACAAACAGTTAAACCCTCAAAAAGATTGCATTGTCAAACAAAGAATTGGATGTTAATAGTGAGAGAGGTCACAACATTTGCCCAAAGTTTTTATTGCAGTAGAATAACTTATAGGGAAACTTGCTCAAAAATTGGCGCAACCAAGATTTTGCACCATCATCTATACCTCGGTCTCCACTAGGCTCCCCACTGTCCTGTTAATGCACTCTTAACAAACTGACCACAGCTCAGAGAGCACTCCTACTAGGTACCAGTTCCAATTCCTGCCACGCCAATCATCAAGCTCAGACCAAGCTGATCCCCTTCCAGTTTCCCGCTTTCACAAACTGTTGAGCTAAGCCTCTAAGGCAGTGTGCGAATTGGCAGCTACAGCAACGGCTACGACGACTGTTCCCAAGGGTTTGCTAAGGATGCCTACACTTCAACACAAGATGACGCGGAAATCTAGCCGTAGCTGTATAGCCAATTCGGACATGGCCTACGTATTAGCTAAATCAGCAGCAGTTCTTAAGCAACATTTTAGCTAAATCAGAACAGCCATTCTTAAGATAAGCCTACAAGTTAGCTTAACCTCAGCAGCAGTTCTTAAGCATCATACAGTCTAGCATTGCTCCCGAACTTTTCAGAACCATTAAAACTTGTAGAGTTTTATATACATGGCGTCTCCACAAACCTTTCTCAAACTGTATTTCCACCATGCACAGTTCCTTAAGAAATATGGATCTGGTGATAAAAACCAAATAATGAATCATTATGTAGCTTTTTGCAAAATTTCATTGCAAAATTTGACGTACCATAGTTGGTCTGGATCTGCTGATCTGTACTTGAGTCAATGACTTTGTAAGTTGAGGAAGGTTTTGTAATGTGACTGGACTGTAGTCTTTTGGGACATCACTCGACGCATTGGGTCTTGGTCTGTCCTGCATGTGCCGACGAACTGCTGGAGAATCATCAGTGAACCTCCTGCAAAAAGATGGTTTTTTTTACCGTTAAATTTGCATTGTATACAAAGGGCCGAGCACAACATTAGTAAGATTGAAAAATCTGTGTTCAGATTTGCATTTAAAGATGGTGAAAAACTTCATTTGAAATACTTTTGCCTGAAATGCTTTAGTTATTGAGATAAAAACAACTAGTTCTGATCTTGTGAACTGTTGTTTAAACATTTAAAGGTGGTTTTCTTTAAAGCCTAAATTTTAATGGGTTTGTTATTTCATTTGTCTGTTGGGTCACACAAAGTGCAGATACTGGTCTTTGACAATAACCAGTAATGTAAGGCATCAAGCGCACTTGACAATAACATCTCAATGTGATTTACATTAGTGCCCTGGTCATTCGGCCAATAACATATCTTTGATCTTTCTCAGCTCCTTGGGAAGTATACAGCCACAAGCTGCCGTGGCATGCCTTTTCATACACAATATCAATCTCTACCCTCGCAGGTACCCATTTATACCCCTGGGTAAAGAGAAGCAACTATAGTAAAGTATCTTGCTCAAAGACACAAGTTTAATGACTGGGATTCGAACCCACACTCCGATGACTTAACCACCAGAACTTGAATTCGGTGCTCTAAACCACTTAGCCATGACAAACTAGAAATTGCTATTTCATGGACAACATTCTAGTTTTTCCCCAAACATTTTGACAGAATAAAACAATGAAAACAATAAAATCACCTGACACTTGCAGGGGCAGATTTGCTGAGTGGATTATTTCGGTTGCTACGATGACTCTTTGAATGGATGCTTGGTAACTTGATGTTGGTGGTACTTCTTGTCATCAGATACGTCGTGGAAGAGAGGTTTTCCCGCTGTAACAGAACAAAACAAACTGAGCGTTACCAACGAAAGATAAATTAGGGGACACTGAGATTGCCCAATAGCTAGAAGAAGTTCGAATCCTATTTAACATCGATTAAATTGTTGGGGTACCCACTGCCAAAATATAGAATTTGAAATGCCTCTTGCTACCGGGCAATTTTGGTGGTTAGGTGGTGAGAGATATGCTTTAGAATGACAAAGGTCCTGGGTTCAAATCCCATCTAAGAGTTTGAGTCATTAGATGATGTCGTTGTCAACAAGGAGTTTCTAGACAGTGGGGACCCTTCAGTGAATACTAAATTCAATGAAACATATTCTTAAAGTAGTGATCAGCCAATTTTCAATTATATCATCTGTCTGATCAAAACATTGTTTCTTGCTCAGTTAAAAACATTTCCCTTTGCTAGAAGTATATACACACATTTGTTACTGGTTTTACGCTTCTTCATTATCTTTTTATCATTATTTGCAAGAGTAAAATCTTAAACACCAGAAATGTCTCTTACAGCACTTAGCCACCTTAAAACTTACCTCTGACGTCAGTTCTCATTGAAGGTTCATCGAAGTCAGTTTCTGCATTACACATCGTTACATCCCTTCTCCTCTGCAAATGGGCGCTAAATGATCACAAACAAAAAGTAGTGTCTGTTAACTTAGTGTCGGTCACAAGTTAAGGTTTGAACATCATTTCTTTCTGTTCAAGATATTCGTCGTCGTTGTCCTATGAGTCATGGCTGACCCTTTGTGACCCTGATTATGAGTGAGTTCCACTTCAGCCTATCCAGTGCAGATCAATATGCAGCGTTTATTGATAAGCCTGTGAGTTCTTTGATTCCGACTGTCCAAGAAGATATTACACAGTGACTATTGTTCAGTTGGAAAACCCAAGACCGCAGACGTCACGAGTTTACTGGCTGAGGCTAAAATCGGGCTCGGGCTGGCAGTCCAGTGTCAGACTCGAGCCCTTGGCCTAGATTCATAGAGCTGCTTTGAAAGCAGAAAAAGTAGCTAAGCGCAACACAAATTTGCCGACCAGAATAAGGGTTACCAGCCGAACTACCATGTCACAAGTACAATTAGTGACTGGTATCCTTTTGAAAAGGCAATATTGTCTGACTAGCAGCTCTATGAAATTGGACCTAAACACGCTACAGTACTTCAACTATAATTCAGATCAGGGTCAACACAAGGGGGCTCAGACTCTTACCTTCCAACATGAAAATAGTTTCTGACCGCTCTTCGTGCTCGTGTTTCTCTGCTCACATGAGAGCTAATGGGTGTGAACCGATGGTGTGGATACAGCTGTTGTGAGTGTACATAAATCCCTATGGAGTGTGGGCTGAAGACTCGTCCACAGAAACCCAAACTGGCTGTAATTACTTCTCGTCAGAATACCTTCCAAAATGGAACATTTCTGGGGGATAAAAACAGATCAATCACATTTTTACAAGCATTTTGATTGAATTCAGATTTACAGATTTGATAATTGGTTTAGTAAGAAAAACCTAGAAAGCGTGTACAATAATATGTTTTAGATCTGGGGTGAATTTTGACTGTTTCGGTTGAATTGGCCATTGGTTTAGGCACTGGCAAAAGACCAAAACATTATGGTTACGACCGTCAAACGCACCCTAAGAGTCCTTTCCTAAACCTTCGCTTTTTGTATTTTTTTTTTTTTTTGCATGGATGTTGGTCACCTCATACCTTGGACACTTTGTACCTTTGATCATTTCGTACTTGTCTTGTGTCAAAAAGGTACAAAGTGTCCAGGCAGAGTACAAAGTGGCCACAGTCAATTCGTAACAACAAATTCTTATATAGCGCATTTCACAATAACCGTATCAATGCTCTTTACATTAGTGCCCTGGTCATGGGGCCAATAACTTTCCTGTAATGTTTCTCAGCTCCCTGGGGGAGTATACAACCCTGAGCTGCCTGTCAGGCGCTTGTGGCTTTTTCATACACAATATCAACCTTTTTCATACACAATATCAACCTCTACCCTCGCAGGTACCATTTATACCCCTGGTGAAGCAATTATAGTAAAGTATCTTGCTCAAGGATACAAGTGTCACGACCAGGATTCGAAACCCACACCCGGTGAATCAGCACCAGAACTTGAATTCGATGCTCTTAACCACTCGGCCATGACACTCTATTCGTACCTTGCAAAAGGTACGAAGTGGTTAAGGTACGAAGTGACCTGACACTTTTGCACGCTGTGGTTCGAACATCAGACAGAGGTTTGGAAAAAAGCCTTTGGTTGGCGAACCTTGAAAGGCTTGATTGGCTCACAAATTATGTACAAACAAGCTTGGCTTTGCTCTTCCAATAAATTCTGTCACACACCTGTTCATGACTCCACCTATCGATCCACACAGCCACATGGTCCAACTGACGATGATATTCCATGTTTAACTCATCTCTGATTGGTCTCCCTCTGATGCGTGCCATTGACCGAGTAGACTTGCCCCGATTGCTGGTCCGTTAGATGAATCCAATTGATCTCCTTCACCGTGATGATGGTGCAGAACCTGGAGGGGGTGTTCCATTGTTGCTTTTAGATTTCCTCTGTGCATCAACGGAAAAAAAGGGTTATTTAAGGTGAAGTAAAACAAAATCATAACGTCCTCCCCCATTTCCTTTTAGGGGGCCGCATGAACAAAAACCTTCCCTGCGTTCTCTCTTGTTCTTAACACCAACACTGACTGGTCCACAGACAAAAGCAAGTCTAGTCATGTTACATATTATAGAAATAATGAATGCTTACGATTACATTGTTACACAATATTAAATGCATTAGTAAAATAATACACACATATTTGATGCATATTAGTATAATATTACACAAATATTGGATGCAATTGAGTACAATAAAATTATGCAAATATGTGATGATTATGAGTTCATAGTGACAGAATACACCCACATTGTGAAATCTGGACTTCTCCATTTGATGAGGCGAAGCAGAGTAAAATGGAATAGTCAGGGTGATTATATTCTGCGAAAATGCACGAACGAAATACATTCTGTATTCATTTCAAATAACATGCACATAGATCCTTGTCATTTGAAATTATTTCAGATTGAATTAGTTTTCTAACACTTTATTTTGTCTGCTGCGTTTGTTTATACAGAACTACACAAAGTCTCTTCACAGGCTCTACGACCATGAAATCTGTGAATTCTTTGAGCATGCTAAGCAGGCCCTGCTCAGCAAGACCAGAAACACTCTTGACCCAAAGAAGTTTGGCTTTGGTGGCAAAGAGAAGCTCCACGGCTCAACCGGTGACCTTGCCAAGGCCGTGTTAAAGGGCAAAGGTCAGGAATTCCAGGGGTCAGAGGCTGAGTTGACTGACCGTCAGCGATTTGATATGGTAAGAGGAAGTAGTTAAAGGCACTGGACACTATTGGTAATTGCTAAAAATAATTGTTAACATAAAAACTTACTTGGTAACAAGCAATGGAGAGCTGTTGATAGTATAAAACATTGTGAGAAACGACTCCCTCTGAAGTAATGTAGTTTTAGAGAAAAATTGTAATTTCTCACTCAAATATTTAAAGACTTCAGGGCTGAAGCTGTTTAAGGCAACGGAACGCACACAAATATGTACAACAGGGGTGTTTTTTCTTTTCTTTCATTATTCTCTTGCAACTTCGATGACCAATTGAGTCCAACTTTTCACAGATTAAACTGTGTACGTTTCACCAGGTGAAAATGTGAATAAAACCCCCTCAACTATTAAAGGAGCATACTGTATAGCCTAGATTCTGAGTCCTCACAGTTATTTTATGCATATGTTGGGATACACCAAGTGAGAGTACTGGTATTTGACAATTACCAAAATTACCTTGGTAATAACTCCACACCAACATGTTTGGACTTTGATAAGATTTGTATGCACATTTCAATAGAGGCTGTTTATTAGATGTACACAAAGTTCACCTAGTCCGTACTTCACTCTATAGGTTTTCACCCAGATCCTAAATGAGGTTGCTCCAATGTGCCAAGCTGAACAGGATTTCTGCGCCAAGTTCTTTGGGCTCGGTTCAGACACTGATTTCATGGTAAGTGAGGGTTAGATTTCATAATGAAACACGCAGTTTGCTATCATGGAAGATCTGTCCAGAATACGGCACAGTCGGGGCATGCAGGTGATTTCCTGTCACAAAAGTTGGAACTGAAAAACAAAATTTGAAAGTGATAACATGTTAAAGATATTTGATGTTGTTGGAATTTATAAATTCATAATTTCCCTTTTCAGAAAGCTATGTTTGGTCAAAAGGGTTGAAGAACAGTTGTTCAAGACTTTAACAACTTTTAGTTTAGACTTCTTCTTTTTTCATGTTTCCCAAAATGTTTGCATTATAACCTGTAGGCTTGTGAAAAAAGCTTGCAGGCGACCGACATTTTTTTGAACTCATTCGGTCAGCAAGTGAAACAAATTGTTAATGGAAATCTAGTTTACTTATGTTGACCTCCCACGACAAACAAATTTTAGTCTATTTAACTGTTTCATAACTTGGTTATCGAGAGTCAGTAGCTATGTTATGACAGATTACATTGTCATGTTCATTGTATATTTTCCAACTTTTAACAATGAAGTTTTGTGAGCAAGTAAGCTGTTTAGATTATTTGTTTGCTATTAACATCTGAATGAATAATGATTGTATTGATTAACGTGATTGGTGTGATTTTGATTGGCTGAGAAATAGCAGACTCATCTTTGTGGTTGTGCTCATTGATCCGTCAAAGCTTACCTCATGATTCAAAAATGGACTGTTCAGTAAAGATCTATATGCTGTTTCATTCTTGTACCCCCATAAAACCAAACTCGTTCTCACCATGTTCTGAAGAAATGTAGTCTTGGTGTAAGATGATAGTAATGTGCACGTCAAGGAGAGAGCGAGCGGAGATAGCGATAATTGAGAGATCTAGTGTGAATAACAATGTCTTGCACCAAGACTACATTTTTCAGAACATAAAGAGGACGAGTTTGTTATAATGGGGGGTATTACATAGAGTTATAATGCAGTACTAGACCCGGCATGCGCACAGGCGGCCATTTTCTAAGTTGACAAAGCAGGCATCGCATAGCGTTTGCTTGTGCGGCCATTTTGTAAGTTGACAAAACAGCATCGCAAAGCGTTCAATAAACACAAACTCCAATGTGTGTTTCATATTCAACGCGCGTACTGAATGGTGCGCGCGTGTCTCCTTGCGGTCCCTTCGCGTTTGTGCAAGAAGCATCACCATTGTAATAAAACCACAATGGGGTGTAAAAAAATAAAAAAATATGGCTCTCCACTGTATATTATTTGATATCTGTAAAAAGTCAAGCGTGTTATGTGCATGCAAATTCAAAATCCAGTTGGAATCCAGAAGTTGTGTGTGTGCTTTCATCTACATGCTGACAATCCTTTCATTTATTGCTCACATTCATTGTAAGTATTTGGTGGAAATTGGAGAAGGAATTGGACAATCCCGAAGAGGTTGGTCAGGTTGGTGCAGTGGTATCTTGCCTTACCTTCCACCTCTAGGACCATGGTTCAAAACTCACCAAGGGGCACTATGTGTTTTGGGTTTTCACTATGCGGATTGTTTTTTTTTTAATGCATCACTGTATGTATACACAACTGGGGGTCGAACACATTTGGATGCATTTGAACATGTTTGGAAGTTCTATTTTTGTTACTAGCATTCTATGGATGTTGGTGATTGTGAGATGGGGTTCTATAACAAACCATTTCCTGTTGGACTTTTGACATAGACAATTGAGAACAGGTTCAAATAATGGGATTTTCAAGTCTGCAGTTGTCCATCTGCAGATTTCTATGCCTATACTCTACAAATGGAACATTACAAAAAATGTATCAATGGTGTCACTACACTTGAATTGTACTTGCAATGTTTTTGCTTCTTATCACCAAGGTTTTTTGTAAATCCCAGGGAGAATTGGGGTGCATTTTTGAATGAGTTGTGGCATGCCTGTGTGAGACCGTGGCCGTTTTGGTCTGGCTCCCTATATGCAATCACCAGTGCCGATGATCCATACTTAACAGAGACCAGCCTAACTCCTCTGTAGCCCTCAGGCATTGGGGGGGGGAGGGGTGGGAATCCCAGGGATTTTTTGTGATTTCCTTTTTTTGGCTGGAGTCAAGTTTTAACATGACATGTTGCTTGTTCCGCTTGTATGTGTTACTCCCATCAGACAGCACCATCAGCTCCGAGACATACAGAGCATGGCAGTACCCCAGGTGGAAAGGTCAGAGATCGTATGCCATATTGCACAAAACCAGCCAACGGCTATTTCATGTCTCCTTTTCTTTTTAGTTTGCTGCATGAAAGAGTAGTCTGCATGTGTTGTGAATAACTTTTCTTGTCAATAACTTTTCTTTTGAAAACTGTGTGACTAATCCACTTCTTTGCCTTTTCAGTGTTGAACCGTCACTCTCTAACTAACTATTATTTTACTTCTTATGTCTGCATATCTGCCAAAATGTCCTTGAAATTATGGCACACTATATTTTCACCTGCAATGTGACTCCCGAAATGGCAGACATTAGCTGCGTCTGGTCGTTGGTGCAAGGCGTTATACATGAGACTCATTCAATGCGCTGTGTGCAGATAGACAGATGGTCTTGGTGCAAGACATTGTTATTCAATATCACTCAAATATCATGATCCCCCGCTTTACTTCTCCTCTTTCGCACATTACTATCGAATGCTAGCGGGCGAAAACTGCCATATCACCCCACCACACCACACTCAAATGTCCTCTATTGTTGGAATAGTTGCTACGTGTGTGTGTAGTGTTGGGTGTATGTGCATTACGTAGGGCACTTGCACCAAGACTAACAGACAAAGTTAGCCAGGAGTGATCACACAGGGCAGACAATTTCCAGCTTGCTGTAGTTTGAGTCGTACCTGTAAGAAGCTACTATAGTCAAATCATCAAAATGATAAAAATGCAGAAAGTTTTAGTTAACGAGTGCTGTAGTTCGAGACAAAGTGGCAGCCAGTTTCAACAACAAACCATTCTGTAGAAGTCATGTTATGAAAACCTAGTTTCATGTATTTAATTCAAGAATAATCAAGAAGTCTGTCCCCAAAATGATACCCAAGCCTACACCTGTAAATGGACTGTAATGTTTCAGCCCAAGGAGTAGTTGACCACTGCCCCTGGACAAAACAGTTGATTGTAGCCAACACCTTGAAGTGGCTGTCATGCCTTGTTTTCCAGGCAAACTGCATATGTTCTACATAGTCTAAAGCAATCCAATGAAGATCAGGGCCCAAGTTTATGGCTCTGCTTACCGTTAACTTCTGCGCTTACGGTCATCATTCGCCGCTTACTGTGCAAGCGCTGAATTTCTGCGCCAGCCCAGTAATGTGACGAATGCACATTTTATATACACAATAAAATAATTGGGCTAGCTTTACATTAGCCTGGAATTCCCTACTTCAGTTAGCGCAGATACTTTGCTCACGGCGAGCAGAGCCATGAAATTGGGCAATCGCAAAAGGGTGGGAGAAATAGGGTGCTATAAATGTATTTAAATGCACGTTGTGTGAGGTAGATATGCTGCTTGTGGTGGTGGTTTTGCACTAACAGCGTGGTTTTTGTTTGTATAGCATGGTTTGTATAGTCATTTGCATGAACTTAGTAGTGAGTCTGCACGGGGCATGTTGAGTATGCTTTCCAAATATTGCTTTTATCACTGTAGCATAATTGTATGTCTACTGTTTCAAAAGTTAAATTTGAGGGGAAACTACATGTATTCAGAGAAGCAAGAAATATTATTATTCCAAAATCATGAAAAAATTCAAACCTATCCTTCAATCTTTTGGAAACAGTAGGCATTCAGTAAGAGCTGACAACAGTAAACGAGGTTCTACCAATAACTTATTTTGACATCTTTATCTATTTATTTTTTACTTCTCTTGGCTTGTACGAGAAGTCATTCTCGGGATATATTCATCAATTATTTCACGTAACAAGTGCACTTAACTTGTGAGATTTTATTTTGAATTACCTCGGTGTCCTAGCTTTGTCCTCCACATATTTCCTGATAACTTCTTAAAACTGTTACTTCTCTATTTAAATGTCAATGGGAGACTTTGGAACGCTAGGTGGCAGCAGACTTACCAGGTTAGTTTTCACTGTTAAAATAGTTCCGAGCATGCGCACATTGGTGAGAATGATAGATTTACCTGGTAGGTCTGCGGCCACCTAGTGTCCTAACCGTCCCCCATTAAAACGATGTTGAAACTGATGGTAAGTATTTTGAAAGCAAGTGGCTCTTGGCGCAGCTATGACAAATAAAAGCTAAAAGGCCTGTGAATGCAAATACAATGCAATTTTTGTTGTCACAAATTCGCAACGAGTAGTTAGCGACAGTTGGACTGTGTTAAAATTTTGCAAAACATTTTGCTCTGACAGCACTGTGACATCAAAATTTGCTTCGCATTTGCAGGAAGTATGAACCATTTTTAAGTAGAGACAAGCTCAACATGGTAGAGAAAAAAAGCGCTGGCTGGAAGTAAAATGAGTGCTTGCATTAATTCCTTGTAAATAAAATTTGTTGGGCCAAATCTCATGAGCCATTTTGAGATATGGTGAAAATGGTCTGTATACACCCTAAATTCCCAGCCGAGACACTTGTGTCCTCAAGCAAGACACATAACCATTGCTTCGTCCTTCGGATGGGACGTAAAGCCGTTGGTCCCATGTGTTGTGTAAACGCATGTAAAAGAACCCAGTGCACTTATCGAAAAGAGAAGGGGTTCGCCTCGGTGTTCCTGGCTGGATTGGCAGCATATTGCGCCACATCACCTTGTAAACCATTACATGGTGCTTAAGGATTAGGTCTTTTATTCGCCCCACTCCTTGCAGTAATAATACCTGGCGCTTTGTATCCTTTGGCAAAAGGCGTGTAATAAATACAGTGCACTCCTATAGTGTCCACAATGTATCAACAAGGCTAATGGCACTGATTACTGCTTTATGGCGCCCTCTAACATGTGCTTATCTTCGAGTCACAGCAGGATCAACACGTAAGTGCTGAATAACAGGGTAAGCAGTGCCATTAATTTGGGCCCTGCCGTCAATTTCACAAAACTCTTCCTAACTTAAGACTAATTTTAGGACTAAGGACGAGTCCCAAGCCTGCACTGTAGCATGCAGACCTTAAGATTAATCCTAAGTTAGGACGAGTTACTCGTCCTTACTCAAGATAAGACGAGTCCTAACTCTTTGTGAAATTGACCCCTGGTCATTCATGGACTTGAATGAACTATTGGAACAATTGTTATCTGATGAAAATGAATTTTCATAATGGGTTTATTTTGATTGCAGCAATCAAAAGAAGCAACGATGAAAATGCACAAACGCTAAAATCCCCTTTATCTTCTTTGATAAGTTGAAATTGATTATTTGAATGCAGTTGGTAAAAAGTAGCTGGGAATTAATGCATGCATTCTTTTTCTGAAATCGCAAAAAAATGACCGCTTTTCTGTTATGCTTTAAAGGATTTGGGTACTTTTTCAAAATTTCGGAATGTTTTCAACAGAAATGGTATTTTTACTTGTTTATAATGCACTTGTTCACCATTTTAATGTAATTTTGATATGTGTGCACCTCTGAACTTTTCGTAATTATCGAATAAAAAATCAGGCCCCTACCTAAAGGTTTTTTGAAAAACTAAACACACTTCTGCCGTTGAGAGCGGGCGTCAAAGGACAATGCCGCTGACGTCATTTGTGGGAGTTTGCTTTGTTATACATCCACGCTGCAACAAAGCGGCTTTATCTACTTATGATGTTTTGAGAGTGATTACGTAACGGGGCTTTTCGCAAATCTCGCAGAAAAGCTCTGGACAAGGGCATACAAAATGATTGTTTTTTTACACAATTGAAACCTATTTATAATCATATGACTCGATTTCCTTATTCACCGAAAACATTTTAAGTGGAATTCAGCAAAGTTCACGACTTGACATTTTCGTTCAAGCAGGTCTTTAAACTTACAGGGTTTGAAGATAATGATAGTGGAAAGCTTCATTTCAAATATTACTTACTGAGGTGCTGTAGTTTTTGAGAAATGAGTAAAACAATGTCATGAAATACTTTTGTAAATGCTAAAAATAACTTTGGTCTCATGAGACCAAAATTATTTTAATGACATTGTTTTACTCATTTCCCCAAAACTACAGCACCTCAGCACGTAAAATTTTCAGGGAAGCTTTCTACTATCAGTATCTTCAAACTGCGTTAGTTTAGTGTAAATCTGTGGACATTGTGTTTTTTGTCCTACAAAAAGTACATACACATGGTTTTTGTTTTTGTGATAAAATATTAATTTGTTGATGTGATTGGATGATTACAGGACTTTGTAATGGAAGAACTGATGGCTACAGTAGAAGTAGGAATGCTGGGGAGACATAAGAAAGAGTAAGTCTTTTTATTATTATTAAAATAATAGGCTTTTTCAATCATTGCTTGGTGAGGTATCAATATGTTTGAGAACTCACTCTGCAGTAGTGTAGTTAATAACGATCCAATAAGCTAAAGTAGTAGTCCCAGCTAATTTTCTTTACCTTCCGCCCATGTAGAAGTTGAAAAGCAGGACAGTTCTTTTCCGAACTGGGAAATCTCCCGAACAACCCGATAAATCTACTCCGTTGTAGTAGAATATAGAAAGACAGTTCTCTAAGAACAAACTAAACCTGGCCAATAGATACACACTTAGTGTTTTAGCAAACTATAAATATAATATAAAAATATTCAAAAAAATTATTCTGTTTTAAAGCCATTGGACACTTTCGGTAAACAGTATTGTCCAAGGCCCACACTTCCCGTATCACAACTTATATAAAATAACAAACCTGTGAAAATTTAGGCTCAATCGGTCTTCGGAGTCGGGAGAAAATAATGGGAAAACCCACCCTTGTTTCCGCACGTTTCGCCGTGTCATGACATGTGTTTAAAATAAATCCGTAATTCTCGATATCGAGAATTGATATTGTTTTAATGTTTTCTCAAAAAGTAAAGCATTTCATGAAATAATGTTTCAAGAGAAGTCTTCACCATTACCTTCTGTAAATTTGTCAATCTGTTAACTGTTTTTGTTTTTTTTCTGTACCGAAGTGTCCAATGGCTTTAATGTTAAAAAACAAATTGATGATTGGCAGCCACTGGCTGATATAACCTTGTTTACTGATACAAATTCATTGTTAGTTAAAGTAACACACTCGGGACCATGGTTTCTGTTCTGGTCCTGGTAGCCTTGGTTCTTACTAACCACTTGTAAAGCAAATAAGGGAACCAGTGACACTATAATAAAATGGGGGAAGGCAGTGAAATGCCAGACCCGTGGTTGACGAGACTTCCAATGGAGGTGTTCGAGTGACTACACTTCGCATGTATGTTGCTAGCCAGTGGACAACCATGGGGTGTGCACTCAGACTTGCTCCATGCTAGCTGCACCACGCATAACACTAAGCCCATAGGTCTTCCTTTGACCTCGTTGCTGTTATGCATGGGGTCTGTTGAAAGGTCAATCAGTAGGAGGGTTAATGATAGTATAGGTTTGAACCTACATGTACATTGTTTTTCCTCAATTCCGATCTTAAGAAATAGAGTTTTATTTTTTTGTAGTAATTGCAATGATCATTTTGTTTTTGATACCCTGTAGAGATAAGAAGACGACCGTATTACCAAACAGTGATATGAGGTAAGTGGATTATGTTTAGATAAGCAAGCAACTATTTGTTTTTGTTATTATTGTTACTAATATATTTTTGTTTACTTGTCAACTTCATATTGAAAATAGACATCAGAAACAAATTTACAGCAACAGTTACGGAAAACACTTCGGCAAGGCAGTACAGCCTGCGCAACAATTACGTGCTACTAAAGCTTTATCAATGGACCTTATGCATTGACGTCATCCAGCCGCCATCTTAGAGGAAAAACGGTGACGAAACAGATGAGACGCACAGATTTGTACGTGCGGCGCACAGTATTTGCCAAGTAACAACCTCCTTTTGACCTCTAGGTGAGCTGCCTTACTGAAATGACGTCATATTCATAAGGTCTATTATAAGACCATCTCTGCCCTCCCAGGTACCCATTTACCCCTGGGTGGAGAGAAGAAATTGAAGTTAAGTAAGTGTCTTGCTTAGGGACACCAGTGTCATGCCCGGGAGTTGAACCCACCACTCCGCAGAACACTAGAGCTTGAGTAGGGTGCGCTTATGCGCACAGACACAAAACACAAATATTCACTCAGAGTTGATTTATGAAAGTTTTGACAAATTTCCTTTGTATGTATGTATTGTCTTTGTAGGGCAGTGATGTCAGACCTCTTCCAGTCACTGGAACCAGAGCTCAAGAACTTCATCTCATTTGCTGAAAGAATGGATAACTTGTGAGTATGGACCCCTTGAATGTTTTCGCTAACATAAGTTTGCCAATAAAATTCACGATAAATTTACTCCCGGCAAACTTTCAGCCAATCTTTTGCAAGACCAATCCTTATTTTTCATTTTAACCAGACCAGTATTCTCATTTGTTGTATCCAAACATATTCATAAAATAACAAATCCTAGACAATTTTGAAACAGTTGGTCGTTGAAGTTGCAATAGAATAATCAAAGGAAAAAATGCCCTTGTCGCACCAATTTGTGTGCTTTCAGATGCCTAATAAAAGGCTTCAGACCTTTTGTCTTTTAATGTGAGTGAGAAATTTTCTTTAGTTTCTCACAATGTTTATATATTATTAACGACTCTCCATTGCTCGTTACTAAGTAAGATTTTATGCTAACAGCTATTTTTCAGCAGTTACCAATAGTGTCCATTTCTGTCTTTAGTTTCTCCGTGTACATGTTAGTCCGGATCGGGTATCAAGTGATGGCATCTCCTAATAAGCAGTCTAGCTCCTACCTCCGTATGGTGCTTGCTAATTGTCTGATTGAAGTCAAGAGGAACTTTGACAAGTACATTGTAAGTACACACGGCCTGACTAGAAACTATTTTTTTTAGTGTATTTTTTTAAGAGCTGTACTATCAACAGCTCTCCATTGCTCGTTACCAAGAAAGTTTTTATGCCAACAATCATTTTGAGTAATCACCAATAATAGTAACAATAATAACAACCCATTTTTATATAGCGCTTTTCACACCCGGAGGGCGTCCCAAAGCGCTTCACATTATTACCCCTGGTCACTGGGCCTTAAATCACGCCTTAAACCATCTCAGCTCCCTGGTGGGGAGTATGCAGCCTGTGCAACATTAATATTCGCTACTCGGCTAAATCAATCACAAGAACCATCTCTGCCCTCACAGGTATCCATTTTTACCCCTGGGTGGAGAGAAGCAATTATAGTTCTAAGTGTCCTGTGCATGGAAGGCGACACATCAAATCAGATTGTTAAGTCCGTTGATTGCTTTTCTTTGACTTGTTTTTCTAGGATAGTATCATAACATCAATCAAAGAGACCAAGCTGTCTAAGAAGAGCAAATGCGGCATCCTTTCATTTGTTAAGGAGTTTGAGGTGAGTCAAGTGTCTTTAACTTTACTGCACTCAGGGATAAGAGATTTCAGTAAGAAAGGGATTAATCATTGCAAAAGCAGTGAATTCCATGCTTATCTCAATTGATTGCACTGGATAGCAGGGAATGTGCGGGTACCTACTCTACCTTACTAGGCATTCTTCACATTAACAGTTAGCGCGGAAGTTTGACGCTTGCCTTGGTGTTAAGCAGAGTCATGATAATGGGCCATGATCGTCCCAGCTCCAAGTGCTTTTTCTGGCCTCAAGGTGCCTGCTTATGCTTCGGCCACGACAAGCCTAGGTACACTTTCACACTGTTCCCCTGGGTCTTTATCCCACAACATTCAATCCCATGTTTAACACAAGTTCTCCTCTATACAATAGATATTAAATTTGCATCAGGGATAAAGAATATTATTCTTTTTTACCCATACACCGATGTGTGTTAGCACTGTATACTCGGTACTTTCCCCGAGTCCTGTGAACAAATATCACAGGCATATTACTCGGGTGGGATTCGAACCATCGACCCTTGCAGTTCTAGAGTTCTCTTCTGTTTCCCAACAGCAATTTGCAGAGCAGGCAGAGACAGTCTTCAAGGGATCAGATCGCCGGGGGGACTTGGATAAGGCTTACACTAAGCTCATCGCTGCTCAGTTCGGTGCTATTCATAAGATTGCATTGGAACACCAGAAAACGCCAAGTGACGTCGTCATATTTGGTAATTATTTTTACAATATTTGTTTAATATTTAATATAAAGCAAGATTATGAACAATAGTTTCATATTAGAATCACCTAGATGCACTTTACAACAATGGCTACATTGAATAATAGAAATAATAATAAAATAAGATATTGATACTAATATGCATGTCCTTAATATATACATGTAGAATTGAATTCTCTTTGCCTCCATTTTTAGCCAGCGAATAATCTTCTACACTTTGGTGATTGGTTTTCCCTCCATTGAAAAATACTCACTTGAGTGTTATACAAATTAAATAATGAATGGTTTCCATTGGTGTGATGGAGAGATTATATTCCTTCATCCATTGGAAAGATACTTCTCACCCCAATATTTTCACAAATATTTACCCTTAAACATATATTTTGTATGCTAAATCTGTCTCCTCTTGCTGGCCAGATATTACTTATACACAATAATTGAGGTTTACTCAATTGTTTTCATATGTGTTCCATTTATCTTGCTTTTTGTACCTTGATATTGCATTATTCTTGTACTTTCCATGTATTTTCTATTGCCTTGCTCTTTTTGAAATGTGCTTAACATATCTGTGTAATGATAACAATAATAACAACAAAAGTAACACTACTGTATTGCTTTTGTCAACATTTTGCCTACTTTACAATTCATTCTATTGATTGATTTGTTTATCTTGCTTTTGTACTTTTATATTTTGCATTATTTCTTGTGCTTTCCATGTGTTTTCTATTGCCTTGCTCTTTTTGAAATGTGCTGAACATATCTGTGTAATGATATCAATTATATTGCTTTTTCTGAATATTTCGCATATTTTACCATTCATGTTATGGATTGGATTGATTGACTGTTGTGTGTACAATAATGTTTTGTACAGCTATCATTTCTATATACGATTGAATGTTTGTAATAGCTGTGAATCTTTGACGAACATGTGTCATGATTTGAACCCACACTCTGACTGCATTCTAGAGTTTGAGTGTGTTGTGTACTGTGTTTATCTTTTTATGCCCCTCCCCCCACAGATGTCACATTTACTGGAAATTTATAACATTTTCTCCTGTGATTCTGCCCTTTGTTTTTCCACCTATTCCCTTTCCTCCTATTTCCAAACTCCTTTTCCACCTGAATCTGACACTAAATATACCTGTACATATTACAAGTCTGCAATCCTTATAATACTTGTGTATGTGTCAAACAATACTGTTGTATTGCTACATCAACAATTTGCATACTTTACAGTTTATTCTATTGATTGCTTGATTGATTGTTGTTTTTACAATGATGTTTTGTACAACTATCTTTTTCTATATGCGATTGATTGTTTGTTATTGCTCTTTATCTTTGAAAATGATATGTGTCATGATTTGAACCCACACTCTGACTGAATTCTACAGTTTTAGTGTTTGGTGCTATATATTTCTCTTTTTATAAATTCCCCCCACAGGTGTCACCTTTTCTACAAATGTATAACATTGTCTCCTTTGATTTTTCCCTTTGTGTTTCCACCTATTCCCTTTCCCCCCATTTCCAAACTCCTTTTCCACCTGAATCTGACACTAAATATACCTGTACATATTACAAGTCTGTAATACCAATAATACTTGTGTATGTGTACAACAATTCTATTGTATTGCTTCATCAACAATTTGCATACTTAACAGTTCATTCTATTGATTGATTAATTGTTGTTTTTACAATTATCATTTGTACAACTTGTCTGTTTTTCTATTTGATTGAATGTTTGTAATTGCTGCCACCTGTCTCATGATTTGAATCCGCATTCTGACTGAATTCTAGATCTTGAGTGTGCACTATATTGACAGTCCATTTGGTGTGTTGACAAAATCTTCAACAATCTCAATTTGAAGGAATGAGTTTTTCTCTGAAACTACTGTGTAACTGATTATGATCATTGTTCTGTTCTGTTTCAATATTTGATAATTGTAACAACATATCTGAAATATTTCACTTTTTGCATAACAAATTTTTGTTTGTGTGGTTTTCTCCCCACAGGTGTCACTTTCAAACTTTCGAAATGGAAACCATTCTTCTTTTACTATAAATTTAATTACATGTTCTTATGTACAATTGATTCTGCCCTTATATTATTCCAACAATTCCTCTTTGATTCCTTAGTCTTAGTCTATCTTCATCTTTCTCTTCTTCTGACTTCATTATGATTCTGTTTTCTCACTCTGTGACATCTTAAATTACTTGCATACTTGTTATGTCAATAATTTTTGTACTTGTGTTTTGTTGTTGTCATTTTGCATTTGAAAAAGACTTGGCTAGGGTCAAATCCTCATGTCATTAATTATTATTTTGTTTATTTTAATCTTGTGTAACTTTCATTGCTAGGCTTAGTAATAATAATAAACAGCATTTATAAAGTGCATTATGAATCAAAGGTTCCTCAATGCGCCTAACAATTAAACTACACAGGCCAAAAAACAAGACCAATTAAAATAGTATAGGCTAAATACTATTAAATGGAAAAATAGCTGACATAAAAAAGACACAACAATGCCGACAAAAGTAGATACAAATTTAAAACATAAACCCCACCAGATCTAGATATAATATATAGGGCCTAAACCCCCCAAAATTGAAATATTAAAAATACAAGAAATAGTGATTTAAACAATAACTGTTTACTTAAGGCTTGTTGAACAGCCGTGATTTAATTATTTTATAGCATGTTTCTTAAAGTTAACTTTATTGTGTTGTCATTTATCATTTGATAATGACTTGGTTCCAAATAATAGGCCAGTAAAACTATTTTAACATTTGTTTTGATTTTGTGTAAGTTACATTAGCAGGCCTAGCGAATAACTTAAAATTGTTTTACTTTTTAAACATCTCTTGATTAATTAATCTATCAAATTTTTAACTGAAACAACCAAATGCAAGTTTGTATTAATACAAAACTTTTTGTTTTCATTTCAACAGAAAACTTTCATCATCTACATGGTAAGTGTGAAAACATCCTGTACTCGAGTAGAAAGAGTTTTTTAAATAATGAATCAAATCTTCGATAAACTAAGACAAATTTCGGAGAGTGGAACTTCTGACTTCCGGAACATGGGTATTGAAAAAAAAGGGAGACTACCATTATAGGGGCTAGATAGCTTAGTTAATGTTCGGTAGAGTACTGCAGCCGATTTCACAGAACTATACGCAACTGCGTAAGTCCACTTGCGCATCGTTTATGGCGTAAGTTGCACAGTAAACATTGCGCAAGTGGACTTGCGCAGTTGCGTAAAGTTTCGTGAAATCGGCTGCTGGAACATAAATCTGGAGGTCAAAGGTTAAAAAATGACCTTTGTAAAAAAAAAATCTTTTCTTTCAAGATCGGTTTGAATTGCCTAGTTTCCCTTGTGGTTTATAACTCAATACCTTTTTTACCTTCATTTTCAGCTACATTGTCCAGACTGAAAATCACTTGCCTTGAAACAGAACGCAAAGAAGCTAAGCAGAAATATAACGACCACCTAGGAGCCTATATCAGAGTGTCACTGGGACGACCCATGGATAAACTCAATGTAAGATATCACACAGAAACACAGACATACCGACCAACCAGCAGACCTGGGCCCAATTGCCTAAAGCTGTTAAGCAGAAAAAACTGCCTGACAAATGTCTTTCCTTAGCAAACTTTTTGTGGGGCACAAGTCACAGCAGTGTAAACTTAACTTTGGCTGGTAAGCTTTTTCTGCGAAGCAATACTTTTCTGTGCTTAGCAAGTTTTTTTTGTGCTTGCAGGCTTCATGAAATTGACCCCTTTTCATAGAGCAGCTTAAAGGCAGTGGACACTATTGGTAATTTCTCAAAATAATTATCATCACAAAACCTTTCTTTATTACCAGTAATGGGGAGAGGTTTATAGTATAAAGCATTGTGAGAAACAGCTCCCTCTGAAGTGACGTAGTTTTCGAGAAAGAAGTAATTTTCCACAAATTTGATTTTGAGACCTCAAGTTTAGAACTTGAGGTCTCGAAATCAAGCATCAGAAAGCACACAACTTCGTGTGACAATGGTGTTTTTTTCTTTCATTATTATCTCGCAACTTCTACAATCGATTGAGCTCAAATTTTCACAGGTTTGTTGTTTTATGCATAAGTTGAGATACACCAAGTGAGAAGACTGATCTTTGACAATTACCAATAGTGTCCATTGTCTTTAACACTAAAAGTAGCTAATATAAGCACAACAAAATTATGCTTGTCGAATGAAAGGTACCAGCCAAAGTACCATGAGCAAGTTTGAGTGCGCACATTTAGTGGTCGACTACAGACTAGCAACGCACATGCGCAGTGACGTACTCACTCAAACGACTCGTGGAAGTCTAGTCAACCTTACGTTTTTTTGCGTTAGTGTCACTGGTTTCCCTCTGCGCTTTACACATGTTAGAATGGAACATACTGTTGGGACCAGTGAAGAAACCATGGGCTTGAGGCTAGTTCCAAATGGTCGAACACAGTAGTCGAGTGCAAATGGTCAACCTTTAGTTAACCATTGTGCGCACTCGAACTTGCTCCATGTCACTTGCACCATGTCTGACTGGTGTTTTGCTAAGTTTTAGCCCATGCTTCGGCCATTTTTGTCATGTGCCCAGAATACATACAGTAACATACCGTGATAGTCAGTTCTGAAGTGGCAGGGTCAAGACTATTTCCAGTCCAGGTGCGGTTTTGGTACAAATGGAAATTCTAAACATAATGACTGCAGTCAAGGTACATGTATACCAAAGTTCAAAGCTAACTTTCACAACTTCATGTCGGATAAATTAGGATCATTTAGATGTTAGGTTTGAAATGATTTAAATTTTGCATCGAGGATAAAGAATAGAATTTTTTTTTTACCTCAAATGCACTTGACACGTTTGGTAATTACTCAAAATATATATTAATATAAAAACTTACTTGACAATGAGCATTGGAGAGCTGTGTTGGAAATGACTCTCTGTGAAGTTACAAATCTGCGAAAATTTTGCTCAATTGGTTATAAAAGTTGTACTAAAATAATTTTTTTCAGATGCCTGAGCAAGGCGTCGGGTCTTTTATGCTGCTATGTTTTTTGAGTAATTACCAACTTTGTCCAGTGCCTTTTAATAATGCCCTAATAATAATAATAATAATAAATATTTATAGGGCGCCAAAATCCACCAAAATGAGGTGCTCAAGGCGCACAGGAAAGGGAACCACACACAGCAAGAAACTAAGACAAATAGACCAATTACACATAGGCGAGATTAAACAAAGTGGTTTTATGTTTTTTTAAAATCACTTATTGTTTATGAATATTATCTGTGTTATTTCTTATTGCAGAATTTCTTTGAAGGTATCCAAGTGTTGGTATCACAGGGTGTAAAGGAAGAGGAGGTTGGGTACCAGATGGCATTCAATAAACAAGAGCTGCGGAAAGTCATCAGGGAATACCCTGGGAAAGAGGTAAAGTTCTGAAGGTGGATCGAGTAAAAGGCCTTTTTTCAAAACTTCGTCTTCATCTTTATTTAGAATTTTGCCGACGCTGAATTATTATAGGCGAAATTATGAACAAAGGTACATTAAAAATCCCTAGAGCTGCTAATAGTGTTTGGGTAGTTTTTATACGACACAAGACACAACAATTCTCAAATTTACATTAAGCTTAAGCGGTTTAAAGATGAAGAAGATTGAAGCTTCCCTTTAAATATTACTTGATGGGGTGCTGTAGATTTTGAGAAATGAGTAAACAAAATCACAAATTCTAGTCTCAGTGAGACGGCAATATTTTTAGCATGTACTACAGATTTACGCGACTCTCCTGAAAACATTGCTGTGTGATTACACTTTTTTTCTCAAAAACTTGAAGACTAATGAAGCTGAAACTTCTTTAGGTAAATTATATTACATACATCTTCATCCATGGTAGGAAGGTATTTGTGTCATCTACAAAAGGTCTAAGAGATGTTAAATTTGAATCGGGGATAAAGAATATTAATTGGTTTTTAACCATACAACGATGTGTGTCAGCACTGTATACTCAAACAAAATATCACCTAGGCATGTTACTCGAGTGGGATTCGAGCCAACGACCCTTACAAAAGGTATCAAAACCCTTGAACCACTTGTTCTTTTCAGAACCAACACTACTCAAAAACAGATGATCACATGAATCGGACCGCAAACCTCTTAGTTATTCGTCGTGATCAAACTTTGATTAATATTAATTGGTTTCAGGTGAGGAGAGGTCTGGACAACCTCTACAGGAAAATGGAAAAGACATTATGTGAGGAGGAGAACTTAATGCAGGTAAGATCCTTTCTCAGCCATTACATTGCGAGATCTTTCTTAGCAATTTTAGCACGTAATTCCAAAAGTCATACAGCTGCTTAACGGTAGATTTTGTGCTTACTGCGTAAGTTTTCATTTCGCAGCGCTGATATCCGTTAGCACACGCAAAGGCATGCTAACCTTCTGGTGCTTATTGTATGAAAATGAATGACAAAACAATGCAAATCCATGTTGAATCGCCTACTTTAAATGCTAACCTGTGAATTATGCTAACCTGTGTAATTATGGTATAGTTAGCATGAATATTTTGCTTACTGTCAAGCAGCGCTATGAAGTTGGGCCCAGGTGGCTCGTAGAAAATTGAGTATAGTTTAGGAGAGCAACAGGAAACTACACGTGATGAAATTAATTTGTGTTCAGGGCTATCACTTCTAAGGGTTGTTCCCGAGTTTAGTTTGTTTGTTTTGGATCTCTCTTTTCAGGTGAATCTTCTTTAAGGGAAGGTATATGTTTGGTAATCACTCTTAATATTAGTGTCAATAACTTTTGTTTAGTTAGAAGCCTACCACAGCAGCTTTCAATAGTATAAAGCATTTTTAAAAACATTTCACTTTGAAGTGATGTGGTTTGTAAAAAGATATCAGTTTTTATGCCAACATTTTTTTATAATAGTTAAATTTGCATCGGGGATAAAGAATATTAATTGTTTTTTACCCATACACTGATGTGTGTTAGCACTGTGTACTCAGTACTTTGCAGAGTCCGGTGAAAAAGTGTCAGGCATATTACTCGGTGGGATTCGAACCCATGACCCTTGCAATTCTAGAGCAGTGTCTTACCAACTAGACTACCGAGGTTGCCCGGTAGCTAGAGGCAGTTTGAATCCTATGTTTGGCAGCGGGTACTATTGGGGATTGGGGATTATTCTTCCTGCGTGGATATATTCGCTGCGGATATCTCAAAACATGACCACCTTTTGAAATGTTAGTTTATTGTGTACATCCACAACTAATCCCTGTTAAGGGAGAAGACTGTGTTAAGGAAGGGAGACTTGGGTTAAGATAACCCAAATTCAAATTAGGTATGTTTCTTCCTGCGTGGACATATTCGCGCGGATATTTAAAAAAAAACGTGACAACCTTTTGAAATGAAGTTTTCAGATGTTAGTTTATTAAGGGAGTACACTGTGTTAAGGAACAGAGACTTGGGTTAAGATAACCCAAATTCATATTAGGGATTATTCGCACGGATATCTAAAAAATTTGACCACCTTTTGAAATGAAATTTTCAGATGTTAGTTTTATTGTGTACATCTATATTTTAAACCCTGTTAAGGGAGAACACTGTGTTAAGGAAGGGAGATTTGGGTTAAGATGACCCAAGTGCTATTAGGGATTATTTTTCCTGCTTGGACATATTCGCTGCGGATATCTAAAAACGCGACCACCTTTTGAAATGAAATTTTCAGATGTTAGTTTTATTGTTTACATCTACAGTTAAACCCTGTTAAGGGAGAACACTGTGTTAAGGAAGGGAGATTTGGGTTAAACAGCCAAATAAGGATGATCTCAATTATATAGATATTACAGTTTTCTCCAGTCCATCCAGGAAACATAAAAAATATAATGAGTCTCTTACCCCACGTTAAACATGGGTTTTACTCCAGAGCGCTCCTAGCCAAATTTCAATTCTGAAAAACGTGGGGTCAAACAAGACCGCGCGACAAAGGATTGGTGACGTCAGTGGCGGCTATTCGGTGTGGAAATGCCAAAGCTGGAGAACTGTGTTCAAAACAAATAGGGGAAAATCGTCACTGGCGTCCAGGGTCATTATAATAGATAATCCGTTTTTTTTTACTCTTCGCTGAAAAAGCCGCGCGGCCGGGTGCATTTTTGACTCGAGTTATTTATTACTAAATGCAAGTTTTGAGAGTAAAATGGCTATTAACCGGTATCTGCGATGTCTATTTGGCCATAAAAAGGTAACAGTTGACATATTGAGATCATCCTTTATTGGCTCTTTAAGATGACCCATGTCTACTGGGACAAAGTGACTGGATAAGTACAGATTCATTTGATAATGGGAGCCATGTTTTCCGTGGAATACTTTACTACAAAAAATAGTTAATGGCCTGACGTTTCGACCCTAGCAGAGTCTTTCTCGAAGGCTAAATGACAACACAACAAACATGAACAGGTAACTAAGTGAAACATAAGCAGTGAAGTGGAAATACATGAATGGGGTTAGAAAGCATACATAAAAAAGCAGGGGGTAAACAATGAATAGGGGGACAAAAAAGGGGGGGGGTGAAGGGAAGGGGCTGGCTTGACCACAAGCAAGAATATGGAAACACAAAGGACAACATCGAGGGTGGTGAGGTTGGGTAAAAAGTAATTTATATTAGTGAATGAGGCTCAGGCTAAAAGGCTATGGGGAAAAAAGGAGACGGCAAAACAAAAGGTTTATTAGTCGTTTCCTTCTTGGATGTTCAGACCATGGGGTTGAATGGTCTGGAGGCGTCTAATCCAGAGTTTCTCCCTACTCAAACGCACAGTCTCTCTGTGGTTGCCTAGTGCCTCTATGCCCTGTAAGATCATGTCAGAAATGGAGTGATTAGGAAGATTGAAGTGATGACCTACAGGTGTATCTAGCTTTTGGGTCTTGACTGTAGATCTGTGGCCGTAGAAACGCCTCTTCAGTGTAGTTCTTGTTTCACCTATATATTGAACACCACAGACTCTGCAAGATATGAGATAAATGAGATTAGTGGTGGTGCAGGTGACATGACCCCTTGTCTTATGGGTGGTACCGCCGGTGTTACTGGTGAAGGAGTCCGATTCCCTGATGTGTTGTCTACAGACGATGCATTTGGAGATGTTGGAACACCTAAAAGTTCCCTGTGGTAGAGGGGGATTAACATCATCATTAATGGGAGGGACTTCTGCTCGGACAATGAGATCCCTGAGACTTGGTGGGCGTCTGTAGGCAACTATGGGTTCTTCCTGCACAGCACGTTGAAGTCGATCTGATGTGTGAAGAATATGATGGTTAGAACTGGTTATTTTACGAATGGGAGGAAGTGAGGGGTGGAAAGTGACAACAAAAGGAACTTTCCCCGTAGGACTCTGTTGTTTCTTTGGTCCTTTGGAAAGTACTGAATACTTTACTACATTAGGATCTTTGTGGTTCCATTTTTTCGTTTTGAGGTGTTTTTGTTAATGAGATATCGCCTAACATCACAAGGCGTGATGGTCACTTCAAGGGGAGGGCTACACTTAACTGATTTGGGCTTTCGGTCCAAATCAACTGTCAAGGGGCTTGTTTGCCCACCTACTCCTGGGGTTATAAAAGGGTTACCCCCTTCGTAGTCAGTAAGGATGTAGGCTTGGGTATGGTTATAAAAGGGTTACCCCCTTCGTAGTCAGTAAGGATGTAGGCTTGGGTATCGGCCACTAGGAGCCTGGCTGGTAGAGCAGAATTCACTACCTTCCCATTTTTTACCAAACATTTATGGTCAAGTGCACAGTAATCAAGCTCTGGTTGTTCTGATTTTGCAGAGAGTGGGTTTGAGTCCCGGTCTTGACCCGTTATTACTTAAGTTAGACACTTAACCATCATTGCTTCATTCTGTGAAGGACGTAAAGCCATTGATCCAAAGTGTTGTGTAATGCACAAAAGCTTGGTACTTTTATTGTTAAAGGGTTTTTGTAGATCAAGTTTTGTGCCGTGACTTGAGTCCCTACTCACTGTGAATGAAGATGTATGTAATATAATTTACCTGCAGAAGTTTGAGCTTTAATAGCCGTCAAGTTTTGAGACAACAATTGAAAATCACAGAGCAAGGTTTTCAAGAGAGTTGTGTAAATCTAGTATACGTATGCTAAAACTAATTTTTGTCTCTCTGAAACAAAAACTTTTTGTGAAATTGTTTTACTCATTTCTCAACAAAAATAATATTTTAAAGGGAAGCTTTCTACCATCATTATTTCGAAACTGTCAGGGATGAGATTGTTCAGACTTTTGGCTGAATTCAGACTTGTTTTGTCGGCATGGTGAAGAAAATCAGACAATAATTGTTTCCACAAATAAAGAAATCCTGCTCATTGGTCTACTTCTCTGGTGCTTTAGATACCGTTTCCAAAGGCTCTTTGGAATCTATAACCCCAGGGTTAACCCCAAACGTTAGAAATGGCATCATTTCAACATACCTTTGAATTTGTATCAAAGTTTCAGACTTTTTCATCAGTAGTGACTCTCACCCCTGAACTGTTTACCCAAACACTTTAAGAGAAGAGGTTTGCCTCCCCCGCCATGTATTCTGACATTGTTGACTGCAGAACGTGCCACAGCACCTGTAAACCCTTACAAAATGCTGGGTCACATAAACCAAGGCTCTGCATACCTGACTATCGTAAACAAATCATGCTAAATTAATCACAATAAAAATGAACAATATAATCAGTGCTGTGGCTGATACCAGCACTTTATAAGTCTTAAACCATCAAGGTTTATATAAAGACTCTGCCACTTTGTTAACCAAGGGAAGGTTGTAACTGTTATATAACATAGCGTAATGTTCAAACTTCAAGAGTTAGCAACTTGAACCAAGTTTGGTCGTCGTCTAGCCTGTTTCACTCCACTGCAGGAGGAAAGCCCCTTCACCAATTCTCCATTATACTCTTCCCTGCACTGTCTGTTGCCAAGCAATGCCCCTGTATGTACTTAGTTCATCTCTCCATCTTCTGTTTTGTCACCATCTTTTTCTTGTCCAGTTTCTCTGAGTCCAGTTGGTTGTTTTACATGCCCACCTATCGTCATGCCTCCTTGCTAGGTGGCCTGCCCATCTCCACTTTTTGATTTGATCGCCTTGATAATATCTTGCACTCTTGATTTATTTCTTAGGTCCTGATTCGTCACCCTGTCCTTCTTTGTTACTCATATCATAACCCTTTCCATAGCCCTCTCTATCACCCTTAAATGTTTTTCTAGTCGTTTGGTGGTCGTCCATGTCTCGGCACCGTACGATAGGACAGGTATGATCCAGTATGCATACAAAGAAAGTACAAGCTCTTGAATAAAATTTTTAAAATATTAAGTCTTATGTAGCACAATTCCAGAGAATGATCATGGCGCTTCAAACAGTACTACCCCTAGTCACTGGGCCATATGTTTCATTCCTTAACCATCTCAGCTCCCTGGTGAGTTTCAACCTGTACTGCCAAGTATGTAGTGCTCTAAGTTGAATAAATCAAAAAGAACCATCCCTGCCCTCACAGGTACTCATTTACCCCTGGGTGATGAGAAGCCATTGTAGTGAAGTGACTTGCTCTGCCACCTTGCTCAAGTGTCATGACCAGGATTCGAACGCACACCCTGATGACTCAACAACCAGAGGTTGAGTCCGATGCACTAAACTGCGCTGGCCAAGGTAGGCCACTGTGATTCCTTGATGCTGACAAAGATTGTACCGCCTCCATATTCAGGGATGCGATTTCCCTTGTTTTTAACCAGAATTACATTGGTTTTTGACCCCCCCCCCCCTCCCAACAAGTACAATTCATAAGAACATGCAAATAACACCATATGGAGCACCCCAGATTGCAGATTAGGGCTTTTAAAACCAAAGATCATACGACAGCAGGCTCCGCGTTTGTTAGCTTTCACATTTTGCACTTATAGTTTGGCTTTTTTATTCAACAGCCATGTGTAAGCCTTAAAGCCATTGGACACTTTCGGTAAACAGTATTGTCCAAGGCCCACACTTCGTGTATCACAACTGATATATAAAATAACAAACCTGTGAAAATTTAGGCTCAATCGGTCATCGGAGTCGAGAGAAAATAACAGGGAAAACCCACCCTTGTTTCCGCATGTTTCACGTGTCATGACATGTGTTTAAAATGAATCCGTATTTCTCGACAACGAGAATTGAGAATTGTTTTAATGTTTTCTAGAAAAGTAAAGCATTTCATGGAATAATATTTCAAGAGAAGTCTTTCACCATTACCTTCTGTAAACCCTGTAAGTTGTTTGTAAATCTGTGAACTTTTATTTTTTTTTCTGTGCCAAAAGTGTATAATGGCTTTAAACCTTTTGCCATAAGCTAATTTCTCCTTGAAACCAAAGTACAGTCAGAAAGCTAAACAGATTATCAACGATACCAAAAGGTTATTTTGAGAAAAATTTAAAGGTTAAATAAAATGTTACAGCAGGAAAACGCCTGGCAATGATGTAGGCCAATTCAAATGAAATGAGCTTTGAATCTTGAAATGCATTTGAAAGTGGATAACACACAGGATAACTTAATAGTTTTAGGGCGTTCATGACCAAGTAATTACATCTGGTGTTTATTGACAAGAACCATGCAGGATGTCTTGAACTTTTGTGCACCCTTGACAATAAGAGGTACTTGTACTGTTGCTTATCACATCATTGACTTATGGTTCACACCTGATGTTTATTTGCGAAGGCCTTTAGGGGAGTGTTGAAAGCGCCCTCTGTTGACCCGACATGGTACTTTGTTCCCAAGGTCGCTGTAGATCAGTCACCCTCACCAGTGCAAAATGACATGTTTACATGGTCCTCAACTGATAGTGTGTACGTGTTGAATTTCCCACTCCCAGTTCGGAATGAGATTGTTCATACTTGTAATAAATTCCCCTAATTTTTTTTAATTTTTATCCTTACCAGCTCTCCATGATCCATGATCCCTGATTCCGAAGAAAGATCCCTAAAAATAGACCACCTTTTCTGTTTTTTGTTTTGTTTTACACATACAGTACAAAGCTGCCAGCATTTACTGATTAAGCAGAAACTCAACTAAAAATGAATCAATTTTTCCATGTTCTAATGAACTACATGTAACTTGAACATTCTCCCTGATTTTGCTTGTCACTACAAGGCAGAGCTGCTAGCTTTCCCTGATTCTGCAGAAAGTTCCCTAAAAATAAATCACCTTTCCATGTTCTGATGAACAGATAAGAAAATGTTCCCTGGTTATGAAAGTTTTTCCTATTATGTTGAATGAAACCCCTATTACCATCCTGAATATACAGTGCTAACACACATCAATGTAAGAGTAAAACCAAAATGAACTAGACATAGAATTTTGGTTTATTACAAAAACACGGTGTTCGTTTGAACTTTACGTGATGACGTAGTTAAAAAGCATTGAACCATAAAGATGACTTTTTATACAATGTGTCTTTATTTTATAGTTAAACTAGTATCACACTTTTTAACAACTCCTTGTTTCCTCACAAATGCAATATGTTTATGTGAGAAAGAAAAAAAAACATAACAATAACAATAAATGTTTGACTGTTAATGAACCATTATCTTGTCAGGTTTGCTGACTTATGCATATTCATTTTGGTTTTATCCTTACTCTGTGTAAGCACTGTATATTCAGTTCTTTCCCAAGTTCTGCAAAACAAATCACGTGCATGTTACTTGGTTGGGATTTGAACCCAGAACCGTTGCCATTCTAGAGCAGTGTCTTACCAACTAGACCACCGAGATTGTCCGGGAGCTAGACATCTAGCATTTATTTTAAAAATGTAATCGTTCTTACACGTCAAATAAACAGTGGGAAACAAAACCAAATTGGATGCCAAGATTTAACCTTGACTATTCTTGATGGAATGAAGATATTTCCATTGTCCATCAGCCTTAAGTCTAAAGGTGGTCTATAAACAGTCACTATGCAAATCCTCAAGGTCTCTTTGTAAAAGCTTATGTTTTCATTATACCTGCAAAACATTGTCTCCTGAAACGATGCCAAACTCTGCACAAGAGAGGCTTCCTAATAAAACTGTTTGTCCATTTTGTTACAATGGCTAGACTCACTAGAGATACTTGGTGCAAAAAAACATTGTATCTTAAAGGCAGTAGCACAACTAGGTTTTTCTTTCTCTTTTTTTTTTAAGGGGCAAAGAAATAATTGTATTGTATCTTATTTAGTTTTTTCTTTCTCTTGTTTTAAGGGGGGGGGCGGCATTCGGGGTAAATCATTTTATTGTATCTTATTTAATTTTTTTGTGTGTTTGTGTTTGTGGGGGGAGGGGTGACTATGGGCTTTTGAAGGGTTCTGAGTTTGGGCACTTTTCCCCTACTCACCCATATTTATCTTGATGTAGTAACGTGCTAAACTTTATGGCGCTTCGTAGCCTAGCGGTTAAAGACAGTGGACACTATTGGTAATTGTCAAAGACCAGTCTCCTCACCTGGTGTATCTCAACATATGCATAAAATAACAAGCCTGTGAAAATTTTGAAAATTTTGAGCTCAAATTGGCCGTCGAAGTTGCAAGATAATAATGAAAGAAAAAAACACCCTTGTCAGACGAAGTTGTGTGCTTTCAGATGCTTGATTTTGAGACCTCAAATTCTAAATCTGAGATCTCGAAATCAAATTCGTGGAAAATTACTTATTTCTCGAAAACTACGTCATTTCAGAGGGAGCCAATTCTCACACCATTTTATACTATCAACCTCTCCCCATTTTTCATAGGAAAAAAAACTGAGCACTTTGTTTGATACACCACTTACATGAGTAGGGGTGTGGTGTGATAAAGCTCTTTATCTTCAAGAACGCGCTAATCCTCCAATCAGATTCGCAGAATGGAGTGGTGATAAAAACCTATATTGCACGGCTAATATCACTACCTGCGTCTTGTGTGTTCTATGTCACGCGCCACGTTTGCTTGAAGATAAATACATATCACATGCGCGCTCGTGTAAATGGGATGCAGAAGCGCTATATTTTTCCGTATTCCACTCGCGCTTGTGTGATAACTTATAATAGGAACTTCTCGGTGGCAGTATTATTATTATTATTATGATTAACTTTGGTCACAAGTCCAATATCCCCACTGTTAGCAGAAACGTTCCTTTCTTCTGAAGGTATGTGGGACTACCTTTTAAATATGAGATCTACTCCTTTTACATTAATACCACCATTCAATGGTTTATGTGTATCTCGATTTTGTTACCCAATCGCAAAAGCATTTTATCTGAAGGCTCAACCCTTTTATGTGCACTTCCATGAAATTTGAAGCGAGGTATGATGTTTGTGCAGAAGTCAAGACAGTTTTGTGTAACATTAAATGCTACCCTTTAGAGGCGCAGCATATTTGACATTGACGATAACACAGCCAGCCTGTTTGCCCAGATTATAGGAGAAGCAAGCTGTCAGAGGGTGCATTAATTTCTGTAAACATTGTCATACTATATTGATAGTCGGTGTGCCTTTCAAATAATTGAATCATGTTGGAAACATATCACTTCCAAATTCAATTGGAAGAGGTATATTTTTGGAACAGTCCTACTTTCCAAAACATTTGCTAGTAAGTTTTTGTTCAATCAACTTGGTTTGGTTTATAACACGGCAACGACCCTGCAAGGTTTTAAACGACCGTTAAAGAGCAAGTCACTACTCTTTTATTCCCATTCATAAATGCTTTTTTGGTTAAAAGTCGTAATAAAGTAAGAAACTCTGTGAAACCTATCCGTTTTCGACATGCTTGAGCTCTGTATGTACGACGTCCGTGTGTTGCATTATGACTGAGATGCCCAGTTTCCGGATCCCTTCGTGCGCGTTGTAGTCTTGGTGCAAGACGTTCTCGTTTTCCTTTCACACCCAGCGCGACCAACTCACCGACAGTGCCCGCATCACCCATAACAATAAACGTCTTGCACCAAGACTAGCGCGTAGTATCCGACTACAACCGATTATAAACAGAGCTCCAGCTGGTCATTATCAACCGTTTAAACACTGACACGCTCTCCACCAATAGGAATAGCGAAACTGTCTGCGGTATTTATAAATGTCTCTTAATGCCTACGTCGTATGTACATGTACATGTAGCTCAGCCTTTGTACTCAATACTATTTTACAATTATCATGCCTGTTTAATATTGCATGCTGGTATTGCATCAGTCAAAATCAATTTGATGATACTCTATGGTTAGACAGTGGGAGGGTTATTTTCCACACAATATCAGTTGCAGGCTTTCAAAGTCTGTTTATAAATGATCGAAATCACATATTGAGTGGTCAGACAGTAGGAAGGTTGACTGTGGACTATTCACTTCACAATATCATAGTGCAGGCTGACAGATTTTGTCTAGCAATCAAAACCACAGTGGATGATATGTAATGGTCTAACAGGGTTGACTGTGTACTATTCACTTCAGAATATCATACTGCTGGCTGTAAAGGTTTATTTATCAAAATCGCAATTGATGATATTGAATGGTCAAACAGTAGGAGGGTTGACTTTGTACTGTTTAGATTAATCAACCACATCATATCACATTGCAGACTATCATTCAATACCATGTGGATACAGTATGCAGATTTTATTCAGATCCACGTTTGGTGTTGATTTGCTTTTCCGCAGCACAAACATTTAAACGTGGTGCTATCTCTTGAAATGATTTACAGTAAAACATACATTAAAATTTATAAGATTAAAGACAGTGGACACTATTGGTAATTGTCAAAGACCAGTTTTCTCACTTGCTGTATCTCAACATATTCATAAAATAATAAACCTGTGAAAATTTCAGCTCAATCGGTCATCGAAGTTGCGAGATCATAATGAAAGAAAAAAACAACCTTGTCACACGATGTTGTGTGTTTTCTGATGCTTGATTTCGAGACCTCAAGTTCCTAAATTTGAGGTCTTGAAATCAAATTCGTGGAAAATTACTTCTTTCTCAAAAACTACGTTTCTTCAGAGAGAGAGCCATTTCTCACAATGTTTTATACTACCAACCTCTCCCCATTACTTATTACCAATTAAGGTTTTATGCTAATAATTATTTTGAGTAATTACCAATAGTGTCCACTGCCTATAAATACAATTATAACTACATCAGATTAAAGCATCTCCGATGACTACAAATCAATCTGATTTAACAATTGTCTGTAAGAAATAACTCGCATGAATCCAGCAGCCTTTTAGAATGTGCCAGACTTGCCCTAGGCTAAGCCCGTGATTATTTTTAGCTACCCATTAATGAACTGTGCAAACTGTTCTCTAGTGGGAGCAATAGAGAGAGATGGATGGGATAACGGGAAAAACACCATCTGTCTTGAATTCAACTCAGGAACTAGAAGATTTTCAGATTTTAGATGTTATGTATGAAAGAGCTTGGTGCCCCAAATCACATGAATCGTTGATCTAATAGAATTTATAAAAAAAAATTCTGCACTATAAATATACAGAAATTTAGCTTCCATTAGCATATAAGAAAAAACAACTAGAAGTTAAAAAATAATAACTAGTGTTAACTAGTGTAAGACACTAACTAGAGTCTTAACTTTGCTTGTTAAATGTCTTAACTAGTTAAGGCATTTGCTCTTTCAATATAAAGTTTGTGGGTTTTTTTTTTTTTTGCCTCTGGTATACAGTGCTAAAGGAACGTTACAGAATTGGTAAGAAACAAAAACTGTGAAGATCACAGATTTACATAAAACATACACGGTCAAATGATGATGATAGTTGAAAACATCCCTTGAAATATTTCTGTCTGAATTGTCATACTTGATGAGAAATAAATAATATAACTTCACGTTTGGAGTTTATCGCTCAGTGAGCGTTTTATTCATTTTTATTTTGGCATATTCTTTTGTGACCCAGATGGCCGATCGATCTTAAACTTCTACAGGTTTGTCAGTTTATGTATTTGGTGGATTACATAAAGTGCATACACTGCTAGCAACTGTTTTGTTAGCAAAAACCAATTCTGTAATGTTCCTTTAAAGGGAAGGTACGCGTTTGGTAATTACTCAAAACAAATATTAAATTAAAAAATGACTGGGTAATGAGCATTGAAGAGCTGTTGGTAGTATAAAACATTGTGGGAAATGACTCCTTCTGAACAGAATCTGAAGTAACGTAGTTTTTGAGAAAGAGGTTATTTCTCACTAAAATAATAAAAGACTTCTACCCAGAAGTCTTTACTTCCTATCTTAAAGCACACAAATTCGTCCAATAAGGGTGTTTTTCTTTCATCATTTTCTCGCAACTTTGATGACCAATTGAGCCCAAATTTTCACAGGCTTGTTATTTTATGCTTATGATGAGATACACCAAGTGAGAACACTGGTCTTTGACAATTACCAAACGTGTATAGTGCCTTTAATACACAGTGATGTAAGGGTAAAAACAAATGAAATAAGGAATCTACGATCGTTCCCATACTAGTTGTAAATTGCTAATAAGCAATAAAACTAAACTGAAAATATCATTTCAAAAGTTTTATATATTGACGGAAATCCTGAGCAAATATGTCTATGAAGAAAAAATAATCTCTAATTAGATAAGAATACATAATCTGAGTAACGATTCGGATGTTTTTCAAAGTCAAATTCTTGGGCATAAATTGTATATTTTTTTACATCACCACATTACTTGTTTCTCAAAATACTTTATACTATCAAAAGCTGTTGTAGACTTCCAAGTGATTACCAAACGTATACCGTTCTTTTAAACATACAAGAAGAAGAAGTTTCTTATATTGAAACAAATGGAAAAGTTTAAATGCTATATCAAATAATGTATAAATAAGGGAATCAATGTGTGGTGAAGAGGTTTACAACTAGTGGTTTGATCCCAACGGGGCTGGTTCTTGATAATTTTACCGAGACAAAGTGGAGGTAAATTATAAAGAACCAGGGCTCGGCGGGTTAAAACCACTGTTGAAAACCGATTCAACACACTTTGATTCCCATTCATAAATACCTTTTCGGTCCGAAAACATCAACACTTTTTGGTCACAAAGTAAAATAAATGCAAAAATTATAATTGTTCAATGATTTCTTTCAACACAACACCCCTCCAGCTATGAAATTGTAAGGCCCTCGGTTAAACAACTCCTTATAAGGGAATGCTGTGCACGTCGCGCGTATCGCGTGATGGTGCACAACTATTTCAGCCGTTGCTCTCGACCACTAGGAATGAAGAAACTGTCTTATAAGCACAGGTGCAAGCTTGCGTGTCACGCCCATGCTTCAACACTTTTTACTGGTCATAAACAAAGGTTTATACACATCCCACGTGACGCGCTCTCCACCAATAGGAATAGCGAAACTGTCTGAGGTATCTATGAATGCTATATCAAATAATGTATCAATGCTCTGCAATGTAGTGTCAAAGTGAAATGTTTTATTCTACTATTAAAAGCTGCTGTAGACTTCTAGGAAATAATTATTTATTTTGTTATTAATTCCAATGATGATAACCAAACGTAAACCTTCCCTGTAAGATCACCCAGTTTTGTTTTCTTTTACCGCAACCTAATAATCATTTCTCCTGATCGAACAGGTTGCGTGGCATTTAATGCAAGATGAATTCATCCATCAGTATAAACACTTTGAGGATCTGATTCACCGTTGCTACCCGGGGGCTAATGTCACTCTAGACTTCAAGGTGCAGGACCTGCTCCAGTTCTTCTCAGAAATCGCTCAATCTCATTAAAGGCAGGTTGCCAACACGTCCCAGCCCATAGAGTTATATATAAGAACTAGAGGGCGCACTGGCCTATATACATGTACGTGGCTCGGCATGCGCATATGCGGCCATTTTCTAAGTTTATAAAACAGCAGGGCACAGCATTTGTTTGTGCGGCCATTTTGTAAGTTGACAAAACAGCATCGCGTAGCGTTCAATAACCACAAACTCCAACTCGACTACATATTCAATGCGCGTGCAAAATGGAGCGCGTGTCTCCTTGCGGTCCTGTCACACTTGTGCAAGCAGCATCACCAGTGCGCCATCTAGTACCCCAGTTTATATATAACTCTATGCCCCAGCCACATATGTGAAGACTAGAGCATTAACTTTTTTCTTTTTTTTTAAGGATCCTGCAGCCGATTTCACAAAAGGCTAGAATTATTCCAATCTTGAGTTGGGACGAGTAACTCATCCTACCTTAGGATAGGTTCAATGCGTCCTATGGACTAAGGATACGAAACTTAACTCATCTTAAGTCATAAGATTAATCCTAAATTAGGAAGAGTTTGGTGAAAATGATGGCTGGACTCGGAACAGGAGGAAGAAACTGAAGCAGAAAAGTATTGCTTAACAACTTTGGGACTTGAAGTAAAACATTTTAAAAAAGCAGGATACCAATCACAGATGGTATTTGTGGCATGGTTTTTTTTGTTGGTAACCATTTTATAGGAAGCATAATTTTGTTGTGCTTAGGTACTCTCTGTACCCAGCTCTATGAAATTGGGCACAGTGTTCTAAACCTGTGTTTAAAAAAAATCCAATTGCTTCATCAGTTCATATACTACAAAAAGGGCAGGATACCATTCACATATAGTATGTGTGACTTGGTATTTTGGCTGGCAACCCTATTCAGGTAAGCATGATGTTGTTTGTGCTTTGCTACTTTTTGTGCTTCAGTATAGCTCTATGGAGTTTGGCCTTTATCATGATTAAGGTATCTTGGTCAAGTACCCTGCGTGCAATAGCAGTAATGATTACTGAATCTCAAAAGGGGACAGGACAGCTTTGTGCCATGTCAACCTCAATCTTGTTTCGTTGATTTTGAGCGAAGCAAATGAGTTAGCTGACATTTCATTTAAAATGTAATTGGATCCCACTACCCGTTGAATTGGGGGTTAACCGACAGATTTACCCAAACAAAACAGTGCAATTATAATTTCCGCCATTTCTCAAAATGGCTTATTTAACTGAGACAAGAAGTTAAGCCAACCTCGTTCCTCAGTGTACGATCTGGACGTGCCATTTTCTTCAATTTTCCAGATAGCCTTGCTCGATCATAACCCCCTGGAAGTGTGACTTGAAAGTATCCAAATATATTTGATATGTATATACTTTCTGTCGATAATCCATTCTGTGTTAGACGAAAGGTGCATTGATATGTCAATCTGTATGCAGTTTAGGAGAACCACATAAAAGCATATTTTATTTGTACTGCATCAGAATATCAAAGTGCAATTTAACATGCCCGTCCTAAGCGACTTGAGAATGTAGGCCGTGACACTTGTGTCCTTAAGCAAGACACTTCACCATTGCTTCGTCCTTCGGATGGGACGTTAAGCCGTTGGTCCCATGTGTTATGTAACGTATGTAATAGAACCCAGTGCACTTATCGGAAGAAGAAGGGGTTCGCCCCGGTTGTTCCTGGTCCGATCGGCAGCAAATTGCACCACAGCACTTTGTAAAACATTACACGATGCTATCTGAATTAGGTCTCATAACTCAAACATAATCCCACATCTTGCAGGAAATACTGTATGTTACAGCGTCACGGTGACGGACATGTGTGCTATATAAGAAGCCACTATTATTATTATTATTAAGTCTGCCCGTAAAGCGGTTATTTTTTTCTTAGCCAATCGTCATTGATATTTAGTGTTTCCATACCAGGGTTTAGTGACAAAACGTATTGTTATGGCGCGCTGACCATGGTAGCAAGACTGAAGTAACGCCTTTATATTCTGATTGTTTAAACAGATTGCATGCACACTTTTGTGTGTCATTCCCTATCCCAAAAGCTAGGTTCTGTACCACAATTTGTAACTACTACAAACAAGCAAGTCTGAATGTCCTGGTAGTGTTAAGTCTGTAGAAGTCTGTAGATAGTGTACTGGATTATTTAAAACAGATACATGTATATATTTATTTAATCAGGAGAAAAAATGTAAGCACTGAGATTGATGTGTAAACAAACATGGAAATAATTATCAATAATCTTGCAAAAGAAGGTGACTTGCCTGCCTAGTATAAGAACCTCCCCTCCGGGATAGGCCGTATCTAAAGTTGTACATGTATCTTGTTTTCATAACAAATACTACCAATACTAAGCAATTCAAGTTTGCTGCAATCAATGCACCACTTTATCTGAAAGCAAACTCTGACCCCCACCCTTGTTTTTAAATCATTGTAGTGCACATTTCACATACTCTTACCATGTAACTTACGCAATACAAATGAACCAGTTATATTATATTAAAGCAGCGTGTACATTTTTGCTACAAATTGTGCTTGCTAGAAACTGTTGGCAATTATGTACACATTCTGACGATGCTGTGAATTTTTTTATTTTTTTTATTTTGCTTTAAATGAAAGTTGAAGATTTAAATTACCATTTTATATAATAGAAAAGGTATTGTTTTGTTTCTGTTAAAAACAGACAATATGGACAATATTGATTGCTTCTGCATAACTATGTGTTTTATTTTAAAAAGATATTAATAAAAGGAAAAGATATGTAACAATGTGTCAAAAAAGGTTGTTGCTTCATTTTGGGGCCTATGTTATACAAAATAATAAGTCATATCTTCATGGTGCCCTTATACTTCAGTTTCTGGTTTCCTTTCCACACACTCTTTACATGGTTGTGTCAGAATTGTATTTATTTATGTACCAAACTTACAAATGGTTTTGTTCTAATATTGTTTTTCTGTCGCTGGACAGCCACAATTAAAGCGTGTTTTGATTGAGTGGTTTCAAGTCATGATAGTGTAGCTGAGTCATTTTAGTACAGGTTCCAATCCCAGTCAAGAGTATATGTTATTGGGCAAGCTACTTAACCATAATTGCTTCCCAACAACCAGTAGTAAATTAATATGTTCATGGTCAAGTTAAATAACCATTATCACTTCCTATCACTCAGGAGTAAATAGATATAACAACATGTGTAGAAATTGTTGATGTTAACATGGCGATTAGTAACTCGTTGGACAAGTAGTTAATGGTCCCACGCGGTGAGTTGTTGCGGTGCTATGGCGAGATCACTGTTCTCGCGCGAACTGCTGTTTGCTGGTTTCTACTCGTGACAGCAGTAGTAGAATATCGCGGGGAGAGTCAGAATGCTATCACAGCGACAGACAGTTAACGACTTGTCCACAAGTCTAGTAACTTGTGCGCGTGCAATGAACAGGTTGGGTAATATTAGAGTCAGGTGCTTAGAGAAGGCCACTAGGCTTGAGAAGCACAACAAAAAATACACAGGATTGTTGCTGTTATATACTACTTTTAAAACAAAATGGATTACAGTTGCCCATATTATAGTACTTGGCATAACTTTTAGAGTACAGGTTCAAATCCTGGTCATGACAGACACTTATGTTCATGGGCAAGTTACTTAACCCCAGGAGGAAATGGATCCCAGAAGGTATAGATATTGGTGATGTGATTAGTTAGCAACCCCTGTGCGCAATGAACAAGTGGGTATTGTAGTGTGTAAGCCGCTTTGATAAGCCTGCTTGGCTTGAACAAGCGCAAATAAATACACTTGTTATTTGTAAAACAATACCATAGTGTAGTGCTGGGCATTTCTTAAAGTATGTGTTTCCTGGTCATGACAGTTAAGTTCGCAAATTAATACACTTGTTATATGTAAAACAATACCTTTGGATAACAGTTGCCCATAGTACAGTACTTGGCATTACTTAAAGTACGGATTTCCCGATCATGACGATTAATTTCATGGGAAAGCTACATCACCATAATTGCTTCCCATCACCTAGGAGTAAATGGATACCAGCAGGTGCGCAATGAACAATTGGGTATTGTAATGTGTAAGCTGCTTTGATAAGCCTGCTTGGCTTGAACAAGCGCAAATAAATACACTTGTTATATGTAAAACAATACCTTCTGGATAACAGTTGCCAATGGTATAGCTTTGCTTTACTTAAAGTATAGCTTTGCTTTACTTTAAGTATAGGTTTCCCCGTCATTTAAATTATGTTCGTGGGCAAGTTACCTAACCATAATTGCTTCCCAGCACCCAGGAGTAAATGAATATCAGCAGGTATAGATATTGTTGATATGATTAATTAGCAACCCCTGTGCGCAATGAACAAGTGGGTATTGTAATGTGTAAGACGCTTTGATAAGCCTGCTTGGCTTGAACAAGTGCAAATAAATATATGTAAAACAATACCTTTGGATAACAGTTGCCCAACGATTAATTTCAGGGGCAAGTTACTTAGTATGTTGATGTTAACATGATGATTAGTAACCTGTGTGCGCACAATGAACAGTTGGGATAGTATTAGTGTCAGGTGCTTAGAGAAGGCTGCTTGGCTTAAAAAGCTCAACAATAAGTACATATCTTATGGATGGCAGTTGCTCATAGTACAGCAATTGGCAATACTCGCATATTGGATGTATACTTGGAAGTTGCTCATAGTACAGCATTTGGCAATACTTGCGTATTGGATGTGTACTTGGAAGTTGCTCATAGTACAGCAATTGGCAATACTCGCATATTGGATGTATACTTGGAAGTTGCTCATAGTACAGCAATTATAATACTCGCATATTGGATGTGTACTTGGAAGTTGCTCATGTACAGCAATTGGCATTACTCGCATATTGAATATGTAATTGAAAGTGTTTTACAGTTTTACAAACATGAACATGATAATATGCGCACTGCTGGTCTGAAGCTCATACATACTGTTAAGCAGGTGTTAATTGAGGCAGAGTCATAATTCCCTCTATAAGATAACAAAATATACAGTAACTGTAGGCAGTATTTGTATTTTTATGAGTTTGTGTTTTGGAAAATACAGCAAGACTGGATGTTTTTTGTACTGAAATCATTGCCTGAGCTAAATGATTGTTAAAGTGGTTGAATGGTAGATAGTTTACGTTCGCGATACCTTTAAGGTGACTACAACTACGTCTGGCTTTATAAGTCTACGTACGGGCTTGTTTGTGGAAGAAACTCCCTTTTTATGTCTCAAAATTTAACATAGTTATTCGAAATGGTAAATTTCTTTAAAAAAAAGATGAGTTAGCGAAGCCGGTTGGACTTTTCAGAGGATTTTCGATGCCGGTTTATTTTGTTGTCGTTCAGGCCCCATGTAGATAGCAAACACTGTCAACCACGCAATGCATGGGGCTAGGCATACCAATCTCAGCCGAGTCTAAAGGGATGGGTGTTGAGTTGCCATAAAGCTGTTGGATTGTGATTCGGAATTGTGTAATAGTGCTCAAATGCCTGAAATGTTGTGGTATCGATCACGGCCTTGATATTCAACGCCCACAGTCAGAAGTCCTCGCTGAGGATTAAGACAGTTATCTCCAAGGAATGTGACACATACATTGCACAATATGAAGAGCATACACATTGTAGTCAAACCTCGTTTTAAGGAGTACTTTATAAAGTAGTTCTGTTTGTGAAGCCTACATTCTGAAGTCACGGATACAATTTATGCTATGTGTTCCTTCATTTTGCTGTATCTAAAATCAGTGTTCGTATTATTAAGAGGTAACTTTGGCCAGCCCAGCGATCTAGTTACGAGAGTCGAATGTACATCAATAACTAAAATTGGATTTAAGATAAAACCGCCGTTGAGTCTGCTTCTTGAATGTTAGACAGTTATTTCTGCGAAAACCTTTTGACGATTACACAGCTGAACTTGTTATACTCAACGATATAGTTCTACTTATAAAACGAGTACGTTCCGAAGTCCCGACTCCCGAATGTTATTTCTGCTTTGTGTTTCTTTGAGTCCTACATGTAGAACAGTGTTCCTGTTCTAACGGGGTAATTTGGCCAGCCCTGCGATGTTACGACAGTCAACTGCATTATAACTATTACTTTGGATTTTAAACAAACTCTACCCCGTCCTTTAGATTTCAATGTACTTTCCTTCCCACTTCAATCTGGTTTTTGTGCCCCCAGAAAACTCAGCATGTCCTGAAACGTATGTAGACCGGCCTTTTGCATGTGTACTAAACAAAAACTAAACAAGAGTTCCCTTAAGGGTCAAACATCATCACACATTTTTCTCCACCTCGAATATTTTGTTATTAAGAAACTCGTTCCCATCCTCTAGTTTGAATCTTCCAATCTTCTAATAACAAGAAATAATATATCATTGTCGTTGGTATGAATGGATCTCTCAGCATCACTTTACTTTATTCATATCTCTGTAATATCATTTGTTTTGTTGTGTTGTCATTTTGCCTTCGAGAAAGACTATGTAACAAGGTCGAAACGTCAGGCCATTAACTATTTGTTGCATCATTTACATACATAACTTGTTGTGGTTTACTTTCTTTGGAATATAATATGAAACCCAGAGCCTGAATGTCAAATTATGTAATCGCGTTTTAGTTAAAACACCAAGGTTGACAGTTCATGTTTTGGCGGGGATTTTGTGCAGATACATGTATAATCATTGTCATTTTAATGTTTAATATATTTTGTTTATTTCTGAGTACCTATTATGTAATCCACATTATCTTATGTTATAACTCAAGTTATTAAGTTATAATAACTTCCATGAAACGTTGTGTTATGTGATACTTGAACACCTATTATGCGTATGGTGTAGGGTACGCCCTGTGTTTTCTTGTTACTCAAACCATGGAAATTCCTTCCTCCGTGGTGAGATGGACGGCTTGGTCGACCTTGCCAAGGTGCTAAAAGCTGTTCTGCTTAAGAATTATACCAGTACCTTTCTCCATACCTTCACTCGCTTGGCTGCACCTGTTATGACTGTCCCCACAAGGTTTACAAAATGTACCAATAGTGCTTAGTGCTCATTGTTAGTCAGATCCCTCCTACACATGAGATCCTTTTCTAAGTAGACTGGAAAGCTTTGAATTGAGTGTTTATTTTTCCACTCATGTCAACATATTGCGCAGTTACCCGGCGAGAGATACATCATTTTGCTCCTCGACGTTCGTAATGGCTGGCTACGTTACAAATCCTCCTTCTTCGGCTGTCTTATTTGTTGTATCGTGTTTGATGTTATTGTTTTCCTTGGAGAAAGTTCAATCTGATGTAGTCATGATTAACACAACTACGGGGATGCTTAGCGGTGTTTCTGACGACACAAGTGGCAGTCTGTTTCTGGGTATCCCCTACGCCGAGCCACCGATCGGAAGTCTCCGATTTAGGGCTCCCGTACCGAAGATACCGTGGGAAGGAGCCCGGGCTGCCGACAAACACGGGGCGTCCTGCCCACAGGACATGCAGAGTAACCCGCACTTGCAAGACCTTTCCGAAGAAGCAAGGGTGGTCAGTGAAGACTGCCTTACTCTGAATGTCTACTCTCCAGCTGGAGCTGTTAGCGAAGCTGTCATGGTGTGGCTCCATGGTGGTTCATTTGAGACCGGGCAAGGAGCTGCTTATGACGGTACTGATCTCGCGTCCAGAGGAGTCGTTGTAGTCACCCTAAATTATCGTCTTGGCCCGCTGGGGTTCCTCAGTACAGGAGATGAGTCCACGGGTAATTACGGACTAATGGACCAACGTCTCGCTTTGCAGTGGGTGAAAGACAACATCGCCGAGGTTGGAGGGGATCCAACTAAAGTAACATTATTCGGCCATGATGTCGGTGGTAATAGTATCCTTCAGCATCTTGTAATGTCAGAGAGTAGCGACCTTTTCTCCAGGGCTATCTTTCAAAGCATCTCCTCCTCGTATCCCATGGAGTCTGTTAATAATGTTGTGCACGCCGACGCTTTGGCTGCAGCGGTGGGATGCGTAGAATCCGAGTACGTGGACTGCCTGAGAGCGCTTCCTCTCTACGTTCTGATGAACGGTCAGGTACAAGTGAAGTCCGGACACCACGAGACTCTGGTCTGGGGTCCCGTGACCACCTTCGGTACCCAAACTTTGCAAGAGGTGCAGGGAGACAAACATGATTTGATTGTCGGCTTCTCTTCGAGTGACGGCTCTGGGGTCGTGGACAGACTTGGCCAGGGGCCTCTCTCACGCGAGGCATGGGAAGCATATTCAGGACCCTTCGTCGCAGGTGGTAAGGGACATGGCAGCACCCATGGAGGCAGTAATGAGCAGGGTATTCTTCTCCAGGCTGCATTAGACCACGAGTACCTCATCCCCATTGATGGCAACTCGACCGACGGAATGCTGCGTCTCCAGCAAGCTGTTGACTTGAACACTGACTCCCGCTATGTGTTACCGACTGTGTTGTTACTTCGACAGGTGGCTAGTATCGCTCAGAGTGTTCGCCTCTACGTGTTCGACCATCGTACCACTTCTGATAATGGGTAAGCAACCTTTTTGATAAAAAAACTTTTAAAGGCACTGGCCACTATTGGTAACTACTCTATTGCTAGCAAAAAAACTTACCAGGTAACGAGCTAATGATAGTATAAAACATTTCGAGAAACTGCCCCTCTGAAGTAACTTAGTTTTTGAGAAAGAGGTAAATTCTTACTCGAATATTAAAAGTCTTCATGCCTGAAGTCTTTTATTAATTTGTAGGCATCTGAAAGCACACAAATTTGCGCAACAATTGTGTTTTTATGTCGTTATTCTCTTGCAACTTCGAATTTATTCCACATTTTCAGAGACTTGCTATACACCAATTGAAAATAATTATCTTTGACAATTACCGCTGTCCAGTGCATTTAATGTAAGGTAGATATTCACGCTTATTTCTTTAGCACATTATGCTTGGTTTGAAACTTTGCATAATAAATTTGGTTAATTAAATCTCATTAACATTTACATTATGCTATAAATACAATAGTACCACGAGCATCATGAGCATGAACCACATTTCTTTTGCTAGAAATTTCACAGGTTCATGTAGAACCAGAGAGTAAGCAATAAAATGAAGTTCCCATTAAAAAGAAAACCAATGACGACGTTCCATACCTTTAACAGAACGTTTGATCCTCTGGTACCAAATTACCCACATGTCAAGGCACTACGCAACCCATCCATACCGGTAAATTCAATTACTATCTCCCGCTTGCATCCCCGGTGTGTGGTTTGTGCAAGTCGATAGGACATCAGTGGGTGGGCGAGGGGATGGTTGCTCTTGATTAAGTTAACTCACACAAATGTGCACGGAATGCTGTTGCAGGGGTTAGAAAAGAACCAAATTGAAGGGCCGATTTGGACGAAGCCTTTTAGGCAAATAAATCGAAAGGATGGTGTTGAGAGTTTAGGGCAAAACAAAAACGTGTTTAGCGTTCTCCTTTTAAAGAATAGAATAAGCAGTGTCTTTTTTTTCAAAAGCAGCCTTAATACAAACCCCTCAGCTTTTTCAAAAACATTCTTGTTGCTGAGATCGCTAAAAAGCATTCTTTTTGTGAAAAAAAAAACACTTTTTTCCCGTTACAAATAGTTCATAATAATCCTCTTAAGGAGGGCAGGTGGCCTATTAGAAGGAAGCGGGCGGGGACGCTAAACAGCATTTATTTATTTGGCCCAAACTTGTACCTGCCAATGTGTTATTTTAACATCGATCGTGGCGCTCCTATGGGAAGGACTACTTTGAAAGATATTGTGGGACCCCAATGAAGGCCAGCATCAATCCAAAGTGATTCAATTCCAGTGCATAAATAAGTTACTGAAAATAAGTTTGACAATTATCGCCTACATTCACCTCAACAACAGGCTTGTCAATTTAGATAGTCCTCCGTGACAAACAAACTCGACCTTTAGGCACGGCTGCAGACTGCTATCTATTTTGTCGAAAGGGTTAGATCCTTTTTGTAAACGTACGTCATTTTTAAATTGAAGATTAAAGTGTTTTCCCCCAAACGTAGTCCTACATACCTTGCAGGTTCTAAATCGCCTTGGCGTCACTGAGTGACGGATATTCGTGCTGATAAGAAGCCAGTATTCTTATAATAATATAACGAGATGTCAATGAACGTGTGATTCCTAATTGGAACCAACTTATAGTATCTTAGTATGAAGGTAGTTAGGGAGCCAACTTATGTTATTTAAGTACTTAGGGAACCAATAGGTACCGAAGTACTTAGGGAACCAACTAAAGGTATAAGTACTTTGGAAACTAACTTGTGGTACCTAAGTACATTGTACTAGGGAACCTAAGGGTATAAGTTCTTGGGGAACCAACTTTTGGTACATAAGTACTTTTTGGGAACCAACTAAGTGTATTTTAGTACTGGAACCAATTTGCGGTACATAAGGGAACCAACTAATGGTATTTAGGTACTTAAGGAACCAACTCGGGGTATACGTACTAACCAACTAAGGGTAAACATACTTAGGGAAACAACTAAGGATATAAGTACTTAAAAAGCAATGATATACGCCCCCTTTAAGTTTCAACGAGCATTTAATGAAACTTAAAACGCTGCCCTTTAACAAAAACTGAAGACTCTTGGCGTAGCTGCCATTCACCATTACCTGGTGTCAGTTGGTTGGGATGCGCAAGTGTGATGGATATCACAGATGAAGTACACGAAGAAAAACACACTGCTGGGAAGGGGGAAGCCAGCAATGTGGATAAAGACACGAACCAATATAGATGCGATTGCAAGTTGTGACATTAAAGGCACTGGACACTATTGGTAATTAGTCAAAATAATTGTTAGAATAAAAACTTACCTGGTCGAGCAATGGAGAGCTGCTGATATAAGCAACACTGTGAGAAACGGCTCCCTTTAAAGTAACGTAGTTTTTGAGAAAGAGTTCGTTTCTCACTCAAATATTAAAATACTTCAATCTAAAGCCTTTTATAGGCATCTGCAAGCACACACATTTGTTTTTTCTTTCATTGTTCTTTTGCAACTTCGATGACTAATTGAGTCCAAATTTGTACCGATTTGTTTATTTAATGCAATCGTTGGGGTACACCAAGTTAGAATACAGGGCCCTATTTCATAGAGCTGCTTAAGCACAAAATTTTGCTAAAGCAAAAAAATCGGCCAAGACTCCACTTAATTGTTCTGCTAAGTAAACAACAGCTAAATGCCAGTCACAAGCAATGTACATGTATGTGGCATGACATTTTTTGCCAGTAACAAGTGAAAAATAAGCGAGCTATTTTTGTGCTCCAAGAAATTGGGCCCTCGTCTTTGACAATAACCAAAGATGTCCAGTGCCTTTAAATCAACGCATATTCTCCTTATTGGTTAACTATGGAGGGACTCATCACTATGTGGAGCTACACAAGAAGCCTCCCTTGGATATCGCTTCAGAAAGCCTCAGACTTAACAAGAAATAAACTGATAATGATATCACAAAACCATTAGAGTGCTCTAATTAATTATATTAATAGCCGATGAAATTAACAGGGTTTCCAAATTGCAGACGTGTGTGGGGTTCGGAAATCGAAGGGGAAACTCGATGGAACGCAATTCGGTTGGGTGCAATCAGTATACAAAATGACGTTGGTTTTTCTTCTCGCAATTTTCTTTTCAATAACTGTAAGAACAAGTTTGGGTGACAACAAATACCTTTGAGCTGGCTCATTGTTAATTAGACTACCCGCTGACTTACTAGACGCAACAAAAATCAACCGCCAAAAAAGACACTTTTGACATTCCCAATAACTATTTTATTATTATTATTTGTTCGTCATTAAACACAATACAAAATACAAAACCGAAACACACAATACAATAAACACTAACATATAAATGAACTGAAACAAAAAAATTACAAAAATGTTGCCCTCATGCATTTAGCTCATGAAAACAAATCTAAAACAATACAATAAACTGATAAATAATAAAATATTGAATAATTACGTGTATACTAAATAAAAAAGTAGCCTGTGATATCATAGTAGGCCTAGTGACATTAGGTTTAATGTTTTCCTCATAAAATACCAAAGAGAACCATTCTCATTGCTATTTAAATGAGTTTGATCCTAAATATTCCTGTCTAACTTAAGCCTATGTATCGATTCAAACGACTTCATTTTCCACCTTTTACATCTATTTTCACCTACATCTATTTCAGATATCCGTCTTGGCTTACAGGTGCTCCACATGGTTCTATATTGCCCTACGTCTGGGGGAAAACCGGTAATGATTCCTCTTGGTCGACGGATGAGGGCGCCCTTAGTGACGTCATAATGACGTATTGGACCAACTTTGCCAAATACGGGTGAGTTCTAAGTGACGTTATAGGCGACAAGAATGTGTAATAACTCGACTGCAGTCATTTTACTGGCAATTTCATCACAGCAATTGTCTTATATACAATCTTCAGATTGTTTGCCTAATTAAAGAGTACCACATCTTAATATTCTTAATGACGCTGTTTCTGAAAGTATCTACGAAGTTATATAAGTGCCTTATTAATCAATTCTTTATGACATTTTTTCATCCGCACCATTTGTAGATCGCCGAATCAGAACTCTGCAGTCGCATGGCCTGATTATGAAGAAGCGAGTCAGAAGTATCTCCACCTTCAGGTTCCAGACATCGTCGCTCGTCAAGCCTACCGCACCCCAAAGGTGGACTTCTGGCTCAACTGGCTACCAGAACTCACCGAGTTCATCAGCCAATGTGATGCGGAAGAGACAGTTGAATGTGAAGGTGTAGTCGTGGGAGGAACCGTTGGTATCACTGCTTCTGAGGCTGGAGATGTGATACTTGTCTTACTGATTGTACTTGCTGTTCTTGGTCTTCTGTGCATTGTGTTGCTGACTACCACCTGTGCGTACAGGGAGAGGTCGAAGTCACTCTCGCGTACCCTGACGGGGGACACCGAGATGGCGCTTAAGTCGTGGGGGAACGCTTCCTCGAGTCTACCGTCTACCATCGCTGTATCAGTGCCTTTCCCTATGGACGATCTACCCCCACCACCACCAGCTCTCATGGACACTGACGACACTAAGCCTCTCATCCCAGAAAGTCAAACACCTTCAGAGAGTCAGAAAGAAGAGGCGGACTACGAAAACATCATCGACGACGAGGAAGTCAGACAGGCACTTGATCATATTGATGCCGTCGTAGACAATGCAGAAACGGCTTCGGTCGACCTTGGAGATGGTGGACAGCCCAGCGATGACCAGAAACCAAAGATAGATGAAGAGAAGGAAGAGGAGCCAGAAAATGAAGAACCGGCCCTTGAGGATGAGGTTCCAAAGAACGAAGAGGCAGGCACCATGGAGGATGAGGCACCAAAGAACGAAGAGCCAACTGTTGAGGATGATGTACCGGTACCACAGGAGGACGAGGTTCCGGCTTCTTAGATAACACCTGAGGAGACAAAATGAGGCTTTAAGAAGTCGTGTCGTCTGGAAGCGATTGATTAGCTTCAAACCTCGTGTCCAACGTGAATAAAAAATGTGTAATATCTTGAACACTAATTTTTTTTTTTTTCCTGGGCTGTCTGTCCATCGAGTTAAGCCTGATGTTTGGACCACCAATGAAGCAAGCTTTTCAATAGCTTCAAAGGTCGTGTTGGATTTTTTTTTCATCTATCAAATATGACTTACTATATCGATGATCACTTTAAGTTTTATACAATAAATAATGTTTAAAACCAACAAGTTTCTAAACTTGTGTTCTGTTGACATTGGTGAGCCCCTGACAAGAGCTAAACGAACGACCACTCACGTCACGGCTCTCGTAATGAATTCGTTTACCTGGGGCAGCCCCCACTGCACGCACCCATTATTTAAGTGGTTTTTATGTGTTTTTTTTTTTTTGTAATAAATCAAATAGGTTAACTTTGGATGTTGTACAATCAGTAAATTTTGTAACAAACATTTTGTAAAATTTGGTTTTGTTGACATGGATTCGGTTTTTTAGTGATTTTTTTTTATCCGATTGTAAAATTGTACCAAAGGCGTCTGCAGCGAATGTGGAAAGACCCGTCCGTGTAGAAAGACACTTGTACTTTTTTGGTTGGTGTTTTTGATGTTTGTATATTTTATAACTATTGATTCTTTTTACAATTAATTAGAGTAACTTTTTGTTTTATACAGTCAATACATTTTTAAGCCAACATCAGTTTCTAAATTGTTGTTTTGTTGACATGGATTTTTTTTATATTTTTTATTATTCGATTGTAAGATTGTATCAAGGGCGTCTGCAACGGATATGAAAAGACTCTTCCGCATAGAAAGAAGACACATGTATTTTTAGACCCTAAATCCACAATCTCAAAGCTAGAAGTATTACCGCGGCACACTGGCAAGCCACTCCGTCAAGATTGCATCAGCATTTTAGCCTCAACCTTATCTCTGCATTTGCACAAAAGAACGCGCATTTCTGAAAGCCTTTTTATATCTTGTCATTCATCGTAGATTTTGTATTGTGAGTGGTTTGCCTTTGGAGAAGAAAAGGAAGGGTTTCCGATGTAGGCCTATCCTGGATTTGTTGACGCGCGTGGATTTAAAGGGACATTCCACCGTTGTACACATGGAGGATTGAATTAGGCACCAGCCTATCATTGCAAAATCTGGGCTGTGACATTATGGGTGTTTGACACATACTATAAAGACCAATTAAATTGACACAATAACATTAAAGGGTGCTAAAATAACGCAATATTTTACTGTCATTTCGTTTATTCTAGTTAATTTGATGAATAAGAATTGATAATTTTTAGTATTAAAGAAAGTACTAATTGAGACCGTCTGTCCAGTAACTGCGTGATGTTCTTGGCGTCACGTTCTCGAACCCACTGTTCGACCCTTGGGCATGTACGTGTACATGTATCTGCTAATATCGATGTTGCATATGTGTTGGATATTGGATAGTTCCATCGGTTTGTACAGCAAATATCGATGATGCTCTTTTAATGTTGGATATTGGACATTCCATAGGTTTGTACAGTGAATCGTACAATTCAAGTTGCAATGTTAAAGAATCCAATAATTAAGACCGTCTGTCCCGTAACTACGTGATATTATTGGCTCCACGATCTCAAATCCATTGCTCAACCCCTCGGGCATGTACAGCAAATATCGTTGTTGCTTTTTACTTGTATTGGATATTAGACATTCCCATAGGTTTGTACAGCGAATATCGATGGTGCTTTTAATTATTGGATATTGGATATTCCCATAGGTTTGTACAGTGAATCGTACAATTTAAGTTAGAATATTTAAGAATCCAATAATTGAGACTGTCTGTCCAGTAAATTTCACGTGATATTCTTGGCTCCACGTCCCAACCCAACGCTCTTCCCTCGGGCGTGTATTCCTGGTCACGTTTCATTCTTCCGAGCTCGTGCCCCGTCTCAAGCCGCAGTTCCGTGTTTGCAAGTCAGAAACCCGACAAATCCTTCATTTCAGACCGAAAGCACGTCTAGAAAAGCTCATTATTTGCCCCTCAAAGACAATAAAGAGCGCTGCAATGAGATGGTGATGAATTGTTCTCCTAATAGAGGACGGAACTATGGCGATGTGGTCGCCGCTCAATCAATGCATCTCGTGTTTGGTTTGAGTTTTAAATGGAACGTACAGCCTTGCCTTTTGAGAATTAGTTGAGGGATGTATGTTTTATAGGCACCGTGTTTGTAATATTACGGCAAAACTACAAACCATGGTTGTTGTTTTTTTACTGTAAGTGCATCAAGATGAGGTATTATAATTTTAAGGATGTTGGGAAACTTCTGTTTGAGTACCAAGACGAAATATAGCAATTATGGTTGTTTTAAAAACTATTTTTAGTGCGGTCTTTGAATCAAGATAAGCACCGTGTTTGTAGTATGGCAAAACTGCAAACCATGTCTTTTTAACTGTATTTGAATCAAGATAATAAGGTATTATAATTTAAAGGATGTTGGGAAAACTTCTGTTTGAGGATGGCTTCTGTCTTTGAACAAAGACGAAATATAACAATTATGGTTGTTTTAAAAACTATTTTTAGTGCGGTCTTTGAATCAAGATAAGGTCAAACATTTAAGGATGTTGGGGAACTTTAGTTTGAGTTTGATTTTTGTCTATCTAGATGAGGTATGACAATTATGGTTGTTATAAAAACTATTCTTAGTATGAAATGTTTACTGTCTTTGAATCAAGATAATGTATAACATTTAAGGATATTGGGAAAACTTATGTTGAGTATGGTTTCTGTCTTTGAGTCTAGATGTGACATAACAATGATGGTTGTTATATAAACTATTTTCTGTGTGGAATGTTTACTGTCTTTGAATCAATATAAGGTATAATATGTTTAAGATGGCTGGTGTTTAAATCCAGATGTGGTATAACAATTATGGCCGCTATTCTTAGTGGCGTATGTTTGCTGTCTTTGAATCAAGATAAGGTATAAGGATGTTAGGGACATTTTGCTGGCTGATTTGAGAGTACACGTCATTGACTTTTTATATGCAGATGTTTGACGATGATATTGTTTCCAACTAACCCTTCAACAAAGAATGCTACACCTGAGTCCCTTTAAAGACACTGGACACTATTGGCAATTGTCAAAGACTAGTCTTCTCAGTTGGTGTATCTCAACATAATATGCATAAAATAACAAACCTGTGAAAATTTGAGCTTAATCGGTCGTCGAAGTATATCTCGTCGGCGAGATATTTAATGGAAGAAAAAACACCTCGTCACACGTAGTTGTGTGCTTTAGATTCTTGATTTTGAGACCTCAAATTCTAAATCTGAGGTCTCGAAATCAAATTCTGGGAAAATTACTTCTTTCTCAAAAACTTTGGCAATTCAGAGGGAGCCGTTTCTCACAATGTTTTATACTATCAACCTCCCCCATTACTCGTTACCAAGTAAGGTTTTATGCTATTAAATATGTTGAGTAATTACCAATAGTGTCCACTGCCTTTAAGTCAGGTGTTACCTCCTGCGGTCTGTACGCTCAAGAACAACAACTGCGCATTTCACGGATAGAAACACAGCTCCCTATAAGCGATCCGCGTGCGTCATTATTATTTTCGTATGGTGCGATTTTTGTCACATTACGTAAACAAGGCGGCACAATCTAGATCAATAAAGAATTAGTCAAGTATTGTTACAGCTTAATGCCGAGAGGATAGAAAATAAAAAAGGGGGCTTTTGTTGCTGTTACAAAGCTTTCTATACATGTAATTTAATAACAACTGCCGTGATTGTATCTCGATTTTACTCGCCTCTCGAATAATAGAGTTACACATTTTGCAAAGTGGATTATTTCATCATACACAAAAACAGTTCCTCTTTGTGTTTAAAATCACATGCGGAAAACAATATTTAGGTCGAGTTAGACCACTTACTTTCAATACGACCAAGGATTTCACAAATGTAATTCTTTGTCTTGGCTCAGGCTCAAGGAGTGTGGGCTTTCTTGAATCCGTGTTTTGCAAGCCTTTGTTTTCACCCTTGGACTCGTTCGCAGTAATAATTACATTTCAAAAGTTTGATATAAGATTAAGAAATATAGTTTGTAGTTTTTATATGCAAAGACTGTTGTCGTAGATTTATTGACTTTGATAGTGTGGAAACAAAATCAACCTATGCACCTCGAAATGAAAAGCAACGCTAGGAGTGTTTTTCCTCTAAAAACATAAAAAAATACACTTTAATATATCTGCGTTTGTATATATGTTTACAATTATTTAATTTATTAATTTTGGTTTTACCAATACACCGATGGGTGTTAGCACTGTATACTCAGTACTTTCCCGAGTCCTGTGAAAAAAATATCACAGGCATGTTTTATTATTTAATTTGTATAACTTACTAACTTAATTAAACTTTTTGTTTGGGGTCTTTTTTTAACTAATTAAATTTATGTTATTTATATTTTGTTGGGGATCTTTACAAAATAGAAACAACCTGAAATAGACGGATCTTTAGTGACTTGATCAACAAAATAAACACAATATTAATCTAGGTCGTGCCTTAAAATGAATTTTCAAAGAGATCACTATTGTCTTGTTTGTTCTTTTTGTAACACACACGATTGTGACGATTAGGGTCATCTGTAGGCGAGAGACTGGCAAATATTTGCCTCGCCGTACACCATATTATCAAACCCTCCTTGTGTAAAGTAACCAATGCTAACCCCTTCCATAATTCATATTAAATATAGAAAAAATAATCAAATCTTGATGAGATATACATTTATAGGTTGACTTGAAGTGTATTCATTTTTTATTTTGTTGTCCAAATGCAAACACATCAGGTTGCTTTGAATTGTATTAATTTGTTGTACAAATGCAAACATACCTTTTGTTCGCCTGAGATACGACGATGAAATGTTGCCTGCGCGTGTTGACCGTAGCTTATTATTCGATACAGGGGGGGGGGGGGGGTTGATCAATATAGCCCCGTGGCTAGGGAAGCTTGGCATGCACAGCCGTGCTGTCCGTACGCAGTGCGTCGACCTTACTCACCAACGATGCTAGCATCGCGGACTATACAGCCAGCGGATTGATTTTCATATTTTTGCTAGTCGCTCCTCCTAGCGGTTGTGTTTTTCCCAACCCAAAGTAGATGTCTAATGAAGAGAATAACACACGCAAGCCAGTAATTATGGATAGATTTGCTGATCTATGTGAAGAAATACCTAAGGAGTTGGATTATGTATGAGGCATCAGGAAGAATCCCATCGCGTGCATGCTTAATACCATGAGCACCGAGCACATCTAAAAAGACGCTAATAATAGACATCATCAGATGACGGCAGATGGGTACTACACTGCAAGCGGGTATAACGCCAGCTAAATCTCACTTGGACACTCACTCGGCAAGCATGTTGTTGATGTTCTCGGCAAGGGTTTTCACACTCAGTATTGTGCTCTCCACGGTGGTGGTGTTGTCCGGTTCGGACCAGGTTGATGTATGCACATCGACGGGGAGAGTTCGCGGCGAGACACGGGTGCTGGACGGGCGCGTTTACGAGGTGTTTCTCGGTATCCCGTACGCTGAGCCACCTACCGGACACCGGAGGTTTCGAGCACCGGTCCCGAAGGTATCGTGGGAAGGGACTCTCGATGCGGTCAACTACGGACCGTCTTGCCCGCAGGATATAGAGGATGTGTCGAGGTACTACCCGGACTATGTGGTCCGTATCCCGAAGTCTGCTCGAGAGATAAGTGAGGATTGTTTAACTTTGAATGTATTCTCTCCCGTACGGAGAGACAGGATTGGGAATGTAGCGGTGATGTTCTGGATTCATGGGGGCAGCTGCGAGACGGGGCAGGGGAGTGGGTACGACCCGTCCGCTCTGGCGTCCCGTGGCGATGTCATAGTGGTCACCATCAACTATCGGTTGAATGTCTTCGGGTTTCTGTGCACGGACGACGAGAACGCACCGGGGAACTACGGTCTGCTTGACCAGCAACTCGCCCTGCAGTGGGTCCATGACAACATAGGAGCGTTTGGAGGGGACCCGACCAGGGTGACGCTGTTCGGTCAGTCGGCTGGTGGTGCCACGGCGATGGCCCACCTCTCAGCTCCGGGAAGCCGGCCTCTGTTCCACCGGGTCATCGCCCACAGTGGCATCTTCGCTGGGTCTGCCGGCCTGGAGTCCGTAGGGAAACAACTCAAAGAATACGCCAAGCGGATTGCACTCAAAGCCGGTTGTGATCACAGCGGGAACCTCTTGTTTGATACACATATGATAGTCGACTGCCTGAGGAGCAAATCGGCCCGGGTCGTACTGAAAGCTGGTCTTGAAGTGGCTAAAGAGGTGATTATCCCCATGCTGTGGCTAGCCGTCATAGACGGAAACTTCTACCCCACACAGACTTCCCCTCCAAAAGCAATCAGCTTCAGTCAATACGACGTCATAGCTGGGATAACATCAAACGATGGATCCCCCTTATTGGAGCTGCTCCCCTTCATAATACATAAACAAGTCAACCAGTCGACTGGCCTCTCCCGAACCGACTTCGACAGACTGGTTCGATTCTTCACCCTCTCTGACGAGACGTCAAACAACCAATTCAGGTCGTTGGCCATTTATCACGAGTACAGAGACTGGTCCGTGCTGAACAGAACTCTGGATAATCTCTACCAGATCACGAACGTCATGCTGGACGTGAACTTTCTCTACGGCCTGAACCTGGTCTTGGGCAGCATCTATGGGGGAGCCAACTCGAGGCGTATGTTCGTGTTTGATCACCGGAGCACGCCTCGTGTGAAATACCCCTGGTTAAACGGAGCGCCACACTCGGAAGAGCTGTCCTACGTGTTTGGTTTGCCCTTCAATGGCTCGGGAATCGGGTCTCTGTTTACTGACGATGAGCGTGCATTGAGTGACCGAATGATAACTTACTGGACTAATATTGCAAAAACTGGGTGAGTACTTACTTAACAAACCCGGTGCCAAGTTCATAGAGCTGCTTAAGCACAAAAAGCAGCTTAGTGCAGCAAAAATAATGCTTACCAGCAGCAGGTAGCCAGTCAAATACAATGTCATTGTGTAGAATTTGTGCCTGGTTTCCTGCTCATTTTTGCAAAGTACAAACTTTTTAAGCAATATTATCTGCTGAAGCAGCGCTATTGAATTGGGCCCTGATGCGTGCCAGGGCCTAAGCACAAAACGATACTAAGCACAAGGAAATTACGCTTACCAGAATAAAGCTACCAGCCAAACTACCATGTCAAATGTAGCCTTTGTGACTGGTACCCTTTGTGACAGTTATGCTACTTATTCCTGCTTAGCAGAAATAATATTGCATTTTTTTCTGCTTAAGCAACTCCATGATATTGGGCCCTGGTTTGTTTCCCCTCATGTGTTCTTTAACCCGGCGGAAACACCAATTTGTAAGGCGCACTTTATTTGTGTGAAGGTGTCTTGCCGAGGTTCACTATGTGGATTGGGTTTTCGGTCCCTACTTGACTGCGTGAGTTTTCCCTGGAATAATTCTTAGGGATTTAAACCAAACGCAATTTAAAGGAACACGTTGCCTTGGATCGGTCGAGTCGGTCGTTGAAAAGCATTTGAAACCGTTTGTAGTGAAATGCATATAATAGTTCAAAAGTAGAATTTAATGATCAACACAAATTTGCCGCGAAATTGCATGGTTTTCCGTTTACTTTTGCGAACTAACACGGTCGGCCATTTATGCCTTTAAATAAATCTGAATGAGTTCATTTGGGCCAAATTATCATGGCGCTCATCGTAGAGTTAAGTGCTTCATGACACTTACAATGGACACCGTGCAACGATTTTTTTTCCCCCAAACGACATTGCAATATTCCTTTGCCCTTTCTGTCAAAATTGGCTCTGTCAAGATTACGTCATAATGAAATTGGCCTGCTCTTTTACCAAATGATTGCAATGTCGTTTGGGGGAAAAACTAGCTGCCGGGCACTGTGTGTCACCATGGTTCCGGATGAATGCCAAAATCTTTAATGTGTTTTTTCCAAGTAAGAGAACCAGACCATTTTAACCTGTCGGCCAATAAGCGCTTGCAGTCTTGTCACCATATACATTGTACTTTTTTAACCCTTTCACACGACTGCAATTTAGCAACGGTCTCTTGCTAAATTAAAGCAAGGTTAATATACAATTTACAAAGTGTAACTCGTGTAAAATGACAGCAAGTGAATCACTTGTCCAACATTGCTTCTTCCAGCAAACTAGCACCCCCCCCTCCATTCCTACTATCCATCAAAGTTAACTTTTTCAGATAACAATCTGAAAAACACTTTTGGTGATTGACAGCTTATTTGTCTCCCACCGTATTAGGCGTTTGTAAAACCGGTACAGTAAAAATGTGTTTACCTCTTTGGAAGTTTAAGATAAATGTGTTAAAAAAACGTGTTTGACGAGCTATTCAGGTTTTTTAAAACGAACCTCTTTAAAGGCAGTGGACACTATTGGTAATTACTCCAAATAATTATTGGCATGAAACCTTACTAGGTGACGAGTAATGGGGAGAGGTTGGTGGTATAAAACATTGTGAGAAACGGCTCCCACTTAAGTAATGTAGTTTATGGGAAAGAGGTTATTTACACACTCAAATATTAAAATACTTTTAGGCCCGAAGCTCTTTTTGAGGCATCTGAAAGCACACAAGTTTGCGCAACAAGGGTGTTTTTTTCTTGCAATATTCTCTTGCAATTTCGATGACCAATATTGAGTCCTAATTTTCACAAATTTCTTATTTCACGCATAAAAATGTTAAGGTACACCAAGTGAGAACACTTGTTTTTGCCGAATACCAAAAGTCTTTAACACTACATACGAAGTGTGGACTTGAGAACAAAAGAGGTCCACATTGACACACTATGTGGACCACACAGGTTTTTTTTTACAGAACAATGTCCACAGAGTGACTGTAACATCATGTGTGGTTGTGGGTGCAGTTGTACGTATACGTATATGGAATGATAAAATAAAAGCCAAACAATTTCCAATGACCTAGTTTTATGGAATTATAATACCCCCAAAGTCCTTGAAGATTTTTTTTGTAAAAATAAAACCCACATTTGTCCAGTGGTTTTTGCTTCATGATGAAACCAGTTCAATGATACCTGTACGTGTCATGTTGGCATAGTAACCCGGCTTCGTCTAGGCAAATATTTTCGGTGTCCAGTGGCTTTATTTACTTAGGAGCAGCAGATCATTTCAAGGCATGATAAACGACACATCGGGGAGGAAAGGCAAACAGTTTCACGTTATTAAATTTAGGTATAACGAATTGGCCCATGAGTTGTGTCTGCTTTCCTGACGGAGTCATTTAAAAAAAAATCACGAGCACTAGTTTATCAACCTGGTTTATCAATCTGGTTTGTCAGAACCTGGTTAAATCAACCCGATTTTTCAATCTGGGTAATTAACCTGATTTGCAACTGGTAGGAACAACCCTTTAGTTATGAAAATCAAAATCCATTATAGATTTTCCTTTCCAGTAAGATTTGCATTAACATGAAAAGTATGTCATATGGAGGTTCTGAAAAGAACAATTGGTGTGTAACAACTCGACGTTTCGATCATTTCGAGAATGTTTGGTACCTTTGTCCTCTTTAGCTGCCTTTAGCTGTCCTCTTTTGGTCTGTTTTATTGTTGGAGATTGTTCAAGAGTAAAGCCTGCGACATTGGCAATGGCCGTATTATTTTAGGGTTTGTACAGCCAGTGAGCAATATTTTTCTAGAAACTGTTGGAAGCTATACTTGGCACGTTAAACTAATCAGACTTGTTGATTATAATCGAGTTCGGGTCTTGAACTTTGATCTGGAAGGGACACAACAATTTTCCTCTTGTCGGGGGCACTTCCATTGGAAAATTGATATAAAATATGTTTGTTTGTTATTGGAATCTTGCAGGGGGCACCACAGCAAAAATACAGGGGACCACGGTAGTTGCTGTGGGTGAACTATGGGTCATTTTGAGGCCTCTTCCGATTTCAATGGCAATTATAATTGTCCATAAGATGAAGTGAAAATCTTGTTTTTATCGAAGACGTATAGAGATTATAGATTGTCACAGCCTAGAGTCGACGATTATGTATTGAATTGAATTGAATGGTTTATTCGTCAAGTATATAAAAATACATGAAATTTACAAATATGAAGATTAGTTGAGGCTTGTATGAAGGTAATCTGTTTCCATAGTTATAAAGTGATAATAAATATTTATCGTACGTTGTTGTGAATACAGATAATTTCTCAAAATGACCTATAAGGCTAAAGATGTGACGTTGATGCATCGGCCCGTTTGATTCTCCACTATCTCCCCTGAGAGTGTGCTAGAATATGACCCTCGAAACCCCACACTTTGGTTTCAGGATCGACGTGGTTCAGCACACCTTACAAATAATTACACGCCAATCAGAGGTTAAACTCTCTTCCTAGTCTAATGTAGTAGTGGTGGAATGTTATGCATAGTGAAGAGAAAAAAAAGATGATGACGTTTTGAAAGTTGGCCCAGTGGTAAGCTCTACAAAAAAAAAACACTCGCCAATCACTTTTGGTATGTGCTGTATGTACGTAGACATTGCATGTGGGTATGCAGTTGGTTCGAAGAGTTGGTATAGCAATGACACGCCGAACACTTACAATTTTGTAAAACCTACTTTGCCAGGTAGATGAGTAAGAATTTGTTTTGCTTTATGTTCTACTGCCGCGGATTGGATTTTCGGAATTCGGGGGACTTCTCATCAGTTGCGAAAAGAACTGTCCTTCTCATTAACTACTATCTGGGCGGAAGGCAGAACATCGACCGGGACTACTACATTTACTTTCCAGGACTGCAAGGTACGGCACCTACCAAACAATGACTTTGATTGGACACATGCTGGTCGCCATTTTGTTAATAGTCAGTGTGGATTCGGTGGTCATCAGGACATCAACGGGATTAATACGAGGAGTGAAACATGAACTAGACGGAGTCCAGTTTCATCGGTACCTTGGCATCCCTTATGCCGAGCCGCCCGTGGGGCCACTGAGGTTCAGAGGGCCCGTTGCAAAGTCACCCTGGAACTCGGTCCTCAACGCAACTTCCTACGGACCATCCTGTCCACAGGATATCCAAGCTGTGTCCAAGTTCTATCCTGATTACATGGTGAAGATTCCAGACAGGGCTCGAGAAATAAGCGAGGACTGTTTAACTTTGAATATCTTCGCACCAGTTACGGACACAGTTACCGGTCTGGCGGTGATGTTCTGGATTCACGGCGGGAGCTTCGAGACGGGGCAGGGGAGTGGGTACGACCCGTCCGCTGTGGTGACCCGTGGCGATGTCATAGTGGTCACCATCAACTATCGGTTGAATATCTTTGGGTTTCTGTGCACGGGCGACGAGAATGCACCGGGGAACTACGGTCTGCTTGACCAGCAACTCGCACTGCAGTGGGTCCATGACAACATAGAATCGTTCGGAGGGGACCCGACCAGGGTGACGCTGTTTGGCCAGTCTGCTGGCGGTGCTTCGGTTACGCTTCACCTCTTCGCCAATAAGAGCAGGTCGTTGTTTCAGCGAGCAGCGGCACACAGCGGCTACTTTCACCCCTCCGTATACGCCAGTGGAAGAGGTGAATGGCTCGGAAAACGCGCAAGGGACATCGGCGAGGAAGCGGGGTGCGGCTCGGGGTCCACAAACTCCGAACTTGTACAATGTCTCCGAGAACGTCCGATGGAAGATGTTCTAGCGGCCGGACAAGCCGTGTCTGCCGCGGTGGCCTCGCACATTTGGACCCCGGTCTTGGATAACAACATGATATCCTTAACCACTTCACAGTTGCATTTGCAGCACGACTTCATGGTCCTCTTAACATCTGGGGACGGTTCCGTAATTTTGGAAGTCATTGATACCTATTTACGTGGTATGAATGCATTTAATGCAACCCTTGGTTTAACGGAAGACGAATGGGACAGCTGGCTCACTATGACCTACAGCTCATTACAGGTAACAAAACTTGCTACAGCCTTCGAGTACATGGACAACACCTTGCCAGACCTCAACTTTGCCCGAATGCAAGCCATGACAGAGATGATGATGGAGCAGAGCTTTATGCTTAGACTCAACCCATTCTTGACACTCTTGCCCAACTCGACAACCGTTCACATGGGCGTGTTTGATCACCGTTGCGAGGCTAATGACAGGTACCCGAGTCTCAACCAGGTACCGCACGGAGAGGAGATACCATTTTTGTTTGGATTGCCTTTTAACGGTTCTGGAATGGGCGCTGTCTTCACAGACGATGAGAGGGATCTCAGTGAACGTGTCATATCTTACTGGTCAAACTTCGCCAAGAGTGGGCAAGTATTGTTTTATCCTTTGATGCTTTGATGGGAGTGTCGTGGCAGAGTGCTTAAGAGCACCAAATTCAAACTCTGGTGTTTCTGATCAGTAGAGTGTGGGTTCGGTTCTCAGTCGTGACATTTTTGTCCTTAGGCAAGACACTTAACCATTGCTTTGTCATTCGAATGGGGCGTACAGCCGTTGGTCCCGTGTGTTAAAAGAGAAGGGGTTCGTCTCGGTGTTCCTGGTTTGATTTGCAGCATATTGCGCTCAGCACTTTGTAAACCACCACATGGTGCTATGTGCAAGGAATAGATCTCATAATTCCAAACGTAGTCCCATCTATACCGTGCGGGAAAATACTGTGTCTAAATACGTGTGCTAGGGGCTTTACACACAAACGAAGCCTGAGATAAAGTCCAATCTGAATTTCGAAAGTTAAGGGCCGGAAAAGCTCCCTCTATAGTCAAACGTCTCGGCTATATAGTCGAATGTCTCGGCCATCCAACCGGGCTGTACGGCCTAATCCACAGCCATGCAAACGACTGGCAAAATTACAGAACTTCATGTTTGCGTAATTTTATTCTTTTTGCATTCGTGGATATGACACGAGAGGGCCGTCTCACGATCTATACGAGCGAGGTCAGGTCGCCATTTTTTAATCGATGTGACGTGTTAATGAAAAAAAATTGTGTTGAAATCTCATATTATATACTGTGGTTATTAATGTGCAGATGCAGGTCATACCTTTCATGAAAGTTACAGTTAAAAGCTATTTATACTTCCTACCAAAATCGAATTTTGAATAAAAATGCACCATTTCTATAATTCAAAATGGCTGAGCGGATAATCGACTTAAAGTTGTACCTATCACCACAGCTCACGGGTCTTGGAATAGCAAAGCGATGGAGGCCTTTGGTTGATGTCCAGCCATCCTCCAGATCAGGGTTTTTGTTCATGGTGATAATCACATTGTAAATCTTAGATGTTTTTTTGTATTAAACTCAAAAGCCGAACAAGAAAACCGCACACATCCTTTCCGCGAATCCGGGTTATCGAAGAATAATCCTGCACCTTTATTTTATGTATTCATTAATTTCAAGATATTTGAACACGATACAAAAATCAGCACAATGGCTGTTTGACATCATGGTCATATGTAAAGTTCGAACAAAAAAAATAGATTGTATACAGCACAAACAGTTTGACAAGTAATTAAAACAGCTGCATAAAGAATGATGATGAGTTATTGCTTGTTGAAATTACATCTTAAGGGAACACGTTGCCTTGGATCGGTCGAGTTGGTCTTTGAAAAGCGTTTGTAACCGTTTGTTATAAAATGCACATGGTTAGGAAGATGATTTAAAAGTAGAATACAATTATTATTCACACAAACTTGCCTCGAAATTGCGTGGTTTTTTTTTACTGTGCGAACTAACACGGTCGGCCATTTATGGGAGTCAAAAATTTGACTCCCATAAATGGCCGACCGTTTTAGTCGATGATGTAAAAGGAAAACCACGCAATTTTGAGTGATACTTGTGTGGATCATTATATTCTACTTTTAAAATATCTTTCTAATCATATGCATTTCATAACAAACGGTTTCAAACACTTTTCAAAGACCAACTCGTCCAATTCAAGGCAACGTGTTCTTTTAACCTTGTTAATACTGAGATAACAAGGAGCCATTCCAACAGCTTTATTCCTCGTACTCCATCTCTTTAGAACTCCAGCTTGTTTTCCCTCGACAGCTTAAAACATTGTTTTAATTTGGTGTGTACAAAATGTGAACCTTTGGAGTATAATTTAATCTCTTTAGAATAAAGACTTTTACTTTTAGGCATTATTTAAATATTGTGGACAGCACCAAAATTTGAAATAATTGAGACAGGTGCATCAAGAATGCTAATACCTTAGCTTCCTCCGACAACTTAAAACATTCATAAAAAAGTTACAATTTATTAAGCCAAATGAACCAGAAATCATGCATAGGAATATTGCTCGGAACTGAGCGGTTTTTGACGCCTTTTCTTGAGCCGTCTGTAATAAAACGCCAGCAATGAATGAAGGATAGCTATTTATAGCCTCCTTGCGTTTGCAAGTCAGTTCAATATAAGTGTTGAAGCCACACTATTGATTATTGTGAAAGCTTCACTCGGGTCCATCAAAAATCTGATCTAATTTGTACAGCAGTGATTTGAAACAGAATCTGTATTGGGTGTAAATTGTAATGGTTTGACTGGATGCGGTCTGGTTTGCATGTCGCCCTCTACGACCAGTTACAACCAACCCCGGTAACCACACACCACACAAGTCATTCAACTGCTTTGGCCCCTGAAGCCCTTTGCACTCACCTGCTATATGCACCGTGGCATCAAATCACCCGTGACAAACACATTATAGAGAAAAGGTGTTCAGTTGCTCTTATCGAAATTGTTCTTGAATACTGGAGAAAAAAACTTAAAGGCACTGGGCAATCAATTATAACAAAATAATTGTTAGCATAAAACTTGTAATGAGCAATAGAGAATTGTTGACAGTTAAAACAAACATTGAGAGAACCGGATCCCTCTCAGGTAACGTAGTTTTTGAGAAAGGCGCAATTGCTCACTCAAATATTAAAATACTTCAGGCCTGAAGCCTTTTATATGCATCTGGAAACGCACACATTTGTGCAACGAGGTTGTTTTTCTGTCATTACTCTCTTGCAACTTCAATGACCAATTGATTCCAAGTTTTCACAGATGTGTTATTTTATACAACATACATGAATACACGAATACACGAAGTGAGAATACCAGTTCATTTAAAGGTGTAGTCATGTCTCGCTTGACCTCGTTGTGATGCCACTTACCGTTATCAGTTAGCCTATGGGGGCCTACAGTTTCTCTATGTAGCTTCCCGTTGGTCTGAGGTTTCAGATGAACAACCATAGATATACCTCCATGGATATATAAATTAAGGTAGATTTATGTGATGAGAAGTTAGCTGACATTGCAGTATGAAGCTAAGGGATTGTTGGAGTAATTATTACAGGAACACGTTGCCTTGGATCGGACGAGTTGGTCGTTGAAAAGCGTTTGAAACCGTTTGTTATGAAATGCATATGGTTAGATAGATAGCTCAAAAGTAGAATATAACGATCTACACAAATTTGCCTCGAAATTGCGTGGTTTTCCTTTTACTTTGCGAACTAACACGGTCGGCCATTTATGGGAGTCAAAATTTTGATGACTCCCATAAATGGCCGACCGTGTTAGTCGAAGAGGTAAAAGGAAAACCACGCAATTTCGAGGCGTACTTAACTTGTGTGGATCATTGTATTCTACTTTTAAAACATCTGTCTAACCATGTGCATTTTATATCAAACGATTACAGGCACTTTTTATAGACCAACTCGTCCAATCCAAGGCAACGTGTTCCTTTAAAGAATAGTTATCTAGGTATTTTTTATTTGTTTTCCTGCAATCTAAACCCTGGCATCTGAATATGAAATAGTCAATATTTATGACAAATTTGTTCGTTCGTGTTTCTCCCTGTTGAACTTCGCCTATTTTTTTAAAGCAAATTTGTATTTCTCGGCAAAAAAAGAAAAACCTTGACGAAATTGGGCCCTGGAGGTTGAAGTGATGTATATTATTATTCCCTTTCAAGAAGTGAAATCGATGAAAAGCAAAATTAGCCCGTGGGAGAGTCATCGAAGCTAATTTCCTCTCTGAGATTGAAATGCCAGTTTATTGCTATACCGCAAATCATCATCTCTCGTGGCATTCCGACATGAACTTGAATATCTATGTGTTTCTGCAAGGGAGGGGAGTGGGGTGGGGGGGGGTGCCAGTGGGCAATGAAAAGTGATGCCCTTGGGGAAACTAGTGTAGTTTTGTTTGGATTTTTGTCTCTCCCTTTTTGTTTAAGGGGGGGGGGGGTTGGCATCCGGGATTCAGTCGTACAGGTGCGTCGTACTCGTCTGGGATTAATTGGCAGGTTGTTTTTAGTGGGCCGGAGTGAGGGACTTGACGGTGGGGGAGAGTTGAACTTGTCTGGTAAACGACTCCCAAGTGTTACGATGTAGACCAATAAAAGTCTCGTGTTCGCATAGCGGCATGTTACAATGAGTATAGGTTAATATGAACGATGTGGGGGTAATGTATAGGCCCGATGGAGAGATTTAAAGGGAATGTACACGTTTGGTAATTACTCAAAACAAATATTCACTTAAAAACTGACTTGGTAACGAGCATTGGAGAGCTGTTGATAGTATAAAACATTGTGATAAACGACTTCCTCTGAAGTAACGTAGTTTTTGACTAAAATAATAAAATACTTCTAGCTAGAAGTCCAGTATTCCTATCTGAAAGCACGCAAATTCGTCCAACAAGGGTGTTGTTTCTTTCATAATGTTCTCGCAACTTCGATGACCAATTGAGCCCAAATTTTCACATGCTTGTTATTTTATGCTTATGTTTGGATACACCAAGTGAGAAGACTGGTCTTTGACAATTACCAAACGTGTACAGTGCCTTTAAGACCCGTTCCATTTCCAAAATAATGTCTGATTGATAACACTTGAACCGCATGTTCTGTATGTGTAAACCATAATTTATTGTTGTGCATTATGAAAGCTGATACTGATTATAAGTTCAGACAGATAGGCGTACCTGAATCCTCAGGAGTTTCGGTTTGAAATGCCAAAGTCTAGAAAATAGCTTTCCCCACACACGCACACACACACGGACACAATTTACTTAGTATTTGTTATTGCCAAAAAATAAACCACGCGAAAAAGTGTGTGCAACCACTCAGTACAAAAAAATAGGCCTACCAGTAATTCAAATGAGACTGCCCTACCCTAATTTACTTGTCACTGGTTAGTTTGATGGTACATTCACGATGAATTTACTCTTCCCAAACCTAAGAATTGTGCTATAACTTCTCATTGACTTAAACTCCCCCCCCCCCCCCTTTTAGTTTTTTTTGGGGGGGGGTCTTACAGAATCACTTGCTATAAACAATTAAATAGAACTGCCACTTGTAATTGACCAGGGGTCGATTTTACAAAGAGTTAGGACTCGTCTTATCTCGACCGTGCAGGGTTGGGACTCGTCCTAAGTCCTAAGATTAGTCTTAAGTTAGGAAGAGTTTTGTGAAATCGACGGCAGGTCTCTTTAGAACGACATTTTAGGTGCTTCACAAACCTCCATTCCTTGTTTTTATCTTGCTTCCATCATAGAGTAAGGCTTCCATTAATCACAACAAGTCCTTAGGCACATGTACTTGGTGTACAAATTAAGAGGTTCCGATTTGTAAACCAAAGACCCTCTTTCGCTTACAAAAGACTTTTTGTTTATCATAGACGGCATTGAAGTATTGTGGGATGCGTTTCTTGTTCGGTTCAAATAGGTTGAGCATAATTCAACTGACTGGCACATTATTAGCGTTGAACCTGATCCAATAGGTAGGTGTTGAAAGGTTGTGGGGCATGGTGAGCTACCGGAAAGGGCACAGGGTCAGGTGTATTCAGATCGGGTGGGATCGTATCGAGATCCACTATGGGATCGCCGGGATCCATCGGGATCGTATTGGAATCCAGTTGGATCGTATCGAGATCCACTATTGGGATCGCCGGGATCCATTGGGATCGTATTGGGATCCAGTTGGATCGTATCGAGATCCACTATGGGATCGCCGGGATCCATTGGGATCGTATTGGGATCGGGTGGGATCGTATCGAGATCCACTATTGGGATCAACGGGATCCATCGGGATCGTATTGGGATCAAGTGGGACCGTATCGAGATCCACTATTGGGATCGCCGGGATCCATTGGGATCGTATTGGGATCGGGTGGGATCGTATCGAGATCCACTATTGGGATCGCCGGGATCCATTGGGATCGTATTGGGATCGGGTGGGATCGTATCGAGATCCACTATTGGGATCGCCGGGATCCATTGGGATCGTATTGGGATCGGGTGGGATCGTATCGAGATCCACTATGGGATCGCCGGGATCCATTGGGATCGTATTGGGATCGGGTGGGATCGTATCGAGATCCACTATGGGATCGCCGGGATCCATTGGGATCGTATTGGGATCCAGTTGGATCGTATCGAGATCCACTGTGGGATCGTCGGGATCCATTGGTATCGTATTGGGATCGGGTGGGATCGTATCGAGATCCACTATTGGGATCGCCGGGATCCATTGGGATCGTATTGGGATCCAGTTGGATCGTATCGAGATCCACTGTGGGATCGTCGGGATCCATAGGGATCGTATTGGGATCCGGTGGGATCGTATCGATATCCACTTTGGGATCGTCGGGATCCATAGGGATCGTATTGGGATCCACTGTGGGAATGTTTGGATCCATTGGGATCGTATTTGGATCCGGTGGGATCGTCGGGATCCACTCTATGATCGTCGGGATCCATTGTGGGATCGTATAAACTTTACCATTACATGTAGACGTCTTTGTTGGATTCCCTGATGAATATCGTGGTTTTTATCGTTAGCCCAAAGAGCGAGACCGGACGAATTTGTCTGAATGTCTCGCTTTGGCTGCATTTTAGCCAAATACAACAATATATAATTATACGTTTGGTAATGACAATTATTAATGGCAATAAAAACAAACTTTGAACAAAGTTATATAGCCTACATCGTGCAGCTTTGAATAGTATAACATATTTTTGAGAAAATTTTCACTTCAAAGTACTGCGGTCATTGAACGAAGATGCCACCAGTGATCCCCCAAAAATTTAATCTGTGCAGCGTTACTGGCAGTAACGCTTCTGAGATAGTGTCTTCCAGTTGCAGGTCATTCTTCCTGCGAGTACATAACCGCCTCAGATTTTAAGCAATATCTCAGAAATTCTACCACCTTTTTGCAATTAATGTTTTACAGGTTAATTTTATCATTGCTCTATGTTTGTTTTTTATATCTACAATACAACAATATAGGTTTGGATCAAAAAGTTGGTTTCAAGAATTAGAAGTTTACAATCCATCCTTTAGAATCTATATTTTGACAAATAGTACTCCCCCAAAACAGGCAATTAGGCCTAAGCCTTTTTTTATAAGATATCTGTTGAAAGTGTTAACATTTAAATGGCTATACGTTGACGTAATTATGCGTGGTTCGTAAAAAGTAGATGTAAAAAGCCCACGAATGCAATGGTACTGATACGGGCAGTCTGACGCCTTACGATCTCACTTGATACCCCGTACTCGAAACGAAGTCTCCCGCAAGACAAAATACTACTCCATTTTCACTCTCAGATTTCATCGCGTGTACCATTAGAGAAAGGACGTGGTTTTCTCTCCCCCTCTCTCTCTCTCTCTATTATGCGTACACAGGTCAATGGCAATGCTTTAAAGGCACGGGACACCGTTGGTAATTGTCAAAGACCAGTATTCTCACTTGGTGTATCCAAACAAATGCAAACAATAACAAATCTATACAATTTTGGGTTCAATTGGGCATCGAAGTTGCGAGAGAATACTATAAAAACACCCTGGTCAGTGCACAAAATGTGTGTGCTTTCAGATGCACAATAAAAGGTTCTTTCTCAAAAACTGCTTTACTTCAGAGTGATGCGCTTCTCCCAATGTTTTATACTACCAACAGCTCTCCTTTGCTTTTAACCAAGTAAGTTGTTATGCCACCCATTATTTTGATTAATTATTACCAACAGTGTCCTGCCAGTGCCTTTAAAGCTGTATCTAAATGCACTTTGCCTGGAGTGAATAGATCGATGCATCTAATTCTGTACCATATTTTTGTACATGCATAATATATCAAAATGTTGCAAACAGCTAACATTACTTGTGTTTGCTAAAAATAGTGTTTATGGAGTTTAAAGGCACTGTACAGGTTGTAGTTGTCAAAGACCCGTGTTCTGACTTGGTGTATCCCATTATAAGCATAACATATTAAGCCTGTGAAAATTTGGGTTCAGTTGGTCATCGAAGTTGCGAGAAAATGATGAAAACACCCTTGTTGGACGAATTTGTGTGCTTTCAGATAGGAATACAAGACTTCTTGCTAGAAGTCTTTTAATCTTTTAGTGAAAAATTACCCCGTTTCTCAAAAACTACTTTACTTCAGAGGGAGTCGTTTCCCACAATGTTTTATACTATCAACAGCTCTCCAATGCTCGTTACCAAGTCAGTTTTTAAGTTAATATTTGTTTTGAGTTATTACCAAACGTGTACCTTCCCTTAAAGAGAGGGCGGATCACGTACACGATATCCAAACTTGTCGTGTACGTACACGATAAGAGATATTTATTTGTTATTGATGTGGCGGCAATAAGCTTCCATACCCAAAAGATTCGGTGAACCCGTTTTAAAGAAAATAACAGGGACAGACCAGGGCCTGTGGAAAGACTGACGAACAAAGCAAATAATATGACATTTCAGATCGCTTCTGTTGACATAACCCTCTTTTAAAATAGATGGTGAACATAGAACGATTACAGTTTCCCTGATTTCCAAACCAGCATTGAAGCACATCATTGTGTAGGCAGCATGTTGTAATAGTAGTATGAACTGATGCTGTCTGATTTTGGAGCATCAAAAGTCACTGCGGCTCATTTTGTCCATAATAATGTACATATAGAAGCGTAATAACCCCCCCCCCCCCAACTGATAAAGCCCAAAGTTTCACAGGTTTGTTATTACATGTATGGTCGATCACACAAAACATAAACACGCCCTACGACTGTTTTGTCGGCTATATACCAATCTTGTATAAACCCTTTAAAAGGGAATGTATTTGTACTCCAGCCTTTTTAGAGCTTTCTTTAAGCTTTCCTTGGGGCGATTGCGTTTGAATAGACGCTTGAATATTTTCCTCATTTTTTTATCTGTCAGACCCCAATTACATTGAATTCCTCCGGCTGAGCTAATTTGGAATTCAAATTCCTTGGGGGTATCCATGTGCGTGTTAAATTGCATGTCTTCATGAATATTATGCACAGTGTTCAGGATATCCGCTTCTGTATCACACAGGATTTTTACCTTCATTTTTTTTTTGTCTCAAAACTGTCGTGTCAGGTGTATAATAATTTCTCAGGACGTGTGGCACCGATGCCGTCTCTCACCAAGTAGGCCTACTCCAGAATGAAGGATTTGCAAAAACCGGAATTGGGAAAATTGCCAACGGTGCACGCGCACTCTTTGAGAAATCTGTAGTACCTTTTTTTTGTATTTGATTGAATGAATGAACACTTCTGAGTGAGAGAAGAATCTAAACCACGTTTTCTTTTAACGGATTGAGTTCTTAATTTGTCGACGTTTCGACTCTTGCTCTATAGTCATTCCTATTATTCACGGCCAGTTGAATATCTTTGAGAGTGGCGAGGAGTGACACTTCTTCTTATCAACGGACTACTACTATACTGCATAGGGTCTTCAACTCTCAACGTGGTGCAAACTAGTTTGCCAGTGACCCCTATGTGTAATTTGCCGTAAAGCTTTTGTGTAGCGTTAGTGTATTGTCGCCCCGCTGTGTATTGTACGACTTCGCCTGTTTATGCTCTGCTGGAGAAATGAAATTCCATAATTTCAATAGCTTCTAAAGTTTTGTTGTGTAGGCTATGACTCGGTCAGCAAGCACGCAATTTAACAGTGAATAGAGTGCTCTTTTGTCATTAATATTACCCATTCATGCATCGAACTACAAGTGCAACTACGTTAGCGGTACCTGTACGAGTTCGGGTTAGTAATTACAGGCGTGTTTAGTATTGTAGTATTGGCATTAAAAATGTTATCACTCGAAATGGCGGTGCTCGCGTCTTTGGCGTGCATGTCGCTTATGGTTATTCCGATTGCTTGTGTCGTTGACCCGATCGTAAGTACGACTTCAGGGGTTCTTCGAGGTGTCCTTGCACAAGATCTTAGTGGGACTGATTACTGGTGTTTTAAGGGGATACCCTACGCAGAGCCACCGACCGGGGAGTTGAGGTTTAGTGCCCCGGTGGAAAAGGCAGCGTGGGACGGTACGTTCAACGCGACCAAGTACGGACCGTCGTGTTGGCAAGACATCACGGGTGTGGCCACATTCTACCCTGATTACGTCGTGCAGATACCAACGGAAGCCGCCGTGCTTGATGAAGATTGTCTGTCACTAAATGTGTACACTCCGGTGGATGTTAATAGCAATGCGTCTGGGCCCGGTCTGGCTGTTATCTTTTACATCCATGGGGGGAGCTACTTGACGGGTCAGGGGAGTGGATACGACGGGTCCGCCCTGGCAGTTCGCGGTAATGTCGTCGTGGTCACTATCAACTACCGGTTGAATTTCTTCGGGTTCTGGGGTACAGGCGACGAGAACGCTAAGGGGAACTACGGTCTGCTCGATCAGCAGTTAGCGCTGAAGTGGGTCAACGAGAACATCGCTGCCTTTGGGGGCGACCCGAGCAGGGTGACTCTTTTCGGCCAGTCTGCAGGTGGCGATGCTGTGACCCTTCACCTCTTCGCTAACGCCAGTCGCCCGCTCTTCAGACGTGTCGCTACCCACAGCGGACCCATTGCGTCCACAAGCATGCTGAAGCCTACAAGCGAGATTGAAGATCTCACCACCCGTATCGGGAAGGCTACGGGGTGTAACTATAAAGATACTTCAAGGCTTCTCGAATGCTTACGGGATGCTGGCAATACGCCTGAGGCGCTCTTCGCACACGGCGCTGCTGTGGCCGACAGCATCAGCCCGTTACCCGTTGTGTACGGCCCGTTCATTGATGACGTCTTCTTGTCTTATGATTTTGACCGTCCGGACTTGTTTCATGATCTTCTGGTCCTGCATACTTCCGGTGATGGGTCGGTCATTCTAGACTCGGGGACTGTCCCCGAGTTCAACCCTATGGATGGAATATCACAAGAGCAATTTGACCATGTACTGCGTTTGTTTGGGCTGGGAGAGTTAATCAATCTCGCGGTTACTCGTGGTTACACCGATCAGGACCAGGATGGAATCTCCCGTATGCAATCTCTCACGGATGTCATGCTGGACTACAACTACCTCGCTAGCCTGTCCAGGCTACTGAAAGGGCTGCCGCCTCTGGGGTTGTGCTACGCGGCTATATTCGACCACCGGAGTGACGCGGATGACAGATATCCACAACTCAACCTGGTGCCTCATGGAGAGGAGTTATCTTACGTGTTTGGATTGCCTTTCAGTATGGCGTCCAGCTTCACTAATGATGAGAGGTGGCTCAGTCATCGGGTCATGACCTATTGGTCAAACTTTGCCAAGAGCGGGTAGGTTCACTATTCAACTTCAGTTCAGATCATCTCCACTTTATAATTTCCCCAATGAAAAGTGTGCAGGAGGTCAATTTGACCATGTTTAATAGAAGTACAGACAAGCTTGAGCCGAATTGAAATTGGGTATGCACGCAAAAAGTTCATTGCAAACTCAATAATACAAGGCCACAACTTCTCAAAAATTCACCCTTGTGGATCATGCTTTTGTTCCTTCCATTGTCCCTGCACTTAACAGTTTCCCATAGACTTGATATACGTATTTACTTGAGGAGCATCCCAGTCCTGAGAATTTCCATGAGGTATACTTTTGTTACTCAGTTTTGTTTTGTGTTTAGACATTTTATTTTCAATTTTGTCTTGGTCTTGATGAGGTACCAAATATGAACATATTGTGTACCTCTGTTGTAATACTCAAATTGTATGTGTGTGTTGTTCTCATTAAAGGCAGTGGACACTATTGGTAAATACTCAAAACAGGTATTAGCATAAAACCTCACTTGGTAACAAGTAATGGGGAGAGGTGAATAGTATACAACAATGTGGTAAACGGTTCCCTCTGAAGTGACGTAGTTTTTGAGAAAGAAGTAACGAATTTGATTTCCAGACCTCATATTGAGAAATTGAGGTCACGAAATCAAGCATCTGAAAGCACACAACTTCGTGTGACATGGGTGTTTTTCTGTCATTATTATCTCGCCACACCGGCGACCAATTGAGCTCAAGTTTTCACAGGTTTGCTATTTTATGCATACGTTGAGATACACCAAGTGAGAAGACTGGTCTTTGACAATTACCAATAGTGTCCACCGTCTTTAACTTATCATTTGAGAACGACTCTCACATTATTGGTGATTGTCGAATCAAATTTGCTTGTTTACTATTTAGCCGTATTATGTCACGTGTGTCATTGTAATGCACATAAAATACCTTTACATTCGTCGTTAAAGGGAAGGGTTTTACCCAGCAGTGTCTGGCATAAGTTTCACCACAGCACCCTGTAAACTGTTACAAGGTGCTACGTTGTACATTGCAAGGTCGTATGATTTCAAACATAGTGAATGTAAAAACAAATTGTAAAAAATAACGCTGGATAAAAATAACTTTCCAACTTATCGCCATATGAGCGAACAGGTGTTACTTCATCTATTACAGACAAATAAGACATAGAGCTCCACATAATCAAGCAATTTTTTTTTGCCGTAAATGTTGAATATATTTTCTTTAACTCGGGCGATGCATCTTTAACTAAACCCATTCGTGGGTCGCGCGACGCACTTGTAAGGTCGAGACCAGAGTCATGTATAGCGGTTAAATATTGTAGAATCGATTTCAGTTCTGCCCGTACACTGTTTACTTAGCCATGTCCCAAGCGGTTCAATCCCAGAACACTGTTTGGTGATGCACAACTAAAGTTCGCCTGGGGTAGAGGTTTATGAGCCTGAACATTGCCAGCCGTACTGTACCGTGACATTACTGTTAAGTTCCTCCATGGTGTTATGTGCAGTCGGAGTACGAGGTTGCAAAAGCACATCGACCCCCATATTGTGACGATGTCACTCTAGTTCTTGCACGTGTCCACGCCTTAAGGCTCGTGCCGCTTTCGTTTTTAGGTAGTACTTTTTACCGCCACGGTCAAGGCTGACCGTACTGCTTGCTCGATACTTTCTGGGTGTGACATGGGTGTGGCAGATGTGAATATTTCTCAAACACGTCCGCGCGCGCGTCCGTGGCCCGCACCCTTTTGCATCCTGAAGCAGATGTTGGTCGATCCATAGAGTAAGTCCTTACTCTATGGTCGATCAAACCACAATGCTTCCGCGGCTGCTCGCTTAGTAACACAGGGTAAAATTGATCTAAATCCCTTCCCTCCTGTGAAAGTATAAATACAAATGCCTGCAATTTTGTATTTTGTTTTTGTTTAATAAACAGAGATCCAAACGTCAACCCAGATGACCCCCCGAGTGTCAACCTGACGTACTGGCCCAAGTACGGTGACGCGGAGAAGTACCTGCTCATCCAACTGGCCGACGACACACCGGGTGAAGCATACCGCCAGGATAAGGTCATGTTCTGGACCGACTACCTCCCCAATCTCCGCCGGGCCGCTGTGGAGTCTTGCCCCGACCAGCTGGACGGCTCGGCCACCCCGGTCTGCGAAGAGGTGTTCATCGGCGAAGGCCTGGGCTTCAAGCTGACGCCGGACCAAGCAGAGTCACTGATTGAAGTATTCTTGTTTGTGATCGTTGCTCTGCTTGCGCTGATTATTATAGTATTCGGTGCGGTACTTGGGTACAAGTTCAAGTACAAAGAAAACAAGACTCACTCCAAATCGAACGGGCTTGTCAAGACCAACGGGTCGCTGCAGAAGAACTCGGCGTTCGAAGTGAACGAAGCTTTTTACTCCGAATCAGAAGATACGAAAATGTAAAGAAAACAAACAAATTACTGTTCAATCGACAAACGACTATTAGAGCCTGGCAGGTGTAGTTAGGTCATCGACCTACTTGACTTTATAGAAACAAAATAAAGCAAAACAGGCTGAAAAAATTTCAAGAATTTTCTATGTTTTTTTGTTTTGTTTTTAATTAAAGAAATATATTCCCGGTTTTCAAGGGACTGTTTGGGTTTCAAAATGAACAGCCGTTGTGAGTTATCAAACGTAAACCATGTTGCTATTTACTATCACGATTTCTTTCTTTTCGTAGACATTAAGGAAACATATTCCCAATTTTCAAGGGACTGTTGGAGTTAAAATGAACAGCCGTTGTGTATATAAAACGTTATCGGTTGCGATTTAATGTCACGAAAACAAAGTTAAACTCGCGCATTGTATAGGGTTTTTACGGAAACATATTTACCGCGCGTTAAATCGAAATACGTTTTAGGCCTTCTCTGTAAATAATGTTTGATTTGGCGTTAGTGTATTCTACATTCAGTTAAGAAATGTCTCTAAATCAGGAAATGTAAAAACCATAGAAAAGTTTAATACACATATCAAAATGTTGTTATTCGCACATGACTTGAAATTAAGTAGTTTTTGTATTACGAATTGTTATGTAAATTACGAGTAAGCACGAGGTTTCTCGATTTCACAAAGCGGATTGATCTTAACTGCTAGGTATAGTGTGATGTCATGAAGGCTGATTCTTAGTGCTTTGTGAAATCGAGCTCATAGTTTGAGGACAAACAATTAGATAAATATTTTGAAACACAGAGAATAAAAAAATCAACCTTGGTTTTAGTGTTAGGAGTATATACAAATTATAATTGTTCAGAACGGCGTAATGTTCTATTCACACTGCACCCCAGTAACCGACCTATGTGATATTCACAGTCCTCCCTTGTCAATTCGTTTATGAATACTTACCCCAGCATCGAGCATAGGCCTACTGTACATCACTGCGAAAACTGTGTCTGTCCAAAAACATGTGTCTTTAATATATGTATATTGAATATTTCTGACACTTGTTTTTAGCAGCATGTTACAGGGTTCGCACAGAGTGTCAACACTCAGTAAATGAGATCAGTTATTTCGCAAGGTTGACTGTCTTTCTGACTTTTTTTAAAAGTTAACTTCACAACGAAACTTGCTGAGAAAAAGTCTCTTCTTGGCTTTTAGAATAAAACATGGCGTATTAGATTGTTCTTAACATGATATATTATGTTCACTAAGTCGTACTGGCGAAACCTCACTCAATTTACTGGGTCGACTGGATGAATTTTCCTGGGGCCCTAAAGCGGGTCCCGGACCCTACGCCGTAAATGTTATCTGTGTCCCCCCCCCATCTTTCAAGACGAATTGACGCTCCTGTTTCAGGTTATAAATTAAACCATGGCGTACTAGATTGTCCCTAACATTACAAGTCTACATATTATTATATTCAGTTAGTTAAACTGGCGTTATATAACGCCATGTCTCACCTTACTCAATTTACTGGGTCGACTGGATTTACATAAGCCGGGTTTTTCGACAATATTGGTACTCAAAATTATTGTAAGCATAAAAACCGACTTGTTGTCAATCAATGGTGTGGGAAGTGTACAAATAATATAATATAATATATACCAGGTGTTAACTGCAAAATGAAACTAAACATTCAAACCTTACCCGTACAATCGAATGCCTCAAAACCCAAAATAAAAGTAAAGTTTTGCATTTTACACTGCTTTGGATTTAATGTACAAACTTACAATCGGGGTAGAAATCATTTCATACACCAATACAATTAATTTAAATAAATAAAAAAATTGAAAATTATGTGAACATTGTTGATGAATTCGAATTAAATGTTTAGATAAAACAACAATGGATGGTGTTAATTTTGTGAACATAATTATTTTTGTTTCGGCTGTTTTTGACATCTCATGTCCCCTTCATTGCATCTGAAGTAAAGTTGTTGCTACGATTACGAAAGATAATGCAGTTTTGTCTTGTATGTTTTGGAATTGTTAGTTAGTCTTTAAGTGATATATCACTATCTTTGTTAAGGATGTGTATTAGTTTATAGACAATGAACTGATTGAACCTAATTATCATTTCTTCTTCTGTTTCTCAATTACTAATAATCGTGGACCTTTGAACATGTTCACTGAAGATGCCATAATGTTTTTCTAGAAACTCGCAGCCACCGTCAACATTTCCTCCCTGCTTGTTCAGCACATCCGATTTGATAATACTTCACACAAGTTAATTTATACACACGATGAATGACATAATATAAAGGGAACTTCAGCAAGTCCTGATTTGCAGTATACGAAGCACTGGTTTGTTAAGCTCAGACATGATATTTATTTCAGACGACATTATTATGACTCGTAACTTTGTTTGTTTGTTTGTTTGTTTGTTTTTTATTTCCAAATATCACAATAAATAATCATGAAACATACAAGAAGTTACAGGTGGTGTCATTTTAGACGATACTGGTTATAAGTAGGTTTTTTTTTTGGTTTTTTTTAGAAGCTGTGCACAGTTCTAAATGAAGGTATTGGGGTGAACTGAGAGTAGGGGGCCTTGATGTCTGACTGTTTTCATAAATAAAGTGGTCCGAGCCTTTCCAATATGAATTTTAGTAGCTGATCTAGTGTTATGTGAATGGATGTCAATATTTCGTGTAAAGAGGAGTCTTATGTTACCTGGTAACAAGTTAGATTCACACTTAAACATAAGGACCCCAAGATGATATTTATACAGTTTAAAAATATCGAGTGTTTTAAATTGCTTGAAAAGGGGTGCAGATGTGCTCTCTAAAGCTAGAATTGGCTATAACTCTCAAGGATTTCTTCTGTACGATTAATAGCTTGTTCAGGTAAGAAGCATGAGTATTTCCCCAGGCTAGAATCCCGTATTGAAAGTGGGGCAGTGCCAGCGTATTATAAATAGAGAAAAGCACATTCCTAGGCAGAATATGTTTAAGTTTACGTAGAACACCCACTATTTGGGAAACTGATGTGTGAATCTTTTGGCAGTGAGACTTCCATGTAAGGTTGCTGTATTATAACACCTAGAAATCTAAAAGAATTAACTTGGCTTATTTTAGAGTTGTTTATATAAATATTGATGTTGTCATCTTTACATATATTTGAAAATAACATAAAGCAAGTTTTCTTTTCATTAATTGATAGTTTGTTACATTTAAACCACAATGAAACCTTATGCAGTTCCGAGTTCATTACTGAAACTGCCTCCTTTGAGTTACTATGACTAAAGAAAACATTGGTGTCATCGGCAAAAAGAATAAAGGATAACAATTTCGAAGAATTACAGATATCGTTTATATATAAGAGAAACTTAGTATAGGCCGTGTCCGAAACGGCGACTTCGGCTACAGCTACGGCTAGATCGCGCGCGTCTGCCTATTCTTCAACACACTGGTAGGTAGACGCGCTGATCTAGACGTAGCTGTAGCCAAAGTCGTCGTTTCGGACACGGCCTAATTACCAGAAGTGGCTCAGGGACAGTCTGACCTGTGAGTTTTTGGACTGCAGAGGGCGCTCATTCAGATCCAGAATAGACCTTTTCGCAAATACCGGGGCGCGCGCGTAAAGCTTGGAATTAGGTGCATTGTGGTCTAGCTGGTATCCAAATTTGATCCATATTATATCCCACAATGCACCTCATTCAACAGTCTGCGCTTGCGCATTGGTATTTGCGATAAGGTCTCCCTTGAGCAGAGAACGTCGCGCATTTATGTGAGCACGTTATTTCTTGAGGTCGTTGGTTCGAGTCTCACTCTGGTTAATTTTTTCCATGTTTACCCCAAATCATTAAACTTAAACCTAGTCAGTTTCCTTTGTGGTTATATTATGTGTAACGGAGAAAGCCAATGCGTAGTAAAAGAACTGAGACTGTGAGGCTCAAGAAACCCTTGGTATGTGTGTGAATGTGATGTGTGTTGTATTCAACGTTGTCATCACCCAACTTCACATTCTGACAGTTTTGTTGGCTAACCATCATGTTGTAGCGATGTGTAAATCCTTGGGAATGTCACAGAATGCAGCACTCTTAATCGCTTAGGTGGTGGGGGCTTGACATTTTTGTAGCATTGTCTGCACATACGTAAAACGCTTATTTGGAACATAGATTTGGAAAACATACATTTGGACATATATTTCTACCTCCATGTTTGGAAGATGCCCACTCGAGTGTGACGGTTTTTGCTGAGGTGTGAAGTTAGAAGCGAGAAAGGAGCTATAGGAGGCCATCATGACCGTGCCGAATTGGCGGCTGCGGTCGCTGCTGGATCACCACATGTTGAAGCACTTGAAACAACCTCAGCCGCTACTCCAAACTCTTCCCTTCTGCACAACTTTCTTCGTCGGATAATGGGACCTAATAGCTGAATGCAGAGTGCATTTTGTTGTCTTCGTTTCCCAAGTTAGCTATTTGCTCCGAAACGCATTTCAAACCTGCTGAATATGGGCTAACCCCTTGACACCACTGCAAAGGTTAGCTGCCTCTGCTGACAGTACAGATGAAATTTCTGGTGAGTTTTTTACTTTTGATTGTTGTACACTTCATCTGTGATTTTTGTAAAGGCCTGTTGATTCATTAAACTGGGTTAAAGGTCAAAGTGCATGTTGATGGTACTCGAACTTGAGTACTACCATTTTTAGTGTTGTACTTGTAGTACTCGTTCTCGGTACTTGAGTACTACCATTTGTAATAATGATGGTACTTGAACTCCTTGAGTACTACCGTTTGAATGTTGATGGTACTCAAACTCAGTACTCGAGTACAACCATTTTGAATGTTGTAGTACTCGAACTCTATATCGACTTGCTGTTTTTAATGTTGATCGTACTAGAAATCGGTACTTGAGTACTACCATTTTGAATGTTGTAGTACTGGAACTTGGTACTTGAGTACTACCGTTTTTAATGTTGATGGTACTCAAACTCTGTATCAACTTGCTGTTTTTAATGTTGATCGTACTAGAACTCGGTACTTGAGGAAGTTGAGTACTACCGTTTTGAATATCGATGGAACTCAAAATCGGTACTTAAGTGCTACCATTTTGAATGTTGAACCCAATTACCTAAGGAAATCGTCAGGGTCGTAGTACTACTCGCCAACCTTAGTACTCAGGCGTACTTGATACCCGACTGAAAAATACTTAACTATGCAAAACTGATGGAAACCATTATTATCTCTTGTAAAACCATAAATAAATAAAAAGATTCTTCTAAATTTCCAAGACCTGTCAGAACTCCATTCTGATCGTATTTCAAACCCCATCTCATGTTTCATTGGCTGCTCACGCCGATGAACATGATAGTCTACTCTCTGAAACTTCCGAAAACTATGCTAAAAATAAACCAACGATATAAATTTCGCAGACAGAGGGAGCATCGATTACAACTCTTGAATGTATTTAGTCGGGGAAGGGGTGGGAGGGGTGAATGGGCGCGACGCGAACAGCTTGGTCGTGGGGCGCCAAGGTCCTCTGCTCCGGGGCTGCTTCGGGTAACCGTGGGGGTCTAGACCACCGTGTGTAGTGAGTGAGTGTTTGATAAAAACTGTTTCTATTTTAAAGACACTGGACACTAGGCCCTACTAGGCCTATTGGTAATTGTCAAAGACCAGTCTTCTCACTTGGTGTATCTCAACATATGCATAAAGTAATAAACTTGTGAAAATTTGAGCTTGATTGGTCGTCGGAGTTGCGAAATAATAATGAAAGAAAAAACACCCTTGTCACACGAAGTTGTGTGCTTTCAGATGCTTGATTTTGAGACCTCAAATTCTAAACTTGAGGTCTCGAAATCAAATTCGTGGAAAATTACTTCTATCTCGAAAACTATGTCAATTCAGAGGGAGCCTTTTCTCACAATGTTTTATACTATCAACCTCTCCCCATTACTCGTTACCAAGTAAAGGTTTTATGGTAGTAATTATTTTGAGTAATTACCAATAGTGTCCACTGCCTTTAAGCAATAAGGGGTGATTCGATTCAATTCAATGAACAATTATTTTTATGATGTGTTTGGAAGTGAAAATGAGAAACTGAATTGTGAGCATATGAACTGTTTTTTCCTCCACAACTTTGTATTATTATCAACCTTCCCAGACCTAGTGAAAGTGCAAACTTGTTTTTATGAATAATGGCGCATAAGTCCTCTTTTTTTTTAAACAAGTGCACATTGTTCATCATGTTCATGGAAAACACGTCGCCTTTAGAAAACAACAGAACTCCCCCAGGAAAAGTTAACACTAAGTAAAACTATAAACTATTGTCATATTATAGGGCAAGCAGTCAGGCGAGGGGGGTATTCTTTTGGCTCGTTTGTTGTTGGATGTCTCTTGATATAGTAGGTGCAGAGGAGTAGTTTGATTTTGGGATAACAAAGAGAGTATATATATATAGGCCTATTCAACATGGATTAGAATTATTTTAAACAATTGTTTCTTGCACCAAGTTTGCCGAACGGCACTATGGGCTGTGCCATGGTCGGGCATTTAATACAAATTAATGGGTTACACAGTTAAAGGCAGTGGACACTATTGATAATTGTCAAAGACCAGTCTTCTCACTTGTTGTATCTCAACATATGCATTAAATAACAAACATGTGAAAATTTTAGCTCAATCGGTCATCGAACTTCCGAGATAATAATGAAAGAAAAAATACCCTTGTCACACGAAGTTGTGTGCGTTTAGATGGTTGATTTTGAGACCTCAAGTTCTAAATCTGAGGTCTCAAAATCAAACTTGTGGAAAATTACTTCTTTCTCGAAAACTGTGGCACTTCAGAGGGAGCCGTTTCTCACAATGTTTTACACCATCAAACTCTCCCCATTACTTGTCACCAAGAAAGGTTTTTTGCCAATAATTATTTTGAGTAATTACCAATAGTGTCCACTGCCTTTAATAACTTTACTCATAGTGTATAAAAATTGAACAAATTATAGAATTTGAAAATCAAGGATCTGTAGCGACATGACGATAGAACTGGTCATCTACACCTGTACATGCCACCTCTGAAATTTATAGTATTGGTGTCGTGGGGAAATCTGTCGCGGAGATTCTGATCCCGGAGATAATGTTTCCTCATAACATGGGCTAAGTGAGGTTGAACCAAAAGAGGGCGCTATTAAAGAAGAAGTTTTAACACAGAATCTCCCGATATCCATATCCAAAGACATTGCATCTTTCACATTTCTACTTAATTGAGTTTGGTTCAACAGTACATTATAGTACCTTCGATAAATCGACAGAGTGTTTTTCGAGAGGCCGTCTCTTAATGTTAGATCCGACTACAGTCTTGAGCTTAACTCCTCGTTCCCGTTGTTAGTGTAAGCGTGAATCGAATATGGCTCCGTGTAGACCCCACAATGGTTGGATTTAGCCACTAAGTTTGTATAACGGGACCTATAGGTCAGGCACCCTCCAAAGCATAAAAGAGATAGCACAAGGGTTCCTACAAGCACCCCAACTAGGACCATGATAAGAATGAAGGCTTCGTCCCTGGAGAGAGCCAGCCCGATGACTTCCCCAATGATGCAAGGCTGTTGGTGGTCCTCCTCCTCAGTGGTCAACGGTGGTGTGGTTGACCTCGTTGGAACAGCAGAGGGTGCTGTTATGGATGGTATCAAGTCAGACCAGAAACGGAGGATGTGTGGCCAGTTGTCGTCACTGTGGACCATAGGGCAGGGTCCCAACCGCATGTACTCTGGGTTTCCTTGATTATAAGCTGGCCACTCGACACCCGAAAGTGACTGCCCAGGATGTCTGTAAAGCACCACATTCATAAATACAGATTATACATCTGTTCAATAAATATATTTTCCGTTAACTTACCAAACAACCTTCTCCTGAACGTTCCACGTTGCTGGCACTCCTTGGTTGATCGTCACTTAAAGGAACACGTTGCCTTGGATCGGTCGAGTTGGTCTTTGAAAAAGCGTTTTCACCGTTTGTTATAAAATGCATATGGTTGGAAAGATGTTGTAAAAGTAGAATACAATGATCCACACAAACATGCCACCAAAAGGAACGGTTTTCCTTTTACCTCGTCGACTAACACGGTCGGCCATTTATGGGGGTCAAATTTTTGACTCCCATAAATGGCCGACTGTGTTAGTTCGCACAGTAAAGGAAAACCACGTCATTTCGAGGCAAATTTGCTTTTTTATAGACCAACTCTACCGATCCAAGGCAATGTGTTCCTTTAAAAGGGAGCAAAGATTTGTGCCTAATGCCTTTATCATTGACCTGTTCCTTACACATACCAGCCGAGGTGCTGGCACTCCTGGGGGTGATCGTCCCCTTTCACATGCCGAGCCATCTCTTTGGCAACGCAGACAAGCTGAAACTTGTTCTCAATTTAAGATATTTTATTCAAAAACGTATATATTTCAGAAACCATAGCTTTTCGAACTTTCTCGTTTTTTGCGCCAGCAGTGTTATCATTGACAGACATGGTGCACTAGAAGTTTTCCATATTATAATTATTATTATTTTCATATTTTAGTCTTGCGCAAATGTTTGTCTTGATACAAGAAATGATCAACTCATTGTCTTTGTCTCTAAGAAAGATCGACCGCTGTGTTAAAGGTATTCAGAGCCAAGTTGATCCGAGATTGATCACAATTTAAGAAAATGTTCCTGAAGTATACACAGGGTATAGTTACTATAGACAATATTACTGCAGGCCTGTATGCTAGGGCACCAAAGAATCATCTTATTGGTAAGGGGCACCCTATGGGCAAATTGTACATTTCTACTTGAGCATTTCCAGGGCACCAAGAATTACCATGGGTCATGGAGGCAATCACCTTCGTTAAGTACCATATCTGCTATTGAACTCCAGGAAATTTAAATCCACCCCAGGCCCCTAAAGGTCTCAAGAACTTACCCTTTGTGAATGAAGTTCTTCCACAAGGTCATCATCTCTAAGGTCATCTGCTTATCCTGGAGTCGAAAGGTGAGCTTGTATTCATCAACGTGGGAGCTGTAAGGATCTCCAAACAGGAACTGAAGATCATCACCAAAAGCAGGTCCTGCTTGTGGGGGAAGGAAGCTGTAATAGTGAGAGCTTGATTCGTGATCGAAAGAATAAAGAAAGACGTTGATTCCCAAAGCAGCATGAAGCTCAGCTGCTTCCAATGTGGGGGACACAGTCAACATATCTTGCATAAACTGCCTGACACTACCTCTTGTAAGACACTCGTCCTCCATGCCTTTCCGTCCAAGATACTCAGTGGAGAAAGCTACGGCAGCCTTCTCAGGATTATTGAATGAAGCTCGACTAACGACTGCAATGATGCCTTCAGCTTCCTCTTGAGTTGGACAGAAACTTACGTTGCTGAAAAAGAGTGGGAATGAAACTGCAGAGACTTCATCCTGGGCCATTCCTATGATCAAATCTACATTGTTGATTGTTCCTGATTTCAACAATGCCCTTGGATCATCAGTCAGAATATTACCGTCGATTATTGGTCGGAATGGGATTTCAAATGGGGAGTACCTGCTGCTCCCTGCAACATCCAGAGCAGGTTTCTCACGCAGGCACTTGATCATTACCTCACTGCTCTCGATTGGACAGTCCACACTTCTGGCAAGAATTCTAGCTTGCTCGATCGGACTTGGTTGGACAGGATTCGAAAGAGGACGCACGAGACCAGAGGCGCTCATTAGTACAGCTTGCTGAAATAGCCCCTCTGCCTTCTCTGACATGACGAGTAAGTGTGCAATTACTGACCCAGATCCATGACCGATCACAGTGACACGGTTAGAATCACCTCCGAAGCTGCCTATATATTTACTGACCCATTTGAGAGAAGCCAACGCGTCATGCAATCCATAGTTACCAGGAGCTTCTTCATCTTCAGTACTCAAGAATCCCAATGCTCCAAGACGATGGTTGATGACAACTACGACAGCTTCTATGTTAGATGACAGAGGTACAGCATCATAAACAGATGACGCACCGACAGTTCCTCCTCCAGGATGGATGAAAATGACGACTGGTAAGGAAGAGTTGTTGGCAACAAGTGGAGCGTAGATGTTGAGAGTTAGACAGTCTTCACTGACTTCCGTCAATCCAGCGCGAACCATCCAGGGATCTAGTGGGATGTCTTGAGGGCAGGCAGGGGGTAGTTTATCAGGGAATCCAAGTGGTTCATCTCCCCATGGTCCAGTGTCTATCGGAGCCCGGTATCGTAAATCCCCAATTGGGGGTTTCGCATACGGTATTCCTAGAAACTCGGCTACGTCTTCACCGCCCACAGCCACGTCTGCGATCCGTATGGCACCAATTATGGACCCTAGTACTTTGCCATCTCCACTTGTAATCACTACAGTTTTATTTTCAGGCGTTGTTTTTGTTCCGAGTCTAACAGGGGCTGTGATTGGGCAAGCATTTTGGTTCAACGGGTCGGAAGCCATTTTGACATATTGTCTCCAGAAGGCCAGCTTATCTGCCTTGAGGTGTTGCCCAGTTGTGATGTTTGGTTCTAGGATGAGATAAGTCTCGTTCTCAGCATCAAACTTGGGCCACTCAGGTAGACCGGCCCCATTTGGATCTCTGAAACATGAATAACGAAATACATGCACTTATTGTTTCTTACTTGACAGACTTAAGCTCGTTTGTATACGAGTCATTTGGATGTCCCTTGAGACAGCGGACCAGTCTTTGTAGTAAACTAACCAGCGGGTAAACGACCTTGCCTTGGCCACTCAAACTTAATTATGTTTCTCAAGCGTATTCTCTTAGAATTAAGGGAAATTGGATTTCAACTAAATTCATAGGCAAAGTATAAAAATAAAAAAAACAGTTGAGTGAACCAGATGTTAACTGGCAGTGTACGGCACTAAAAAGAATTAGAAATGTCCAATTCAAATTTATGATTTTCAATACAAATAGTTTTCGTGTGGACGGGAAAATTGCCGCATGTTAAAATGGTATACATGTAAGTTGCAAATAGTGCAAACATTTTCAACATTCAAAGCATCCGATGTCATCATTCTAAAAAAAAAATGAGTCTGTATGTTTTTGTATGGGGATATTTTGGCAATTTACACAATTTTAACGTGAGGTTTAAAGACTTGGAATTTCCCCATTTATTTTAGGACTCTGTCTATTGGAAAATGAGTACATCACAAAATTGATTTTGATTTTTCCCTTGCTCTTTAAAAATTATGATATTGGGTAATAGGCCTATATAAGTTTGTTTTATCACCATGGTGCATTAGGGCTCGATCTAAGCGTGTGATAATGAATGGTTTTGTTCTATCTCGTTAAAGGCAGTGGACACTATTGGTAATTACTCAAAATAATTATAAGCATAAAACCTTTCTTGGTAACGAGTAATGGGGAGCTGTTGATAGTATAAAGCATTGTAAGAAACGGCTCCCTCTGAGGTAATGTAGTTTTCGAGAAAGAAGTAATTTTCCACGAATTTAATTTCGAGACCTCAGATTTAGAATTTGAGGTCTCGAAATCAAGCATCTGAAAGCACACAATTTCGTGTGACAAAGGTGTTTTTTTCTTTCATTATTATCTCGCAACTTCGATGTCCGATTGAGCTCAAATTTCAAATGTTTGTTATTTTATGCATATATGTTGAGATACACCAACTGTGAAGGCTAGTCTTTGACAATTACCAATAGTGTCCAGTGTCTTCAATAGGCTGGTTGATTGCATTGTATCACATTGATCAACATTTCATATGGTCTCATCTTTGCCCAGTCACTCCCTCTTTAACAATGTTGACTTTTACTATAGTTCTATAATGGCGTGTAGGGGTCATAAACGAATTAAAACGGTCATACAATAGAAATTTGATCACTGCGTTTTTCACCGTGTTATAACGGTCCAAGAATGAGTGTAAACATCTGGTCTGGAAACACAGTTCCCCTCGCATATTGTTTACGCAATAGATAACTTGTGTTCGAAGGCAGGTGCCTATATTTATATTTTCCCAATAACGATTGCCCAATCGTCCAAGGCCAAATTTCACTAAGCAAAAATTCGAGTGGGGCACCAGTCACAACAATATAAAAACTTAATGTAATTTAGGCTGGTACTTGTTTCTGTTGAGCAATACTTTTCTGTGCTTAGCAAGTTTTTGCGCCTTCAGGCTTCATGAAATAGGGCCTGTCCATTCCACGGCTTGACCCATCAAGTCCAAAGACACTCCCCATCTCTTGAAAGTTACAGAGTTGGCTTTCCGACTCCGTCCCCTTACACTACAAAACTGGGGTGTTAAAATTGACACCATTGGTTTTGTCACATAACACCTGTATTAAATTTCCTATCTCTTGGCCAGGTATAAGTAGTCAATAAGCACGCAGGACAGTTCTTTTCAGCATTAAGTACTTAAAGTAAGGTAATTGTCAAAGACCAGTCTTCTCACTTGGTGTATCCCATCATAAGCATAAAATAACAAACCTGTGAAAATTTGGGCTCAACTGGTCATCAAAGTTGTGATAAAATTATGAAAGAAAAAACACCGTTGTTGGACGAATTTGTGTGCTTTCAGAAAGGAATAAAAGACTTCTAGCTAGAAGTCTTTTATTATTTTAGTGAGAAATTTTTAGTGAGTCGTTTCTCACAATGTTTTATACTATCAACAGCTCTCCAATGCTGGTTACCAGTTTTTAAGTCAGTTTTTAAATAAGTATTTGTTTTGAGTATCTACCAAGCGTGTACCTTCTACTTAAAATCTTTAAAAAAACTCATTTTATTTTTTCTACTGCCGCGAAGTAGATTTCAGAGTTCTCCCGAATTCCTTCTCCCGAATTCCGAAATCGACTCCGCGGCAGCAGAATAAATAGCAAGACAACTTATCAAAGAACAGACATACACAGTAAAGTAGATAGGCCTGTGTACACTTGATATTACTGCAAACTGAATATACATTATATACCTTGCCATGCAATGCCTCAATCAAATCCATTTTAATTTTGTTTAGCCCCTTTTTAACGAGCTGCTTTAGCAGTATGCGAGCCTATGTAATACCGATTTTGTCTGTCCGTCCGTCCGTCCGGCCGTCCGCACTCAGTGGAAATGTTAAAGTTTTTGGTTTAAGTTTCAGTCTTTGAGTTGAGTTGTTTTTGGTATGTACAAGCCCAAGTGAGATTGTTATATATACTTGTCAGTCATTTTTTGTAGTTTTTAGCTATGTTTTCCAATAATGTTGAAGTTTTTGGAATAAGAAAAATGTTAAAAGTTTTTGGAATAAAAAAATGTTAAAGTTTTTGGAATACAAAAAATTTTAATGTTTTTTTTTTCAGGCTCAAAGTCCAACATTGACATCTGGATTTTAAAGAAACAAACTCAAACTTAAATCTTAAAGTTTTGAAATAATTTGTTTCAACAAAAATCAATCTCTCTGTCACTGGTTCCAGTTGAATGAGCTGAAACGATGAAAAACTTAAATGGTCATAACTTCTTATTGCAACGATGTACTGACTTGAAACTTAAGTCAAACATTGCTACTGTCGTATAGATACATATGAAAAGATAAAATTCAAAGAGTGCATCAATGGTTCCAGTTGAATGAGCTGAAACAATGAAAACCTTAAATGGTCATAACTTCTTATTGCAACGATGTACTGACTTGAAACTTAATACATTGCTTCTGTCATATACATATGAAAAGATAAAATTCAAAGAGTGCATCAATGGTTCCAGTTGAATGAGCTGAAAAAATGAAAACCTTAAATGGTCATAACTTCTTATTGCACTGATGTACTGACTTGAAACTATTCTTCTGGAAGTTAAACATCTGAATACATTTCTTGTACTTGTACGTGTATACATGTGAAAACCTCAAAGGAACCTGTTGCCTTGGGCTGGTCGAGGTGGTCTTTGAAAAGCGCTTGTAACTATTTGCTATAAAATGCATATGGGCGATTCCAAGCAAACATGGACATGACACCAAAAAATAAAAATTGTGTAACAACTTTCTTTCCACGTAAAAGTTATAGATAAACATATGAATGGAAACAGACATTAACTTTTTTTACACACTCTGTACCATTTTGTACAAATTCAGCTCATGTTTGCACAAGCTGTGAACAGACCCTAAAAAGTGAGCACATTAAGGTGATTTCTTCAAAGTTAAATATTGTCCCCCACAAAGGTTCTTCCAGCAAAACTTTAATAGTTGTGATTAGCAGCAGGTACAACTATTTAAAATCCAGAATGAATTTTAATTTGTGTTTCTCATTTAAGCAATATGTGAGTGTACTTGTGGGAGCTTCAACAGGGCGTAATGCGACTAACCGAGAGATTAAGTTATTTCAATTGCACGAAAAATCCACTGACTATCTTCATGGCAATTCAAAATATGCTTCTACCCTTATTACCAAGTCTGAAATGAGTAAAGAAATCAACACTCTAGTTGGTGTATTTTAATAACGAGTCATCAAAAAGTGTAATGCGACTAACCGGTAATGCGACTGACCATGCAATGTAATGCGACTAACCAAATCTTTTTTCAAGAGGAGGACGCTAAGAGGTCAGCAAAGCTGAATATCTTGGTTTTGACTTACTAGAGGACAATATTACATGAATTACGAGATCAGGGGCTCTGCAGATGCCACTCATGCCCTACCCACAATGCATTTTTCCATGCTGAAAACTATAACATGTGTTGTACATGTGCCACTCCAATCTAGTTTCATCAGTAACATATGAAACAAAATAAAGAGTAGAAAAAGTGAAATGGAACTAATTTACTCCACAAATTGTGGACATATGTACATGTTGTACCATTGCCTAGGCTGAAAAAGCAGAATGATGTTAAAATACAAGGAATTCAAGAAGAGCACAGAAAAATCTCCCAAAAGAGCAAACAAAAGCAAAAAGCATCCTTTGTCCTCGCCACTTTACTCCTATTGGTTCATAGCCACCAATTGTTTCTGAAATAGAAACTTTGATTGGCTGTTATTTTCCCGCTTCTTTCTGGATCCTTCCCTTTATCCCTTTCCCCTCTCTTTTTCTAAAAATGGATATGTATTTGTTTGTATTTGTTTTATGCCTCTGAAGAAGGTCTGGTTTGGATTGAAAGCTAAGGCCATCTACCCTATTTATTATGAATATAAAATTATGTAATATTTATTTCCCTTTATTATTCATTTCTATTGTAAATGTACTTTTTGGCCTGCTCGGCTGCCAGGGCAGTAAATAAATAAACCAGAATAATAGTGTTCTGTATTAGAACTCACCCATACTTAGCAAAGTTTGTCCAATATGCAATAATGTCTTGAGAGAACCGTGCTGTGGCATTGCTCGAGTTTCCCGAAGCCAATGCATCACCGAAGATGTATCCAGGAATGATGCCATGAGGTGATCCTGGTATGGCATCCAGGTACTCGGCAGGCACCAAAGCCTCCTTCCCTTCGCTATACGTCAAGTAATAAGAGTACGTATTGGTGGCAGTTGAGTCCGCGTGCTGTTTGAGGAAGTTCACGGTTGGAGCATTGAAGTAAGAGTCCCCAATAAGATCAAAAAGTATTCTGGCATTTTCTGGAGGATATGTATACCTCGCCTTAGTTGTGTACATGAGCTTGCCAACGTCTGTGAGGGATGCTGCGTTATTACACTGGCAGATTCCACTCATCCAGATCCTAAACAGCTCGTAGAAATCCTTGGTGTTTAACTCTGGGGCACCAAATGTTGGGATGACGACGGATCCCTCATTGCTGCTGGTTCCTGCGAGAAAATTGTACTTTGCAAAATGCCGCGATGATATGAGTTCGTCGATTCGATCTGAGATGAACTCGCCGTCTATCGCGATGGGATACTCGAGGAGACTGGTGAGGGGGAGGATGGAGCTCACTGGTGCCTCTCGGAGACAAACCAATAAAGTGGATGTGTTGTGACATCCGAGTGCTGCTGCGATTTGGGAGGTTTGCTTGCGAAGTTGCTCCCCGTCGTATGTGAGTAAAAGACCCGCCGCTGCCACCCCGCTCGAAGCGATGGCACGTCGGAAGAGATTAAAGTTGTTCAGGGGAGTCAGCATTTGGTAGGTGACACTGAAACTGCCTGCCGACTCACCAAATATGGTGATCTGATCTGGGTCACCTCCAAAGCTCCCAATGTTGTCTTTCACCCAATGTAAAGCCAACTTCTGATCCCAAAGGCCGTAGTTTCCAGGCATGCGGTCATCAGCAGTGCTGAGAAACCCAAGTATTCCTAGCCGGTAGTTGATGGTAACGACTACCACTTCACCTAGCAGAGAGAGAATGGTAGCATCGTATAGTGATCCCTGTCCCCTTACGAACGAACCGCCATGGATCCAAACCATGACTGGTACATGATCAGAAGTATTGACTGCACTATCTGGTATGAAGATATTCAAAAATAAGCAGTCTTCAGTAATGCCGTTTGCATCCTGTGGGCAACCCGCTCCATAGACCTGAGCATCCCGAACTCCACTCCAAGGGATCTTCGGGACCGGTTTGGCGAAGCGAAGGGCCCCGGTAGGAGCCTCGGCGTACGGCACACCAAGGAATTGGCTGACCGTACCAAACTGAGCACCGGGAACTGTCGCCGGCAGGCCTGGTGGTGGCAGCACGACACGCCCACGGACTGCCCCCGTTGTGGTGTTCACAACCGGCTCGGCTTTGACATGTCCGAAAGCACCGACGAGGCAAAGTAAAATGCCGTGTGTGATTTTCATATTGTCCCGATCATTCGTCAGACAACTAAAGACAGTCCACAATGAAGACTACACACCCTCACCGCATAAGTTGCTGACCTCATATGGTTGCATGACAAACAATATCCTTATACTGGGAGGCGTGTTTGGTGACAGCTTTTACATCGACGCTCATAAATATGATACATGCAAACAATAATGGGCACTTGAAGTAAACATTATTGTGCGTAATAAACCCATGAGGTCAACAAGTGTATTTTCTACCTCTCTGTGTTTTTAGCACCAAGTCGTTTCCTCATGCACCATACATCAGTGTCTACAGCCTTCAGAAAGAAGAAACAAACTGTCCTTGCAAGTAATGGTGTAACGATAGCACCTTAACAATATAATCGCAGCTCCCATTCAAAGTTGCTGACATCTTATTTGCGACAGAAATACCTAGCCATTCACACTTGTTTATATGAGAAGAATTAACCAGTGTATAGCAAACACAGCTGATTCATCGGTTAGGTAATAGTCCTTAGAACTATCCTTGGCATGACAATGTTGTGTGTTGAGCTGCCCATAAATCAAAAAGCTCTGTGTGTCACAACACAGATAGGCCTTGAAGTATACTGGGCCAAATTTCATGGAGCTAGCTGCTTTAGCAGAAAATATTGTTAAAAAATTGTTTACTAAGCATAAATAAGCAATACCAGTCATAAATTGTATATGAAACATGGAAGTTCGATTGGTAAGCTTATTTTGGTAAGCATAATTTGAGCTGCTTAGCTACTTTTGTGCTTAAGAAGATCAAATTGGGCCCAAGCAGATACTGCTTGACAAATTTAATTGCTCAGCACAAATTTAGTGGGGCACCAGTCACAACAAACTTAATGTAAATTTGAATCATAACCTGTTTCTGTTAAGCAAATTTTTCTCTGCTGAGCAAGTTTTTGTGCTTACAGACCTAATGAAACTGGGCCCAAGTTTATTGCAACGAGAATATAACAGCAATACTTCCGTAGTAAATGTGCCACCAGTGTGTCCGACCTAGTTTTTCCTATGAGAATATTTGATTGTGAAACCAAACTTTCTGCTTCTTCTCACTATGTTCTCACCCATACACTCTTGATTTACTGAGAATTAGAGAAAAGAGCCATTTCAACAGCTTTGTTCCACCATAGAGCAAGGAACAACATTGTCTATTGTTCCACGTACTGCATCTCTGTGGAACTCCTTGCCTGGTGCATTTTTCTCCCCTTCCTACAATACTTATAGACTGTTTTAAGAGGAATATCAATTCCTACCTTCAGCTCCCCTGTCATTTGCACATTCAATAATAGCCCCATTCCAAGAGTAGCTTTAAAGGCAGTGGACACTATTGGTAATTACTCAAAATATTTATTAGCATAAAACCTTTCTTGGTGACGAGTAATGGGGAGAGGTTGATTGATCGTTTAAAACATTGTGAGAAACGGCTTGCTCTGAAGTAACGTAGTTTTCAAGAAAGAAGTAATTTTCCACGAATTTGATTTTGTTACCTTGAAACTAGAATTTGAGGTCAAGAAATCATGCATCTGAAATCACACAATTTCGGGGAAAGGTTTTTTTTGCTTAAGTTTGATTATTGCTTCGCAACTTCGACAACCAATTGAGTTCAAATTGAGAAGACTGGTCTTTGACAATTAACAATAGTTTCCAAAGTCTTAAAGTCATGTTCGGGACGAACTTCCATTAAAAAAAATGTAAAAGATCCTTTTTTTTCTGTCATTGTGGTGGAAAAACAGTTCTTCAAAAGTTTTTTCAAAGAACTTCTGACAAGTGTTACTTTTTGTATTGGACAATACCTACGTACACATTATCAAAAATGCATCCTTGTGGAGCATTCTTTTGTTATTTCCGTTCTCCCTGCATTTATTACGAATCAACCATAATCCAACACATTGAAAGGGACACAATTATTAGATTTTAATAGTCCAATTATTATCTGTGAAAGGGGAATGCTTACAACAATATTTGCGCTTTATCCTGAAAGTTTTTACGAAGTTTCTAAATTTATATAATACTCTTTCATTGCTTATAACATAAAGTATTATGTAATTTGACTTTTAAAGGGTCTATGTGACTTTTGTAGGACAAAATGCCCACTTACACAGTTTGAAGATAATGGTAGTAGAAAGCTGCCCTGAAATTAATACTACAGCTGAGGTGCTGTAGTTTTTGGGAAATGAGTAAAACAATGTCATGAAAATTATTTTAATCATTTACAAACGTATTTTCATAACATTGTTTTACTCATTTCTCAAAAACTACAGCACCTCAGTAAGTAAGATTTGAAGGGAAGCTTTCCACTATCATTATCTTCAAACCCTGTAAGTTTAATGTAAATCTATGGACATTTTGAAAAAGTATCCATAATACTTAATACTTGATGTTTTACAATCAGACATGGATGAACCAACATTATACAATTGTGGCACGCTGTGACGGGGCCCATGGCGTTTTGTACACCCGAGGGACCCCAGTCCAACGTGCAATAATTGTTTTGTTATACCTTGGTAACATTATTATTCCTCTTCTCGAAGTTCTGTTGTCATCCTTAAACATTATAACATAGTTTAAATAAATTGTTCACTATTCCCTGAAACCCGCGGTTGTTTCATACTAAGCACTGGAAATTGACCAACGGTGGGAACGATCAAGGTAATATACACCGGTGAACATCACTCAGCCATACAATTGTTGCACACCCGTGAGGGGAAATGGAACCCGAGGGTGCCATTTCCCCTCGAGGGTGTACAAAACCCATGGACCCCAGTCACAGCATGCAGCAATGGTTTTGTTATTCCTCTTCCCGAAGTTCTGTTGTCATCTTCAAACATTATTTAATAAGCAGACGAACAAGAAACAGTTCCCTCGAACCCGTGGTTGTTTCGTACACAGCTCTGGAAATCGACCAACGCTGGGAATGATCAAGGTGATGTACACCGGTGTACATCACTTTTCATGTTACCCGGACCGTCGAGCCATGTAACATGCGTTTTTGTTGCGCGTCACATGATTGGTTCTCGACCAATCAAACTTCACATTTGTACAGGGGTATAACAAGCGTATTTGTTGCACGGCACAAGATTGGTTCTCGACCAATCAAACTTCACAGTTTGTTACTGAGTTAGTATAACAATTCAAATTGAACCGAAATCTTGTGCAGATAAGCAGAAGTCGTGGGTTCGAATCTCAGCCGAACAAAAAGCATGTGGATTTTTTTTTACAGGACTCTGGGAAAGTACTGAGTATTCAATCTTAAACACCTAAATGACCCGAACCCGGGTTGGAATGAACTCATGTGAACCCCATCAACACATAAACTGACCCCGGGTCCAAACTAACTGGAAAATTAAACCAGGTTTTCATTATCCTTAAATAATTTTGGTATTTTTCCCCAGGAGGCTGGAAAGACATCGGTCCATAAAACAATATTAGTTACCCTGCAAACTTATGTTTTAAAATGGTACGGTAATCGCTTCTAGAGTGTAGGATTCCGACAGGGCGATCTCAGTTGTCTAAAGTGGTACGACTTTTGCTCTTGAGATAAGAGCAGAGGCCTTGGGTTCGAATCCCACCCGAGTAACAAGTCTGTGGATTGGTTTACAAAACTCTTAGACAATTTACTGTGTATGCTTTATATACACTTGATATGCTATATATGGGACCAATACTTCAAGTTTCTGTGATGTTTTTTTTACAGGCAGTGGACACTATTGGTAATTACTCAAAATAATTATTAGCATAAAACCTCACTTGGTAACGATTAATGGGGAGAGGTTGATAGTAAAAAACATTGTGAGAAACAGCTCCCACTGAAGTGGCGTAGTTTTCGAGAGAGAAGTAATTTTCCATTAATTTGAATTCGAGACCTCTGATTTAGAATTTGAGGTATGAAATCAAGCATCTGAAAGCACACAACTTCGTGTGACAAGGGTGTTTTTTTCTTTCATTATTATCTCGCAACTTCGACGACCGATTGAGCTCAAATTTTCACAGGTTTGTTATTTTGTGCATTTGTTGAGATACACTAAGTGAGAAGACTGGTCTTTGACAATTACCAAATGTGTCCAGTGTCTTTAATCATTGGCTAAATCTATTTTATTCTATTCTACACAGTATATACAGGGCTTGAAGGGTTAAGGTACTTTTTGTAACACAACTCACAATGTGAAAAGGTACCCGAACCCTCTCATACACATTGGTGTAAACAAAACAAGTACTATTCCTTTTCCCCGATGCATACTTAGCGTTTTTTTGGTGTATGTATAGTTTGTTCAAAGAAAATCTTTATCAGGTTGTTCAAAGAAATTTAACCTAACCCCAGTCCCTTCGTCATCCTCTCTACATTCAGAACGGGCAGCACGTACCCTGTACACCAAACAACCAATTAATAATAAGACATTCAAGATCAAAGCCACTACAACCAACCCTATGAGTACTTGGATAAGAGCAGTGGCATCTTCTGGGGTTAAGTTTAACCCAAGAGCATTTCCTACAAGACATGGCTCCGTGGTTGGCTTGGTGGTGTCTGGGGAATCGGTTGGTTGAGTCTCGGTTGCCTTGGCTGAGGGTGACAACATTGTGACAGATGGAAGCAGGTTGGACCAGAACTGCACAAGGTGGGGCCAATCGTAATCCTGACCAGATTGAACTTCGGGACAGTCTTTCAGAGACATAAAGGCGAGGTCCTCTCTGTTGAATCGTGGCCACTCAACTCCAGAACGAGACACGCCTGGTTTCCTGTAAAGAAATAAGGAGCTCACCATTAGTGCTAACTTGGAAAAAGCCCAATTATAAAGAGCATAACCAAATGCATGTTTGCGATCATTTTCAACATCAGTATAATGTCCACCACTTAATCAACTTACCCATCGTGAATGAAGTTCTTCCACAAGGTCATCATCTCTAAGGTCATCTGCTTATCCTGGAGTCGGTAGGTGAGCTTGTATTCATCAACGTGGGAGCTGTAAGGATCTCCAAACAGGAACTGAAGATCATCACCAAAAGCAGGTCCTGCTTGTGGGGGAAGGAAGCTGTAATAGTGAGAGCTTGGTTCGTGATCGAAAGAATAAAGAAATACGTCATTACCCATAGCAGCATGAAGCTCAGCTGCTTCCAATGTGGGTGACACAGTCAACATATCTTGCATAAACTGCCTGACACTACCTCTTGTAAGACACTCGTCCTCCATTCCTTTCCGGCTAAGATACTCCGTGGTAAACGCTAAGGCAGCCTTCTCAGGATTATTGAAAGAAGCTCGACTAACGACTGCAATGATGCCTTCAGCTTCCTCTTGAGTTGGACAGAAACTTACGTTGCTGAAAAAGAGTGGGAATGAAATTGCAGAAACTTCATCCTGGGTCATTCCGATGATCAAATCTACATTGTTGATTGTTCCTGATTTCAACAATGCCCTTGGATCATCAGTCAGAATATTACCGTCGATTATTGGTCGGAATGGGATTTCAAATGGGGAGTACCTGCTGCTCCCTGCAACATCCAGAGCAGGTTTCTCACGCAGGCATTTGATCATTACCTCATTGCTATCGATTGGACAGTCCACACTTCTGGCAAGGATTCTAGCTTGCTCGATTGGACTCGGTTGGACAGGATTCGAAAGAGGACGCACGAGACCAGAGGCGCTCATTAGTACAGCTTGCTGAAACAGCCCTTGTGCCTTCTCTGACATGACGAGTAAGTGTGCAATAACTGACCCAGATCCATGACCAATCACAGTGATGTGGTGAGAATCACCTCCGAAACTGCCTATATATTTGCTGACCCATTTGAGAGAAGCCAACGCGTCATGCAATCCATAGTTACCAGGAGCTTCTTCATCTTCAGTACTCAAGAATCCCAATGCTCCAAGACGATGGTTGATGACAACTACGACAGCTTCTATGTTAGATGACAGAGGTACAGCATCATAAACAGATGACGCACCGACAGTTCCTCCTCCAGGATGGATGAAAATGACGACTGGTAAGGAAGAGTTGTTGGCAACTAGTGGAGCGTAGATGTTGAGAGTTAGACAGTCTTCACTGACTTCCGTCAATCCAGCGCGAACCATCCAGGGATCTTGTGGGATGTCTTGAGGGCAGGCAAGGGGTAGTTTATCAGGGATTCCAAGTGGTTCATCTCCCCATGGTCCAGTGTCTTGCGGAGCCCGGTATCGTAAATCCCCAATCGGGGGTTTCGCATACGGTATTCCTAGAAACTTGACTACCTCTTTACCGCCCACAGCCTCGTCTGCGATCCGAATGGCACCAATAACGGACCCTAATACATCACCATCTTTACTTGTAATCACTACAGTTTTATTGACGGATGTTTTGGAGTTTCCTCCTCTAACCGGGACTTCAGTCGAACAGGTCTCTGAATAGATTGATTCTGCTATTGTAGGGACGTAGTCTCTCCAAAAGGCCACTTTATCTGCCTTGAGGTGTTGCCCAGTTGTGATGTTTGGTTCTAGAATGAGATAAGTCTCGTTCGCAGCGTCAAACTTCGGCCACTCAGGTAGACCGGCCCCATTTGGATCTCTGAAATAATAAGGGACACCAACGATTTACTACCAAGCCTACTTTCACGAAACAAATGTTTTATAGAGAAAGTTACAAAAACACTGTGTCTAGAAACACAGGTAGTATGGAAAATAAAGCACATACATATTAATTTACGTACCCATTATGAGCAAAGTCCGCCCAGTATTGTACTGACTGTTGTGCCAGCATCACCGCCTCTGAGCTCGATGTAAGAAGGACTTGTGCATACCCAAAGACGTAGAGTATGTCAAGACCATGGGGTGCACCCGAGATCAGATCAATGAATTCTGGTGAAATTAGAAGCTCCTTTCCAACATCGTATGTGAAATAATAAAAGTACGTATTGGTATTCTCAGCGGATTCAACGTGACGGTGGAGAAAATTGACACTTGGTATATCAAAATACAGATCCCCACCAACATCAATAGCTTTCAGAACATTCTGTCTTGGGTCGTCCAACTTGTCTGCTCCGTAATAAAACGTCAGAAGTGCATTTGTGATGTCTTCTGGGTTGCTACATGCACACGTGTACGTTGTTATTAGCAGAATGGCTGCTTTGAGTTCCTCGGTTGTTAGACTTCTCTGACGAAGTGAAATTACAGTTCCGTCCTGGCTATTCACGCCCATCAGAAGATCATATTGTCCTACTTGTGATAGAGACGTCAGGTAGTTGATGTTTGGTAAGAAGTCTCCGTCTATAACAGCACCCGCAATGATGAAGCTGGAATTATTTTGCAGAGTCTGCATGTCAAACTCCCTCAGACAGTTGATTAAGTCTTGGGTAGTACTTCCATAAGGAAGGTTACAACCAAGCACTTCACCTAGATTCCATGCTTGATACCTAGCAACATCTGTTGGTGTTATTATACCAGGAAAGGCTGCTCCACTTTGAGCAATAACGCGCTGGAACAGAGTCCGGTCATTCAGAGGTGAAGCCATTTGGTAGGTTACACTCCAACCTCCAGCAGATTCACCAAATATAGTAATCTTGTTTGGATCACCACCAAAGTTTGCGATGTTATTTTTCACCCACTGAATGGCGAGTCTTTGATCCCAAAGTCCGTAATTACCAGGGGCTGAATCGTCTCCTGTACTGAGGAATCCAAAGAGTCCAAGTCTGTAGTTGATGGTGACTACAATAACCTTCCCTTGTAGAGCTAAGATGGTACCGTCATACAGCGATCCTTGTCCGTTTACGAAGCCGCCACCATGGATGAACACCATAACTGGGAGTGGCCCCATGATGTCCATATCATTATCAGGTATATACATGTTTAAAGTCAAGCAATCCTCGTCAATATCTCTATTGGGGAGAAACTGGTCAAATGCTGCACTAAAAGTGACAAAGAACTGTGGACAACTTGGTCCAAACATCGTAGCGTTGAGAATCCCGTCCCAGGCAGCTTTAGGAACCGGCTTGGCAAAGCGCAGTGGCCCAATCGGTGGTTCAGCGTAAGGTATTCCATTGTAACGGGTTAGTGGAGGGAAACCAAAGCTAGAGATTTTCTCACCCATGATCTGCCCTAGACTCGTGTTTGTAATAACTGTCTGTCCATCGGTGCAGCCGAGGAAACCACCAAAAAAAGCAAAGAAAAGCAAAGCCATTTTGAAATACACGCAACCCATTTTTACAGAATTTCTGTTTGAAGCAGAAATCTTCGGAAAGGCACACCTTCCGTGAGTTGTTTTCAGTTTACTGAAACTGTTTTTAAAAGGAAGTGGTGTATCCGTTTTGCATATGTGTAGTGGTGACTTTATCCGAAGTAAGGTCAAAATTTTTCCGGATATAGTGGCCATGAAAATAACAATCTAATTTCTGAAAATAGATTAGGAATTCAACATAACCAGTAAATATTTATGTTGTCGGTTGAATCTGTATTTGATAGATGTTAAATTTGCATCAGGATAAGAAACATTGATTTTGGTTTTACAAAAATTCACCGATGTGTGTTAGCACTTAGTAGCCTACTCTGTGAACAAAATCACAGGAATATTAGTGGTGGAACTCGTACCCATGACCTTTGCAATTGTAGTGCAGTGTCATCCAACCAGAATGTATTTGATATTAAAAATAAATTCTCAAACATTTGGGACTGTTATTTTTAGCGATTCTTGTTTAGTAAGTCGACTTAACTTTTGTGAAAAACAAAATGCATGATTGGCAATTTATTTTGACAACAGATTGGACAAGGTGTCAATATAAAAAGCCCATCTAATCATAAACAAACTCAATTATTTCCATACATTTTATTATCAATATTTGTAAACTAATGTTCAAATGTACCATTCCCTTTAAAAGTTCTGAAGTCAAGCCACATATAAGGACAAATAAAAAAAACTTGTTTGGCGTCCTCCCTTTTTGAAAAAAAGGAAGGAGGAATTATTATTTTTAATATTATTATTATTTTAAAATGTATATATAAATGGCTTCACGAACAAACTTTGAAGACAATTATTTTGCCCTTTTTAAAACAAACAACCCTCAGACGGTTTAAAATGTTTGGGTTATGTTTCTCGTAAAAACAAGAATGAAAGAAGAGACGGCCTCTCAAACATGTTTTTATTTTTATGTGGCATTTTATATCAAGGTGACTGATCAACATGACTTGCTGCAAACACTATAGTGCGAATCGTGCATGTCCTTCATCTAACCCATCCGGAGCACAATTCCATAACAAAGCATTTTGGAGTTCAAACAACCTTGTAGAAATAAACACCCGCATGATTGATATGATTGATTCACTTTAAAGACTATTGGTAATTGTCAAAGACCAGCCTTCTCACTTGGTGTATTTCAACATATGCATAAAATAACAAACCTGTGAGTGTGAAAATTTGAGCTCAACTGGTCGTCGAAGTTGCGAGATAATAATGAAAGAAAAAACACCTATGTCACACGAAATTGTCTGCTTTTAGATGGTTTATTTAGAGACCTCAAATTCAAAATCTGAGGTCTTGAAATCAAATTCTTGGAAAATTACTTCTCTCTCGAAAAACTACCTTACTTCAGAGGGAACCGTTTCTCGGAATGTTTTATACTATCAACAGCTCCCCATTACTCGTATCCAAGTAAGGTTTTATGCTAACAAATATTTTGAGTAATAACCAACAGTGTCCACTGCCTTCAAAGAGATCAGTAGATCAGTTGCTATTTTAATACGCTAACGTCACTTTTCTTAATCGTGTTGTCGGTGACAGTTTTGAACCAATGGCTTTTTCGTTGTTCTCCAATGCCATCTGATGTTCTGTTGTTTTATGGGTCTATCCTGATCCAGCCAAATGTTCGGCATTAGTTGAGTACTTTAATTTGTGTACAGTGTATTTTAAAACACAGATTGCGGCCCAAGCTTGACTAATATTACTCCTTCACAGAAATATTTAGATTTAACATTGTTTTTTTTAATGAATTTATTTTCTTCTTAAAAATTCAGCTATTCTGCAAGTAGATTTGAATGTTTTTTTGAAAACGGTTTTCAATTTTACTGCTTTTCTGGGATCAGGAAAGCAGTTTTTACTTTTCCTCTTTTTGTTGGCGGACGGAAATCAAATCGAACAACTTTGACTTTTTAATTTTCTACTTTTCTGCCCCCTGAAAAGTTTGTTTTGCTCGGTGCCCGAAATTGGCCACCCGCGTTCTCTTTTGAAAACATCAGAAAGTTGTATGTGAAGGCTCACCACCACACGTATGTTGAGTGCACTTAAAGCCATTGGACACTTTCTGCACAGAACAAATATTAAAAGTTCACAGATGTACAAATAATTTACAGGGTTTACAAAAGGTGAAAGACTTCCCTTGAAATATTATTCCATGGAATGCTTTACTTTTTGAGAAAACATTAAAACAATTATCAATTCTCGATATCGAAAATAACGGATTCATTTAACACATGTCACGACGCACGAAACGTGCGTAAACGAGGGTGTTTTTTCTTTCACTTTTATCTTTTAACTTTGATGACCATTTGAGCTCAAATTCTTACAGGTTTGTTATTTTATGCATATGTTGTGAGAAGACTGGTCTTTGACAATTAACAATAGTGTCCAGGGTCTTTAACCGTAGTCTAATACTGTGACCTTAATAATACTGAACTAGCCTTGTCAACTTAAGAGGCTTCAATAGAGCATTTGTTCGGTTGTAATACGTCAAATTATTTGTCCCTGAATGCTGAATGAATTATGACCTCTTTTCAATACCAAGGAGGTGAGCACAGTATTTGACACGCTTAAGTAGGTTTATGCCTGACAGACACTCATAGAGTAACTTTTTTTGTACTAATAATGTTTTGTTATAAAGTCCGACAATTTCAGCGCTTGAAATAGACCACAAGTTAAATGCAGCAATAGTGGTTGACCATTGTGTGTGACTACTCTCATGTTTCTCGTTTTATCCGCAAGATGTATGCGTTTATTTTGCAGATGATGTTGTCTTTATTGGTTGGAGTCCTTTGCTGGCAACATGTTGTTGGACAGACAGTTGTTACGAATACTAGTCTAGGGCAGATCATGGGCGAGAAAATCTCTAGCTTTGGTTTCCCTCCACTAACCCGTTATAGTGGAATACCTTACGCTGAACCACCGATTGGGCCACTGCGCTTTGCCAAGCCGGTTCCCAAAGCAGCCTGGGATGGGATTCTCAACGCTACGATGTTTGGGCCAAGTTGTCCACAGTTCTTCGTAACTTTTAGTGAAGCACTTGACCAGTTTCTCCCCAATAGAGATATTGACGAGGACTGCTTGACTTTAAACATGTATATACCTGATAATGATATGGACATCATGGGGCCACTCCCAGTTATGGTGTACATCCATGGTGGCGGCTTCGTTAACGGACAAGGATCGCTGTATGACGGTACCATCTTGGCTCTACAAGGGAAGGTTATTGTAGTCACCATCAACTACAGACTTGGACTCTTTGGATTCCTCAGTACAGGAGACGATTCAGCCCCTGGTAATTACGGACTTTGGGATCAAAGACTCGCCATTCAGTGGGTGAAAAATAACATCGCAAACTTAGGTGGTGATCCAAACAAGGTTACTATCTTTGGTGAATCTGCTGGAGGTTGGAGTGTAACCTACCAAATGGCTTCACCTCTGAATGACCGGACTCTGTTCCAGCGCGTTATTGCTCAAAGTGGAGCAGCCTTTCCTGGTATAATAACACCAACAGATGTTGCTAGGTATCAAGCATGGAATCTAGGTGAAGTGCTTGGTTGTAACCTTCCTTATGGAAGTACTACCCGACACTTAATCAACTGTCTGAGAGAGTTTGACATGCAGACTCTGCAAAATAATTCCAGCTTCATCATTGCGGGTGCTGTTATAGACGGAGACTTCTTACCAAACATCAACTACCTGACGTCTCTATCACAAGTAGGACAATATGATCTTCTGATGGGCGTGAATAGCCAGGACGGAAGTGTAATTTCACTTCATCAGAGAAGTCTAACAACCGAGGAACTCAAAGCAGCCATTCTGCTAATAACAACGTACACCTGTGCATGCAGCAACCCAGAAGACGTCACAAATGCACTTCTGACGTTTTATTACGGAGCAGACAAGTTGGACGACCCAAGACAGAATGTTCTGAAAGCTATTGATGTTGGTGGGGATCTGTATTTTGATATACCAAGTGTCAACTTTCTCCACCGTCACGTTGAATCCGCTGAGAATACCAATACGTACTTTTATTATTTCACATACGACGTTGGAAAGGAGTTTCTAATTTCAGCAGAATTCCTTGATCTGATTTCGGGCGCACCCCATGGTCTTGACATATTCTACATGTTTGGGTATGCACAAGTCCTTCTTACATCAAGCTCAGAGGCGATGATGCTGGCACAACAGTCAGTACAATACTGGGCGGACTTTGCTCATAATGGGTACGTAAATTAATATGTATGTGCTTTATTTTCCATACTACCTGTATTTCTAGACACAGTGTTTTTGTAACTTTCTCTATAAAACATTTATTTCTTACCTAAACATTGAACTTTGAAAGTAGGCTCGGTAGTAAATCGTTGGTGTCCCTTATTATTTCAGAAATCCAAATGGGGCCGGTCTACCTGAGTGGCCGAAGTTTAACGCTGAGAACGAGACTTATCTCATCCTAGAACCAAACATCACAACTGGGCAACACCTCAAGGCAGATAAAGTGGCCTTTTGGAGAGACTACGTCCCTACAATAGCAGAATCAATCTATTCAGAGACCTGTTCAACTGAAGTCCCGGTTAGAGGAGGAAACTCCAAAACGACCGTCGATAAAACTGTAGTGATTACAAGTAAAGATGGTGATGTATTAGGGTCCGTTATTGGTGCCATTCGGATCGCAGACGAGGCGGTGGGTGGTGAAGAGGTAGTCGAGTTTCTAGGAATACCGTATGCCAAACCCCCCATTGGGGATTTACGATACCGGGCTCCACAAGAAACTGGACCATGGGGAGATGAACCACTTGGATTCCCTGATAAACTACCCCCTGCCTGCCCTCAAGACATCCCACTAGATCCCTGGATGGTTCGCGCTGGATTGACGGAAGTCAGTGAAGACTGTCTAACTCTCAACATCTACGCTCCACTTGTTGCCAACAACTCTTCCTTACCAGTCGTCATTTTCATCCATCCTGGAGGAGGAACTGTCGGTGCGTCATCTGTTTATGATGCTGTACCTCTGTCATCTAACATAGAAGCTGTCGTAGTTGTCATCAACCATCGTCTTGGAGCATTGGGATTCTTGAGTACTGAAGATGAAGAAGCTCCTGGTAACTATGGATTGCATGACGCGTTGGCTTCTCTCAAATGGGTCAGTAAGTATATAGGCAGTTTCGGAGGTGATTCTCACCACATCACTGTGATTGGTCATGGATCTGGGTCAGTTATTGCACACTTACTCGTCATGTCAGAGAAGGTAGAGGGGCTGTTTCAGCAAGCTGTACTTATGAGCGCCTCTGGTCTTGTGCGTCCTCTTTCGAATCCTGTCCAACCGAGTCCAATCGAGCAAGCTAGAATCCTTGCCAGAAGTGTGGACTGTCCAATCGATAGCAATGAGGTAATGATCAAATGCCTGCGTGAGAAACCTGCTCTGGATGTTGCAGGGAGCAGCAGGTACTCCCCATTTGAAATCCCATTCCGACCAATAATCGACGGTAATATTCTGACTGATGATCCAAGGGCATTGTTGAAATCAGGAACAATCAACAATGTAGATTTGATCATAGGAATGACCCAGGATGAAGTCTCTGCAATTTCATTCCCACTCTTTTTCAGCAACGTAAGTTTCTGTCCAACTCAAGAGGAAGCTGAAGGCATCATTGCAGTCGTTAGTCGAGCTTCATTCAATAACCCTGAGAAGGCTGCCATAGCTTTCTCCACGGAGTATCTTGGATGGAAAGGCATGGAGGACGAGTGTCTTACAAGAGGGAGTGTCAGGCAGTTTATGCAAGATATGTTGACTGTGTCACCCACATTGGAAGCAGCTGAGCTTCATGCTGCTTTGGGAAAAGAAGTTTTTCTTTATTTGTTCGATCACAAACCAAGTTCCCACTATTACAGCTACCTTCCCCCACAAGCAGGACCTGCTTTTGCTGACGATCTTCAGTTCCTGTTTGGAGATCCTTACAGCTCCCACGTGGATGAATACAAGCTCACCTACCGACTCCAGGACAAACAGATGAGCTTAGAGATGATGACCTTGTGTAAGAACTTCATTCACAATGGGTAAGTTTATTTAGAGGTGGACTCTTTTCTGGTGTTGAAAATGACCACGGACACGCATTTGGTTGTTACGGTTGGGCTAGGTTCTTTCCAAGTTCATTGCTAATGGTTAGCTCCCTATTTCTTTATAGGAAACCAGGCGTATCTCGCTCTGGAGTTGAGTGGCCACGTTTTGACAGAGAGAACCTCGCCTTTATGTCTCTGACTGGCTGTCCTGAAGTTCAATCTGGTTGGGATTACGATTGGCCCCACCTTGTGCAGTTCTGGTCCAACCTACTACCGTCTATCACAATGCTGTCGCCCTCAGCCAAGCCGACCAACTACCCAGACACCACCGATCCAACAGAGCCCTGTCTTGTTGGGAAGGGTATCGGGTTGAACTTGACCCAAGATGAAGCAACTTTCCTGATTGAAGTTCTTGTGGGGGCATTAATAGGAAGTTTGATTTTGTCTGTTCTTTTCCTTGGTGGTTGTGTGGCTTATAAGACCCGTTCGGCCCAATACGAAAAGCAATCAAAGACTGTGTATCAAATGGATAACTATGATAATTCAGATGAACGGAGATTATTTTAAGTTCAGTTTATGTATAAGTCACCGTTAGAGGGCGCACCATGGACTTGCTCATTAGGGACTTGAGAGTGCACCACACTAATAAACTCTCATATTATAGCCAATGCCAAGTATTCATAAACACTTCAAGTCTCCAACCTTTTTGTAAACCAATCAAATAATTATTATATATTTATTTTTTTGACAACTTATCTTGAGATTTCTTTTCAAATTTGAGCAAGCTAGTCGGTTGGAGTTTTTGCCAAATACCCAAAGAACAAACACCGCCAACAAAATTAAAGAGTTTCATTCCTTTTCAAAACCGACGTGTAAGGGTAAGATTGCATGTTTTTTTACCATGCCCTACAATAAATAAGCAGACTATTATCTTGCTGACAGTATCCCTTTATATAGAAGAGTTTGCGGTAACACCATGTAATAACAATCTATAAATGAACACCTCGTGTGAAAGGACAATAATTTTTGGAAATAAGATATAGAAGAGTTTGCGGTAACACCATGTAATAACAAAGCTTTAATTTAACAAAGTACCACTCCAGTGTTAGTACTATATACCCGTTAAAAGAACTACAGGTATATAGTACTAACACTTGAGTGGTACTTTGTTAAATTAAAGCTTTGTTATTACATGGTGTTACCGCAAACTCTTCTATATCTTATTTCCACCATGCAAAGTTTCAAATCCTAAGTATCCCTTTAATCAACGCATTTTTGTTTTACTCAAGTCTGACTTAGTTTTTTGTTTTAGTTCCTCCTTGCTAGTTTTTGTTATAATTATTTTGTTTAAAGTAGTTTTTTTAAAAGGACAATTAGGTTTTAACGGCTATTAGAAGTCAATGATGATGCTGTAGTTCTTTTAACGGGTATATAGTACTAACACTGGAGTGGTACTTTGTTAAATTAAAGCTTTGTCACTAACATATGTGTTTTGATGAGTGGAATGAGAATAAACAGTTAAATTAGGTTCTAAACAATTAGTTCTTATCTTATTTACATATTTAAGAGTAGGCCCCGACCCGAGAGGGTGCTGTTTGTGACGTCAATCGAGGCGCGATATTTGAAGAGAAAATGTGTACTTCTTGCCATGTACACTACGTCTGGTACCTGATCGGTATGATGCCTATAGGTACATCACTACGGTCCACTGGATGGGCAGACTGCACGCACTGTGGCTGCTGTGCAGATGGTCCAGTCGGATTTACCCTGCACGGTGAATCGCATGCATGCCATGCCAACAAAAAATCATGACGCTAGGCACACGCTAAAAACATGCCATCAAAGTTCAAACTTACCCAAATTTTTTCCTGTTTGGCATATGCTCCTCTAGGTTCAGCATGTTTTTCAGGTACCTACGTCGACTTTCAACAATGATGTAGCCCATGTCCTTGGTCAAAACTTCCACTAGTGTAAGGTTTTGTCGTAGGTCCGGACCTCCGACAAAATGTACCAATGTTGGACAAGATTTGACAAGGGACCCTAGACACTCCAATTATTGTCCTTTCACACAAGGTGCATTTTGTAAAATCTTACAACCATGCTACAACCCTTCCTAAATTGCACTCATGTGTCTCTTTTGAAGTATTAAACCGTAAATAGTTTGGCACATAACTTTTTGTCTATTGTAGTGCACCCTAGTCTGAACATCTGACGTCACACTTCGATTTTCGTTTATCCTTGCGGAGGCCCAGTCTAAGCGCACATGTTGGTGCTACACTGCGTGAATGTTTCAGCATTATTTCATGGAAAAATCTGTAACAGTTTCGTTTTCGAATCAACTATAAAAATGAATAACAGGACTTCACTCGTGCAAATGACGTTTACCTTCTTTCTTGTATCAATGTTATTCTCGTGTCCTCGAAAATCATGGTTGATTCCTTCATCGAATAGATAATTCACCATGAATGAGATTGAGCATTCATAAATACCTCAGACAGTTTCACTATTCCTATTGGTGGAGAGCGCGTCACGTGGGTGTGTATAAACCTTTGTTTATGACCAGTAAAAAAATGTTAAAAACATGGGCGTGACACGCGAGCTTGCACCTGTGCTTTCTTCATTCCTATTGGTCGAGAGCATTCCCTTATAAGGAGTTATAAGATCGGGCCGAGGGCCTTACCATTTCATAGCTGAACAATTAAAATTTTTGCATTTATTTAACTTTTTTACCAAAGTGTTGATTTTTTTTGACCGAACAAGGTTTTTATGAATGTGAATCAAAGTGTGTTGAATCGGTTTTCAACTAGTGGTTTAAACCCGCCGAGGCCTGGTTCTTGATAATTCTCGACTTTGTCTCGGTAAAATTATCAAGAACCAGGGGTCGATTTCACAAAGAGTTAGTCCTAGTTAGGACTAGTCCTAGGAGATATACAAATTGCATGGATAGTCCTAAGTTAGGACGAGTAACTGGTCCTAACTCGAGATAAGACTAGTCCTAACTCTTTGTGAAATCCACCCCTGGCTTCGTTGGGTTTAAACCCCTAGTTGAAAACCTCTTCACCACACATTGATTCCCTTCAAAATAATTGTTAGAATAAATACGTACTTGACGAGAGCTGTTGAAATGGAGAGCTGTTGAAACTCATTGTGAAAAACGGCTCCCTCTGAAGTAATGTAGTTTTTGAGAAAGAGTCAATTTCTCACTCAAATAAAACACCAAATTCAGGCCTGAAGCCTTTTAGTATGCATCTGAAAGCACACACACAAAAGCAACGCAAAAAGGGGTCTTTGTATTCATCGATTTTTGCAAATTCGATGACCATTGAGCCCACATTTTCACAGATTTGTTCTTTTATGCATGTTGGGATACATGCAAGTGAGAATACTGGTCTTTGACAATTACCAAACATGTCCAGGGTCAATTTCAGAAAGAGTTAAAGACACTGAACACTATTGGTAATTGACAAAGACAAGACTTCTCACTTGGTGTATCTCAACATATACAGAAAATAACAAACCTGTGAAAAATTGAGCTCAATTGGTCGTCGAAGTTGCGAGATAATAAGAAAAAACACCCTTGTCACACGAAGTTGTGTGCTTCTTTCTCGAAAACTACATCACTTCAGAGGGAGCCGTTTCACAGTGTTTTATACTGTCAACAGCTCTCCATTACTCGTTACCAAGTAAGGTTTTATGCTAATACATGTAATTATTTTGAGTAATTACCAATAGTGGCCACTGTGGGTAGGGCATGAGTGGCATCTGCAGAGCCCCAGATCTCTTAATTCATGTAATATTGTCCTCTAGTAAGTCATAACCAAGATATCCAGCTTTGCTGACCTCTTAGCGTCCTTCTCTTGAATAAAAAATTGGTCAGTCGCATTACATTGCATGGTCAGTCGCATTACCGGTTAGTCGCATTACACTTTTTGATGACTCGTTATAAAAATATACCAACTAGAGTGTTGATTTCTTTACTCATTTCAGACTTGGTAATAAGGGTAGAAGCATATTTTGAAATGCCATGAAGATAGTCAGTGGACTTTTCTTGCAATTGAAATAAGTTCATCTCTCGGTCAGTCGCATTGCACCCTGTTGAAGCTCCCACAAGTACACTCACATATTGCTCAAATGAGAAACACGTAAAAAGTTGTACCTGCTGCTATTCACAATTGTTAAAGTTTTGCTGGAAGAATCCTTGTGGGGGGAAATATTTAACTTTGAAGAAACCACCTTAATGTGCTCACTTTTTAGGGTCCGTTCACAGCTTGTGCAAACATGAGCTGAATTTGTACAAAATGGTACAGAGTGTGTACAAAAAGTTAATGTCTGTTTCCTTTCATATGTTAGCTATAACTTTTAAGTGGAAAGAAAGTTGTGAAACAAATTTTATTTGTTGGTGTCATGTCCATGTTTGCTTGGAATTGCCCGTTTGCTTTCACAAACAAAACTTGAGGTCTCGAAATCAAGCATCTGAAAGCACACAACTTCGTGTGACAATGATGTTTTTTCTTTCATAGTTATCTCGCAACTCCGACAACCGATCGAGCTCAAATTTTCACAGGTATGTTATTTTATGCATATGTTGAGATACACCAGGTTAGAAGACTGGATTTTGACAATTACCAATAGTGTCCCCTGCCTTTAATATAAACACTCTAGTGGACATTTACATTGAATTTGTACAGTGAATATCGCTATTTCGATAATATTGGATATTGGACATTCCCGTAAGTTTGTACAGAAAACGTATACCTTGGATATTGGATGTTGGACAACCTTGGCATTTGTATTGCCTTGGAGAAGAGTAGCTACTTATAGAACTACTTGTAAGGGTTTTCCCCTTTCTGCCACCTCCAGTAGTGCCAGGCTATTGTAATGGGCGATCCTACACAATAAACCTTAGTGGAAGCTCAGTCAACCGATTTCTATAGAAGTTGATGTGGAAAATGTACTGTATGGGAAATGTGTAAGGTGGCTGTAAACAACCCTACATGTAGCTCTATGAAACAACATTATCTCATAACTTCCTCCTTTTGTAGGCTGTCTTGCAGGTCTGTTTCATCTGAAGTAGAAGGAACAGTAGCAACTGGATCCATCGAGAAGCTACAATGGCTGTATCTGTTCGGCCACTCATTTTGGTTGGGACACTTCTGGTGTGTGGATTCATAAACCTAGGACAGGCAAATCAAGGTAAGTTGTTCGTCTGTGTATATAGTTCTTGCTGCCTGTTAGAAACAGCAGGACCCAATTTTATAAAACTAAAGCAGAAACTACAACTCAGCAGCAAGTATTTGCTGAGCAAATAGTAGATAGATGATGGATAGATAGATAAAATGGTTGGAAAAGTTTCTGTATGGCGCCACCACTTTTTCAATCGAAATAAAATAATATAGTATCTAATTTACCTGATTGACATATCCCTTTTTGTAAAAATGAGTGAAAAACTGGTGGCGCCATACGGAAAGTTATCCAAATGGTTTATTAAAAAACTGTCGTCGCAGCACAAAGGCTGAATTACAACAATTTTACATAAATTTAAAACTTGAAATTAAATAGGAGGCAAATTGGTTATTAAAAAAATATAAACAAATATGTGGAATAGTTAAGCCACTCCCCCTGAATTTACACATTGAAAATTGCACATTGAAATTGAATTAATTTTTCTCAAAAATGGTGTGACAATACAACAAAACAGCAGACAAGAATTGAAAATGTTATTATTAAGAAAACAAGCAAAAGGCACCACTTGCAGCAATGTAAACTTTATGGCTTGTGACCTTGGCCCAATTATGAAATAAAAGCAAATCAAACCAACTGTTACTATCTAGTTGGGACCAAGAAGCTATTTTGAAGATTGCGTGATTGTTTGACTTAAAGCAACAAAACTCCTTGCCTAAGAAAAAACAACAGCTAAATACCAGTCACAAGCAAGCAATGAAAGCACCGTGTGACAGGGCTGGGTTTTTTTTCTATTATTTTTTTTGCAGCTTTGATGACCAGTACTCCATATTTTTACAGGTTTGTTATTTTGTGCACATGTTTAGATGGTCTTTGACAATTACCAAAGGTGTCCAGCCGTCGATTTCACCAAACTCTTCCTAACTAAGGATTGGTAATTGTCAAAGACCAGTCTTCTCACTTGCTGTATCTCAATATAATTATGGAGAAAATAACAAACCTTAAAAATCAGCTCAATCGGTCATCGAAGTTGCGAGATTATAATGAAAGAAAAAACACCCTTGTCATACGAAGTTGTGTGCTTTCTGATGCTTGATTTCGAGACCACAAGTTCTAAATCTGAGGTCTCGAAATCAAATACGTGGAAAATTGCTTCTTTCTCAAAAACTAATGTACGTCACTTCAGTGGGAGCCGTTTCTCACAATGTTTTATTCAATCAACCTCTCCCCATTACTTATTATCAAGTAAGTTTTTATGCCAACAATTTTGTTTTAGTAATTACCAATAGTGTCTACTGCCTTTAATCTCAGGGCTTGGAAAGAGTGAAGTTCCGTATACAAAGACGTTTGGATGCGAACCAAGTTAGGACGAGATAGGATCTTAGTGTTTAGTGAAATCGTTTGCATGCAGTATCTTTACTCTTTATCGTCACTGGACACGTTTAATTATTGCAAACCCAGTCTTCTTCTCACTTAGTGCATCCCAACATTAAGCATAAAATAACTAACGTGTGAAAATATTTTTATGCTTTCAGATGACTAAAAAATGAAGCCTTTTAGAAATTAACTTTTTCTCAAAAACTATGTTTCTTCAGAGACAGCCGTTTCTCACAATGTTTTATATTACCAACAGCTCTCTATTTCTGGTACTATACAAGTAAGTTGTTATGCTACCAATTAATTTGAGTAATTTCCAGTAGTATCCAGTGCCTATAACGTTTGAATAAATAAATGAAATAAAATACAAACTTGATGCCAAGTAAAGAAAACACTGATTGTCCAATAATTGGTTTTTCCAATAAGACGAGGATGAGGGCCTTTTTTTCTGTTTTTTTTTTTTTCACATTTTTTTTTCCCTTTCAAAGGGGGCCGCCAAGTATTTAATTCAAACTGGCCACAAATTCTTCAGTTTAAAGTCAGCGCTTACTTTATGTTTACAAGTTCGTAAAGACAGTGGACACTATTGGTAATTACTCAAAATAATTATTAGCATAAAACCTTACTCGGTGACTAGTGATGGGGAGCTGTTGATAGTATAAAACATTGTGAGAAACGGCTCCCTCTGAAGTGAAGTAGTTTTCGCGAAAGAAGTAATTTTCCACGAATTTGATTTCGAGACCTCAGATTTAGAATTTGAGGTCTCGAAATCAAGCATCTGAAAGCACACAACTTCGTGTGACAAGGGTGTTTTTTCTTTCATTATTATCTCGTAACTTTGACGACCAATTGAGCTCAAATTTTCACAGGTTTGTTATTTTGTGCATATGTTGAGATACACCAAGTGAGAAGACTAGTCTTTGACAATTACCAATAGTGTCCAGTGTCCTTACAAAGCCCTTTTTAAAAAAACAGCAACATACATTAATATTTTTTCAGATGAATGTGGGTGTGATATGTCCTGCACTGGACTTGGTGACACATGCGAAGACTGCTTTGGAAGTAACGACTCGGAATGTGGTAAATATAACATTATCATTTATTTATTTGTTTAATCCGGCCATTTTGTTTTTGTACTGTTTTTTGTATCTTTGTCATCGCATTGTTTGTTTGTATGTAAATTGTAAAGCGCTCCAATCTTTGTGGGGCGCTATATAAGTGCTTACATTAAAATTATTATTGTTATCATTTGTTTTTCCATTAACATGTGAATCTTTGCCTGAAATGCATTTAAAGCGGGGTTTTTAAAGGAAAACATGTTGTTGTTTATATTATCTCACATGAAAAGTCTATCGGTCAAATCGTCGAGAAAGTTGAAGGCAGAGTTTTAGAAATTAATGTACAAATAAAAACAAAATTTGTTTCATTGCCGTTTGATGACTTTCAAATGTCACATGTCTAAAGAATACACACTGATTTATTTTGTTTGTTTTAAAGGAGCCGTTCAGTGTGTAAGGCAAAAGTAAAAAACAAAAACCTGTCATCAAAGCGTTGTATACTCCTAGATTTCGCCAACAAATGGCATGTATGTAAATATATTGAAAATAAAAGTTTTAATTTTGCAATAAAAAAGAAGATAACATATTATGGTATAGAACACTACTTTAATAAGTTAAACAAAACATGAAACATTGAACTGACACAAATATAAAGGCAATGTAATGACAGTATTGACCAAAACTGAACACTACCATACTAACAAGGAAAACCTCCAACAAAATAAAAACATATTCAGAGTTCCAGCTAAATGATACCGAACTGGGACTTTTTCTGTCAGATGCGTTTTCCAATTTCCTTGTCGGCCTCATGTAAAAAAAAAAACGATTCACAACTTGCAGTTCACTTTGTCTGTAGGCCTGTGCCATCGAGAAGTTTGAAGTTTGTAGCATGTTTTTTCTTTAACGTCTATTGTTCAACCCTTTACGGTTTGCTATTGATATTAGTGACGAAAAATAATATTTACCCAACAATTCATGCAAAACCATTCCCCAAACAAACATTTATTATTCTTGTCAAACTTTGTATAGCGCCCTCGTGCGGTCAGCTCCTTTTACTCTATGTGATTGGGCTGCACTTCGGAAAAAAATTTGTTCAGTTTCAAAGATGGTGTTCGAGACACGTGCGGTTGTCGGCTCAGGGATTTTTTTCTTCAAAAACCTTCAAATATCGCAGACCATTCTGTGTGCGGGAGTATTTGGAACCAAGAAACACATCAATAGAAAACATAGTTTGACATGGACAGTGATAGTGACACATCCTTCCCCCAAACCGGGTGACACTAGTGACAGTGAGATGGTGAAACTCAAAAATGGCTGTGTGTACGTTACGGCTCGGTTTTTATTTCTATGAACACTGGATATTGAGTGTAGTGAATACGACTGTCATGGCTGTCATGACCATACACTGAAAGTGAAGTGGAGGTAGGTTAAATAAAATGTTTTCTTTTGGGTCCAAGTTTGACTTCCCTTGTCTAACAATGGTATTGGGAAAGGTTTCTGTATCCTGCCACCAGATTTTCATTCGTTATTAATTATCTTTGGATAATTTTGTGCAGTATTTCTATCTTGTTTTTTCTTTACCATAACATGTTTTACTTTAAAGGCAGTGGACACTATTGGTAATTATCAAAATAATTATCTGGCATAAAACCTCACTTGGCATAAAACCTCACAGGTTTGTTATTTAGTGCGTATGTAATATGTTGAGACACATCAAGAAAGAAGACCGGTCTACTTTTTCATTCGATATGAAATAATATGAACCTCCCTTTTTGTAAAAATTAGTGAAAAAGTGGTGGCTCCATACGGAAAGTTATCCGTCTTCCCAAACATTGACTGAAATGAAAGTAACTGAACTGTAGAGAAATACAGTGGTGCCCTCCTGTGACCAGTTGTTTTACGGCCCCTGACCCTAACTCAAGTAAAAAGAATAAACTAATGCAAATTCTAAAGTATTGTTACCATTAAATGTGCCGAGTCATGTGACATGGGCACCTGACCAGTGGTCGATGCGGGCTTGCTTTTAGGGGATGGTGTGATGTTCAGTGAGTTTCCCCGAGTATGAAATAAACAACTACAGACTGTAAGAACTCCAACTTTATAGTCATTTAGCGTGTTTATTACATCATTAAGCCTTGAAGGGTAGGAGTAACCCAGCGGCTTGCCCCACAGATTGTACAAGGAGTATGGACCTGTGCATTTTCCTGACTTTTATGACACGTTATCCAAGGAGCCAGAGTGAGCGGGAAGTCGCTCTCTGTGTAACCACATAGTCACTACAGTGTTAACTGATGTCCTCTTTTTTTTGGGGGGGGGCATGCTTGGGTGTGTTCTGTGTAAACAACTTAATACTTTTACAGTGGACTTCTTATTAATATTTAAATTTGCTGTGAATAATGTAAACAAAAATTGTTGTTATTATGATATTATTAATGGTGTGTCGATAATACTATTAAGCCCCTTTCACACGAGGGCAATTTATTGTAGCATGGTTGTGAGATTTTACAAAATGCACCTCGTGTGAAAGGACAATAATGTTTGGAGTGACCAGGGTCCCTTGTCAAATCTTGTCCAACATTGCTACATTTTGTTGGAGGTCCAGACCTACGACAAAATCTTCCTCGAGAGAAATTTTGACCAAGGACGTGGGCTACATCATCGTGTGAAAGGAACCTTTGTTTATTGAACGAAGTCCTAGGTGAAAATGCCCGTACAGCGCATGCTATTGTGGGTGCTATCTTGTCCAAAAAGGTGATCAGGATTACCAATTCCTCATATCACTCTCATGTCGCACAAGGGTTGTTAGTTTTTTTTAAAACTTTGCAGTGTGAAAGCTCACAAAATCAGTCACGCATGATGATTAATAAACATCCCACGCTCGTAAATTTTGTACCAAGGGACCCTGGCTACATTTTGGCCGTGTGAAAAGGGCTTTAGCTTAAAATAATGAAATATTAAAATTGCCACAGTATCTATGCTTTCAACTTCTCACTAACGGTTTTCCTGGTTTTGTTTGTGTCTGTTTCTTTTTATATTTTTTAATTTAAAATTAAATATTTGAATCAACAGAAATAATTGTGTCGATGCGCAACTATTTTAGGTGCGACAAGTCAAATAGATTTCACTAGTCGCCAGGCTTGTTGGTGAGTGGACATGACACTAAGTTCTGTTATCGTTTAAACTCTGTTTGATATTATTTTCCTTTAGAAATTGTTGACTGCCCACAGGGCATGTATCGCTGCGGGAATTTTGCCTGCTCGGATGAGCCGTGGGAGGGCTGCGATGAAGTGTCCAGCTGTCTGCAGACAGACACTTGTGGTAAGTATTGTTCTTCTTCTATGAGCATACCTGCCAACCATGCTTAATTTGGAGGAATCGTTAAAGGTTGTGGACACTATTACTCAAAATAATTATTAGCATAAAACCTTACTTGGTAACGAGTAATGAGGAGGTTGATAGTATCAAACATTGTGAGAAACGGCTCCCTCTAAAGTAACATAGTTTTCGAGAAAGAAGTAATTTTCCACAAATTTGATTTTGAAACCCCAGAATTAGACTTTGAGGTCTCGAAATCGTCTGAAAGCACACAACTTCGTGTGACAAGGGTGTTTTTTCTTTCATTATTATCATATTTCACTTTCTTTATCAGAGTATTGGATAACAAAAAACAGCAAATCTACAATACAATCTGTATGTTTATTTTGAATGTGTTGAAATAGGGCAGATCCAATCTCTTTATTTCCAACCATTGTACACTTAGGCTATAGAAGGTGAGCATGGAAACGCTGTAGCTTTCAAATGACAACCCCAGACCTACATGCACCGAGTCTCACGCATTAGGCGAGAGGTCACGCATTTGGGCTCTGCCTCATGCTCACACGCACAGCAGGGGTATAAATGGTTACCTGCTAGGGTCTAGATTGCCAATTAGGTTTGAAAAAGCCTTTGGAGCGTCACATGGCAGCACATGACCCAAATTCTTAGAGCTTCTACCTTGTTGGTAGATATGTGCGTTATATACATGTAAGACTACGTAGAATTAACCTGGGCAAAAAAAAAAAGGGTTTAATTTTACAGTATAAATGTAAAATTTCACGCAGTGGTCATCAAAACTCAATCATTTTCAGGAGATAGGACGCAGTGATTTTTTGGGGACCATTGAAAGTCAGATTAAAGACGCGTCTTGTCCGCAGGAAATTACAGTATGATTATTGTGCTCAAGCTAAGTTGCATATTTTGTCTGGGATCAAAATGAACATTAATTCTCCAACCATTATGTAACACAGGTTGTGATTTCTGTCTTTATTTTGGTTTAGTTCTGTTGTCGTGGCCGTCTTGTGGTGTTTGTATTGTTTATTTGTTTTTTTGTTGGGGTGTTGTTTGAGGTGTTTGTTTGTTTGTTTGTTTGTCTTGTTGTGTGTTTCGTTTATTCGTCACATTTTGATGTTTATGTTGTTACTACGCATTGTTTTATAATTTCAATGATCTTATTATTAACTTTCCATTGTTTTATAAAGGTATCCCAGCCTACAAGCTTTGCTTTAATGGGCCATGCCTCCATACAGTTTTTCAGTCTTGTAAAATCCTATTGTTTGTATTTGTATATTGTGTTTGTGTGGAAATAAATGTTGATTTGAAATTTATTTCCAGGTGATAGATATGCAGGTAGTTTCAACCCCTGCCCCGAAGATATCTTCATGCCTGTGTCTGACGAGATGGATAATGTCACAGTCTACTGGGACCGGCCTTTCAACCCGAACTCGGTACAATTTACCAGCGTCATCTTTACGTGTTTGGGACCGGGCCGCAGCGTCAGTTGTCAGCAAGATGGATCTGGTGTATTCCCGGTTGGAATCACAAAGGTCATGTACACTGCTACAGAGACCGGTGGATTGGAGAGATTTTGCGCTTTCACTGTAACAGTCGCAGGTGGGTTACGGATAGATGTTTGAATTTTATGTGGCGTGTTGTGGCCTAGCGGTCAAGAGAAACCGGAATCAAGCTCTGGGGCAGATTGCACCAAGCAGTCTTAAACCGGTCTATGCGCTATAGCCGGCTAACCTGAGACGCGCTTAGACAGTCTTTAATTATAGACCGCTTGCAATAGGGCGGTCTATAATTATAGCCAGTCTTAAATCTTAAGCCTGCTCTGAGCTGGCTTTAATCGGTCTTAGTTTTGGTTTTTAAAGATGGCGCTGCATTTGTTAGTTGTAGATGATTTGATACAAAGAGCTCTACGATGAGTTTGTATTTTAGAAATAGATGACAACCATTAGAGGCATAATGGTGGTGAATACTTTGTATCGTAAATGTATGTTCCTAAGAGTAATAATAATAATAATAATAAGAAATGCTTATATAGCGCATTTCAGTACTGCAAGTACTCACAATGCGCTTTACAAAACAAATAAACACATTTATACAATAGAAAGCAACAAATAAACTAAACAATGCAATATTACAAAAAAGATTGAGTGAACAAGTGAGTTTTGAGATGGGATTTGAAGAGGTCCGGGTTTATCTGGGAACGGAGGGTAGCAGGAAGAGAGTTCCAAAGGGTGGGTGCGCTGAAAGCAAAGGTTCTTTTACCGTACGTTTTTGTTCTGTATGGGGGAACTTGTAGGAGAAGCTGTGAAGAGGATCTAAGTGACCTTGTTGGGGTGTATGGCGTTATCAGTTCAGAAATGTAATGAGGGGAGAGACCATGGACAGCATTGAACGTGAGGAGCAGGACTTTGAGTAAAAATGATACAACTCACAGATTGGATATCCGATGATTCAAACAAACGCGATAAGAACAATGCCATACCGCCAGTGCCTGCAGAAGTGCTAAGTAATGGGACATTTGTTCGTATTGCATTACTTTTCGCTGACTTATCTAAGACCGGCTTATTGCACCAGGCTTAATGACTGACTAAGCTAAGACCGTCTAAGGCAGATAGGCGGCTATAACTGACTGGTCTTAGACTAAGACCGTTTTTTATTGCAATCTGCCCCAGGTGTTTGTGATCAGCAGAGTGTGTGGTTCGAGACCCATTTTAAATGGTTAACATTGGCTACCAATACAGGCTAGAATAGATTTTACATTTTTTTTTTATCTGACTCTTTAATGTATCCATTGCATTGCCCCTGTTTATCTTCAAAGCTATAGTTCAGGAGTACAAAACCACTAGAAATCTGTGATCTTCGAATAAATCCCTTCTGACTCCCCCAGTTATCAAAACCAAGTTGATGGTTCCCGCTCTTTCCAGTATGCAGCAGTTCAGTTATAAAACAGTCTTCCAGAGGTTGTTATCAGACATCAGAACAATTCAAAACCTGGATGAAAACATATCTGTTTACTTTGTTCAATTGTTGATTTCCCTTTACAGCGCTATATAAGAATGGTTATTAGTATTATTATTATTATATTTATTAGTATATTTTTATTATTGTGACACCCGTGTCCCCGAATAAGGCCATAAGCCTTTTTGAGATATGGCGGACACAATGCTACAACACTATAAGGTTTTGGTAAATTTGTGCATATTGACCATAGAAATAGAACGCGTGTTGTTCAGTGAAGTGCACAGTTTTTTAGGCGTTGGGGCATTTACACAAAAACCTATTGACCACCAAAGTTCATGGTGAGCGTGGCATCAGTCACTACGTGTGACGCGCGTATCACGTCGGCCATACTTCAAAAAGGCTTATTGGTCCTGTGTGTTGTTCAATGCACGTAAAAGAACCCCCTGTAAAAGAACCCCCTGTAAAAGAACCCCCTGTAAAAGAACCCCCTGTAAAAGAACTTTGTAGTAGTCCTGGTGCCATGGTTAACCGAGTAGTTGAAAAATGGTAGACTCAAGTAAGCAATGAATAGTCGTGACTGTGACTCTGGTCACACGTACTGTAATCGTCCATCGAGGCCTACTTATCACAAACCTCAAATTGTATTGTTTTTAAAAACTGTTTAATCTCTAGCGACGGTGCTAAACTGCCCAAAGAATGTGACAACTTTGGCAGCCCCGGGATACACAGAGACCAGAGTGACCTGGAATGATGAGGATCTCCACGGCGGATTGGACGGAGAATCGAGGAGTACCAACTCCAGCGATAATCCTGGAGATTGGTTCATTATCGGCACCCACCGGGTTACTTACGAATCCAACCAGTACGGCCGCGTTTTCGACTGTCATTTTTTTGTAACGGTTGAGGGTAAGTCATGCTTTATGAAACCAACTCATTTGTTATGACTTCTTATCGACACATGCCTTGCTTGAAGTTTGCCTGAAGATAAATACGTTATCACACTGGCGCGAGTTGAATATGGAAAAATAAACGAGTCTCCCATCAATATCCAACTTGACCTTTGGCCTCTGTGGATATTTTTCCGTATTCCACTCGCGCTTGTGTGAACTTATATTGTTGTCCACATTGCTTAAAATGCTGTTAACAGGAAAGAGGGTTGCAATTGTCATGGTTGTGTGGTGACATGTCACAATAAAGGAGGATTTATAAAAAGTATTTTATACACTTCAAATCCACTTCCCAATCTAAAAAAGTTAGCTTGGGGTTGTTCAAGGTTGTGTTTTGGGGCAATTCTAGCCAGGATTTGGTAAAAGGGTGCCAAAACTTTCTGGCAATTTAAAGACAGTTGACACTATTGGTAATTGTCAAAGACAAAGTCTTCTCACTTGGTGTATCTCAACATATGCATAAAATAACAAACCTGTGAAAATTTGAGCTTAATTGGTCATCGAAGTTGAGAGATAATAACAATAGAAAAAAACACCCTTGTCAAGTTCTAAACTTGAGGTCTCGAAATCAAATTCAAGGAAAATTACTTCTTTCGCAAAAACTACGTCACTTCAGAGGGAGCCGTTTCTCACAATGTTTTATACTATCAACCTCTTCCCATTACTCGTTACCAAGTAAGGTTTTATGCTAATAATTATTAGCATAATTAGTAATTACCAATAGTGTCCACTGCCTTTAAAAACTTGGCCATACCAATTATTTTCTATTTCAATCTAATTATTAATTGGAGCTGTTTATCCGAGGAAGGGAATCAATGGGAATCAATGTGTGGTGAAGAGGTTTTCAACTAGTGGTTTAATCCCAACGAGGCCTGGTTTTTGATAATTTTACCTAGATGAAGTTGAGGTAAATTATCAAGAACCAGGCCTCGGCGGGTTTAAACCACTAGTTGAAAACCGATTTATTAACACACTTTGATTCCCATTCATAAATACCTTTTTGGTCAAAAAACTCCAACACTTTTTGGTCAGAAAGTAAAATAAATGCAAAAATTATAATTTGTCAATGATTTCTTTCAACACAACACCCCTTCAGCTATGAAATGGTAAGGCCCTAGGCCCGATCGGGTAAACAACTCCTTATAAGGGAATGATGTGCGCGTCGCGCGTATCGCGTGATGTGGCACAACTGTCCCGGTCGTTGCTCTCGACCAATAGGAATGAAGAAACTGTCTTATAATCACAGGTGCAAGCTCGCATGTCACGCCCATGTTTCAACACTTTTTACTGGTCATAAACAAAAGGTTTATACACACCCACGTGATGCGCTCTCCACCAATAGGAATAGCTAAATCGCTGAGGTATTTATGAATGTTGGAATAATGTCTAGTACAATGACTTGCCTATCACAAGTTACTGTTTCAGTTGAATTCCTCAGACTATAGAGACAGTTGCTATGTCACACAGTTTAGGGCAAGCTTTTGCATAGCAACCTCCAGATGAGCAAACCCTGGTATCATTGGGCCATACACATCCATTCAGAATTGTTTATGGATGTTCATCGTCTCAGACGTAACTAAACAAAAGCTTGCCCCTAATCATGTGACATAGCAACATGTCTCTATAGTCTGAGGAGTTCAAATTTAAGCGGTAACTTGTGATCAAGAATGTCATTGTACCAGATATGCAAATCGTAACATGCAACTGGCTGCTTATTGCTTAAATACAAATTATTGTACGCACAATTTTTCTTTCTCGATCTTAAGGACAATGTCAAGTGGAAATCACTGCTGATGACAACTTTGGAGTTCTCAATTGGCCAGCCACTCAAGCAGGCAACTTAGCATGGTCTATTGAGATATGCCCTCTAATGACAGAAAGAGGTTAGTATATATCTATGTTCAGGACGTCTTGATGTGGAAGTGTCGTGGCCGAGCGGTTTAAGAGCACCGAATTCAAACTCTGGTGTTTCTGATCAGTAAAAAGTGGGTTCGCATCCCCAGCCATGACACTTGTGTCCTTAAGCAAGACACTTCACCATTGCTTCGTCCTTCGGATGGGACGTTAAGCCGTTGGTCCCATGTGTTATGTAGCGCATGTAAAAGAACCCAGTGCACTTATCGAAAAGAGAAGGGGATCGCCCTGGTGTTCCTAGTCTGATCGGCAGCAAATTGCGCCACAGCACCTTGTAAAGCATTACATGGTGCTATCAGAATTAGGTCTCATGATTCAAAACGTAGTCCCACATCTGGCAGGAAATACTGTATGTTACAGCGCCAGGAGCGTCACTGAGTGACGAACATGTGCCCTGTATTATTAGTGGTATTATTATTATTAAAAGGGAACGTAGGGCTTATACGTTTGATAATTACTCCTAAAGTTAGCAGCAATAAGAACTGGTCTATTGACCCCTTGCCGGACGTCACGCGTGGCGACTGTGCCACACTCAACATTTTGGTGGTCAATATGTTTACGTGTAAAGGCCGAGTCGCCTTAAATGCGCACTTCACTGAATAACGCACAGTGACATTGCCCACCAGTATGGCGCAGCCGAGATTATTCTATTTGACGTCAGGTTAATTGGGTCAGTTTTGTGAATTGTTGTTTACTTTGAAAGATATTACACAGCGAGGTATTATTATTCAGTTGAAAAAAAACTGCACAGGACTGCCGGACCTGTCTGGTCATTAGTCTACTGCCCCTGGACAAACATGACTGCCTCTTTTTATGTTTTAAAAATTTGAGCCCTGCATGGTCTATAATTATTGAGAACTGGTTGTTATTTTGGTTTTTACCCATGCACCGATGTGTGTTAGCACTGTATACTCTGTACTTTCCCGAGTCCTGTGAAAACATAATATCAGAGATATTGCTAGGATGGGACTCAAACCCACAACCTTTTGCATATCTAGAGCAGTGTCTTGCCAAACAGACTACTGAGATTGCCTGGTACATTGTGTAGCTAGCTAGAGGCAGTTCGAGTTCTATGTTTTGACAGCGGGTACCACAATGGTAAAATAGATGTTCAATTTGCATCGAGGATAAAGAATATTAAAGGAACCGTGGCCTTGGATCTGACGAGTTGGTCTATAAAAAGCAACTTTGCGAATTAACACGGTCGGCCATCCATAAATGGCCGACCGTGTTAGTCGACGAGGTAACAACTTTGGTTGATTTTGGCGCTATATAAATTCCCTCTGATTGATTGATTGATTGTAAAAAGAAAACCGTGCAATTTTGAGGCAAATTTGTGTGGATCAATGTATTTTACAACATCTTTTTACCCATATGCATATTATAACAAACGGTTACAAACGCTTTAGTGAATTGTTGATGTTTATTTTACTTGAAGGTGCGCTTGGACTGCCCAAGGGATTGAGGAACTGCTCCAAGGAGGCGGCCCCATATTATTTCAGATGGGAGAGCCACACCTCTGAAAGCTGCGGAGAACCAATGAATGACATTACCCTCGATGATGTCAAACAGGTATTCGGATTCTTTTCTCAGAAAATACATTAAGTTATTTGCAAATGCTACAATTGGTTATTTAGAAAATAGATTTAGCTGTTACTTTACCTGACCAATTAATAATAGTAATAAAAAGTATATATAGCGCCAAAATCCGCCTGAAAAGTCCCTCAAGGCGCTTAACAGATGAAAAGAAGTAAAACAAGTGGCCAATACAAAATGGCACTACACAAAAACCTAAGCATATTTGTTGTGCTACACAAAAACGTAAGCATATTTGTTGTGCTTAACAACCTTTTCTGCTTAAGAAGCTCCATGAAATTTCTTCTTGATGATTTTACAATGAGCTTAGCTTAATTTCTATGTGTATCAGTGGTCTATGAATTTCCAGTTTAATCTTTAAAATACGCACTTATTAACCTAGAAATGCTAGTTTGTTCAAGCGTATAGGTTTATATTGCATAGGAAAAAAATAACATACAAATTGGGGGTGAAATTTGCACCCCTAAGTTGGGATAAATTCATGATCACAGACTAGGCATTGGCGACTAGTGAAATTTACTACTCGACTAGTCACACCTCAAATAGTCACGATTTCGACACAAGTTGCGTCTATTTATCATTAAAAATCCTTATTAAAAATATTATTATTAAAAATAATAATAATAATAACCGTATTTATAACGCGCCTTTTGCCAAAAGATAAAAAGCGCCAGGTATTACATGTATTACTGCAAGGTGTGGGGCGAATTTTGAGATATAAGACTTAATCTTTAAGCACCATGTAATGGTTTACAAGGTGCTATGGCGCAATATGCTGCCAATCCAGCCAGGAACACCGGGGCGAACCCCTTCTCTTTTAGATAAGTGCACTGGGTTCTTTTACATGCGTTTACACAACACATTGGACCAACGGCTTTACGTCCCATCCGAAGGACGAAGCAATGGTTATGTGTCTTGCTTAAGGACACAAGTGTCACGGCTGGGGATTCGAACCCACACTCTGCTGATCAGAAACACCAGAGTTTGAATTCGGTGCTCTTAACCGGTGCTCTTAACCGCTCGGCCACGACACTCCCACTAGTGGCACTAGACGTCCAAGATGTACTGCGGCATAATGTTTGTCGCAGGCACGACATGCTAAACAATCAATAGTCCTGACTACAACACTAGTGGCACTAGACACCCAAGGCTTAATGTAGACATGCTGTAGGTTGGTACATGTACATGGCGATCAATCGACACATGTGCATGTGATACTACATGCAATTTTATGTAACTTCGTGGCAGCATGTAGGGGCCGGGCTACAATATAATCATCTATAATTTATAACTTTAAAAGGGTACATGTTCCATTGACTTGAAAATAAGGAAACAAAAACATGGTCGTACAAAATTTGATCACTTATTGGAATCGTTATAATCGGTCAACTGAAAATTCATTGACTCGCCAATTTTCCAACAGACCCAAGTTTCGGTGGGAAACGCACCAGAGGTAGCTGAGTTCCTTGCTAATGAGACATTAGTGGCGCAACAGAATGGTGTTGAAGTAGATGTGGATGCCATTGCCACCATATTGGGGAATATAGTCGGGGCATATTCAGGAGATCCCCAGGTAAGTTGAACAGACTAAAGGCACTGGGGCCGATTTTATGAAGAGCTGAGATTGATCAGAACTGCTAATCAATCGTAGTTGCTTGATAAAGTGTGATATCACGTTGCAAATCTCTATGGTAATACAGTCGACTCCCGTTAATACGAGCTCGCATGTTGCGAGAATCCGGTTGATACGAGGTTTTTTGCAGGTCCCGAACTAGCCCATGCGTGTTTCAATGCATTAAAATATTGATTATACGAGCACGGTAGTAGCGAGAACACGGTTATAACGAGGTAATTTGGGCGACCCATTACAAGCAAAACATTATTTAAAGCCCTTTTATAACGAGAACAATACAAAAACCAACAAAAGAAACACCTGTATGGCCTGGAAAGTCAATATTTGTGGTTGTTAATAGAGGTGCTAAGTGGTCGCTACCACTAGCAATACTAATCCCAAACCAGGAGTCGTGAGTCGGCAAGCAAGGTTGTTAGTTCCAAACTTCGGACAATGGTTGCATGATTCAAACAATGGAGAAAAAAATCTTTAAAAAAGATACTGATCCACGAGCGCACTATGCATTTTCAGAAGAACAAACCACCCCCAACTTATAAGCAAAAGTAGTTGCGTGATCAATATTTAATGCAAAAGTAAGTATTTACCTGGTATCCCACATTGGCAATTAACTATCTAATATGACACAGGTGTTTACCAATGAAAATCAAGATTCTATCTGCTAGCTACAACTAGATGTATTGCACATTGGATCCTTCCCACCTGCAGTGGTCTGTCCTTTTTGGACTTTAGGCAAACAAACTTGTCGTTATGGCTTAAACGAAGGAAATGTTGTCGGATCAATATTGATCGAGAAGTACTTGTTACATGTATAATAAACTCCAAACTTGGTTTGTGGATTGGTCTTTGTTTGTGGATTGGTCTTTGTTTGTGGATTGGTCTTGGGATCCCAAGAAGCATTTTGCTTTTGGATCTTAGGCCAAACTTTGAGTCATGTGACTAAAACAAAAGAAATGTTGGTCCGAGCAGTATCTCAAAAAGTACTCGTCATATCAAATCCGAACTTGGTTTATGGATTGGTCTTGGGATTCCCCCTCCATCCCCAGAGGTCTGACGATGTTGGACTATTGACCCCTTGCACGCGCGTCACACGCGGCGGCTGATGCCACGCTCACCATGTTGGTGGTCAATAGGCTTACGTGTAAACGCAGCGTCACCTAAAAATGTGCACTTCACTGAATAACACACGTTGACATTGACCACCAAAATGGCGCATCCAAGATTATTCTGATGATGACGTCAGGTGAAATGGGTCAATAGGCAAAAACAATGGTCATTATGGCTAAAACAAAAGAATTGTTGTCTCGAGAAGTACTTGTCATATCAGCTCCAAACTTGGTTTGTCTACATGGTCTTGGGATCCCCAAGAAGCCTATTGCTTTTGCACCCTAGGCCAAATGTCAAGGTTATTACAGCTAAAACAAAAGAAATGTTGCCTTTCCAACATACATGTGCTACCCCCTCTGCTTTTTCTAAACCCGCCACACCTATTCTACCCCAACCCTATTTGACAATGATTAAATCTCCTTTAAAAAATGTAAAGCAGATCAAAGACTAGAAATCTTGGGGGGGGGGGGGGGGGGGGGGTTTTCCCCACCTACATGTATATGGCAGAGTATCCGCAGTACAACATTGGACAAAACTGGCTAAAATTATTTGGGGAAAAAAACCCCACTCTGTTGTATGTGTGTCAAACGTCAGTCAAGGAACGGTCTGGCTTGCAGGCGTTTGTGTTTTCAAACATGACTTTTCTTGGTTTTGCACAGAACTAAAAAGGTTTGTTAGAAAAAAACAGGGTGTAGGGCCTATGTACTGTTTGAAACATCACAATTTCTTTGTATCCATACCCAGTTCTTTTCAGAAACAGCATTTGTATTCTAAATAAAGTTCATACTTCCCAACTTCCATGCAAATTAAGCTTCATGAAATATTGGTGATATAGCGTGGCTAAGAGCACCAAACTCAAGCTCTGGTGCTTCTGTTCAGCAGAGTGTGGGTTCGAGTCCCGGTCGTGACACTTGTGTCCCTGAGCAAGACACTTAACTATAATTGCTTCTCTCCACCCAGGAGTAAATGGGTACCTTTGAGGGCAGGAGATAGTTGTTGTGATTGATTTAGCCGAGTAGCACATATTTGTTGCACAGGCTGTGTTTAAGGAATGATTTGACCGCAGGTAAAAATATTGGAAGTGCTTTGAGACGCCATTGGGATGTCAAAAGTGCTATACAAAAACCGTTTTATTTTATTTTATTTTCCCTGCTATTATTTCATATTATTATTATGATGAATTGTCTCGTAGGTCACGCAATCGGTGGTGGCAGCTGTTAACAATGTCATCCAGAATTCGGAAGACAGCCATGAGTTGTCCGATGACCCCAACAGTTCCTCAGCGATAGTCAGGTCCGTCGAGGACCAAGTATCCCAGACTCTTCAGGATGAAGGAGATGTCAGCATAGTGCAAGACACACTACAAGTTGAGGCGATCAGCCGCAATCGGTCTGATATCCGCAATGCACTCATCATTGCATCTGTGAGGGACGAGACTAATGAACACGATGAGAATGAGGGCGGTCTTCAGGGTTCTACAATCCGGACGTTCATTGATGCCAGTATTGATGCTGATGTCCTAGTGTCTGTACGGATACCGGCCAGCGGATTCGATAATACTCAAGGTTAGTATACTTATCTGGACTTTGCCTTACCTTGGACTTAAAGACACTGGACACTATTGGTAATTGTCACAGACCAGTCTTCTCACTTGGGGTATCTCATCGTATGCACAAAATATTAAACCTGTAAAAATTTGAACTCCCTGCTTTCTTAAGCACCGATTCTTTGCTTATGGTGAGCAGAGTCATAAAATTGGGCCCTGGTTGTGGCCTTGGTGCCCCCTCCAGAATTTACCATTATACTTTATGATTTTCCAATGGAAGTGCCCTTTGCAAACTAAACTGTGCCAATAAAGTATCTTGACATCTAAAAGTGGTCAGATATATCGAAACCTCAAATGGTATGCACAAATTCATTAATTAATTAATCCGATGCACAGTTATCTTCTGCGCATTTTGATACCTCTTTTGTTGCGTTACGGTGTTGTTTGGCGATTTCTGGGTGCTCGAGTATCAAGAGTTGCAAAAACCCTTTTAAGCAAGAGCGTTGTACTGTGACGAATAAGATCAGCATTATTTTTGTCTGCCTTTTATAATGATTTGTCTATGTGTGATGCTTGCACGAGTTCCCTTCTGGAATTCGGGTGAATAGGGGCTTTTGCAACTGTTGATAGTTGTTCTTAAAGGCAGTGGACACTATTGGTAATTACTCAAAATAATTATTAGCATAAAACCTTACTTGGTAACGAGTAATGGGGAGAGGTTGATGGTATAAAACACTGAGAAACGGCTCCCTCTGAAGTGACGTAGTTTTCAAGAAAGGAGTAATTTTCCACGAATTATGATTTTGAGACCTCAGAGTTAGATGAGATCTCGAAATCAACTTGCATCTAAAAGCACACAACTTCATGTGACAAGAGTGTTTTTTTCTGTTATTCTCGCAACTTGGACGACCAATTGAGCTAAAATTTTGTTATTTTATGCATATAATGTTGAGATACACCAAGTGAGAAGACTGGTATTTGACAATTACCAATAGTGTCCAGTGTCGTTAAGCCACTCAAGTGCCCATAAATCCACCAAACAACACCGTAGCGCAAGAAAAGAGATGTCAAAATGCGCAGAAGATAATGGTGAATCGAATTAATTTATAATTTCTTTGAATACTATTTCAGGTTCTGATAAATCTGACCAATTGTAAGTGTTTAGATACTTTATTGCCGCAGTTTATTCTGGGAATCATAGTTGTGTTGTGCTAAGCTTCGTGTTATGCTTTATGAAATTGGGCCCTGATGCTGTTAACACAAATGATGTAATTGATTGATACATTGTAGACGAAAACAATGATCATACACAACTCCAAGCTGGCTTCGTCATCTATGCAACGGATGCGTTGTTTCAGTCTGCATCTCTTCAGAATAACCAAGATGAGGAGGGATCACTGGTAGACGTCGCAGGACCCGTTCTCTCAGTGCTTCTTGACGACAATACACTGAATAACCTACAGGAACCCTTGGTCATTACGTTTAAGGTTAGCTTCAAGAGATTATTCTCAAATTAAGAAAGGAGAATGGACGAGAAAGTGTAGATTCGTGGATAGAATGTACGAGACGATGGCAAGTACATTATAGTAATGAGTCTACACTTTGGGGTCTTTTCTATGACTTAAAGACAGTGGACACTACTGGTAATTGTCAAAGACGAGCCTTCACTGAGTTGGTCTACTCAACATATGCATAAAATAGCAAACCTGTGGAAGTTTGAGCTCCATCGGTCGTCAAAGTTGCTAGATATTAATGTAAGGAAAAAACACCCTTGTTGCACCATGGTCACACGAAGTTGTGTGCTTTTAGTTGCTTGATTTTGAGACCTCAAATTCTAAATCTGAAGTCTCAAAATCAAATTCATGGAAAATTACTTCTTTCTCGAAAACTACGTCACTTCAGAGGGAGCTGTTTCCCACAATGTTTCATACTATCAACCTCTCCCCATTACTCGTAATCAAGAAAGGATTTATGATAATAATTATTTTGAGTAATTACCAAGAGTGTCCGCTGCCTATAAACTATTTCCCCCAATCTTTGCATTTGGTCAAACACCATTTGGTCACCTTTATATTTTTTTTGCAAAATGTATTATCATAGTGCTTGCAACATTATGTTATTTACTAAAGTAAATAATTTAACTGGAAAATGCTTTTAGACATTGAAATATAACTTGTTTTTCACATGTTATTTTGGGAAAGACAGTTATTTTCAAGTTGAATTATAACATTGGTTTGTACACTCAACTGTAGATTCGTAACAAAACTACAGTTAAGTTTAGATTTGTAAAAATAATCCACACTTTCATCAATAGAGTGACGTCACAGAAATTGAACTAACTCCGCGGTTGTACGATCCTATAAGGTAAAGTAATAGTCCCAGCCTATTTTTATACTTTTCGCTTTGGTAGTAGTTAAAAAGCAGGACAGTTCTTTTCAGAACTGAGAAGTCTCCTGAACATTCGATAAGTCTTCTCCGCGGTAGTAGAATAAAGAAAGAACAAACTGTACCTGGCAAGTAGAAACACACATGGTGTTACCGCAAACCAAATATATGTAGTCACAGAAATAGTTTTAAAAACATGTATTCTTTTATGTTTAGATAAGTTTACAGCCTAGTAAACAATACAAATAGGTAAATAGCAGAACAAATTTTTGTCTGATGTCTCCAAATTTCCCACCCTACTCCATGAACAACGAGGCAATTTTTGTATCTGAACTAGAGTCTCTTGTTTCCGAATCCACTCCATGGTAGTAACAATAATAATAATAATAACTAAAACAAGAAAAACAAAAACAGAGAGAGTAACAAAAAAGAATGCAAATTACGTAGCTTGAAAGAAATAAGAGTACGTTGAATAAAGCAGATAAATTACATACAGTGCGTGGACCATCGTTTCTGGCCGCTGATTGGGCTGGACTTCATGCGTTGGCTGAATGGGTGAAGTTTGGTATCAATTTACCTAGGTTCCAAAGGCAACAAATTGCGTGGACCTTCGTTTCTGGCCGCTGATTGGGCCGGACTTCATTTTATTATTCAATGGACGGCGTTGGCTGAATGGATGAAGGTCGGTATCAATTGCGTAGGTTTCAAAAGGCAACATAATTACGTCTTTGTGTCAATGTACCCACATCGGGTGACACCTGGTGTTCTTCTGTGTGCATTTAACATGCGCCTTATGCGGCGGTGCGCCTTTTTGATCTGTCGACGTTTGAATTTTTTGTGGTTATTTTAGGGTTCTGCGTCTTGTCCGCCGAGCGTCTTATTCGCAGAAAAATATGGTAAACGTTTTGGCAAAAATAAATGGTAAAGAATAACAAACAGAAAGTCAATTATTTTAAAGAGATGTTGTAGCTCGGATATATACAAGGAAGAGAGTTCCAGACAGTGGGTGCAGATACAGAAAAAGCACGGACGCCGCTTGGAAATGGTTGTTTTAGGGACAGTAGTGAGCATTAGGACAACTGCTTGTCTGCTTTTGGTAATCTCGCGTTGTTGATTCTACTCCTCGACAGACTGTGAAAAGGGGTAACCCTGTTTCAGCCCCAGAAGTAGGTGGCAACATGTCCCTGAACCTGGCAGTTGAATAATGACAGTCCTTTGATTTTTTTAATGTAGCTTTCTTCGGCGATATACTGTTTGTTTCTTCTTTCTTTTGTTGGTTACTTTTACTGTCATTTGACCATTGGGTGGCCATTGGCAATTGGGTGGCCATTGGCCATTGGGCGGCCATTGGCCATTGGGTGGCCATTGGCCATTGGGTGGCCATTGGCAATTGGGTGGCCATTGGCCATTGGGCGGCCATTGGCCATTGGGCGGCCATTGGCCATTGGATGGCCATTGGCCATTGGGTGGCCATTGGCAATTGGGTGGCCATTGGCCATTGGATGGCCATTGGCCATTGGATGGCCATTGGCCATTGGGTGGCCATTGGCCATTGGGTGGCCATTGGCCATTGGATGGCCATTGGCCAGTGGGTGGCCATTGGCAATTGGGTGGCCATTGGCCATTGGATGGCCATTGGCCATTGGGATGGCCATTGGCCATTGGGTGGCCATTGGGTGGCCATTGGCCATTGGATGGCCATTGGGTGGCCATTGGCCATTGGGTGGCCATTGGCAACGAGTGTAAAAACAAAAAACTAAGCTGACGGTCCGTTGATTTGGGTCGATGGCCCAAATTGTTGAAATGTAACCCTTACCTTGAAGTGATTGTTAGGAACTCTCTCATTTTTTTTTTTTTAAATAAAACAAAAAAACAAAACTTGAGTTCGCGGAATATATGTACAAGATCTGCAATATTTATCTATTACTCACTTGATGTCTTTGTATTAATAATTTTGGTTTTTACCCATGCATCAATGTAAGTGAGCACTGTATAATCAGTACTTGAGTATACAGTGCTAACTTACATCGGTGTATGGGTAAAAACCAAAATTAATATTCTTTATCCTGATGCAAATTTAACATCTATTATGTGTCTTTGTACACTTGATTATGGCTGTGCATAACATCCAATAAGCATTTAGCGAATTAGATTTGAATAATGTCTGGTATAATGACTTGCTTGTAGTCACAAGTTACCCCTTAAATTTGAGTTCCTCAGACTATAGAGACAGTTGCTACATATGTCAAATGGTTCGGGGAAAGCTTTTGCATGGCAACCTCCAGATGAGCAAACCCTGTACCATTGTGCCATACACATCCATTCAGAATTGCATATGGGTGTTCACTGTCTCTTTAAAGCCATTGGACCCTTTCACAGACTTACAAATAACTTACAGGGTTTACAGATGGTAGTGGTGAAAGACTTCTCTTAAAACATTATTCCATGAAATGCTTTACTTTTTGAGAAAACAGTAAAACAATATCAATTCTCAATAACCAGAATTACCGATTTATTTTAAACACATGTTATGACACGGCAAAACGTGTGGATACAAGGGTGGGTTTTTCCCGTTATTTTCTCCCGACTCCGATGACCGATTGAGCCTAAATTTTCACAGGTTTGTTATTTGATATAGAAGTTGTGATTACACGAAGTGTGGGCCTTGGACAATACTGTTTACCGAAAGGGTCCAATGGCTTTAACGTAACTAAGCAAAAGCTTGCCCAACTGTCTTGATAGTCTAAGGAGTTCAAATTTAAGCTGTAACTTCTAATCAAGCACGTCATTGTATCAGACAATAATCAAATCTCACACGCAAATGGCATTACAGAGCTCCTTGCCACAAGACCCAGTAACTCAAATAAATATCAGTGTGAATCGTTTCACTACCACAGGCACCTGAAAATGCCACCGATGCAACTTTAAATTCGACAAAATGTGTGTCGTGGGATTTCACACTTGAAGATGGTGTTGGTGATTGGTCAAGTGTAGGATGCAACTATACTGGAGCTGAAGACGGCAGCTTGTTCTGCAAGTGCAACCCCGTAACCCAAATTACTGAAATGGTGCGTCCGGACACTGTGGCACGCAAGAGTAAGCGCGTCCGTGCAACCAACTTTGCTCTTCTTTTGGTAGGTTGTTATTTTTATTTTTATTTTAAGATTAATAAAGTAAGGAACACCTTTGGTAATCAAGCTCAAACTTTGCATGTATCCAAGTTGGGATTTGTTACATCGAAAAAATTAGTTCACACCACGATGGCGTCATCAAGCGTCACACGACGTCGCCTTAAAGGTGCAGGTTCATGATCTGTATACTGAGTAATAAAAGCTTTGTCAAGGTGAAATGAAGCTTACATGTATTCAAACTGCGATGTCAATATAAACCACAAGGGAAACTGACTGGGTAAATTTTGAAATGATTTCTGGGGTTGAACAAAGAATTGACTAGAGTGGGATTAGAGCCAACGACCTCCGGGTGTGATCCCTAGCTCAGTTGGTAGAGCGCCGGCACGTTAATCCGGAGGTCGTTGGTTCGAATCTCACTCTAGTCAATTCTTTGTTCAACCCCAGAAATCAAACTGGGATGTGTTGCGACAAAACATAGGATTCAAACTGCCTCTAGCTACCGGGCAACCTCGGTAGTCTAGTTGGTAAGACACTGCTCTAGAATTGCAAGGGTCGTGGGTTCTAATCCCACCCGAGTAACATGCCTGTGATATTTTTTCACAGGACTCGGGAAAGTACTGAGTAAACAGTGCTAACACACATCGGTGTATGGGTAAAAACCAAAATTAATAATCTTTATCCCCGATGCAAATTTAACATCTATTATATAGTTGCGGTACCCGCTGCCAAAACATAGGATTCGAACTGCCTCTAGCTACCGGGCAACCTCGGTAGTCTAGTTGGTAAGACACTGGTCTAGAATTGCAAGGGTCGTGGGTTCGAATCCCACCCGAGTAACATGCCTGTGATATTTTTTCACAGGACTCCGGAAAGTACTGAGTAAACAGTGCTAACACACATCGGTGTATGGGTAAAAACCAAAATTAATGACAAAAAAATTGAACAAAAAGTTAAGTCTAGTTATTATTTCTGGTAATAGAAACCAGATACCCTCATGAGTGAACTTATAATCACTGTAGCTTGTAAATCACAGTTCGAGCTTCCTGCAAATGTGAATGTGATACAAACATTGAAGTCACAAAATTGCAACAAATAATTTGCATCAGTTGACTTGTGATCAACTCATGCGAAACATTTGCTGCGAAAACAGCCCTGTGACGTTGAAACTTGCCACGCATTTGCATTCGCAGGAAGTGTGACCCAGGCTTTAAGCCTGGAGAAACCTGTAAATAAGGGTGCTAGCAATGAACCAGAAACACCAGGGTTAACCCCTACTGGAATGTTCTGGGTTCTTTGATGTGTGCATGGGGCCTACAGCTTAATGTCCTATCCCGAAGGCAAAGCAAAGCCAGGGCCTGGGGCGGTATTCACGAACCTTAACTTAGTGGAGTACTTAAGTTTTCACTTAAGTCTAAAGCACCCCGCTAACTTAAGTGGGGCGCTTAAGTAGCTATTCACAAAACATCTAAGTACCCCACTTATCTTAGTACCCCACTTAAATCAAAACAAGTTAAGTTGTTTAGATCAAGTAAGTGCACATGCGCACGAAGCATACGTCATCAATGGTTACCATGATGACTCAGGAGCAATCAATCAATTATCATTAGGCCTACCCCGAGACGAGAATGTTATAATACATTTTTTTCACGACAGCGGTGCCACAAATTACAGAGGGAGTTGATAGTTTGAAACAAATTAATTGTGTTTTCTTTGTTATTTTGTGCGTTGGCCTCATGTTAGAACGCGCGCGTCCACGCACAATATGAATTTAGGCATGTATTAATGGTAGAAAAATAGTATGTTTTAACACTTAAAAAAAATGTTACACGCGCGCGTTTTAGCACTACATAGTTTAAACAGTTGTAATTAATTGTATTACAACAATGGCCGCAACCTTGAAGGAGAAAAATGTCCGGAAACCAAATTTTTCCGAGAAGGAGAAGTTGCTCCTTCTTAGTGAGTGGGAGAAGCGGGCCGATGTGCTCCGACCGAAATTTTCGTCAAAGGTCACGTCCCAAATTAAGCACGAAGCATGGCGACAAATTGCAGAGGCCCTTAACTCAAGCTTCCCGTCAGTCCGTCGAGATGTGCCGGAACTTCAGAAGAAATGGCAGAACATGAACAGTAAGATGAAGGAGGAAGCCTCCAAATACCGAAAGGAATCAGTCAAAACCGGTATGTAGTACTCATTTGTTTTATTGTTTTAAATGAGTGAACTATACAAAATACAACAAAATAAGTACAGATAGTCGAAATTGAATAAATACATTTTAAAATTACTAACCAATAGGCATAACTACACTTAAATAAAAGAAATTAATAAACGAAGAAAATAATAATATGATTAAAACAATATTTCAAATGAATAATAATATTAATAAATAAATAAAGAAACAAAATTACAAAAAATAACACAAAATATAAAATAATAATATATAAATAAATAAGTAAACAAATAAATAAATAAACAAATAAACAAATAAATAAATAAATAAATAAATAAACAAACAAATTAATAAAACAATATTATAATACACCAATCAACCAATCAAATCCGTTCACAAATCAATCAATTAATGGGTCAAAAAACATTTGGGAACTTGTAACTTATTTATCATAAACAACATACTCAACGAATAATACCTCCATAAAGAACACCTCCTCAAAATAATCATTAGCATAAAACCTTACTTGGTAACGAGCAATCTAATAGTGAGAGGTTGATATTATAAAACATTATGACAAACGGCTCCCTCTGAAGTGACGTAGTTTTTGAGAAAGAAGTAATTTTCCAGGAAGTTGATTTCGAGACCTCAAGTTTAGAATTTGAGGTCTCGAAATCAAGCATCTAAAAGCACACAACTACGTGTGACAATGGTGTTTTTTCTTTCATAGTTATCTCGCAACTTCGACGACCAATTGAGCTCAAATTTTCACAGGTTTGATATTTAATGCATATGTTGAGATACACCAAGTGAGAGGACTGGTCTTTGACAATTACCAATAGTGTCCATTGTCTTTAAGTTCACTTAGTTATTATGCACACTTAACTTGGAAAAAGCACACATAATGTTTGATATTGACTTTTTAGAACTTGCAATTTTGGGAAACTCTCAACAATTTTAAAACCGTTTCTTTCAAGGAGGAGGACCTGCCCCACCTGATCTGAGCCCAATGGACCAAAGATTGATGACCCTGATAGGAGAGAACTCTCCAACTATCGTAGGGATCGTTGGTGGCATTGACAGCCTCCCTCCTGATGATAACTTTGAGCCCGCAGTCGCCACATCAGCTGCTCATGGTTCCATTGCTGATACACCGGATGACAGGTAAATATAGTTACTATTATTGCTTATAAACACTTATAAAAAAGGCGGTGTAAATAACTGGTAGTCAAGCAAATTCAGTGACGTGTTGCTTTTAAACAAAGCGTTTGAAATTAATGATAACTGGTATGGCGGATAGTTATTACTAGTTAAAGCTTATTACGTATTACTCAAATTATTATTTTTTTTTTCCTTCAGCACTTATACTGAGTTGCCAGTCACATTTGGACCATCATCGTCAGCGTGTAGATTATCGATGGTGCCTACAAAAAGAACAAGATCAGAAGAAAATGAGGAGGAGTACGGAAAGCTGCTCAAGCTGGAACAGCGGAAATGCGAAGTGGAGACAAGAAGAGCAGAGATAGAAATTGAGAAACTTCTCATAGAGAAAGAGATGATTATCCTCAACATGGCAGTATTGCAACAGGGGTTATTAAACCAATAAGTTATAATTATTTGTTGTCTTATCTATTATTTATTTGCTGACGCTTTTTTGTACATTTGTATAGGTTTTGCCTGTGATTTTCGGGCAACCATATCTTTGTGTATAAAAAAAAATATGAACAAAAGTTAACAATGTTTATTGTCTCTGAATTGCCCTGTGTGACAAAGAATTTTGTTTGCAGTCGTGGAGCTCCGTATAACTATGTAGAGTTATGATTTGACTGTTTTTGTGTCGTGATAATAAAATGAATTTGTTCTATGAATCGATTGAATATGAAATAACTGTCATTTTTGTTGTCATAGTTATTTTGAAGGTGGTGTTATAACATAACGTTTTCTGAAATATAACGTTTTTCAATTAAAGGGTCTGGATGGGTACCTTCTGAAGGACACAAAACAAAATGTCCACAGATTCACGCGGTTTGAAAATAATGATGGTAGAAGGCTTCCCTTAAAATAGCACTAGGTGGTAGTCGAGCATTGATCTACTCCTCACCTGTGGCAATAATTTGTGGGTTTCTTCTGATTAAATTATAGAGCTATAATTGTTACGGGTGTAAAGAATATTTGGATGATGAGTGGGCTCAAACAAATCTTAAAAACAGATGGTACAATTTAAATATTTTATTTATTATTATTTATAATCCCTAGCCATCCCCCAAAAGTAAAAAAAGTTGTGTTGTTGACAAAAATTATGTTGTTTACATTACATCCTCCTCCTACCCGGCCCGCAAGCACAATAAGTTTCTAGCGCCCTATTTTATTAGACAATATGTATCAAAAATAAAATGTATCAAAATGTAATTGTATCAAAATAACGCAAATTATTTCATGAACTTTGCCGACTTGGTTATTCAGTCAGTCATTGATTTTTGTGTGCAAAAAACAACAGTGACACGTCAGTTATGCTTAGGTCACGGTGTAATGCAGACCCGGGTGGTGCTCTCTCTTTTTTGAGAGTGGAAACGTAAAATTCAGAATGGTGGATTATAACTTAAACTCACTGGAAATAGGTGTGAACTACGTGGTTCCTGACTAGGTTGCCATCATCGTGGTGCACTGGTTGTTCTGGCTGTGGATGTGGAGGGTTGTTCATGTGATCCTCTTCAATGTCTGGAAGGCCTCGTTGCTTTGCAATGTTGTGCAGCACAGCACATGCAGCAATCACTCTGCACGTTCTTTCTGGGGACAGCCTTATTTCACCATGAAGGCAGTGAAAACGACGTTTCCACTGCCCAATCGTCCGTTCAACAAGACTTCGAGTTGTTCTACCAAAAACACAAAAAGACGCAGCTTATGTCAACGTGTGAATATGAAATTTTGTGAAACATGAATTTATAATTAAAACAAAACTTAAAAAAGTATTGCGAAATGAAACAACTTACTTGTGTGCACCGTTGTATCTTGCCTCTGCACGATTTCCTGCCTGGAGAAACGGTGTGAGGAGCCATGGTTTTGACGGGTAGCCAGTGTCGCCTAACAGGTAACCTTCCTCGTTGTTTTCCCCTCTCCCCGCCGGCCGGTGGCGCCCAAACACGTCCGCTAATCGGCTCTCTCGAAGCACTCTTGAGTCGTGGGTACTTCCCGGCCACTGGGCATTTATTTGCGTGAACACACACCTATTGTCCACAACAACTTGAACATTTATGGAGTGGTAATTTTTCCTGTTAACAAACTGCTCTTCGTGTTCTGAGGGTGCCAAGATTCGGACATGAGTTCCGTCGATGAGTCCAACTACGCCCGGAAATCCAGCGATGGTGAAAAATCCCCTTTTGATATTTTGTTCATCTGCAGCTGCTGGCCACCTTACAAATTCAGCAAGTTTTCTAGCTAGACTTGATGACACAATGCTGACTATTCTGGATACGGATGACTGAGAAATTTTGATTGTGTCTCCAATAGTTCTTTGAAATGTTCCACAAGCATAAAACTGCAATGCAATTATGACCTTGATTTCTGCGGGAATAGCGCAAGATCGTTCCGTTGGCGACTGAATTTCCTCTCTTAACAGCTGAGAAATAAATAAAATACCGTTTCTGTCGAATCTATACCGCGAGTAAAGTTCACCGTCAGTAAAATCTGCTAAAGGATTACTCCTTTCTCGAAATACTCGCTCTCTACGAAGAATTCTAGCCTCAAAATTATGGCGGTGTGCGACATGCAAAAAAGCGGCCATGACACCCTAGTGCCCCGCTTAAGTCAGCTCGGACCACACTTAGACTTAAGACGCGAAAGTAAGCGGGGCACTTAGCGCAAACGCTTTGTGAATACCACTTAGTCGGTGAGATTCGTCTAAGTTGGGAATTTAAGTGGGGTGCTTATTATTTTGTGACTTAAGTAGTTTCGTGAATACGGCCCCTGGACTCGAACCCACACTCTGCTGATAGGAAACACCAGAGCTAAAGTTTGGTGCTCTTAGCCGCTTAGCCATGAAACACCAGAGGGTTACAGTCAAATAGAGTTTTGTGATGCACTCATTTTCACTCAGAAAGAAGTAATTTTCCACGAAAATATTTGAATTTGATTTTTAGACCTCGGAGTTAGATTTTGAGGTCCCAAAATCAAGCATCTGAAAGCACACAACTTCGTGTGGTAAAGGTGTTTTTTCTTCCATTATTATCTCGCAACTTTCGACTACCAGTTTTCACAGGTTTGTTATTTTGTGCATATGTTGAGATACACCAAGTGTGAAGACTGGTCTTTGACAATTACCAAAGGTTTCCAATGTCTTTAATCGGACATTCACGTAGAGAATTCAAAACCATTATGATTGAAGTGAACATTCTTGAGTAATTTTTTTGTAATTCTATTTTTTTCACATAACAGGACTTCAATGGACAGAAACTGCCTCCCCCTGCAGCACGGGCTCTGCAGTTGATCAGTCAGATTGGATGTGCCTTGTCAATAGCAGCTCTGACTATCACGCTGGCTGCATATCTCTGTATCAGGTACAAATATTTCATCTTCTATTTCCTTCCTAATAATAAAAATAATAAATAATAATAATAGGTTTTTTGTAATGCGCCAAATCAATCTTAAAGGCAGAGGACACTATTGCTAATTGTCAAAGACTAGCCTTCACAGTTGGTGTATCTCAACATATGCATAAAATAACAAACCTGTGAAAATTTGAGCTCAATCGGTCATCGAACTTGCGAGATAACAATGAAAGAAAATACCCACCCTTGTCACACGAAGTTGTGTGCGTTCAGATGGTTGATTTCGAGACCTCAAGTTCTAAATCTGAGGTCTCAAAATCAAATTCATGGAAAATTACGTCTTTCTCGAAAACTATGGCACTTCAGAGGGAGCCGTTTCTCACAATGTTTTATACCATCAACCTCTCCCCATTACTCGTAACCAATAAAGGTTTTATGCTAATAATTATTTTGAGTATTTACCAATAGTGTCCACTGCCTTTAAGAGATGTTCAAGGCGCAGCAGAGACAATGTAAAGACAACATGACCTTATTCTAGTGCAGTCTTCATGGCGTGTCGCGGTCAAGCTGATTAAAGCACTGGTGTTTCTGTTCAGCAGAGTGTGGGTTAGGTCGTGACACTTCTGTCCTTTAGCAAGACACTTAACCATTATTGCTGCGTCTTTCGGACAGGACGGAAAGCCGCAGGTCCCATATGTTGTGTAATGCACCTAAAGTAACCCAGTGCACTTATTTTTAAAACGAAGGGGCTCATCCCGGTGTTCCTGGTTTGATTGGCAGCATATTGTGCCACAGCACCTTGTAAACCACTACATGGTGCTGTAAAGGAATTGGTTTCAAACTTCAATACTTAGCTCAACATACCTTGCAGGAAAAAATACTGGACGCTTTGATACGCCCATAGGGGTGTGATAAAGCGCTTTATCTTCAAGTACGCGCTAATCCTCCAATCAGATATGCAGAGTGGAGTGGTGATAAAAACCTATATTGCACGGCTAATATCACTAACTGCGCCTTGTGTGTTCTATGTCACGCGCCAAGTTTGCTAAGTACGTTATCACACGTGCGCTCGTGACAATACGGAAAATATAGCGTGTCTGCCTCGTTAAATATGGGACGCAGAAGCGCTATATTTTTCCGTATTCCACTCGCGCTTGTGTGATAACTTACAATATAAGAACCAAGTATTATTGAAGATAAACACACTGCCATACACACCCCGGGGGTACCCCTTCTCTTTGCAAACTAATACGGTCGGCCATTTATGAAATTCAACTCCCATAAGTGGCCGACCAAAAGGAAAACCGTGCAATTTCGAGACATGTTTGTGTGGATCATTGTATTCTACTTTTACAAGATCTTTCTATCTATAAGCATTTTATAACAAATGGTTACAAACGCTTTTCAGAGACCAACTCGACCGATCCAAGGCCGATCCTGAGTGTGGGTTCGAATCCCGGTCGTGACACTTGTGTCCTTGAGCAAGATACTTTACTATAATTGCTTCTCTTCACCCAGGGGTATAATGGGTACCTGCGAGGGTAGAGGTTGATATTGTGTATGAAAAAGCCACAAGCGCCTTACAGGCAGCTCAGGGCTGTATCCTCCCCAGGGAGCTGAGAAACATTACAGGAATGTTATTGGCCCTATGACCAGGGCACTAATGTAAAGTGCAATGATACGGTTATTGTGAAAGGCGCTATATAAGAATTTGTTATTATTATTATTATCAATCGTGTACTTATTAATGTTGTACCAATGTTTTTAATGTGCTTTTTTATTAGAGAGTGTTCAAATTTAAACTTATGTTTTTCTTCTGTTCATCACCAATCGTATACTTATTATTACTTTACCTTTGATTTTTAATGTGCTTTTTAATAATCTTTCATTGTTTTTAATTGATTATCATTATCTGTAATAGTAATGTTAAGTGCATTGAGATTATTTGTTGATATAATGCACTATATAAGATTTAAATATTATTATTATTATTATTATTATTATTATTATTATTATTATTATTATTATTATTATTTTTATTATTACTTATAGTCTTCAACTGATTATTTGGTTTTCACAGGCAACTAAGAACAGGCAAATCTCGAAAGATCTTCATCCATTTCTGCGTCTCGTTGCTGTTGTTGTACATTGTCTTCCTGGCTGGTGTTGAGAACGCTGTGGTAAGTTTCCACATTCATTTGGTTTCTGTCTTATCAGTGCGGATGTACTTCTTTACAAGAGGGAAAAGGTGTGTTAACCGCACTGGACGTGTTTGGTATTTGTCAAAGACCAGTATTTTCACTTGGTGTATCCAGACATGCATACAATTTTGAACTCAATTGGTCATCGAAGTTTGTGTGCTTTCAGATGCCTTATAAAAGGCTTTTAGATGCCTAGTAAAAGGCCTCAGCTGAAGTATTGTATTATTGAGTGAGAAGTTACCTCTTTCTCAAAAATTATGTCAGGGAGCCGGTTCTCACAACGTTTTATACTATCAACAGCTCTCCCATGCTTGTTATTTTGAGTAATTACCAATAGTGTCCATATGCATAAAATGACAAACCTGTGAAAATTTGAACTCAATTGGTTGTCAAAGTTGCGAGAGAATAATGGGAAAAAAAATACCCTTGTCGCACAAGTTGGGTGCTTTCAGATGCCTTGAATTCGAGACCTCAGCTGAGGCCTCCAATTCAATTCAAATATTTTAGTAAGAAATTACTTGTTTTCTCAAAAACTCTGTTACTTGAGAGGGAACCGTTTCTCACAATTTTTTATACTATCAACAGCTCTCCATTGCTCATTACCTAGTAATTTTTTTTATAACAATTATTTTGTGTAATTACCAATAGTATTGGAACAATGTGGGGGCACTCTCTGCCGTGTTTCAGGCATTATAAACTTTTGTTTCGTGAAGGTGCAATTTTAAAGTTAACAAAATGAAAAGATTGTTTTAAAAAACAAATTGTAAAAAGGGCATCAAGAGCAGTCAGGAGTCAAGAACCACCCCCTTTAAAGGCAGTGGACACTATTAGTAATTGTCAAAGACTAGCCTTCACAGTTGGTGTATCTCAACATATGCATAAAATAACTAACCTGTGAACATTTGAGCTCAATCCGTCATCGAAGTTGCGAGATAATAATAAAAGAAGAAAAAAACCTTGTCACATGAAGTTGTGTGCGTTTAGATGCTTGATTTCGAGACCTCAAGTTCTAAATCTGAGGTCTCGAAATCAAATTCGTGGAAAATTACTTCTTTCTCAAACTATGGCACTTCAGAGGGAGCCTTTTCTCACAATGTTTTTTACTATCATTCTCTCCCCATTACCCGTCACCAAGAAAGGTTTTATGCTAATAATTATTTTGAGTAATTACCAATAGTGTCCACTGCCTTCAAAGGCACTGTTAATTTACTCAAAATAATTGTTTTTATTGGCAATAATTTTAAGAGTGATTGCCAGATTATACCTTCTCCTTTACTAGAGCTCGAAGGTTGCCTGTGTGGTGGTGTCTGCCTTACTTCACTATCTGCTCCTGAGTACAATGATGTGGATGGCAGTCGAGGCCAGAAACATGTATGACAGCACGGTCAACGCAATGAACCCTAAGGACGTCCACTACTATATGCTCAAGGCGTGTCTCTTTGCTTGGGGTGAGTAGTTCACAGCTCGGGCTATCAATTCTTACCTTCAGGCTAAGGCTGTGCCCGAAACGGCAACCTCGGCTACAGCTACAGCGAGACCAGGGGCCAATTTCATGGCGCTGCTTACCATAAGCACAGAATCAGTGCTTACGGAAAACAGGGAAGTTTGGCTGTGCACAAATGCATTTTGAGTGGACAATTTGGACACCCAGTTTTACATTTTCCAGCAAATTTGGACACCCCTTTACCAAACCCTTATCAAACCTGGCTTCAGCTCCTCAATTATACTTTGATATTTTCCTCTTGTAGCCCTTTACCAAGCATGGCTTGTTTTGGGGCAAACTTGAATAACAGTTTTTGTTTACTTCAACATTTCAGTGTCTTCAGAAAGTACCTGAAGCTGAAATTGTATTCTTTGATATGCTCATATTTATTGTGATATTTTCTTTTGGTGGCGATTCTGAAATGGTTATCATGTTATAATGAGACATCTGTGCCTCTGAATGTCCACAATGTTGTTGCTGATGTATATCAACCATGTGTTATTTTGTGTGTGTGTATAATATTGCTATTTTGTTCTCTCTCTGGTGCATTTGAGCAAATTGTTTCTGCTGATATTTCTTGATAATCGATGCCTTTGTGTGTATTCTGCAATTGTCTTTTTCCCTGTGTATTTGAATGTAATAATTTTGCTGATGTTTCTTGATGATGTATTCTTTTGTGTGTATAATATTGCAATTGTGATATTTTCTCTGTGCATTTGAGCAAAGTGTGACTGCTGATGTTTCTTGACAATTTATGCCGTTGTGCTTTAATATTGCAATTGTTTTTTTCTCTGTGTATTTGAACATAATGTTTCTGCTGATGTTTCTTGATGATGTATTCTTTTTTTGTGTATATTTTATTGCAATTGTTTTTTCTCTATATATATTCAAACAGTGCTCTGCTTTGTCGTAAGAGTACTATCAAAGTGTGAAATTACTATTGCCATTATTATTATTAGACCAACTTGTGGTCTAATGGTCAGACGTCTGCTATAGAATTGCAGAGGTCAAGGGTCTTTTCTTTTTCTCTCTGTGTATTTGACTGTAAGGTTTTTGCTGATGTATTTTCATAATGCATTCTTTTATGTGTATAATATTTGCATTGTTTGTTCTTTCTGTGTATTTGAACTTAATGTTTTTGCTGATGTATTTCCATAATGCATTCTTTTATGTGTATAATATTGCAATTTTTTGTTCTTTCTGTGATTTTGAACATAACATTTTTCAATCCCACTTGATTAATATAGGTTTTCTCGGTCAAAGTTGGCAAATGAGCAGTCAATTTCATTTTCATGCGTTCGAATTAAAACTGTTTTGCCTCTCCAGTTGTTACTGCGTTTCAAATTCAGAATTCGGCCGTTCAATTTCGTTTTGAGTCGAGTCAAATTCCTTTAGCACTCTGTTCAATTTAGCGTATCGTCATTCTTTTTCGTGACACACACGCCTCAAGAAGCATCTGCGAATTTGAATGCTGCTTTGATGAATTGTTAAATTGAATGATTATTTTGTTAAATCGAATAACGTAAAAGTACATTTGACTAGTCTTAAAACGAAATCGAATGACGTTTTTCAGTAGCATTTGATTTCGTGCGAAATAGAATAGCTTGGTGGTTATGTTGATCTCCTCCCACCCCCCCCCCCCCCCCACCTACCAAATAACATTCTGTATTTCTGCAATTGTCTGCTCTCCTTTTTTAACCAATTTCTGTTGTACTAGTGTATCTTGCATTTAGGTGTTCAGGACAACAGCCCGGAACGCCTCTTATTATTGTTTTGATTTATTTTGTTTTTGCTTAATTAGGCCTATAATATTGTAATCATGTCATGTTAGCATTGCCCTGTGTGTTCCAACCCCCCCCCCCAAATTGTTTTGTTTTGCACCGATGCAAAACAAAATGTATTAGTCCAGTGACTTTACTTTTTTGTATTACGCTCAAAAAGTGATAGGCCCATTGCATATTATTTCATAAGTTAAAACAGCGCCCTCCACTGACTTAAATGAAGCCCTGTCATTGGCCAAGAGGTATGCATGGCATGTGCCTGCTTGCGTAATTCAATAATTTGACCTCCATAGTTTGTTAAAGTTAAAGCCAAGTGTGAAATGAATAATGTTAACCAGATAGTCATCATATTAATTTAGGTGTTCTTTAGTGAGGCCTACGGTTATCGTATTAAATTTGAATTAGTAAAGTTATCTTAAATACAACACGTTTACCACCTGAAACATCCTAATACGCTTGTGACTTTTTCTTACCAGGGTCTCCTTTGGTGGTGGTTGGGATCACCGTAGGCGTTAAGACTGATGACTACTGGAATGAGGACTAGTAAGTACATGTGCATAGGTCCTCTCTTCAAGTAAAGGTATCAAAGAGTACTAGTAAGTAGGTCCTCTTGTTAAGTAAAGGTATCAAAGAGTACTAGTAAGTGGGTCCTCTCTTCAAGCAAAGATATCAAAGAGTACTAGTAAGTAGGTCCTCTCTTCTGGTAAAGGTATCAAAGAGTACTAGAAAGTAGGTCCTCTCTTCTGGTAAAGGTATCAAAGAGTACTAGTAAGTAGGTCCTCTCTTCAAGTAAAGGTATCAAAGAGTACTAGTAAGTGGGTCCTCTCTTCAAGCAAAGATATCAAAGAGTACTAGTAAGTAGGTCCTCTCTTCTGGTAAAGGTATCAAAGAGTACTAGAAAGTAGGTCCTCTCTTCTGGTAAAGGTATCAAAGAGTACTAATAAGTAGGTTTTCTCTTCAAGTAAAGGTATCAAAGAGTACTAGTACATGTTAGTAGGTCCTCTCTTCAAGTAAAGGTATCAAAGAGTACTAGAAAGTAGGTCCTCTCTTCAAGTAAAGGTATCAAAGAGTACTAGTAAGTAGGTCCTCTCTTCAAGTAAAGGTATCAAAGAGTACTAGTAAGTAGGTCCTCTCTTCAAGTAAAGGTATCAAAGAGTACTAGTAAGTAGGTCCTCTCTTCAAGTAAAGGTATCAAAGAGTACTAGTAAGTAGGTCCTCTCTTCTGGTAAAGGTATCAAAGAGTACTAGTAAGTAGGTCCTCTCTTCAAGTAAAGGTATCAAAGAGTACTAGTAAGTAGGTCCTCTCTTCAAGTAAAGGTATCAAAGAGTACTAGTAAGTAGGTCCTCTCTTCAAGTAAAGGTAACAAAGAGTACTAGTAAGTAGGTCCTCTCTTCAAGTAAAGGTATCAAAGAGTACTAGTAAGTAGGTCCTCTCTTCAAGTAAAGGTATCAAAGAGTACTAGTAAGTAGGTCCTCTCTTCAAGTAAAGGTATCAAAGAGTACTAGTAAGTAGGTCCTCTCTTCAAGTAAAGGTATCAAAGAGTACTAGTAAGTAGGTCCTCTCTTCAAGTAAAGGTATCAAAGAGTACTAGTAAGTAGGTCCTCTCTTCAAGTAAAGGTATCAAAGAGTACTAGTAAGTAGGTCCTCTCTTCAAGTAAAGGTATCAAAGAGTACTAGTAAGTAGGTCCTCTCTTCAAGTAAAGGTATCAAAGAGTACTAGTAAGTAGGTCCTCTCTTCAAGTAAAGGTAACAAAGAGTACTAGTAAGTAGGTCCTCTCTTCAAGTAAAGGTATCAAAGAGTACTAGTAAGTAGGTCCTCTCTTCAAGTAAATGTATCAAAGAGTACTAATATTAGGATGAGAAACTGGTCCTAACTTAGGATGGGTTCAATGCGCCCTAAACGTCTATGGATACGAAACTTAACATGTCCTAGGTCATTAGGTTAGTCCTAAGTTTGGAAGAGTTTGGTGAAATCAACGGCTGGACATTATTGGTAATTACTTAAAATAATTTCTAGCATAAAAATAAAAATTTACTTGGTAATTAGCAACGGAGAGCTGTTGATAGTATAAAACATTGTGATACCCAGCTCCCTCTGAAGTAAGGTAGTTTTTGAGAAAGAGGTAATTTCTCACTCAATTAATAAAAGATTGTAGCTGAAGCCTTTTATTATATGTTTGAAAGTACACAAAATGCAATGTCCTTTCTTTTATTATTCCCTTGCAAATTCAATGACCAATTGAATCCAAGTTTTCACAGACGTGTTATTTTATACATATGTTTGGATACATCAAGTGAGAACCGGTCCTTGACAATTAAGGCCGAGTTATAGTCGGTCGCGCGATGGTCGGGCGTCGGAAATCTAGACGCGCAATCATAAAAAGACACGGTTTTTAGGCCTCAGTCTTAGGATTGCACGCAAGACTTTCTGTCGCGCGACGATCGCACGACTGACTATAAACCGGCCTTTAGTGTCTAGTGGCTTTAAACTCTAATCCATGACAGTTTAAGACTTACAATATTGAATTGGATTCAAAAATGTATTCTTACTTTCTTTCTTTTTAGTTGTAGCGTAGCTGCAACTTTGACGATGTATCTCGGTCTGCTGGTTCCAATCGGCCTGGTCCTCCTCCACAACATCATCACCTTTGTCTTGGTCATGCGGAGCCTCTTAAAGGTCCAGGAGGAGTCCACCTCAGAGCAGATCTCCAAACGCCTCCAGAACGCCATTGGTATCTCGGTCCTGATGGGCCTAACTTGGGTCTTCGCATTCTTGGCCATTGATGTCGCAACCTTTACCTTTCAGTTGCTCTTCTGCATTGCCAATTCTTTGCAGGTAACTGATGTAATTTATGGTGTTAATTATTCTAACATTCAGTATAGTTCATGTTTATACAATAAAAAAAATTAAAAGATAACAAATTGTGTGTGGGTGGTTCAGAGTTAAGAATATTTTTTTTTTTTTTTTTTTTTACCCATATACACCTTTTTAAACTCGCATTCCTGAGCTCTGTCAAAAAAAAAATCACAGGCATATTATTTGGGTGGGTTTGGACCAACGACCTTTGCAGTTTTAGAGCTGTGTCTTACCAACAAGACCACCGAGATTGCCCAGTTTGAGGCAGTTAGACTTCTATGTTTTGGCAGCGGGTACCGCAACAATATAATAGATGTTTAATTTGCATCAGGTAAAGAATATTAATTTTGCGTTTTTACCCGTACACCGATGTGTGTTAGCACTGTATACTCAGTACTTTCCTGAGTCCTGTGAAAGAAATTCAAAGGCATATTACTCAGGCGAGACTCGAACCAAGGACCTGTGCAATTTTAGAGCAGTGTCTTAACAACTAGACTACCGAGATCGCCCGATGGCTGTCCAAGATCTTCAATTTACAAAGTAAAAATTGTTTGTTTAAGCCAAGAAAAGCCATTGGAAACTACTGGTGTTGGAGACATTTGCAAGCTTTGATCTAAGAAATCTGTTTCACTTGAGGCATATCTTTGTTCTTGTATAAAGATGACATTGCGAAGCTATTCTATATTTAAAAAGTTGGGGGGGGGGGGGTCGGCTGAGTCCAAACAGTTTGAAAAAATAAATTGAACATCAACTATTTTTATGGCCCCATGCAGTACATTTAGCCTAAGGCGCAATAGCTAGAGATTTTGTAACTGTTTGGAATTAATTGTTTTATATATTAATACTAGTTTTGGTTTTACCCATATACACCAATGTGTGTTAGCACTGTAATAATAACAGTAGCTTCTTATATAGCATTAGGTCCGTCACGCAGTGACGCTCATGGCGCTTCAACATTATTACCCCTGGTCAGAGATCACTGGGCCTTAAATCATTCCTTAAACTATCTCAGCTCCCTGGGGAGTATACAGCCTGTGCCGCCAAAAATGTAGCACAATCAAGGCTAATCAATCACAAGAACCAACTCTGCCCTCACAGGTACCCATTTACACCTGGGTGGAGAGAAGCAAGTATAGTGAAGTTTCTTGCTCAGGGACACAAGTGTCACGACCGGGATTCAAACCCACACACTGCTGAACAGAATCACCAGTTTACTCGGTACTTTCCTGAGCTCTTTGAAAAAAATCACAGGCATATTACTCAGCTGGGATTAGAATCCACTACCTTTGCATTTCTGGAGAAGTGTATTGCCAACTATAGATCACCGAGATTTTCCAGTAGCTAGAGGCAGTTAGCGTCGTATATTTACACAGCTCGGGAAAGTGCTGAGTATTCAGTGCCAAACACGCATCGGTGTATATATGGTAAAATCAAAATGAATAATCTTTATCCCCATGCAATTTTCCATCCATATAAAATTAAGATGTCAGTTTTTTGTGGCAAAAAAACCGAACCAAGTATGCACTATTACATGGTTGTTTCTTTAATATATTTCTTGCTATGCCTTTGTCTTTCACAGGGTGTGGTTATCTTCATCATGTTTTTCTTGCGCCCTAAAGAGGTCCGCAAGGCAGTGGCACCGTACCTTGGGTGGCTGTTCTGCTGTCTAACGTGCCGTACCGCGTCCAATACTAAGACAGAAGATGTGGGCCTCGCCACCATTACTGGTGGAACAAATGTGACACAGTATGAAAATTCTGTGAGCGGGAATGATAACCCACATTACGAGAGTCCTTCACCTGTATATGAAAGAAGTATAAATCCACATTGAAAGGTATTTTGAAAGCTCTCTTTTGAAAGAAGTTTTAAAGACACTGTACACTATTGGTAATTATCAAAGACTAGCCTTCACAGTTGGTGTATCTCAACATATACATAAAATAACAAACCTGTCAAAATTTGAGCTCATCGGTCGTCAAAGTTGCGAAAGGAACAAACGCCCTCGTCACACGAAGTTGTGTGCTTTCAGATGCTTGATTTCAAGACCTCCAATTCTAAATCTGAGGTCTCGAAATCAAATTCATGGAAAATTACTTCTTTCTCGAAAACTACTCCACTTTAGAGGGAGCCGTTTCTCACAATGTTTTATAATATCAACCTCTCCCCATTACTCGTTACTGAGAAAGTTTTTATGCGCCTTGAACACCCAGCAGGGTGGATACGTGCGCATTATAAGTCTTATTATTATTATTATTATTATTATTATTATTATTATTATTATTATTATTATTATTATTATTATTATTATTATTATTATTATTATTATTATTATTATTATTATTATTATTATTATTATTATTATTATTATTATTATTATTATTATTATTATTATTATTATTATTATTATTATTATTATTATTATTAATAATTGTTTTGAGTAATTACCAATAGTGTCCACTGCCTTTAAGTGTGACCTGAGAATCATAAACAGAACTTGTTTGTTTGTTTGTTATGTTTGTTGGTTTTGTTTTGTTGTTTTTCTTCTTCTTTTTTGTCCTTCTTCCATTTTGAGTACAGCCTTTTCGATTGAAGATAAACGCATTGCAAGACACACTGAGGTGGACCCTTTCTCTTAAGTGTGTACTTATAACAACACATGGTACCTCTTGCTTTACGTTTCATCTGAAGGACGAAGTAATAATGGTTAGGTGTTTGGCTTAAGGACACAAGAGTCAAGACCTGTACTTGAACTTGCACTCCTATCTCAAGAGTGTGTTTATTCCCATCCAATAGTATACACATATTGACTGGCAATGAGGTAACTAGTGTGCGGCTATAGGTCTATAGGTCCTATTTTGGCTGATTTGAATCGGAATTGTGTTATAAATATGAGAAAGTAATAGACTTTCATGTAGGGTTTTGCTATAATAAATAAAACTCACTACTGATAAAAGGAATTATTTGACTTAAACTAAAAACCGAAAAGATATTGCTGTTGGGAACATGACATCATTAGGTATATATTTCCTCGCGCTCACCAGTCATGAACAAATAATTTTATTTGTTTTTATGAATGTTCTTTTCAAACAGCATTATCTGTCAAAATTCGTTTAGTAAGATTTTTGTCGACGAAAATCGACAAAACTCATAAAGCGCCGTACTGTTGCACAACTGCCTCAAAGCGCAATGAGTAAAACTATGCTATAGATAAAAAGACAAAAGTCATCAGCAGGAAAATTGTATAAAAAATTACAAAATGACAAACTACTAGAGAATAATAATAGCCGTCGCTCACTGGTCCTGACAGCCTTTGGCAAAATTAAGAATTTGATATATTATTCAAGAGTAACAAAAGGAAATGCTGTTTAAACCTAACCAGTGGGTCTGTAAGGGACACTTAAAAACATCCATTAACATGTTAATTTTTACTGCATTTTTTTCATTTTTGGTTAATGTTCAAAGTAACTGCTGAAAATTATCACTATAGTCACTGTAGGATGGCACTTAGGCCTACAGTTTTTGATTTTGTATAAATAGTATAAGAATATATATGAACGTTTGTAAAATAGCTTTCAAAAACAACTATTTTTGTATCCTTTAACAGTGACCACAAGTTTGACTTGTAATATTTTGTGTTGAAACTATAACTTGTGAATTTAAGTATGCAGGTTCACTATTTAGCAAATCTGTAGTACGTTTTGAAATAATATTCTATGCCCTAGTATATTGAATAGAGGGCAGTTTCAGACTTTATGTCTGAATTTTACGCCTGCAAAGAATTTAAGTATGCAGGTTCACTATTTAGCAAATCTGTAGTACGTTTTGAAATAATATTCTATGCCCTAATATATTGAATAGAGGGCAGTTTCAGACTTTATGTCTGAATTTTACGCCTGCAAAGAATTTAAGTATGCAGGTTCACTATTTAGCAAATCTGTAGTACGTTTTGAAATAATATTCTATGCCCTAGTATATTGAATAGAGGGCAGTTTCAGACTTTATGTCTGAATTTTACGCCTGCAAAGAATTTAAGTATGCAGGTTCACTATTTAGCAAATCTGTAGTACGTTTTGAAATAATATTCTATGCCCTAGTATATTGAATAGAGGGCAGTTTCAGACTTTATGTCTGAATTTTACGCCTGCAAAGAATTTAAGTATGCAGGTTCACTATTTAGCAAATCTGTAGTACGTTTTGAAATAATATTCTATGCCCTAGTATATTGAATAGAGGGCAGTTTCAGACTTTATGTCTGAATTTTACGCCTGCAAAGAATTTAAGTATGCAGGTTCACTATTTAGCAAATCTGTAGTACGTTTTGAAATAATATTCTATGCCCTAGTATATTGAATAGAGGGCAGTTTCAGACTTTATGTCTGAATTTTACGCCTGCAAAGAATTTAAGTATGCAGGTTCACTATTTAGCAAATCTGTAGTACGTTTTGAAATAATATTCTATGCCCTAGTATATTGAATAGAGGGCAGTTTCAGACTTTATGTCTGAATTTTACGCCTGCAAAGAATTTAAGTATGCAGGTTCACTATTTAGCAAATCTGTAGTACGTTTTGAAATAATATTCTATGCCCTAGTATATTGAATAGAGGGCAGTTTCAGACTTTATGTCAATGAATTTTACGCCTGCAAAGATTTGTTTATTAAGTGGCTGTCGTTTTGTGAAAGATGACATTTTTATTTAAAGGCACTGGACACCTTTGGTAGTTGTCAATTCTCAATAGGTGTACAGTATTACAACAATATACATAAAAATACACAAAATCGGGGCAAATTTTGACTCAATTAGTCATCGAAGACGCAAGAGAATTATCTTAGTAAAACACCATTGTTGCACAAATTCATTTGAGTGCTCTCAGATCTCAGATGCCTGTTAAAAGGCTTCAGTCTTTTATTACTTGTTGAACTATCTCTGTGATATTACTCTATTGATGAAAGTGTAGACTATTTTTTATGAATCTACTGCATGTTAGCGAGGCTTAGAAATAGTCCATGCGAAGGTCTTGAATCAAGTGTTGTAGCGGCAAGACCATCAAGGGTTGTTGCTTTTGGTCTAAACCTGATACTTGTTGATATAAGGCACCATTCTCCCATTGACCAAATACCAGTTGAAACACCCAATGACCAGGGCCAAATTTCATGGCTCTGCTTACCGCCGAGTTCCACGATCACGATTCCCTGCTTACGTGCAAGCGCCGAATTTCTGCGCTAGCCTTGTAGGTAACATTGACGTAACATTGAGTACGCACACGCAGAAGCCCAAATTCGCCGCTTACCCGTGAAACACGCTTGCCGTAAGCACAAAATTCCCTGCTTCCGTAAGCGGCGATTCTGTGCTTACTGTATCCCAGTCTAAGTTCACTCCAAGTGGGCTGGTTGACAGTGTTGCAAAGCTTCCATATTTTATTTGAACATGGATTAATGAGAAATGTCACTGAATGAATAATGTTCTCTGTTTTGGGGGTTTGCATGAAAGGTAGCCTCTTTCACTTCCATGCATTCATATTAAACTGTTATTGCCTCGTCATTTGAAACCATTATTTTCACTTTGAAGCCTGTGAATTAATATGGCATTACATTATGTAAAGGCTGTTCGGCGAAATCTACAATGAATGTGTAGGCTGATACAATGTTGCTGAATAAGAAGCTCCAGCAATTTTTAATGTTTTGTGAGTTGATTTTCAAATTAAACTGTAATATTCTTTTTAGTTCGCATACTTTAGAACATTGGAATACACAAATATTCCCTGTCAACGATTTATTATGTCATACATTGCAATATAATACGCAGTTGCTGCATGTATTTAAACCCATTTTATATTTTCCCAGTCTTAATTTACCTATACTAGGTTAAAGCTATGTAACCTCTGAGGTCACATGTCTCTGCCAAAACCCACTTGGCCTGAGCTTTTTGCAGGCACTATTTGTACACGCAGCTCAAAGGACGAATAATTATCTTAAATATGATGTAGTGGAGATAGCATTGTCTGAGATTACCAACTTTTAATGTAGAGAAAGTGGTACAACATCTCAAAACTTATTTAGTTAATAAAACTTTTTGTGACTTTTTAAATGTTGGAAATTAGAATGAAAAAGTGTCTTATGACCAGTGTGGTATATTATTGCCTGTTATATGATGCATCTGAATGTACACAATGTCACGCCTTTTGTTGTAAAGTAAAGGTTATGTATGGTGCTTGACACACATCGATGCACAGGTTTATTATAATGGCTTAATATAGCAAAAAAGTTTGTTTACGCCAAATAGTTCATGGTGCTCTTATATTGTCAGTGAAATCACTCAGTCGTGAACAGTCTGTTGCTCATAGAGTTTGGTGATAAGCACATTGCGGTTTTGAACATCGCTGGTACTTTTTAGTTTTGTCTTCTTGAGGAGACATTTTTATCCCCGACAGAAACTGTCACACAGCCAGCCTTCTTTTTGAAAATGAAAAGTGAGTGACTATTAAGTTTACATTTTGAACTGAATTTATATTGTAGACTGCACTGAACATAGGCCCGCAGCTCTGTGACCTTGTTTACGCAACTGTTAGATATAACAAGGCTAGATAGGACAAGCTATGTGCACTGACGAACTCGGAATGTCTAGAGAAATTTAAGTATGACCTTCATCATTGTATATTTACCTGGTAAGCTGTGTGGAATATTTCAAAAGATCTTTCAAAAGAATGACTTTTATACAAAGGTTGAAAAACCCTTTGTGCTGTAAAACCCATGGACCGCATTCAAATCATAAGAGGCAACAAACTACAACGTTTGTAAAGTCGGGGGGTGCCGTGACCTAGAAACAGTAGTGTGGTGATAGCGCTGATAATCTGCAGTTGACTGCAGTCTACACTGTGTGTTTTTCAATTTGAAGAAACCTCTTATTATATTTGCTCATATTCACCAAAGTTTTACTGTTAACCCCGTTGGATATGATGGCAGTGTCAATAATCTTGTACTTGTTGTGTTGTCTTTGCTGGCAACATGTTGTTGGACAGACAGTTGTTACAAATACTAGTCTAGGGCAGATCATGGGCGAGAAAATCTCTAGCTTTGGTCTCCCTCCACTAACCTGTTACAATGGAATACCTTACGCTGAACCACCGATTGGGGCACTGCGCTTTGCCAAGCCGGTTCCTAAAGCTGCCTGGGACGGGATTCTCAATGCTACGATGTTTGGACCAAGCTGTCCACAGTTCTTCGTCACTTTTAGTGAAGCCTTTGACCAGTTTCTCCCAAATAAGGATATTGACGAGGATTGCTTGACTTTAAACATGTATATACCTGATAACGATATGGACAGCATGGGACCACTCCCAGTTATGGTGTACATCCATGGTGGCGCCTTTGTTAACGGACAAGGATCACTGTATGACGGTACCAGCTTAGCTCTACAAGGAAAGGTTATTGTAGTCACCATCAACTACAGACTTGGACTCTTTGGGTTCCTCAGTACAGGAGACGATTCAGCCCCTGGTAATTACGGACTTTGGGATCAAAGACTCGCCATTCAGTGGGTGAAAAATAACATCGAAAACTTCGGTGGTGATTCAGACAAGATTACTATATTTGGTGAATCTGCTGGAGGTTGGAGTGTAACCTACCAAATGGCTTCACCTCTGAATGATCGGACTCTGTTCCAGCGCGTTATTGCTCAAAGTGGAGCAGCCTTTCCTGGTATAATAACACCAACAGATGTTGCTAGGTATCAAGCATGGAATCTAGGTGAAGTGCTTGGTTGTAACCTTCCTTATGGAAGTACTACCCAACACTTAATCAACTGTCTGAGGGAGTTTGACATGCAGACTCTACAAAATAAATCCAGCATCATCGTTGCGGGTGCTATAATAGACGGAGACTTCCTCCCAAACATCGACTATCTGACGTCTCTATCACAAGTGGGACAATATGATCTTCTGATGGGTGTGAATAGCCAGGACGGAACTGTAATTTCACTCAGTCAGAGTAGTCTAACCCCCGAGGAACTCAAAGCATCAACCCTTCAAATAACAACGTCCACATGTGCATGCAGCAACCCAGAAGACGTCAACAATGCACTTCTGGCGTTTTATTATGGAGCAGACATGTTGGACGACCCAAGACAGAATGTTGTCAAAGATATTGATGTAGGTGGGGATCAGTATTTTGTTATACCAAGTGTCAACTTTGTCTATCGTCACGCTGAATCCGCTGAGAATACCAACACGTACTTTTATTATTTCACATACGACGTTGGAAAGGAATTTCTAGTTTCAGCAGAATTTCTTGATCTGATTTCGGGCGCACCCCATGGTCTTGACATATTCTACGTGTTTGGTTATGCACAATACATTCTTCCTTCGGGCTCGGAGGCGGTGATGCTGGCACAACAGTCGGTGCAATACTGGACGGAATTTGCTTATTATGGGTACGTAAAGATGTTTTAAAGACTCTGGACATTATTGGTAATTGTGAAAGACAAGTCTTCTCACTTGGTGTGTCTAAACATATGCATACAAAAACAAACCTGTGAAAGTTTTAGCTCAATTGGTCATCAAATTTGCGAGAAAATAGTGATAGAAAAAAATACCCATGTCACACGAAGTTGTGTGCTTTGAGATGCTTGATTTCGAGACCTCAAATTTTAAATTTGTGGTCTCAAAATCAAATTCGTGGAAAATTACTTCTTTCTTGAAAATTACATTACTTCAGAGGGAGCCGTTTCTCACAATGTTTTATTCTATCAACCTCTCCTCATTACTCGTTACCAAGAAACGTTTTATGCTAATAATTATTTTGAGTAATTACCAATAGTGTCCATCACTGCCTTTAAACGAGTAAACTGTTGCTATAACAATATGCAAAATATGTGCATTCTGACTATTTTGATACATAGTGGAAATACATACCCATTATAAGGTTACTTTAACTCCCATGTTTTTTTTCCTGGGCCGACTCATGACAGCTTTAGAAGTTTAATTTTGTCTTCATAAAGAGACATAAGGCCTTTTTACACTATCGACCTTCGATCCGTGTCGAGCCTTATCCGGATAGGGTCCGTAATGGTTCGGAAAAACTTCAACACGGATACAAACAGCTTCGCTTTCACACTAGATCTGCGTGAAATCGGTTACACGTGTAACTTTCAATCCGGATATTGTGCGACCGTTTCACACTGCAAGGTCTTACACGGATCAAAGCAGTAATGGCGCGTAGCAATTCAAACTGATGCACATAATTGCTTTACTGCGGTTTACATCCACGCCGCATCTTCTACACGGATCAAAAATTAACCCGGAGGTGTTCACACTACGGCTTTCGATCCGTGTTGGAATCTTCGACACGGATTGAGATTTATCAACCCATTATTATTGACACGGATAAAGCGCCTTATCCGGATCGACAGCGTTTTGAAAATTTGTAGTGTGAAAAGGTCAGTGCACATTATCCGGATCGTATCCGTGTCAAACACAGAGATTTTTTGTAGTGTGAAAAGGCCTATAGTCTAACACTTGGAGAGAATCATTTAACAAAGTTGTGAGTCCCTCAGCTTCTTAGTCTATTTATCAACAATGCAACTTGAAAAATTGCTACTTTTCATTGCTCCCTTCTTTTTTCATGTTTTAGAGATCCAAATGGGGCCGGTCTACCTGAGTGGCCCAAGTTTAACGCTGAGAACGAGACTTATCTCATTCTAGAACCAAACATCACAACTGGGCAACACCTCAAGGCAGATAAAGTGACCTTCTGGAGAGACTACGTCCCTACAATAGCAGAATCAATCTATTCAGAGACCTGTTCGACTGAAGTCCCGGTTAGAGGAGGAAATTCCAAAACACCCATCAATAAAACTGTAGTGATTACAAGTAAAGATGGTGATGTATTAGGGTCCATAATTGGTGCCATACGGATCGCAGATGAGGCGGTGGGTGGTAAAGAGGTAGTCGAGTTTCTAGGAATACCGTATGCGAAACCCCCAACTGGGGATTTACGATACCGGGCTCCGAAAGACACTGGACCATGGGGAGATGAACCACTTGGATTCCCTGATAAACTACCCCCTGCCTGCCCTCAAGACATCCCACAAGATCCCTGGATGGTTCGCGTTGGATTGACGGAAGTCAGTGAAGACTGTCTAACTCTCAACATCTATGCTCCACTTGTTGCCAACAACTCTTCCTTACCAGTCGTCATTTTCATCCACCCTGGAGGAGGAACTGTCGGTACGTCATCTGCTTATGATGCTGTACCTCTGTCATCTAACATGGAAGCTGTCATAGTTGTCATCAACCATCGTCTTGGAGCATTGGGATTCTTGAGTACTGACGATGAAGAAGCTCCTGGTAACTATGGATTGCATGACGCGTTGGCTTCTCTCAAATGGGTCAGCAAGTATATAGGCAGCTTCGGAGGTGATTCTAACCGTGTCACTGTGATTGGTCATGGATATGGGTCAGTAACTGCACACTTACTCGTCATGTCAGAGAAGGCAGAGGGGCTGTTTCAGCAAGTTGTACTAATGAGCGCCTCTGGTCTTGTGCGTCCTCTTTCAAATTCTGTCCAACCGAGTCCAATCGAGCAAGCTAGAATCCTTGCCAGAAGTGTGGACTGTCCAATCGATAGCAATGAGGAAATGATCAAGTGCCTGCGTGAGAAACCTGCTCTGGATGTTGCAGGGAGCAGCAGGTACTCCCCATTTGAAATCCCATTCCGACCAATAATCGACGGTAATATTCTGACTGATGATCCAAGGGCATTGTTGAAATCAGGAACAATCAACAATGTAGATTTGATCATAGGAATGGCCCAGGATGAAGTTTCTGCAATTTCATTCCCACTCTTTTTCAGCAACGTAAGTTTCTGTCCAACTCAAGAGGAAGCTGAAGGCATCATTGCTGTCGTTAGTCGAGCTTCATTCAATAATCCTGAGAAGGCTGCCAAAGCTTTCTCCACTGAGTATCTTGGACGGAAAGGCATGGAGGACGAGTGTCTTACAAGAGGGAGTGTCAGGCAGTTTATGCAAGATATGTTGACTGTGTCACCCACATTGGAAGCAGCTGAGCTTCATGCTGCTTTGGGAAAAGAAGTTTTTCTTTATTCGTTCGATCACGAACCAAGCTCTCACTATTACAGCTACCTTCCCCCACAAGCAGGACCTGCTTTTGCTGACGATCTTCAGTTCCTGTTTGGAGATCCTTACAGCTCCCACGTTGATGAATACAAGCTCACCTACCGACTCCAAGATAAGCAGATCAGCTTAGAGATGATGACTTTGTGGAAGAACTTCATTCACAATGGGTAAGTTTATTTACAGGTGGACTTTTTACTGGTGTTGAAAATGACCGTGGACATGCATTTGGTTGTTACGGTTGGGCTAGGTTCTTTCCAAGTTTATTGCTAATGGTTAGCTCCTTATTTCTTATAGGAAACCAGGCGTTTCTCGTTCCGGAGTCGAGTGGCCACGTTTTGACAGAGAGAACCTCGCCTTTATGTCTCTCACTGGCTGTCCTGAAGTTCAATCTGGTTGGGATTACGATTGGCCCCACCTTGTGCAGTTCTGGTCCAACCTACTACCGTCTATCACAATGCTGTCGCTCTCAGCCAAGCCGACCAACTCCCCAGACACCACCGATCCAACAGAGCCCTGTCTTGTTGGGAAGGGTATCGGGCTGAACTTGACCCAAGATGAAGCAACTTTCCTGATTGAAGTTCTTGTGGGGGCATTAATAGGTAGTTTGGTTTTATCTGTTCTTTTCCTTGGTGGTTGTGTGGCTTATAAGACCCGTTCAGCCCGATACGAAAAGCAATCAAAGAGCGTGTATCAAATGGATAGCTATAATCATTTAGATGGATAGAGGTTCTTTTAAGACTAAATGCGTTTGGTTCAAAGAAAGGTCTATTTAATACTCACAATGGTAGATTTGTTGATAGAAATAGGCAGCCGACCGACAATTGTTTGTATAACACAGACAGGGTACGTCTCGCTTTAGTAACAATAGTGGGTGTGGCAGGCTGTGTATGTGAACTGTGTTCTCATATTATTGATACTGTTGTTTTGTTTAGACGCTGAGCTCTGTTAACCAAACACTCAGGTAGATCTAACGATCATTTGTTGGTATCACCATAATGATAATTTGTATCTCTGCCGTCACACTTTGCTTTGTAACTCATATTGATATTAATAGCCTCTCACAGTTAAGATTGTCTAATAGCTCTATCGGCCCTCTATCGCCCAGCTTTACGATTTGTCTTTTTACGTGAAATGTCATTATTGTTATTATACTGAATTGAATTGTGACATCACAGTTTTGCTTGGAAGTTACAAATTGTTTTTATACTGATTTGAATGGTGACATCACAGTTTTGCTTGGATCATTTTAAAATCAATTCTAGCCTTTTATGGAATCCGAACCTGGGGCAGATTTCACAAATATCTAAGATTGATCGTAAACTGCAAATCAATCGTAGTTGCTATGAAAATGGTGATGTCACAATACAAATTACTATGGTGATACTGAAAAATTGTCTTGCGATGAATTTTATTGCATTGTGAAATCGGCCACTGGCCGTGTTGCCATCTTGACCCATATCCCTATATGTTGAGTTTGCATACATTTCAAGTAAACTCCTGTGGCTATTCAATGGGTTTGTACACATTTTATACATCTGATTCTTGTTTCGTTCCAGTCTACCCAAAATCGTTGCCACGCAATGGGTGTGTTTTTGGACACACGTGAACAACGAAAGTTTACCTGGTAGATCTGCTGCCAGCTAGCGTTCAAAAGTCTCCGAACAAAAACAAATCCCCCCCCTCATTCATGAAAAATGGGTGGATTGCTTTGAGATGGGAAAATTGTCTTCTTTTAAACAATTGTTGGTTTATTTATATATCCGGGCTAAAATCGAACCATTTTGAGAAAACATTCTCGTTACAAAAGTTGGTTTTGTGCGTGACTTTTTCCACAGTATGCTTAAAGCGATATCAATATTGATAACTCCACAGAGTAATTAGGTGTTCGGCCAACAGCCGAACAACTATTGTTCTTCTTTCCCTGCGAACCTTCTCCAGCAATTTTAAACAAAAGTAAAGCTTGTACAAACTTCAAACTTACTATGTACATAGGCAATAGTGAGTAGATGAAACCGCCACTTTTTGGGAATGATGACGTCACTGATGACGTCATGGCAAGGTTTTTAAAGTTGAAAAACGACATTTGCTTTTCGCTGTATCTCAACGAATATGAATGCTATGATGTTCATATTTCAGCATCGGATAGATAAAGACTTGGACAATATTTGAAAAGTTAATGCCAAAATCGTACGACCTTAACTTCCGGGTCGTTACCCTGGGTCAAAGTTCGCCTTCGTGTATTTTACATCAACAAAACAACTTTTGAGCTTTTAAACAAAAGTAAAGCTTGTACAAATTTAAAACTTACTATGTACATAGGCAATAGTGAGTGAACCGCCACTTTTTTGGAATGATGACGTCATTGATGAGGTCATGACAAGGTTTTTAATGTTTAAAAATTACCATTTGCTTGTTGCTGTATATGAACGAATATAAAAGCTATGATGTTCATACTTGGGCATCGGATAGATAAAGACTTGGGAAACATTTGAAAAGTTAACACTAAAATCGTACGACCTTAACTTCCGGGTCGTTACCCTGGGTCAAAGTTCGCCTTCGTGTTTTTTTCATTAAAAAAACAACTTTTGAGCTTATCTACGGCATAACTCAAGATTGAGATCGATTTGAACCTTGAAACTCAACAGATAGTTGAACCTTCAAAATGACATCATCGGGTATTAAATAACAATAAAACAACGTTTAAAATTTGTAAAATTCTGATGGCACGAAAGTTTTTTGGAGAATTCCTAACAGCGCTCTCTTTTTGCCCACCAAAGAGGGCGCTGTTGATTGTCAAATCTGTGTACAGCATCCAGTGCAGGGGTGAGCTAGATTTTTAAAGGGCTTTCATAAGCGCTTTGAGACACCCCTCGGGCGTGAAAAGCGCTATATAAAAACGGTCTATTATTATTATTATTATTATTATTATTGTTATTGTTATTGTTATTGTTATTGTTATTGTTATTGTTATTGTTATTGTTATTGTTATTGTTATTGTTATTGTTATTGTTATTGTTATTGTTATTGTTATTGTTATTGTTATTGTTATTGTTATTGTTATTGTTATTGTTATTGTTATTGTTATTGTTATTGTTATTGTTATTGTTATTGTTATTGTTATTGTTATTGTTATTGTTATTGTTATTGTTATTGTTATTGTTATTGTTATTGTTATTGTTATTGTTATTGTTATTGTTATTGTTATTGTTATTGTTATTGTTATTGTTATTGTTATTGTTATTGTTATTGTTATTATTATTATTATTTCATTTTATCACAGCATACAAAAGAAAGATCTCATTTTCCTTTGTGCCGGTAACTCCTCGAGCCGGGCTACGTCCCGTAGCCTTAGATCTCAAGGGTCTTTCTCAGGATCCTCGCTGTTCCCAAAAGCGCTGCCTTCTGTAATAGATCTACCCTCACATTTGTCCCTATTTCATCTAGATGTTATTATTATTATTATTATTATTATTATTATTATTATTATTATTATTATTATTTCATTTTATCACAGCATGCAAAAGAAAGATCTCATTTTCCCTTGTGCCGGTAACTCCTCGAGCCGGGCTACGTCCCGTAGCCTTAGATCTCAAGGGTCTTTCTCAGGATCCTCGCTGTTCCCAAAAGCGCTGCCTTCTGTAATAGATCTACCCTCACATTTGTCCCTATTTCATCTAGATGTTTCCCCAGTGCTTTGGGAATGGTGCCAAGTGCTCCAACCACCACGGGGACTACTTTTACCTTTACCTGCCATTATTATTATTATTATTATTATTATTATTATTATTATTATTATTATTATTATTATTATTATTATTATTATTATTATTATTATTATTATTATTATTATTATTATTATTATTATTATTATTATTATTATTTGTTGCAAACAAAAAAACTGATGCCAGTCTCACACAAACATATTGCATTTGTGAAGAAACAAGGCGTTCAAAAGTGTGATACAAGTTTAACTATAAAATAACGACACATTGTATAAAAAACATCTTTATGGTTCAATGTTTTTGAACTACGTCATCACGTAACGTCCAACCGAACACCGTGTTTTTGTAATTAACAAAAAACTCTATGTCTAGTTTTATTATTACTCTTGTTGCGACGTAATTTTATTATTATCTCGCAACTTCGACCACCAATTGAGCTCAAATTTTCACAGGTTTGTTATTTTATGCATATGTTGAGATACACCAAGTGAGAAGACTGGTCTTTGACAATTAGTGTCCAGTGTCTTTAAGATCCTTAATTATTGTAGACAAGGTTGCGTTCTTTTGTTTGATGTATAATAATTATATAAACTTTTTTATTACATAAATAATCAATTGTTTCAGGTCCACAAACATTGCACATCAATAATGGTTTTACATTGTTATATTGTATACTGTTTGTCTGAACTTTTTGAAATAGTTTTATTAGCAGTAACATATTGGTTATAGGAAAGTTAAATATGATTTTCCTCCTCAGTGTTATGTCTTTTTGACATATATATTAATAGTATAAGTTTTTTACTCAGCGATTATTCTTTAATTTTGTGTATAAACAATATTTACTTTTGTTACTATATGGCAAAAAAGGTTATAAAAGGTCTATATATAAAGTATGGTGATTATGTGTTATTTGTTTGTACGCATACTGAAATGGTATCTTTACTGTCTAACAAAGTTCAATACTAGTGTCTGGCACTAGTGTGAAAGACATACTGCATAAGTACAGTACTTTAGATTTAATACTGAGCACAAAAAGTATAATATTTATTTAGAAAGATCTTAATTCCACTCGACCATAGGGTTTTCAAAATTATGTTCCTGTCCAGTACCTGCACTATACCGCCCTCTCTCGTTCTTGTGCCTCGATCGGATCACCCAGTATAAGACAACAAACGTTACATTTAGGATACAAAGACAAATCATGATCCCGAACAGGGCTTGGATCGTTGCATTGGCTTGAGCAGCAGATAACATTAATCCTAACCCGCCATCAATGATGCAGTTGTCTGGATTAGTGGGTTCAATTGACGGCACATCTGCAACGGACGGGACAACTTCGGTCCAAAACTGGTATCGGTTACGCGGCATTGCGCTGGGCTCAAGACTTGGGCACGTGGACACTGACATCATCTTGCCGTTGGTGGTGTTGTAGGAAGGCCATTCTGTCCCCAAAAAGGAGGCGCCTGGTGATCTGCATCGGTGTGAAAATAATCATAAAGCATTTTTTCATTAATCACTAACACTAGAATTGATGTGTTTCAAGAAAGGGGAAATTGAGAGGGGGGGTGACTGCTGATGCCTAGAATTGGCGCATGCCTCGAATTAGTACGTGCCTCACGTAAAAGGGACACCCCTATTGCGTCTCTTAGACTCGCCCCGTTTTTTTGTCAAACTGCGCAAACATCGAACGATATGGGGGGGGGGGTACCTCACCACTCATATTTACAAAAGCTCTGACATTTACAAAGATAACACAAAATCTACAAAATTACAAGTCGTATCCTTTAAATGTGGGATTTGAGGCGTTGCTTGTTTTTCGACTGCCTGAGCAATTCTTTTGAAAACTGGAAGCTTGGAAAAAACTATTTGCAATCATAACTATTTGCCAACATATGAAGTGCAGATTTAATGGAGACCATTTTGATTTCAAATTTTCTTTTCAACTTTAGTTTAGACACTTACCCATTGTGGATGAAGGATGAAAGAAGACTAGTCCATTCCAGTGTGGTCTTTTTATCGGTCAGTCTATAGGAGGGGACACTCGTGAGTGGGTAAGAGACTGCAGCAGGCCAGTACGGAAACCCGAACAGATACTGGAGATCATCCCCCAAAGATGTACCAGTCCAAGTTGGAAGAGAGCTATAATGATATTTGGGGTTGTGGTTAAATGAGTACAAGTAGACTGCATTGTTTGCCATAGAGTGGTATTGTGCGGCTTCCATGATGGGCACAGTCGATAGAAAGTCTTGCATGAACCATCTCAGTTGTTGACGCTGAGGGCAGAAACTGCCGCTGCTCACATACTCATCTACGTATTCATTTAGAACGGCCTGTGAGACGAGGTCTGAGTTGTGATGGAAAAACATTTTGATGGTGTTGTTTACCAACGTTGTGAGTTCAAGTTTGCTTGGGCAACTCTGCAAATCACTTGGTAGAAGCTCGGCAACCTGGTAGTCCATCCAATGCTCGTTGCTTCCTATGATGCAATCAACCCCGCTGGTTATTTGACCTGCACGGATCAACTTTATAGGAGCATCACTTAAAATGTCTCCGTCCACCACAGGGCGGAAGGCTGTGGTCAAAGGTAGTAGAGGTTTGTTGGTGACCAGGTCGGCAACTGGTTGCTGTTGCAGGCATTGTATCATAGCCGCATGGGTGTTGGTTGGACAACCGAGCTTCGTAGCTAAAGTAGCTGCCTGTTCAGCTGGACCCATCTGAACTGTATTCGACATCATTGGATCGAAGACTGAACCACCCATAAGTATACATTGATGAAGCAACCCGTTAGACTTCCTGGATGCCATAAGTGCATGGACAAGGGAGGCCCCAGAACCATATCCAGCAAGAGTAACACGATTGACATCCCCACCAAAGCTCCCGATATACTTCTGCACCCATCCTAGAGCTACCAGTATATCATGCAGCCCAGCATTACCAGGTGCCTGTTCGTCCTCAGTACTCAGGAATCCCAAGGCTCCAAGTCTATAGTTGATAACAACAATAACAGTATTGGACTTTGATGACAGCGTAGTTGCTTCGTATACTGAGGCAGTTCCGTATATCCCCAGACCATGGTGAACGTAGACTACAACAGGAAGGTGCTGATCCCTTGGGGACGTTGTTGGAGAGTATACATTCAGAGTTAAACAGTCTTCACTCATTTCTACAAACCCTGAGTCTACCATCCACGGTTCGCTCCCAAGGGTCTGAGGACAAGCTGGAGGTCGAACGGTCCCGTTCAGAAGACCTTCCCAGGGTAGCCCCTCTCCAGCAGGTCGGAACCGTAACCTTCCTAGAGGTGGTTCTGCATAAGGAACACCAAGATACTCTGCTACCTCCTGCCCGCCCATTGCAGGGTCTGCCTTCTTCAGGGAGCCAAGAACTCTCCCGAGAACCACACCTTTGTCTGTTTGTATTTGAGTTATCTTAGTGGAAGCTTGATGGCTTTCCACACTACGGACTGGCACATTTAGTGGACAGACATGTGGATCAACTGGTTGGATGAGCTTGTGGATGTAGTCGAGCCAGAAGTTTATTCTGCCAGTGAGCAGATGCTGACCGGTGGAGATTTTCTTATCCAAGGCGATGTACTGTTCATTAGTGGGGTCCCATTGTGGCCAGGTCAGAAGGTCGCTATCATTGGGGTCACTGTTGACGTAAGAATAAATCATGAGTTGAGGAAAAAGCAAATGGAATGAACATAAATCCGACTGGGGAAAACAATAGGAGACTTTGGAACGCTAGGTGGCAGCAGACTTACCAGGTAAATTTCCACTGTTTACGCAGATATGAGCACGCTTACAATTTCTGAAAACAATGGATTAGCTGGTAAGTCTGCTGCCACCTAGCGACCTCAAAAGAATCACAGTAATGACAGTTATTTTACAGTCGTTTCAGTTTCCTTCGGTCACACTGTTGTTTAAAATAGAGGGGCAAACTGATGTGCACCCATCCCCCACACTGTGGTGCCCTGCCCCAACTTATTGAAATCTGGACATCTGAGATTCAAAATTCCCTGAAGTATGTTAATTTTAGAGCTCTTTTGAACCGTTGTTTGGGAATCTTTTCGCAACTATTGTCATATTAACATTACTATTGTCAGTGTATTTGTTTTTACATTTACGTCAGGTTTCCTTGTTACTTAAGAACCAGTCAAATGCATAACAAGAGCGCTGAAAGAGCATACCAGGCAATACATGTTAAGGTCTTTGTGTAAGAAAAATGCGAACTCAATACTTGGGTATAACAGTAGTTATTATGATGTCCAAAAAACAATAGCGATATACAAGGTAGACATTCACTGTACAATTTATATGAATGTCCATAGTACAAAAGGTTCACTGACAAACCTGCGTGAATGTCCAATGTCCAATATAAAAATATTGATATTCACTGTACAAACCTAAGTGTCCAATGTTCAATATCAAACTAACTTTACTATTACTAGGTGTATTTGATTTGAATTATAATGGGTTATGAACACATCTTTTGAAACCGGGAAAATATGGGATTTGAGGCATGCATTGTGAGGTATAAAATGAATATTAGGTTTGGGGTAAAACCATGGTAACCTTGCTTGGTAGATTTTGTTCTTTTGGGAATTTGTCTTGCTTTATATTCTTAGACTGCTTTATACTATACTTGTGTGTTTCCTTGTCAGCCCTTGTGCAACTTACTGTAAAAAGATGTTGAATGAAATGAAATAACTTTATTTTAATGAGTAATTTCATTTCATAAATAATAGTACAGCATTAAAGGCAGTGGACACTATTGGTAATTACTCAAAAAAATTATTAGCATAAAACCTTTCTTGGTGACAAGTAATGGGGAGAAGTTGGTGGTATAAAACATTGTGAGAAACGGCTCCCTCTGAAGTGCCATAGTTTTGGAGAAAGAAGTAATGTTCCACGAATTTGATTTCGAGACCTCAAGTTTAGAACTTGAGGTCTCAAAATCAACCATTTAAACGCACACAACTTCGTATGGCAAGGGTGTTTTCAAATTTTCACAGGTTTGTTATTTTATGCATATGTTGAGATTCACCAACTGTGAAGGCTAGTCTTTGACAATTACCAATAGTGTCCACTGCCTTTAAACATTCAATGCACGGGTCTGCAATAAGTTTAAGATTAAATTCAAGTATTGTCAAATTGTTAGGAATGCAAGCATTAACAAGTGTGTTTTAAGTTTCTGCTGGAAGAGAGTGATGCTGTGCACGTGCCTGGGGTCTTCCAGCTTGGTGCTATGTTGGAAAAGGCCCGCACTTACCCGGTTTTAGCAAAGTTGCTCCAATACTTTATCATAGCTGAACTGAGCTTTTGTGCGGGGGTCGGGAGAGGAAAAGCTGCCACCAAACCAAACACATAGAGAACATCCAGCCCATGTGGGGCGCCATCAACGTACTCTTCGAAACCATCAGGGATAAATATCTTCCGGAAAGACGTCATCGAGAAATAATAGAGGTATCTGTGCGTCTGATTTGGAGATGAAAGCGAAGAAGCGTCAAAGTGATGGCGTAAGTTGTTGATGGTCGGGGCGAAGAAGACGGAGTCTCCCGCCATTACCATCAAGCTTTTCTGGTTGGATTTTGGGTCAGTGAGAAGGCCATTGGTGTAGTAGAACGAGGTAGCTTCTGCCAAGACTTCAGGGTTCTTACTTGGGTATCCATCATCTAAGAAGGCGGTGGTTTGGGACGTGAAGAGTTGGCCATCCACACCATCTGGATCTATGCCGAAGTACGAACCGTCGTCACTGTTAACACCTGTCAGGAGATCATACTGGGCAATGTTGGGTGATTGTATAAGGTTACTTATACGATCTGTAATGAATTCACCATCCAGAGTTGGGCCGATGGGTGTATGCCCAATCACTGATGGCTGGGACTGGAGAGTGATGAATGTCTGTTGGGGAACCTTGCGGAGGCAGTCTATAAGAGAGCGGGTGGAGTCGGTGGTGTTGTCGCAACCGACCGCCCCACCGATGGCACCGGCCGTTGCACGACAGGTTTCGCTGGCCATAAGTAAGGAATCGTCGGCAGCACCGCTCCCAGCGATGACCCTCTGGAACAAACTCCGGTCGTTCACTGGCGACAATGCATGGAACGAAACACTCATTCCTCCTGCGGACTCACCGAAGATGGTGATCTGTTCCGGGTCGCCGCCAAAGTTCCATATGTTTGTTTTCACCCATTGCACTGCCAGTCTCTGGTCCCAGAAACCATAGTTACCAGGGGAGGCTTCGTCACCCGTGCAAAGGAACCCCAATAGCCCTAGTCGATAGTTCAAGTTCACCACCACAACTTCTCCGTGTGTTGCTAACTTCATACCATTGTATGTGGATCCTGAACCTGATGTGAAACTTCCCCCATGGAACCACACCATGACAGGAAGTCGCCTTGACTCAGTCACGGAGTCAACTGGTACAAATATGTTCAAGAACAGGCAGTCCTCGTCTGTCGTCTCAGACGAGTTGGATGTTTTCTGAGGACACTCTGCCCCGTAGGTTAACGCATCCCGAACACCCTCCCATGGCTTCTTAGGGATGGGTTTGGCGAAGCGGAGTGCTCCTAGTGGCGGCTCTGCGTATGGTATTCCCAAGAAACTTGTGTAGTTTGTTGAAGTAGTGAGGGGAACTTTGGCTCGAGAGCCTACAACCTTGCCTGCTGCTGTGTCAATTATCGGTGCATCTTCGGATGTAGAAGCCACTTCAAACTGCAACACTGTCATTAAAATGACCACAACAATTTGCACAACAATGCCGTGCATTTTGGATAACCCACTCTGGGTTGTTGAAAATCTAACAATGTGAGAACGTACTTCTATGTTGGATGGTCGAATTCATAATAATGTAATAATTTGCTGTAATTAGATTCACCCACCGCGATACCCTGTCATAATAATACCAAACCATCTGATGTCGTTAAAATGATAGCAAGATAACGAGTATTAGGCCTAATCGAACCACAAGGTTCATCAACACATTCACATGCGGCAATTTTTGATATTTTATTTTATCACATTTAATTTTTTTCTTTAAGGAATTGAACTTTGAGGTTGTGTACTTAGTGATAAGAGTACACATGTAAACACAATTACAAGTTTATCAACGGGTTCATGGTTTGGTCAATGACAAGACAAAATATTGGTCACGTTTTGTTTGAGGACTGACTGAGGCCTCCTGCTTTTTTAGCAATCCATTGGTGGGTGATTTTCCCCTTATTCCCTAGCCCCGCCCCCCTCTGCGCTTGCTAAGTCCAAGTTCGAGTCCATTTTGCTATGAGTCGTCTTTAAAAAAGTGTGTTTGCAATAGATAGTGTGCTAGAATTGGTGAGAAAATACCACCGACTTGATCATTTTGTTCACCTAAGTTCTTTCTGGTCAGACTCCTTGATTTAGTTTGAACTATTATGGATCGGTTCAAGGATCAGTCCGCGTCGGCGGCCCGGCCAGTTGGTGGGGAACAGAGCTCCGGCGTTTCCCATCAGCCTGCCCCACCTCCGTGACCAACTCCGTTGCCGCCGGCCTCAGGCGCCGGGGTGAGCTCTCGCAGCACTCCCACAGGCAAGGGTCCTAATACTCAACAATAATCCCGTGGGAGTCCTTTAATTATCAGTCTACGCATCGCCTATCATCAGAAAACTGCCCAACCTGTGCCGCGGGGCTATGCAACAGCTACATTTTGACGGCGGACCTCTCATCACACTAGAGCGGGACTTGAATCAAGTGCATGTTGTAGGTTCCCGCCGGGGCCCGCGACCCAGGTAAGGCCCTCACCATCTCGGTCCTCCTTGGGGTCGGAAACGGGAACATTCCAATACTCAGTTATAACTTATAAGTGTTCTTTCTTCGATGCATTTTTGCCTTTAGTTGTCAAACTGTTGTAAAAATTTATGTCGTTTTGCCTAACTCTTTCTTGTCATTGTTCGGTATAATTTCCTTCAATGCATATAGTCTACTTACTCCTTGGTATTGTTTATAAAACGATGTTAGAAACGGCACCCCGAAGTGTGTTTTAATCACATTGCAGACAGACAAGACAGTATAGGGCCTTGGAGCACCGTTGACTTGGTGGTCGAGGCATGCTTCACAAAAATTGTCATAGTAAATTAAGTTTAGAAAACCCCCCACTATTTTCGGGGTGTTGCTTTCTGTGGTTATTTAGCAAAACATTCCAAATGGCTGACCTGCCAAAAACTTGAAAGAAATCTGAAGTTTAATTGTCCGAAAGTATAATAGTATTTTTGAATATTTTACTATTATTAGCCTACGCCAGAGATTTGCATAGCCCCCTTTCACCTACATTCATTTCACGCAGTCAAATCCAACCGCATTATGAAATAAAAAGAGTGACATGGAGATGAGTGGGCCTATTCTGTAAAATTCTGTGTTTTGATTGGCCACATCACCACGGACCAATCAAAAGACAGATATGGAACGCATAGGCCTACGTCACTGCACGTTTATCCAATTAAATGATTGTATCCAATTAAATCGCTGGTTCTAAAAGCAAGTACCCGTCTTTTTGCGGATAAAGACATGGGACCAGTCTCACCGTCCGTGAAAAAAACTAAGCTTAATGGATCTTGTGGTGGCGCTATTTAAAGGACCGTTAACAAAACTAGACCATGACTAAATTAACATTTTGGTGGCGCTATTTAAGGGGCCCATTAATTTGTTTTTAAAACCACAAAACAACTTTTCTTTGCTTGTCAACACTTCTGGCAGAGAAAGACCGTGTACACAGCATTGGTAAGAAGAGAGTGGAATGTAATAAATGCTCAAAAATGTTTAAATATTTCAGTGGCAATGGTGAAAAACTTCTCTAGCAAATATTTTGCTTGAATCCTAAAGAAAAGCTTTTGACTTGAGAAATGTAAAATAGGCCTAACACTAAACAGTAACATTACACACGTGTTAAAGTGATGTGTGTGTCGTGATCAGACCAATGACTCGACAAATTTACGTTTGCTCACTCTTTAGTCTTTTCTCTTGACTCTGGTTAGTGTATTAATGCCACAATATGTTTTATTTTGTTTATGGAGGAATAATGTAGACCCAGTGACTGGGGCGCTAGATTAATTTTTTTCCTGAAATTTTGACATCGCATATCGGTCATATTTTCTTGGCATCATACGTTATCGACCCTCATATGTTTTCGAGCCCCAACTGTTAATATTCCCGTTTACCGCGAGATTGTGCAAGCTGCACCGGTGAAAGAAGCTATGCAGTTTACTCACATCACGGTCTGTATTTTCATCAGGCTTAAAGCCAGTGGACACTATTGGATTGGTAATTGTCAAAGACCAGGCTTCTCACTTGGTGTATCTCAACATATGCATAAAATAACAACCCTGTGAAAATTTGAGCTCGATTGGTCGTCGGAGTTGCGAGATAACTATGAAAGAAAAAAACACCCTTGTCACACGAAGTTGTGTGCATTCAGATGCTTGATTTCGGGACCTCAAGTTATAAACTTGAGGTCTCGAAATCAAATTTGTTGAAACTTACTCCTTTCTCGAAACTACTCCACTTCAGAGGGAGCTGTTTCTCACAAGGCTTTTTACTACCAACCTCTCCCCATTACTCGTTAACAAGTAAGGTTTTATGCTAATAATTATTTTGAGTAAGTACCAATAGTGTCCACTGCCTTTAATCATGCTGAGAATAACGTTTCCTGTCGTTGGTTATGCTCAAACATTTATAAAATGATTGATTTTTGGTACAAATCACTTGTGCATTATTATGCCAACATTCAAATGAGTCAAAGAAACATCCAACCTCGAAAGTTCAAAACAAAATTACTATCTGCTAGATTGAGTTTCATTCTGCTTTAGTGACTAGATGGATCACGTGAGGTGGTTACTATTTGGGATTCTATGTTGTGCCAATATGGGGAAAAAATTAAAATATTTTAAAGTGGAAATGACAAATACAATTTTTTTTATTAACTGCATACTGTAATAAATTTTGATAAAGCGTAATAAATATTAAGTCTACATTAAAGAGAAAATATCGTAGATTGGTTTCTTATCTCCTGAAACCAAACATTCCTACTGGTCTGAAATGGGGGAAAACGCATTGTTAAGAAGTGTGTGTGCTTCAAGGGGGGTGGGGTGTTTTACTTTCATGCCTTATGATATCTCTGGATTCTAATATATTAGCCACAATGCCTTAGGACAAAAATGTAATTAAATTTGTTAAGTAGTAATTGAATCATATTTTTGATTGATTTTGCACGCCATACTAGCTTCTGAATATTTAATAAAATACCAACCAATGAAAGGTGTGAAAACATATGACGTAAAACATATGACGTTGCTCCAATGTCGTGCATGCATAAGCACTGTTGTTGGCGGACTGTCTCTCACAACGTAAAACCAAAACTTTAAAAATGTCAACACACCATGAAGTGTAAGTGTTATTGTTAAAAAATTGGATAGATGATTTGAAAAAAAAACCATTCAGTTTTTGATTGTGAACAATTTTCCTGTTATCCTACTGAAAACCCATGACACCAGGATATGTCAAAATTTCGGGGGAAAAAAAGGAATCTAGGGCTAGGCGCCCCAGTCACTGGGTCTAAGGAATAATTACTCGTAGAACTATTTCGGTTTCGTCTGCTATCGTCTCCGGGAGCAATAGCGGATGAAACCGAAATAAAAGTGCATAAAATAAAAATAAATAGTTCTAGGAATAGCCCCACTTGTGTGGCCAAGGCTAGCTGAATCCAGGATTCAGCTAGCCTTGGCCACACAAGTGGGGCTAGTTCTAGGACTAAGCTCAGGAGTAAGGAATAAATCATGTTTCATGTATGTTGGTCCTTTAGAAGTTTTATAAATATTATTATTATTGACCATGTGCTTTCTCTCACAAGCGAGTGACTTAATTCAATTCAAACTTGCATATTATTAGCGACACAATGTTTACAACAATATAATTCCAATCCGAGTTTTAACCCCCATATAGGCCTAGGGCAGGCCTAGGTGTCAGGTTACTTCTAGAAACTATAAGGCTCCCCCATCATGCCCGTGAGCCTTATAGGGGTCTAATATTTTGGGCCTCCTTAACGCTATATCGTATGAGGTCCTGGTTTCGAGGTGTCCCTAAAATCGTGGCAAATCTTTTACCTCTCTGTGCGCGATGTAAACAGTCCCTAGATAAAAAAATTGTGGAAACACGTAAGGCTCCACTGGTTATTTGCACTTGTAAATGCAAAAAGTTTGGTATTTTAGGCGTTTCTACAAGGTACAAAAATATGTCATAATGTTGAGGCCATAATATAAAAAAAATTGCCCACCGAAAAAGTTTCATCAAACACTATTTCAAAATTCATGATGATCAAATCATGTGACTGAATATTTTGCTGAGCATTCTGGGAAAAAAATACAGAGGCTTAAAGAAGCCATGTACCTTATATTATTTTCTAATATTTTTTGAGACTTTTATTTTTTAACCCTCGTATCAATGTTATTATTAATATTAAAATTTAAACATCAGCTTGTTGATTCAACTATCACTGTTCATTTATACGCTTTATTATAAATATTAAGAGAAAAAAAAGAAGAAAAAAAAGAGAAAAAAATCAGATTGGAAAGCCAGTAATTATTCACACTTTTTATTATTATTATTTTTTTTTTTCTTTTTTTGTGCAAGTTACCATGGTAATAAAAAAAAATATTTTGAATAAATTTTAAACAACTGCTGGCTATAGAGTCATACACAGAGTCTCAAAGAACACTTGTAGTCACTGCAGATGTTTCTTCCATGTATGGCTTCACCGGGAAACCATACTTTCTCGTTTGCCGTGAAAACAGGAAAAACTCAAAACAAATGGGGCCAGTTGAAGTCATCGAAGATCGGTGTGTGTGGTGTGAACATTTCAATGTCCATCAAGTTTTAATATGTTTGCATACTTCATATTAACAAATGAAGATAATTAGGGCATCGGTTGATATATTATGGCATCATTATTTTTCCCAATTCAAAGAAAAAGGCATAATACTGTGAAAACTGGTAAGAGGAGGATACGTTTTTAAAATCAGCGTTGATAGTAGTTATGATAACATAACCCTCCTCCCGACAGCTGCCAGGCTGGAGGGTTACGAGATTCTCTCGAGCGTATAACACGTATAATTTTGACAGCTAGTCACCAGATTTGCCCCATTTTTACCACTTTCAAAAATCATGACACAAATTCTAAGTGCACAAACTTAATCCTCAATGTCTAATGAACACTCAAATCACCATTGAGAAATCATTTTTGAAGAAAAAAAATGACAAAAACTTACCAGATCCCGGAGCGAATTCCCAGGTTTATATTTTGAGCCTGTCGCATCGCTTTGCAAACGTTTTATTTTTTGGTTGGACTAAACCATTCTGTGAAAGGGGTGTTACAAGGCAGGGCGTGCCCGTTGTACGTTTACATTGCCCTCCGTTCACTCATAACTTTATGGCGCGCACGCACTGCCTTGTAGACAAGGCAGTGCGTGCGCGCTGTTGGTTTACATTGCCCGCCGTTCACTCATAACTTTATGGCGCACACGATCCTATCTAGTCCACCTGTAATCTAAGACCACATGGCCTTTTAGTGCCTGAGCAGATAAGAGCAAAGCACTCAAGCTCTGGTGTTTCTGATCAGCAGAGTGTAGGTTTGAGTCCCAATCGTGACACCTGTGTCCTGAATCAAGACACTTTTATGATACTTCGGATGGGACATAAAGCCGTTGGTCCCGTGTGTTGTGTAACGCATGAAAAAGAACCCAGTGCACTATCGAAAAAGAGGAGGGGTTTGCCCTGGTGTTCCTGGTCTGATTGGCAGCATATTGTGCCAGTAGCACCTTGTATTCCATTACATGGTATTTTAAAGAAATAGGTCTCATACTTCAATACAAAGCTCCACATACCTTGCAGGGAATAATACTGTAAGCTTTGATACCCCTACGTGTGTGATAAAGCGCTATACTAAGGACCAAGTATTATTATTAATATTTTTCATCATTTTTATTTAAAGATGTGGGTCCGACTTATCAGGATTATAATTTTGATCTTGGTAGCTTTGGAGGTGACATCATCCAGCAAGGCTCACGTCGCGTTAACGGAATCACTCCAGAACGGTGTGCTTATTACAGCAGCCAACCATACAATGTCTAGGTACATCACTAAAGCTGTGTTGAGCAATGAGCAATCTGAAGGAGTCGGGGCTCGTGTAATGCGCAGTATTGGAAGGCCAGAGGTGAGTGCAATCAATATTTGAAGGAAAAAAATCGGAAAAGTTTCCGTATGGCGCCACCACTTTTTCATTCGATATGAAATAATATAGTATCTAATTTACCTCAATGAGATATCCCTTTTTGTAAAAAAGGGTGAAAAAGTGGTGCTGCCATACGGAAAGTTATCAAAAAAATCAGATTTAAATTCTTTTTAATTTTTTATAATAGGCCACAGATGGCCACTCTAAGGTGAGGGCTACACTTCACTGATTTTGGCTACCAACCCAAATTAACTGCCACCAGTGGCACTTTGCCGCCTACTCCTTGGGCTGAAATGGGGGCACCCCTTTCAAAGTCTGTAAGGATGTAGACATGGGTGTCAACCACTAGGAGCCTGGCTGCTGGATGGTATATTACCTCTGTCCGAGAGTGAACTTTTTAAATGATGTTCGAAATTGTGTGTGTCAGTTTTGAAGTCTTCCGTTATTATACTGATGGGTTGGTGCTGAAACGATAAATAGTATTTTCGCACAAGTTTATACACTCAAAATATTGTATGTTGCTGAAACTCTCCTACCATTCAAACCCATTCAAATTCCATCTCTCACATTTTCCCATTGTTGCTGTACACACATTGCATTACCATTTGAACAGTGTGGATAGTGAGCTTTCCATTCAACTGGGTTTGAGTGATGCATACACTACACCTGTGTTTGTACCCAGTTGAATGGTTTCAGATGGTGCATGAACCTAACAGTGAAGGTATGTTGACAGAGTGCATCTGGAATGAAGCTGCACCTCCATTCAAAGTCATTTTGGGAGTCAACCATTATGCACAGTTATCACACCATTCAAAACCACAAAAGTGAATGGTTTTGAATAAGGGAAAAAAAGGGTAGCAACGAGTTCTTAAACTGCCGTTAAAAACCGGCAGGGTCCTGGCCGTGTGATAAAGGCCCTCCCCTTCAGCTCGGGCCTTTAATGCATGGCCACGATCCTGCCAAATACATCAGAATGCAACACAGTTGCAACAAATGCAACGAAATGCAACAAGGGATTTTGTTGTTGTTTGTGTTGGGACTGATCAAGGTGTTTGTCCTGCTATATGTAGTGGTGACTTGCCTAAAGGCTAGGTCCCACTGCAGCGTCAAGGATAACGATAACTACGCAAGGAGAACGCATTCAATTGGTTGAAAGAGCGTGTGGGTTTTCTGCGCGGAGCAATTCAAATTAATAGAATGCGTTCTCTTTGCGTCGTGGTCGTTATCGTTTTAGTTATCGCTGCATTGGGACCGGGCCTTTATATGTAGGACCATGAACTCAATCTCAACAATATGCAACACCAACATGAAGTCTTGCCTGCTGAATGCAACAAATTCAGTCAAAGAATGACACCCGAGTTGACTGCTAAATGCAACAGATTACAACATTTAATTCCATTTGCTGCGTTTTGTTCGCATTTAGAATGGTTTCAAGATGATAAAGTAAGAAACTCTGTTAAACTTATCTGTTCCATTGCATGGAGCTCTGTACATGTCATTGCATTTTTATGATTGAGACAGTTTTTTCGGATCTATGCATTCGTACGCATAGATACATCCTCGAATTCATGTGCTAAAATGGCGCGGCGAGACCATCACCCCTGGCAACGAGGTTGTGGGCTAACCCGCACAAACGTATGAAAAAACAACCGATTATTAAACAGCTGTAGCTGGTCATTATCAACTGTTTAAACACCCCCATGTGACGCGCTCTCTGCACTGGCATGATGATATTACGCTGGTCAAAAAAAGTGAAAATGCACTGTGATTTTTTGACATGTTTCTTCATCCCATTTCCTCAGCTACAAAACCTGGATCCGTTCTTGATGTTGGATGAGTTTAAAGCCAAGAACTCTGGTGGGTTTCCTGATCATCCGCACAGGGGCTTTGAAACGGTAACTATATTTGTTTTATTTGACAAACTAGGATTAAAATGAAAGATAAAATATTTTACATGAATTTTGGCAGAGATCACTTGTTGCCTTTTTCATTCAAATTCGCAACAAATAGTTCACATCAGTTCAAATTTGCTCATCTCTCGCGAAACAATTGCTGCAAAAACAGCCCTGTGGTTTCAACATTTGTATCACATTCGCATTCACAGGAAGTATGAACCAAGGTTCAAATCCATCTATCTGGTTGCCTTGTATGGTCATGTCCAAATCGGTGGCTACATCTCTGGCTACGGTTGGATAGCTGCGTCATCATGTGTTGAAGTATAGGACTTCCTTAGGAAAAGTCAGAGCCCTAGCTGATGAATCTTTCGATTAATTAAGATCTAACCTACAAATCACAATGGCGTCGGTCTACATGACCTTGAGGATAACCTTCAAGATCTTGGTTTATGTGTACAAATGCCTCAACAACACAGCTCCTGGCTATTTATCCTCTTTGCTGTCTCTCCATCGGCCTGGCCGCCCAACTCTATGCTCAGCATCCGACACTACTCGCCTCATGGAACCTAACTCAATCAAGCTTCTCAAGTTAGCTTCAAGTCGCACATTTTCTCATTTTGCTCCACACACCTGGAATGCACTCTCCACCTCAATCAGGAAATCTGACTCTCTTCGAACATTTTAAACAAGTGTATCAAAAATTCTCTGTACCCTATCTAATGCGCTGCACTCTTAGTGGCGCTATACAAGTGCCCAATATGTATGTATGTATGAGGTCGTTCACACACCGTACTAAAGTTGGTGTCAGTCCACTTAGACCGGTTCGGGTTCAACTTTTGTGTGTGTGAACGCAAATAAAGTTAGACCGGATCGGGTCTAAACCCCAAAACTTAAACCGTCCAGCGAGGCGGTCTAAATCTAAACCAGTTCGGGTTTATCTTTTAACACTGCGTGTGGACTCACAATGGACGACCCATTGTGTGGTTCAATGCACACGCCCGGGACCCGGAGTGCTTGTATTTTTTGGGGTATATGTATGCTGTCGTCTCTGGTGCCGCTTATCGAGTTGGCGAAACTCTCTCGATCCGTTTGTGCAGTTTATTTACAACGGTCCAATTTTGATTAAATTCTGAAACAAAATTATTTTTTCCAAGCGTTTTTTGTTGAGTGTCCTACAATAAATTGAAACTGTTTTCATCCGTATACTTCGAGCGCAGCGAAGAAGCATGGATACTTTGTAATGCTTCTCCCATGCACAGCGCTGCCATCCATAGTGATCAATCTCTGATATCCCATAATTATCCTAACGATCCCGTGGATGTGCTTTTCTATTGCCGTCACCGTTACTAGCGTGGTGTACTTTCAATCTAGCAGAATGAACTGCCGTGGGTGCGAGGCTGTGTGTAGGGGAAATTCCCCTTGGCAAGCAATACCACGTTGTTGGGAAAAAACTGAAAAAGTACATGTAGGCCTATTTACGTAACTTGCACGTGTGAAGCTGTGTTAACGAATCGGAATAAAAATCGCGGCACCAGCTTTTGAGAGATCGCAATTTCCAATCGATTGAGGTACAAACTTTTATTAAATAAGAACCGATGGTATAAAACACAAAAAATAAACGTGTTCGGATTCATGGAATATGGATAATATTTTGGTGAGTTTTCTCGGCTGTTTGTATCAATATTTTGTTTGTTTAATTATTTGTTTAAGAGTCGTGTTCATGTTTATTTTAAGTGCCCGTATCCTCCCAACGGTAGAACTGTTTTTCGCGTTCGGTTGAGCCATTTTTATCCAATATATAACATGTTCTGATGATCGTCCAGTGCACTCAGTATCTCAGTGCGTGAATCTGATGAATAAAACCGGATGTAAGAGCAACGGGGTCGCGTCTGCTTTGACCTCTTAAAACCGCAGATAAACCGGATCGGGTTTAACTCTGTGCTGTCTGAACGCAATGGGTTTTTATTTTTACGACCACCCCCTGCTGCTCGTAAAAGTTAAACCGGTTCGGGTCTAAGTAAGTACGCTGTCTGAACATACCCTATGTATGTATGTATGTATGTATGGAAGTTGAACATGCGCTAATAGTCTCTTGTAAACACAACAGTAGCAGAAGCGGCCAATTTGGATATCTGGATATGGCCTATGCTTTAATTGGTTGTGTTCTAATTGAAGGTACACACCTGTGCTAAAAGCTTTATTGGTAGTTGTTTGTAACTCTCATGATTGAATTAGTAGTTTTGTGTTTTGGTTTTCAGGTGACCTATTTTCTTGAGGGAAAGTTTTCACATGAAGACTTTGAAGGACATGCTGGGATCCTAGGGCCAGGAGACCTACAGGTATGAAGAATTGATCGCAACCTAAAGTTTGCAGCCCTGCATAAAGCCCGTTTCATACTTCCTGCGAATCAGAATGTGAAGCGAATTCTGACTTCACATGGCTGTTTTCGTAGGGAATGTTTTGCTGGAGTTCAACTGTTGTGAATTTGTGACTCAACATTCGTACTGTGTTCGCATTCGCAAGAATTATGAATCGGGCTTTAATGATGTCACCAAAGTGCTTGGGCCACCTGACAATAGTAATACCCTCCTCCGCTCAATGTTGTTATTGTTTTAGGAGTCTTTCCTCACTTTATGATTGAGTCACATTGGTTCAGGGATGTGATTTCTTTGTTTTTATGAAATTGGGCCTGTCACCAGTCCACCACAAGTATACAGAGAGCATGTTGCCACGCATAGTAATAGTTTTCATATAGCGCTTTTCACACCTGAAGGGCGTCTCAAAGCACTTCCATCATTATTACCCCTGGTCACTGGGCCTTAAATCATTCCCTAAATCTTCTCAGCTCTCTAGGGAGTACACAGCCTGTGCAACTTGCGGTAACAGGTACCCATTTACCCCTAGGTGGAGAGAAGCAATTGTAGTCAATTCTCTTGCTCAGGGATACAACTGTCACAATTGGGATTCAAACACCCACACTCTGCTGAACAGAAGCACCAGAGCTTGAGTTTGGTGCTCTTATCCGCTCGGCCACGGCACCCTATATATATGCATACATAAGTGAATATCGACACGCCGTCTGGGATTCGTAGCTTGTTCTCTTTTTTTAGCATTACTGCGGAGTGTCATGATTTTGTGCCCTTTTGTTTCCTTATAAAGCTGTTTCTTCTTGTGTAAAACCATTGGACACGGTTGGTAATTACTCAAAATAGTTTATATCATAAAAATTTGGTAACGAGCAATAGAGAGCTGTTGGTAGTATACAACATTGTGAGAAAGGACTCCCTCTGAATGCACACAAATTTGTGCATCAAGGATGTATTTTTCTTTCATTATTCTTTTGCAACTTTGATGACCAATTTAGTCCAAATGTTCACAGATTTGTCATTTTATGCATATGTTGGGATACACCAAGTGAGAATACTGGTCTTTGACAATTACCAAAGGTTCAAGTGCCTTTAAAGCACACGGACATCAAATAACAAACCTGTGAAAATTTAAGCTCAGTCAATCAGTCACTGGAGTCACAAGAATTGAGGGAAACCACCTTAATACGCTTTTACTGTTTTTAGACATCAGGATTTATTTCTCAAGAACTATAGACTTTTAGGCCAAACTATTTAAAGGGAAGTTTTCCACCGCTACCATCTTAATTTGAACCTTGTGAGTTATCTGTAAATCTTTAAGTCCATGTCAAAGTGAGAATACTAGTCTTTGACATTACCAAAGGTGTCCAGTGGAGTACCTTTAAAGACACTGGACACTATTGGTAACTGTCAAAGACTAGTCTTCACAGTTGGTGTAACTCAACATACGCATAAAATAACAAACCTGTGAAAATTTGAGCTCAGTTGGTCATCGAAGTTGCAAGATATTATTGAAAGAAAAAAACACCCTTGTCCCATCATGGTCACACGAAGTTGTGTGCTTTCAGATGCTTGATTTGGAGACCTCAAATTCTAAATCTGAGGTCTCGAAATCAAATTCGTGGAAAATTGCTTCTTTCTCGAAAACTACTCCACTTCAGAGGGAGCCGTTTCTCACAATGTTTTATACTATCAACCCCTCCCCACTACTCGTTATCAAGAAAGGTTTTATGATAATAATTATTTTGAGTAATAACCAAAAGTGTCCACTGCCTTTAAACCAGTTGTGTAATTTGTTGGTTTTTGTTCCCCTCAATTTGCAGTGGATGACGGCAGGAAGAGGCATCGTCCACTCTGAGATGCCAGCATCTGATGGGATGAACCATGGCTTACAACTCTGGGTCAATTTGGCCAAAGAGTACAAGATGGTCAAGCCCGCATACCAAGAATTGCTGAGCAAGGACATCCCAGAAGTAGAAAAAGATGGGGTCAAAGTTCGCGTCATTGCTGGGGAAGCCTTGGGGAAAACGGTAAGTAAGAGGCAGTTAAAATGACAATTCTGAAAGATGGCGTTTCGGGGTTGAGGAGCAATTAAGTTGATAAGTTGTACTTAAGGTCTCAACAGTTCTGTGTTACATGTATGTACCTGACCACAACTTTGTTGGCCAACTAGACGATTTTATCCCTTAATTTTCGCCCTAAATTATACATTTTCCATTGACAGCCTTTTTTATGGAGGATCGGTTGTTTTAAAACCTTGTATGCAATAAAATCTTTGTAAATTGATCGAAAACCCACATTGAGAAATCATTCAATTAACTGTGCCCCGCATCGCCCTCTGTAGGCAAAAGTTGTCCATGTTTGATTAGACTTGATCCAAGACTGTGTATTGTACACAATCTGCAGGCTTGCTGCACACTGTACGACAATTCTTGCGGATGGGCGTCATCTTATTTTGAACCGTGTAATCTATTATTGCATTAAACCATGATTGCTGTGTCTGGTCTTGCATCAACAATTTTCAAATCTGAAAGTTTGGTTTCTAAAACTAACTAGTTGGTCTGTTTACTTTTGTTGTTCTAGTCCAAAGTTTATACCAGGACCCCTACGTCCTACCTAGACTTCACTCTGCAGAAAGAAGGTGTAGTTGATCAACCTATTCCACTTGGATGGACAGCATTTGCGTATATTCTCTCTGGCAAAGCCGCCTTTGGTAGGATTTAGGAACACTGTTACACTATAGATGGATTGCACATGACATCGTTGACCACCATCTCTGATTAAACTAGCCGTGATTCAAGGCTGTTGGCGTAGTGTGCCCCGGCCCGGTGTTTGTGCTGTACATTGTACAGCTAGCAGTAGTCATGAGTACGGTCATGTCTTCAACGTCGTGCGTGTGGCTGATGTACCGTACGTGTACCATACAGATTGTACATGTACAGTATGTATGTGTACATACGCTGTACGTATGTGTACATACGCTGTACACATATTATATGCACTGTGTTATGTAGGGGGGGGGGTGGGGGGTGCGCTGGCGGAATTCTGTGGTAGGGACTGGGATTTTGCAGGTCGCGGCTGGCTGGAGCGCCTTGATCAAGGCTATGATTAAACGTGCATATGTGAAAGGCTATCCATTGGCTGAGAGTTGTGCCACGGTCTACCTGCTTGCACTTTTTCATTTTATCATAAAATATGGCATTAGATGACGCTAAGTGCAATTCATCTATTGTTAACCTTCCTTTAGAAGATACTTTTCCAATAATAATAATGCCTCCATGCCTTCCCATACTAAATTAGTATGTTCTCTGCCTTGTAAAAGTCATAGAGCTTTGTTTAGTGGTTTTTTCTTTAGTACTGTTAGTACTGTTTTCATAGAGCATTATTAAATATGAGTTTGGAATTGAATTGAACTGAATATTTGTTATCATTCTCTCATGAAAGGCACTGGTGACAAGCAGCAGGAAGGCAAGCCACATCATACGGTTTTGCTGAGTGACGGGGACCATGTACACATCGAGAACAAGGTAATAAGAAGATGTACACTCGGTGTTTACATTCACTAAACTATACCTTCTCACTATGTAGTTGAAAGTTTTCAATTCTGATGTTTGAGTTAAGCATTATTCATAAATACCCCTGACAATTTCGCTAGACCGATTAGTGGAGAGCGCATCAAGTGGAGGTGTTGAAAGACACTGGACACTTTTAGTAATAGACCTATCCATTAGGCTCCCCCCATGGCGCACGTGTGAGCAAGAACACGTGCGCCTCTCTAATGCAATTCTGCACAACTCTGCCTCGCGCGCCAATCGTACGCGCACGCATCTCAGACTTTATATAGTGTCAGACTTTTGGTTGTGCAATGGGTTGTGATTGGTCAATACGCATTAGTGCGGAGCTCAATGGATCGGTCTATTCTCAAAGACCAGTCTTCTAACTTGGTGTATCTCAACATATGCATGAAATAACAAACCTGTGAAAATTTGAACTCAATTGGTCGTTGAAGTTGCCAGATAATAATGGAAGAAAAAAAGCACCCTTGGCACACGAAGTTGTGTGTTTTCAGATGCTTGATTTTGTGACCTCAAAATTTTATTTTGAGGTCTCGAAATCAAATTCGTGGAAAATTACTTCTTTTTCGAAAAGTACATTACTTCAGGGGGAGCCATTTCTCTCAATGTTTTATACTATCAACAGCTCCCCATTACTTGAACTACCAAGTAAGCATTTATGCAACAATTATTTTGAGTTTACCAATAGTGTCCAGTGCCTTTAGGCATTAACAAAATCAATCTTTTAAGTAATGTGTATTTTATTAATAAAACATTGCCCTAGTTTTTCTCCCTTTCTGTATTTTTTCCAAGAGAGGGCAGTAAACTAGTGCTATTTGTGGTTGGGTGCACCACACTAAAATATAAGATTCACATAGCAACCAATGCTAAAAACATCCGAATTCCGATATACTATAAAAAGAATATTTTGAAGTCACACTGGCTCTTGAAAACAAGCCTAATAATTTTTCCATCAACTTTTAGAACAAAGAAAACCTTGTGGGGTAGCAATGTTTCATTGTGTGGTTTGTGAAGCACCCAGTATGTTTGCATGTGTCAGCCTCACGCACTCACCGTTTTTTTTATCTTGGTAATCGAGGACTCTTTATTTTTTCCATTGTTTTGACATTCATTTAGCAACGTCCATTTTATCCTTGCTCTTTCAGAACACCCAGATCCCCATTATTCAAATCATTGGTTTCAGCAGGAAGACACCACCCCACACAACCCATTGATTGCGAGAACTTCAAATCATTTGATTTGGAACAAAGTTGCTGAAATAAATTTCAATATCTTTCCATCCTGTTATAGGAGACGGAGCCTTGTCGTTTTGTGCTTATTTCTGGCAAACCAATCGGAGAGCCCGTTGTCCAGCATGGTATGTATAGTAATACATCAAAAACATTCTAAAATTCAATAAGATAAGTTTCCAATCAGGCCCAATTTCATTGAGCTGCTTAAGCAGAGAGTGATGCTTAAAGGGAAGGTACACTATTGGTAATTGTCAAAGACCAGTCTTCTCACTTGGTGTTTCCCAACATAAGCATAAAATAACAAACCTGTGAAAATTTGAACTCAATTGGTCGTCGAAGTTGCGAGAAAATGATGAGAGAAACAACACCCTTGTTGGACGAATTTGTGTGCTTTCAAATAGGACTTTTAAAAAAGACTTCTAGCTAGAAGTCTTTTATTATTTTAGTGAGAAATTACCTCTTTCTCGAAAAACTACGTTACTTCAGAGGGAGTCGTTTCCCACAATGTTTTATACTATCAACAGCTCTCCAAGAGTCGTTGTCAAGTCAGTTTTTAAGTTAATATTTATTTTGAGTGATTACCAAACGTGTACCTTCTCTTTAACACCTTTCTGCTAAGCAAAAATAAGCAGGATACCAGTCACAAATTGAACATGTGAGATGGTACTTTGGCTGGTAACCTTATTGTAATAAGTATAATTTTGTTGTGGTTAGATACTTTTTGTGATTTAGCAGTACAGAAAATACTGCTTACCCGGACTTGCACGTGACAGCATCTCTGGTCGCGGCAATCAAGAGCGGACACCAACCCTGAGAAATCTGGGAAAGGATTCATGCAAGAATTGTTTCTCTAGTTCAGATGCTCTAATTGATGCTTCTTAATCAACGGGGGCATTTCAGATGGAATAATTTTGTAGGATGCTTAAAAGACACTCGACATTATCGGTAATTATCAAAGACCAGTCTCCTCATTTGGTGTATCTCAACATATGCATAAAATAACAAACCTGTGAAAGTTTGAGCTCAATTGGTCGTCAGAGTTGCGAGATAATAATGAAAGGAAAAAACACCCATGTCACACGAAGATGTGTGCATTCAGATGCTTGATTATGTGACCTCAAATTCTATGTGACCTCAAAATCAAATTCGTGGAAAAATTCTTCTTTCTCAAAAACTACGTCACTTCAGAGGGAGTCTTTTCTCACAATGTTTTACACTATCAACCTCTCCCCATTACTCGTTACCAAGTAAGGTTTTATGCTAATAAATATTTTGACTAATTACCAATAGTGTCCACTGCCTTTAATACTACAAGTAAGCTTTTGGGTAGGAATTACACAATTCTTTTACCGAGTCATTACAAAAAATTGATCCTACCTTTTAGATCTCATTCTGTGTAATAAAATGATCATCACCAGGGTTTGAATTTGGGAGAAAAATACTCAAGGCCCCGGCTCTTATAGCTCAAAATGTTGACTGAACTAGAATTGTTTGTACAAAACCAGAATGAGAGAAAAACTCCCAAGTCCTGCAAGGCTTTGAATCTGTCTAAAACTAGCACCTTGACAAATATTGGCACAGGACCCTGGCAAAATCCAGGCAGATCAAATTAAGCTAATCTGCATAATTGATGTTGAGGCATTCAGCATGAGAGAATGCGCATGATACCTATACGTACGTAATGAAAAATTCTGTAGTTTTAATCCCTAGTATGCATTAGCATGACTGCAGTAAATGGCTGTTTACCATGAAGCAGGTTATGTTACATGTATAGGATAGGTTTGCCAGTTGATCGGGTCTGGCCGGTGATCGAGTACGACCGGACATTGGGTCCGAGGAATAGGTTTCCATAGGCTCAGATCTTTGCGTCCGGTTGAACCATATCACTATCAACATGGAGGAACTCGCATCCATACCGCCTTTTTAGAGCTGCATAAACAAAAAAGTAGCTTAGAACAACAAAATTATACTCACCAAAATATGGTTACCACCCAAAATACCATTCCACATGTACCATCTGTGACTGGTATCCTGCTTATTTTTGCTTAGCAGAAAACTTTTAAGCAATATCTATTAAGCAGCTCTTTGAAATTTGGCCAGAGCCTATTTTCGTGGCTCTGCTTACCACTGAATTCTGCGCTTACGTTCACCATTCTCAGCCGAAGTTCGAGGCTAGCTGTGTAAGTGCAGAATGAGGGAATAAAAGGATTGCGAAGAGGTCTTAAACGGCCATTTAAAACTGGTAGGGTCGTGGCCGAGTGATAAAGGTCCGAGCCGAAGGCGAGGGCCTTTATTGCACGGCCACAGCCCTGCAAGGTTTTAAACGGTCTTCTCACTTGGTGTATCACATCATATGCATAAAATAACAAACCTGTGAAAATTTGAGCTCAATCGGTCGTCGAAGTTGCAAAATAATAAGGAAAGAAAAAATACCCTTGTCACATGGAGTTGTGTGCTTTCAGATGCTTGATTTCGAGACCTCAAATTCTAAACTTGAGGTTTTGAAATCAAATTCGTGGAAAATTACTTCTTTCTCGAAAACTACTCCACTTCAGAGGGATCCGTTTCTCACAATTTTTTATACTACTAACCTCTCTCCATTACTCATTACCAAGTAAGGTTTTATGCTAGTAATTATTTTGAGTAATTACCAATAGTGTCCACTGCCTTTAAGAACAAGTCTCTACTCTTTTATTCCCATTCATAAATGCCATTTTGGTTAGAAGGCGTAATAGAGTAGAAAACTCTGTAAATACTGTTTACCGACGTCTGAGCTCTGTATGTGTGGAAATGCGCAAATGCATCCTCGTATCCATGGGCTAATGGCGCAACGAGATCAATCACCCTGGGGAACAAGGTTGTGCCCTAACCTGCACAATGCTATTCGAAAAAACAACCGGTTATAAACAGCTCCAGCTGGTCATTATCAACTGTTTAAACACCCCCACGTGACGCGCTCTCCACCAATAGGAATAGCGAAACTGTCTGTGGTAATTATTAATACCTAGTAATGTGGAGTGTGCACGCGCAAAAGCACACACTTACCTGTGAATTACGTTTGATGTAAAAAAACAATGTCTGCAGTTTTAGAACCTTCAGCCTAAACTCAACTCAGAAAGTACTACTACTTGCGTTGTAATTGAGAAATTAATTTGACTTTAACTTGAAGATTGCTTTATCACTGCTTTGTAATCAAGATAATCGACAATGTATGAGCAAGGTTGCTCATGATACATATTGATTGATGTCTGAAATTGTATTTTCAATCATAACACTCTAACAAAATAATCCAAATGATGAAATAACAAAAACACATTTGATCACTTTCTTATTAGTTTATGGGGGAGCAAGGAGGCAAAGATGTTTTTTGCACTTTGTGGAAAAAGCTTTAAACTGGGCAGACATGTACTTTATACCAAAACATTAAATTTTAGTTAAAGTGCCATCTCTAAATTGGCCTGTGGTGGCCTTCGCGGCCATTTTAATTCTGATATAAAAACTACATAACTCGAAATGTAACACACGTTTCAGACAAGCGCTCCAGACAAGCGCTCCAGAGTTGCATCGAACCAAACTTTGAATTAAGTACATTAAGTTGCAGTCGTTTGGAACTTCTCTGGAGCAACTTGGTTTCAGACGTCGATCTTGTCATGAGCTGAGGCCAATGCAAATGTTATGTTAAGTTCGCCTGTCTGGAAAAAAAAGTTATTTGGGTCAACCTAGAGTTGCTCTTAATTTATTTTGTTGGGCGCGACTCTGGAGCGCCTGTCTGAAACCTAGAATTTCATTCCAGTGGCTATGTATATGTTTGTCGAGTCCTACAGTTCAAAAAAAGCATTAAGGTCTGCCATTTTAAAAACTTTTTTAAAGCAAGACACTAAACCAGTTTTTTGCTTCGTCCTTTGGATGGGACATAAAGCCATACGTCCTGTGTGTTTTGTAACGCACGTAAAAGAACCCAGTGCACTTAGCGTAAGGAGAAGGGGTTGGCCCTGTTGTTCCTGGTTTGATTGGCCATTTGTAAACCATTTTAAGCAATAGCTCCACATACCTTGCCGGAGAAAATACTAAGAGCTTTGATGCACCCCTGGGGGTGTGTGATAAAGCGCTATATAAGAACCTTGTATCAGAATTTAGAATAGCAAAGGTCGTTGGTTGGAATCCGACCGGAGTAATATGACTGTGATTTTTTTCACAGAACTTGGAAAAATACTAAATATACAGTGCTAAAACACATCGGTGTATAAAGTACAAACAAAGGTTGTGGGTTCGAATCCCATCCGAGTAAGTGATTTTTTTTCTGGGAAAGTACCGAGTCCAAATTAATATTATTGTTGTTGTTTTTATTTTAAATATCAAAGGAACACCTTGAAGAAGTGTTTATTTGTGGTTCTTTGTTTATTTGTTGTTGTCCGTTGTTTATCAACAGGTCCATTTGTCATGAATACTCAGGAAGAGGTCCAACAAGCAATCTCTGACTACCGCAATGGCGTGAACGGATTTGAGAAAGCTCGTAAGTGGAGATCCAAAAATGGAAGTAAATTCTAAATAATAGGAATTGCAGTGTTAAACGATGGACCCTGTCGGGGGTTGGGCGTGTGTCAAAATGGATGCTGGTGGTTATCGACTCTCTGAACGGAGCAGATTTTTCTGGACTTGAAAATCGCAAACTGGAGTGATAAATAATGCAACAAGGCAATTCCCATACATTATTAGAAATTGCTTTATCTGTCTTTTTAAATTATATTCGTACAAAACGGAAGGCATAATATGTCAAGTTATTTTATTTTATTTTATTTTGTTTTCTTACGCTTATTTGATTTTAGTTTATTTTGTTTTTTTTTTGTTTTTTTTTATTTTGCTTTGTTTTATTTTGTTTCATTTTGTTATGCTTTGTTTTATTTTTATTTAGTTTAAAGGCAGTGGACACTATTGGTATACTCAAAATAGTTATTGGCGTAAAACCTTACTTGGTGACGAGTAATGATGAGAGGTTGATGGTATAAAGCATTGTGAGAAACGGCTCCCTCTGAAGTGACGTAGTTTTAGAGAAAGGCGTAACCCCACAAATTTGATTTCGAGACCTCAGATTTAGAACTTGAGGTCTCGAAATCAACCATCTTAGCGAACACAACTTTGTGTGACAAGGGTGTTTTTTTCTTTCATTATTATCTCGCAAGTTTGGTGACCGATTGAGCTCAAATTTTCACAGGTTTGTTATTTTATGCTTATGTTGAGATACACCAACTGTAAAGGCTAGTCTTTGACAATTACCAATAGTGTCCACTGCCTTTAACTCATTTTATATAACACCCAAGCAGATCCTTGCCATTTGATTGGAGGATTGTCCGTCACGTGATAGCAAATAAAAGTACCATTGCACGCTGAGTCACTCGCCGTGCTTTTTCGTTCCATCCGAAAAGTACCATTGCACGCTGGCACGCTGCCAGCGTGCAATGGTACTTTTCGGATGGATCGAAAAAGCTGAGTAAAAACATCACTGCGTGCGCGTGTCTTTGGTAACGCAGCGCAGGTGTTACTGCAAGAAGGCATAGTAAAATTACTAGCATTCGGCTTCTACAGTTGAAATTGTTTGTTTTGAAAGTTGTTTCTTTCAATCAAAATGACAAAGTTCTACTTGGATGTTATATAAAACAAATAATGAATGTTTTTCATTCGTGCAATGGTGCGAATATGTTCATTCGTTGAAAGCTGGAATGTTCCATTCAACTCGGCTCCGCCTCGTTGAATAGAACATTCCATCTTTCAACTCATGAACATATTCGCACCATTGCACTCATAAACATTCATTATGTGTATACTAACCAATCATGTATAATACCTCTAAAGCCTGATGACCAATAATTAGTTTATCATATTATTTGAATGTGCATTCTAGTGTTTCGCAATTATCGGTGCATTTCACCATCGCGTCTCGGGCAACTGCTTCGAACGGACTAGACTTAATGCATTGATGCGCTTGATTCGCTCCGTTTTTTTTTTTTGTCACCTGATGAAATGTCAAGAGGGCAGACAATTTGTCTCCTTAATTGACAGCAGGGATATTTATTATCAGAGACTGCATCATTGAATGTCTGATGTATTCTTGATGTTTCGAGTTGTGTGGTTTGTGTGTTTTTTTAGCGTTTTTTTTTTAACTCTAAATTTCCTGTAAAAAAATTTCAAATTACAGCCTATGGCTATTCAGTAGAAGAACTAAAACTTGTCCTGCAAAATATGTATTGATTATTTTCCCCTAAAATGGACTCCCCCCCCCCTCAAACAACAACAAAAGACTCTGCATATCCCATTTGATTGAGATATTCAAATTTCCAGTGAACTTGGTCAAAGTAATGGCAATAACTAATTAAAGGGACACGTTGCCTTGGATCAGACGAGTTGGTCTATAAGAACCCGTTTGTAACAGTTTGTTATAAAATGCATATGGGTAGAAAGATGTTCTAAAAGTAGAATACAATGATCCACACATATTTGCCTCGACATTGCGTGGTTTTCCTTTTACTTTGGGAACTAACGCCTGTCGGCCATTTACGACTCCCATAAATGGCCGACCGTGTTAGTTGACGAGGTAAAAGGAAAACTGTGCAACTTGGAGGCATTTTTGTGTGGATCATTGTATTTTACTTTTACAAGATCTTTCTACCCATGGATTTTATAACAAACGGTTACAAACGCTTTCAAAGACCAACTCTACCTAACCAAGGCAACGTGTTCCTTTTATAACAAACGGTTACAAACGCTTTCAAAGACCAACTCTACCTAACCAAGGCAACGTGTTCCTTTTATAACAAACGGTTACAAACGCTTTCAAAGACCAACTCTACCTAACCAAGGCAACGTGTTCCTTTTATAACAAACGGTTACAAACGCTTTCAAAGACCAACTCTACCTAACCAAGGCAACGTGTTCCTTTTATAACAAACGGTTACAAACGCTTTCAAAGACCAACTCTACCTAACCAAGGCAACGTGTTCCTTTTATAACAAACGGTTACAAACGCTTTCAAAGACCAACTCTACCTAACCAAGGCAACGTGTTCCTTTTATAACAAACGGTTACAAACGCTTTCAAAGACCAACTCTACCTAACCAAGGCAACGTGTTCCTTTTATAACAAACGGTTACAAACGCTTTCAAAGACCAACTCTACCTAACCAAGGCAACGTGTTCCTTTTATAACAAACGGTTACAAACGCTTTCAAAGACCAACTCTACCTAACCAAGGCAACGTGTTCCTTTTATAACAAACGGTTACAAACGCTTTCAAAGACCAACTTTACCTAACCAAGGCAACATGTTTCTTTAAAGGGGTTTCACAAACTGCCCTTAAAAATTATTACAAATTATGTTGGCCCTGCAAAGAGCCTCCTTTTTTGCCAAATAACTAAATCGCACAATTTAGTATTATTTGTTATAGTATAGAGGATGTGACCTCTGACGTCACATGAAAACCATAACATGATTCGCGCGCATACCGCCGGGCAAAACCTTTGTGTTTTGGCAGCCAGCTAGAATGTGTGTACAATCTTACCATGACTACGTGTCTTTTTGCCCGGCGAAACATGACGTATACAGTGTTTTTTCAACAGAGGGCGGTTTGAATGTAAACATAGGTCACATCGTCTATAGTTTTTAACATAGGCGTTAGTAAATGTATAAATCAATAGGAGTGTGTGTGAAATTCAGTGATGGTGTATACATATCTAATCTCGTGTATGAAACTATGTGATAATATATAAATATAGTTATAAGAGTGTGTGTGAAATTTAAGAGCTAATTTGTCTCTCACAGAATAACCATCATTCTATCCGTCGGTGTCCTCCTGTCATAGAAACAATTCCACATTCTTGTGACTGTAATCATTCATTGTGATGGAGTAGGTTCATTTGTTATTTTAGCTTTTTTTTTTACCCGGAATCCAGCCCTGTCTAGGTAAACACACAGATTGGATTTCATGCGTTACCGTATTGGCACTTAAAGATCAGGTGTGTGATTTTTCTCAGGATTTTTCCTGAATTGCAGGAATTTCTAGAGCCGTCAGATTTTCTTGAGCATAAGCAAAGCAATCACCAAAGGGAGAAAGAATGAAAGGGCAAGGCCATTTTCATTGAGCAGAGGGCACATGAACAATCTAAAAGTCAATGTGAACTTTTTGAAGAGCACCAAGGCCATGACCGCAACGAAGGCCATAGTCCACACTTGGAAATAGTTCACATTTTGTCCAAACATGGGGTTTTTTGTACTTTTTTGGTGATGCACAGAGTCCGTAAACTTTTTGAATTGTAACATCTGAGAGTTCCAATCTAGAGTAAGGGGGAGGGGGTGCCAGTTCTCAAAGCCATTTTCAGGAAATTTAACATTCGCTAAATTCAAATTTTTTCAATTCATGTCACATTTATTTTCATATTGTCGAAAACACAGCATTACATATACAATGTAATAGCGTACAGAGTAGTTATAAACAGTCAAAGAAAATGAACAGTATGGAGGCCAAATTGATAAGCTGAGGCTTGTAGTAATCAGCCTGTTGACAGGCAGAGGCAAAGATAAACGGACAAACAGAGGACATTCGAATTGGAACAAAAACAACTTACAAACAACAATGCTTAACTAAAGTGAACATTTGATGTATATATGAAAAAGTACAAAATGAAGGTATACCTGGCAAAGCATTCAATGGAAAGAAAGCTATGTTTCCATGAATATCCATGGAGCATGCATAGTCTTCTAAATAATGGAATTCTCTGAATAGTTGTTTCTAAATGTTAACGTATTGACCAGAGTTTTGGTTACAGCAGTTAATGACCCAATTCACCGGACATCACCATCATAATAATCTTTGATGCACCCTTTTGGTGGGCATTGTCACTGCGTTACTCGGTGAAGTGCGCACCCATGGTGAAGCGACGTAAACACGTAAACATATCGCCCACCAAAATGGTGATTGGGCACAGTCACCGCGTGTGACGTGAGTGCAAGGGATCAGTAGTGGAACTTTTGTTCTCTTTGAAAGTTGTGACTCTATGGAATAATAATCATAAAATAATAATAATGGAAACTTTTAAAGCGTTGGTATTTGCCGCAAGCGATGCTCATGGTGCTGCTCTAAAAAATAAAATAACAAAAGTATTATCACATAAATAGAAAATAAAGTTAACAAATTGTCTGCTAGGGTCAAAACGTCAGGCCATGAACTATTGTTTACATTTAAATCATAGGTCCTTTTGTTAAGCAGTTTGCAACAACCAATTCTATTTTTTGATCCATCATATCAATCAAAGTATTTATATATGAACTTGAAATTTGAGGCTCACAAACTTAAAAACTTGCATCACCAGCATTGTAGTTTTCATTGAATTCATTTAGTTTAAAAAAAGCATTTATTTTTTAAGCATATAGGCCTAACAAGATTTTATTTATCACTGTTATCTTTCTTATATTTGTTATTTTCACAGCACAACATTGTGCTAATAATCACTGTTATATATTTGATGTTGTTTTGTTTTTCCCAGCACAGTATCTATGTTGTACTAATAATCATTGTTATATATCAGATATTATATTTTTACAGCACATTATCTATGTTATACTAATAATCACTGTTATATCAGATATTGTTATTTTTCCAGCACAGTTTCTATATTATACTGAATCACTGTTATACATATCAGATATTGTTATTTTTTTAGCACAGTTTCTATAATTTACTAATACTCACTGTTATATATCAGATTTTGTTATTATTCCAGCACATGATCTGTAATAAGTATGTTTTTAAGCGTTATATGATTTAAATTATTATAATTTGTGTGACTTGTACAATGATATGGATTTGTAATCTAATAAAAAAAATATATACCACAATTTCAAAAGAAATTGACTGCATAGAACTCTCATGGGAGAAGCTGAGTATTGTATTGCGAGTGAGTTTCACTCGACCTTCTTCAACAATATAATGACGTTTTCTATGACTGCCCTGTTCCAATTCTGACCTGTTACATACATTAAGTCAAGGCTCTTCAAATAAACAGAACAACCCCTTCCAAGCAAATGTGATGCTAAACTGTTGCAGTCAAGATGGCAGTGCACAAATTTGACCAAACCCAACTTTTTTCTGGATTTTGGGGTTATTCTACTAAAATAAAAGCCCACAGACAGTTCAGAAGAAGTACATTTACATGTGTGTGTTGTCACAGATGCCAATGTTTTTGTTTGTTTTTTGGTGTTTTTATTTTTTTTTTTGTGGGGGGGGGGGTACAGTATGCTTTTGTGACATATTGTGGGACAACCCCTTCCACTCCCACCTAAACAAGTGATGATATAAAGTAATGCCAATCTGTTGCGGTCAAGGGGGGTGTTAAAAGTTGACCAAATGCAACTTTTTTTCTCTGGAATTTATAGTTTATTCTACTGCAAAAAGCCCACAGGCAGTCCAGGAGAATTACATTTACATGTGTGTGGTGGCAACAAATGCCCATGTTGTTTTTTTCTTGACACAGTGTGCTCACTGTTGAAAACTCCAAACCAAACCTCTTCCTGAAATGTCTTGAGACCTTTTGAAGTGGACGGTCTGAAGCTCCAGAAAGTGGTTAGGTTGCCAAAACTAAACACTGCATTCTCCCAGGTTGACCAAAACAACAAGCTGACTGTGAGAGATCGGGGAGTGTGAAAAGAAAAGAGAAGAGCGAGAGTTTCGTGGAACCTATCGTAGGAGCCGAGGAGGAGAAAAAAAGACCTGATTCCCAAAGCACCTCATCTAAGCAAGTCTTGGGCTTTGTTGACACTAAGAGGACGTCTCATACCTTCTTCAGTAAGCTGCCTTCAAGACAGGGTTAACGTTCTCCTCCTGACTGCTCATCAACCACCGCCGGAGAGGAAAGCGACACTATCTCCAACGGTGCCGGATAGACAAGATAATCGGATTCAACTTCATTTGGTAAGTTGAGCAAATCCTTTGCTATTATTAAGTCGATTTGATGTGTTGTTATTTTATGAAGTGTCCTTATTCTATGTGATAATTGGAAAGGAATTGTGACACAGTGTAAGTTCGGACATGTTTCTTTAAAGGCACTGGTCACCTTTGGTTAATGTCAAAGACCAGTCTTCTCACTTGGTGTATCCCAAAATATGCATGAAATAACAAACCGGTGACAATTTGGACTCAGTTGGTCAGTGAAATTGCTAGAGCCTGTGTTTCACCAAATTTGTGTGCTTTAAGATGCAAAGTATAATGCTTCAAGCCTGAAGTCTTTTAATATTTGAATGAGAAATGACCTCTATCTATTAAAATTTATTTTACTTCAGAGGGAGCTGGGTATCACAATGTTTTACAATCTACAGCTCTCCATTGCTCATTACCAAATACAATTTTATGCAATTTTTTTTGGAGTAAATACCAGTAGTGTCTAGTGCCTTTCAGTCTAGTGGGCATGGCTTTTGGGGCAGCATTTTTACAAAGGCATTCTATTTTTTTTATGATCATGAATTTATCCATTCAATTAAATCATTACGATTAAAATTGATTTTAGGAACTGTTTGATAGAAGAAGTAAACAATAAAACTTACCTGAGAAAATCTTGCCACGTTTTTGAGATATTGCTGACAATCTGTCATAACGCATCTCAGTTTCAAATTTATGGGCATAAAAACTGATAAAAGTGAAATATTTCTCAAAATGCTTGGTACTATCAAAAGCTGTTGTATGCTTCTAACCTAAAGTTTTACTGCCGTTATTTTTTAAAGGACGTAACAGAACTGGTATGAAACAAAAATCGTGAAGATCACAGATTTACATAAAACTTACAAGGTCTAATGAAGATGATAGTAGAAAACATCCCTTGAAATATTTCTGTATAAAATGTCATATTTGATGAGAAATAAATAATCTATCTTCACATTTGGAGTTTATGGCTCAGTGAGCGTTTTATTCATTTTTTTATTTTGGCAACGATGCAATGCAAATTTGTAATCGGTTTGTTACTATTCTGTCGTGACTCAGATGACCGATCGATCTCAAACTTCTACAGGTTTGTCAGTTCATGTATATGGTGGATTACATAAAGTGTGTACACTGCCAGCAACTGTTTGGTTAGCAAAAACCAATTCTGTAATGTTCCTTTAAGACTGATTACCAAACATATATCCTTCTCCCACAGGTACAATTGTGTAAATTATATGTTTGTGCTGTTGTATAGAAGTTGATGATTGATTTGCACTCTGCTATGAACTGTTATAAGGACACTTCAAACTTTGAATCACGCATAACTACAGAATTCTCAAGGTTTCCTGCAGTAGTAATACAAATAATAATAATAGAGGCTTCTCATATAGTGCTCATATCCTTGACTCAGTGGACTTGACTCAGTCACCTGCGTCAAGTCCTACTCCGAGTCACTTAGTTTGAGTCCAAGTCAAAAGTTTGCTTACCAGAATAAGGTTACCTGCCGAACTACCATTTCTTGGTACAGTTTTTGACTGGTGTCCTGCTCATTTCTGCTTAGCAAAAAATTGTTAAGCCATGTTTTCTGCTTAAGCAGCTCTGTGAAATTTGGCCCTGTAGATGACGTGATCACTATTGATTGCAAACGAAATGTCTCAAAATAAGAATTGGAAAAAGACGGAAATGTAGTTTTTATCATGAACTCATTCTTAAATGAATCAACTGATCAAAACAAAATATTATAAGTTACACAGAAGCGCGAGTGGAATATAGGAAAAAATATAGCGCTTCTGCGACGCATATCCAATAGGCACGCGTGTTATAATGTATTTATCTTCCAGTCTCACGTGCAACGCGCAAAGTCTAAAAAATGCAGAATGTTATTTCGCGACGAACAGCATGCGCGCGAGAAGTTTAGAATGTAATTTTTGTGCTGTCCGTATGCAGAGCGTGACGCATTGACACTCACAAACTGTCGCAAACTGGAAGATAATGTTTCATAATGAACCAAAACAAGTTTGAATATTGTCAATTGTCAGAAATCTTCTTTCAAACAAATTTAATTAAATTCAGTTCAGTTCAATATACACTTCAATACTTCCATGAATTTTCTTTTTGACAATTACAGGTACTACGAAGTAAAGCAAAACAAAAGTCAAAACATTGCCTTCCTGGTAAAGCATTATACACCTCATCACCAATAAATTGTATTAGTGTTTTCATATTTCCGCTGGGTGTAAATATCTCTTCCTGCAACGAATGGCAATTTAAATCTAAGGGTATTTCTCAGATAAGAAATCCATGTATAATTCATGATGGCATGACTTGAAGCAAAAGCTCATCTCACAGTGTCGCTTTACACCCTGCAAAGCCACCCGTCTTATTCATAACACTCTTTGTTTGAAGTCTTTTAATGATTCCAAAGCCCACTCTCATGACACCAGATATTTTTCCCCCACGCCAATCCTTCGGGGAAAACTTGCCGTCTTTTTTACATCTTTATTTTCAGGGTTCACTATGCATGCCTGTCATCGAACCACAAAATGTGAATTTTGGAGTGGGTTTGATATAAAACTTCTGCAATAGTCATTATTCCTTAAAAATAGTATATTTGTAGTTTCCCTAGCAGGGGGGCCGTACAGGTGGTTTTCAACACCCAGTGGAAACCTGCCCTACCTTTACTGACCCATGTCTCCTACTCACTTACCAAACTCCACAAAGATCCATTTGTTACTTCTGCTAGAGAAATTAGGACAAATCTACATCAGTTTTTCTGGCCGAGTGGTAATTCGGCAGACATTTGGTAGACTAGGTGGTGAGACCATGCACGCCCCCCATAGACATTTTGAAAGCTGTATCACCTTGAAGCGAGGGACTCATGAAATTAAAGAAATTAAAAAATGAGTGTTGCCAAGAGTTGATTCTCAAAGCAGATGTTACTTTTGATATTTTTAGCCAAATAAAAAACAGGATATTGTTGTGAGTTCAGATAGTTTCTATAATAACTTGTAGCTGCCGTGCCACAACAATAACACTATTTCCCCCATGTAGTGGTGAAACTCACAATAAAGGGTATTGTGTGAGTTACTGGTCCAATGTTATCAACCATTCGATCTATGTTTCTCTCTATAGTCGAACCTAACTTCACTTCAAGATAGATGTTTTCTTTTCTTCTTAACACACCGAGTCGAGTTTCTAGACTGATTTTGAGCCGGCCTATTTGCTAAACCCACTATGTCAACTTTCCCGGCAATGAGGTTCCGTTTATTTTGATAGACGAGAGGGTTCTTCCGTACGAGTATTGATTCTGAACACAATGCTTTTTTTTTTTTCTCGGTGTAGACACAAATATGGTTAGTCGCCATGGAAATCATTGATTGTCACATCGGGTTTCCATTTTCCAATCAAAACGCTTTGAGCAACCGTATAAAGTTTTATGTTTTCCTTTTTCGTCGAAGAAAAATATCATAGCAGGGAATTGATTACATATCTCACAACAGAGTTTTTACATCACAGAAATTTGTATTATACCCTTAAAGTTTTGTTAACCTCGGACTACTTTAATGAAAACGCCAAAACTTTATTTTTATTATCATTAAAAAAAAATGCTATAAAAAACCTCCACAACAAAGGTCTGTTAGCTTATTCTTGGAAAACAACACCTTACTGCAATGATAATGTTGACGCGTAAAGACGCGTCTTTGGAACTGAGAAGTCTCTTCAAAAAAATACCTCCGTGGTAAAAAGAATACAAACCAAGACAAGTTTTCAAAAGAACATAATCTACCTGGCAAGTAGATACACACAGTGTTATCGCAAACCGCATTATGCAATGCCTGGAGTCCCAGGTTCATTTCTTAGTTGGGCAGCTGCTCATTTTTTTTCTCAAGAATTGAGCTTGTTGCCAACGAATTAACATGATAAAAAAAAACTACCCGCCACTTCAGCCAGTCTCATTTTTTTCTCTTCAAATTTCCCCGAAGTGCTTCAGGTTTTATTCATTGAGTGAAACTTGTCACATCCAGTTTTCTTGTATTGTTGCGTGCATCATTCATTTGATGTGGCAGTCGCAACAATCTTATCATGGTGTAATAGTGTTTTACACACCAGGGAGAAAACGTTCCATAGAAAAGCCTGGTCTTGTTAAAGCATTCTTTTTTTAGTATTATTGATGGTTTATTAAAATTGAACTTGTAGCCAATGGCTAAATTGCGTCAATATATACATGTTATACAGTAATATATTTTAAAATTAAACATAAGGGAATGCACAAAAGACGAATTGCAACATGCGTCATCGTCCGCCATCCTTGATGAATGTGAACACGTGAAGAGCCATCACTGGCTGAGAGTCGTGCGTAGCACGTACACACTTTGAAATCCATTGTTACATCAAAGATGGCGGCCAACGACGCGCATCGCAATCCGTCTATATATTAAAACGGAAATGTTTAACCGACCGCAACAACACACAAGAAAAAGAAAAAAAACATTAAAATACCGGAGAACTCTACATACAGGCAAGAAATTTAAATAACATTTGAAAATCAAAACATATTAACACATTAAGGACTACACAAACTATGTCCAAACCCTTTAAAGCAATGACAAAAAAAGGGATGAACAATTTAAAAAATTAGACAAACTATACAGACAACAGGCGAAAAACAATTTTCAATACAGGTGGAAAACCATTCTTTACTGGTTTTGTGTATCAACATTTTCTTTGACTTTCTGGAAAACTAAGTCCTGCATACATAATGTCTCCAGGCGATGACTAGTCAAAACGTTGAGACCAATTACAACTCACCCCGTGGTAGCGAATCTAATAACAAGAAGTCCCCTCGATCCACTAAGCAAAAAAGAGTAGTCCCGGTCGATTTCCTACCTGTCGCCCAGTTAGTAGTTGAAAAGCAGGCAACTGACGGTTCTTTTCAGAACTGAGAAGTTTCCTGAATTCCGAAAAAGTTACTCTGCTGTACTTTGATATAAAGTGAGACAGTTCTCTAAAGAACATAATCTACGTAGCAAGTAGATACATCGCAATCCACACATGTATTGATACCTCACCATGCAATGTCTCAAATCCCATATGCATAATCAACTTTATTTTCACAGTGATTGTTTTTAGATTTCTAAAAAAGCTTCAGTGATTCTGCTCGGTCTACTGTTTTTTACAATTCAAATGTCGGGGGGGGGGGGCTGTTCAAACCGAAAAGCGCAGAAACTCAAATGCCAGTTTGTTAGCCTGTCAACTGGTTAAAAAGTATTTAACAGAAATCAACTTGGAATATGGTCTTACAAGTTCAAACCAGGGCTAACACAGGTTTGGTTAATAAAGCCCTTGATGCAAACAGATGAAAGAACAAGACTGTGGTGTGGGGCAGTTAAAAAGAAAAAAGATTACAATTTCTTAATTTGTGCATTGTCTTGTCAGCCCAGCTTTTTAGCTTTAGATCTTGAGATATCGTGAGATTTGAATACTGAGATTTTGAGATTTTTTTTTTCAAATCCAAAGGGCTTTCACTGACCTTTCTGAAAGCTTACCTTTGTAACAGTGATATGGATTTATATTGAATATTATAAGTAGGGAAGCATTGAGTTACAGATTGGGAAAAGCAGGATTATGCTCAGTGATAGAGTATTTTGAACGGAAGTAAACGACTCCCCCTCAAAAGGACAGAAACGAAAGGTGAATAGCCTCAAAGTCAGCTCATTTTAATTACACTCGGAAAAACAACAGCTAAATAATAAAGCCACATACTGATCTGGTGAAGAAAACTCACTATTAGTATTAATAACAATAATAATAGTAATAATAAAGACATTTGTAAAGCGCCAGAATCTCCTGTAATCCTTTTCACAGTTTCTGGCATACCCAGCAGGACAAATGGCACAATTGTTGAGCCATATATATATTTTTCAGGAAGCGCAAACAGCTGCGCTTTAATTACAAACTCTAATTGTAAGAGCTGTTTCCATAGGGTCTCATGGGAAATCTAGTTTCCTGTCTTCACACTGTTGGTTATTATTATTACTATTATTATTTATTCGACCAATACAAGGTACAACAAACAAGTTACAGTAGCACAAGACAGAGCATTAACGGGGGAATAAAAACAATTATAAAAAAGCAAGAAGTAAGGAAAATAAATACAGAATTAAATAAAGGAATAAGTAAGGTTAAATTAAATCAACTTAAATAAATTATTTGAAAAAGAAAACAAAAGCAAAAAATAAACACAATAAGAGGGCGGCTGAGGGCGGAGCATGCAGGAGGAAAACAGAACCAAATGGGAACGACAACCAGAAGGGATACAAAAAAAGACAAAGCATGCGGGTCAGGTGTAACAAAAGTAAACCAAATTACTGTTGCTTGGAAGCATGCTGCCCCACACATGACCAACAAACACAATGAACTCAGAAACAACAAAAGGGAAGGGAAACCAAACAGGGGATCGTTCACGACCTGCATGCAAACAAATTGAACATCTATTACGCTGTGTGGTTTAAACAATGATCCTTAAGGAGGCGGAGAAATGTCATAAGAGGACAAATTACAGCAGCTTCGCGAATGACGGGTGGTATTGTGTCCCACAATCTGGGAAATCGATGGGAGGGTGAATGGAACAATGAGTCGGTACGAGCTGAAAGATGGCGGAATGTGAGTGAGTCAAGATGACGAGGATTAATGAAAACCCCGGTAAGAATGGATTCGCAGTGAGCAGTGCCATGTAAAACCTTCAACACAAAGGCACTGAGCAAGTAATTACGCCTGTTAGTTAGAGGATGCCAGTGAAGGAACTTCCTCTCTTCCTTTGAGACTGGTCAACTTGAAGGTTTTTTGCTCGTTTCTGTCAAAGGAAATTTGCCTTAGTACAGTTATCTGATGATGCATAATATTGTTAGTAAAATTGTATTAGTTGGAGCCTGTTCATGTATACCACAGTCTGGTGTACATTTTGTTCTTGGAGTGTGGCTTAGTGTCAAAATTGCACCTATTATTAATTGCTTAGTCGAGTTGTGATCACCGTTTTTCAACTACTCATGGTGAATCATGCCGCAACGACTACTAGAAAAATAGACTACCTACTTGATGAACCAACTGTGAAACACAATCGGACATCAGTGACACAATCCCAAAATCTTTTTAGCGTGAATTTTACTTTATTGCGCGCCTGCAGCAAACACTATACCTCAATGGTGCATCTTGGGAACTTACCAAAATTAGTTGGGACTAGTGTTAAACTTGCAGTCACAACGATTTGAAGCGCGACTAGTCGAGGAGTAAATTTCATTAGTCGCACAGGCTTTAATGCAAGTCAACCACTTTAAGTCAACCTCTTGCATTTATGCAAAATGCAACACTGACTCGCACTTTTTCACGCACAAAGAACAGCTATCGTCCAATCATGCGCCTCCTTTGGCCTAGGCGAGGGCGCATTTTGACCCCTGTGAGGGTGTTTTTATAGCGTGTGACGTCACAGGCAAGGAGTCTATAGTCAACCACCTCTTCATAAGAGGAGGAGGGAAGGGAACGGACTCCATCTTTCCCAATGATTTATGCCCAAGCATCCCGGGTAGTACCAAACCCTATTCTGCAAATATTTATACAAATGTCTCTCTGCACTTGTTTCCTGTCTCTGTTTATTTTCTTGAAGGATGCAAGAGTACTTGTTGGCCGAGTTTTGTTTGTTGAAGAACAAGTGAGTTTACTTTGTCACTGTAAATCGCTCTTGTTTTGTTTTTGCTGGGTATTTAAAAATCTTTTTTTTTTCGGGTGGGGGGTGGTGGGGGGGATGATGCAATTAAGGCGGCGTAGTGGTATCTTTCCTTGCCTTCCCCCTCTAGGTAAAACGGGGGTGGGGAGGGGGGGGGGGGGCACGGATTTGGGTTTTCAGTCCCTACCTGATTGCGTGGGTTTTTCCTTTTTCATCCCCTATCTTAAACTGACACTTCCTTTTCTTGTCTTCTCTCAAGTGGGTTCTTGGCTAGTGTCGTAGGGTGATACAGTTGGCTTTTCTGAGAGTCCTTGACTTCACAACCAAATACTCAAGAAATGAAAATGAATCAACTTTATAACACACAAATTGAATAAGAATGATTTACCTCTGACTGCGGGTTCATTAGGACTGCATAGGAGAACATGCTCCTTCGCTGCGCTCATACGCATGAGAAACAGTTTCAATTTATTGTAGGACACACAATAAAACACACTTGGAAAACATTATTTGGTTTCAGAATTTATTGAATCATGGGAGTGGGCCGTTGTTAGGACTGCATAGGAGAACATGCTCCTTGGTTGCCCGGGGGTAGATTTCACAAAGACTTAAGACTTAGTCTTATCTCGAGTTAGGATAAGTCTAACTTCGGACTAGCCGTGAGTTTTTTAATACCAGTTTGGACTATCTTTGTGAAATCAACCACCGATTCCCTTTAGAAAGACCATTTTTGTTGTTGCTGGTTTTCTCCCTCTCTTGTTTAAAAAAGTGTTGTTTTGGGGGGTATGTGTGGAGGTTTTGGGGGGTTGTTGCTCATTCAGTCAATTTTTAATTCACTCTTTTTTGTTTATCCAATTTTAAAGGTGTTTTTGCACTCTCGCTTGTACTTCATGTCCCCATCTTGTATCAGGCTTTTTAAGGTTTTTTCCCTTCAAATTTTAAATTTTAAGTGTTTGTTGTTAATCTGTGTATAATATTTTCCGCATTTTTAGCAGTTTTTGTTTGTTGTGTAATTAATCTATTACCAATTCCAATAAATGGATGAAAAACATCTTTTTAGAAGTTTTAATGGACATTCCTAATGAATATATTCAAGAACTTGATCATATCTGTTTTGACTGTGAATCAAATTCATCCCCGACAATCATAATAAACCATTGTGAATGGATGAATGACAATGTTTTTAAATCAATAATGACAAATTCCAATTCTTTCCTGTGACAGTTCCTCATTGATAGCTATTTTTCAGAATGCTTCATAAATTGTTTACAAATGAAGATATCCTACCTAATTTACGCTAATTTGTCAATTTAATTATGTGCAGTTCATTACACAAGCAATACCTTCCCTTTAAAGGCAAAATATACATTTGTTTTTTAGATTTGTAGGATTGTTTTAATCCTATTGAAGATGTATACAGTGAAAGTAACAAGTGAAAGTTTACAAGTGAAATTAGAATTTCACAATTTCTTCATTAGGGTTCCCTTGACCGATGAGAAAATGCCTTGGTGCCCTTAAAATGTTCAAGTAGAAATTTACAATTTCCTCATAACCCTTTACCATGGAGAAAATGCCTTGGTGCCCTTGAAATGCTCAAGTAGAAATTTAAAATTTCCTTATAACCCTTTGCCAAGGAGAAAATGCCTTGGTGCCCTTGAAATGCTCAAGTAGAAATTTACAATTTCCTTATAACCCTTTGCCAAGGAGAAAATGCCTTGGTGCCCTTGAAATGCTCAAGTAGAAATTTACAATTTCCTTATAACCCTTTGCCAAGGAGAAAATGCCTTGGTGCCCTTGAAATGCTCAAGTAGAAATTTAAAATTTTTCTCATAACCCTTTACCATGGAGAAAATGCCTTGGTGCCCTTGAAATGCTCAAGTAGAAATTTACAATTTCCTTATAACCCTTTGCCAAGGAGAAAATGCCTTGGTGCCCTTGAAATGCTCAAGTAGAAATTTACAATTTCCTTATAACCCTTTGCCAAGGAGAAAATGCCTTGGTGCCCTTGAAATGCTCAAGTAGAAATTTACAATTTTTCTCATAACCCTTTACCATGGAGAAAATGCCTTGGTGCCCTTGAAATGCTCAAGTAGAAATTTACAATTTCCTTATAACCCTTTGCCAAGGAGAAAATGCCTTGGTGCCCTTGAAATGCTCAAGTAGAAATTTACAATTTCCTCATAACCCTTTACCATGGAGAAAATGCCTTGGTGCCCTTGAAATGCTCAAGTAGAAATTTACAATTTCCTTATAACCCTTTGCCAAGGAGAAAATGCCTTGGTGCCCTTGAAATGCTCAAGTAGAAATTTACAATTTCCTTATAACCCTTTGCCAAGGAGAAAATGCCTTGGTGCCCTTGAAATGCTCAAGTAGAAATTTACAATTTCCTTATAACCCTTTACCAAGGAGAAAATGCCTTGGTGCCCTTGAAATGCTCAAGTAGAAATTTACAATTTCCTTTTAACCCTTTATTAAGGAGAAAATGCCTTGGTGCCCTTGAAATGCTCAAGTAGAAATTTACAATTTCCTTATAACCCTTTACCAAGGAGAAAATGCCTTGGTGCCCTTGAAATGCTCAAGTAGAAATTTACAATTTCCTTATAACCCTTTACCAAGGAGAAAATGCCTTGGTGTCCTTGAAATGCTCAGTTTACAATTTCCTTAATCATAAAAATAATAACGGGTATTTAGAAACGCTCCCCATATAAAACTATATCACAACGCTTACAAAACTGAAAATGCACAATAAACAACAAAATCTTATCGAAAAGCTACAAACACAATGTTTGAAAAGCATGAGAAAAACAGAAAAGCTAAACAGGGAAGAGATGTGTTTTCAGAAGTTGTTTAAATTGGTCTGTGGATTTTGCGGCTTTAAGGAAAGACGGGATATTGTTCCATTATGTGGATGCAGTTACAGTGAATGTGCGATCATAAAGTTGTATACCTAATAACCCTTTACCAAGGAGAAAATGCCTTGGTGCCCTTGCCCTTTCAAAAACAAGCAGGTCTGCCTTCCCTTTAAGTGCTATAATGAAATTGACCCAGTCAGTTGTCATTTATCATTCTTCATTCTCCTTATAAAAAAAATAGAGCGAGGCCAGGCTCTTCGGGATCACAATGAGGCCGGCCTCATAGACAAAATCAAATCAAATGCAAATCCTTTTTAAAAAGAAATTCGGTTAAACTTGTAAGCTTGTTTCCCTCCCCCTGCTAAACAAGTCCGGGTTCATGCATTCATCAGTGGCTCTAAGCAAAAAAAGTTGAGAAAGAAAGAAAGGCAAAAAACCAGATTCATATTGTTTATATTTATGTTATTCATGATGTTAGACATGTGTAGGCCTATATGTAATCTTTTGAAAGAAAACAAATTCTGTCAATTTCCAACCATTGCTGTTTTTCTTGAATAGTTGTCTGGGTTCAAGCATAAAACTAAAATGCCAAGAAAAAAAATCTGAACTTGTGAGAGGGAAAAAAAAGCAACAAAAACCGTTTGATGTTTTTTACATTATTGATAATAAACATGTATTGTAAGGTTGGTGGAGTCGTCCATGTAGCAATAATTTCTTGTTACAGGATTTTCAGAGGGAGTTTGGTGCACCGGTGTATGATTTTTCCTGTCTGCTTTGTATTTGTTTTTAAGAAGTTTTTTTAAACAATGTTTCTTTTAAAAAAATTGACGTTTTTTTTTCTTCTTCAATATTATTATGTCGGCATACAAGCCGCCCGGCGAATAAACCGCAGGAGTTCTTGAAAACAAGTCCGGGTTCGTCCATTCATCTAGTAGGTCTGAGCATAACATTAAAATTCCAAGAAAAAAAGTAAAAAGAGGAAAACAACAAATGTGATGTTTTTTTACATCATTCATAATAAACATATTTACAGCTGTAGTCTTTTGAAAATGAGATTCTGTTAATTTCTAAATATCGCTTTACTTAAAAACAAGTCTTGGTTCATGCATTCATAAAATAAAATTAAAATGGCAATTAAAAAAGTCCCAAATAAAGGAAGAAATAAAAAATTTAATGTTTTTTATTATTCATGATAAACGTTGTATCTGTAATCTTAAAGCCATTGGACACTTTCGGAACAGAACAAAAAATTGAAAGTTTGCAGATTTACAAATAACTTACAGGGTTTACAGAAGGTAATGGTGAAAGACTTCTCTTGATATATGTGACCATCCACCACCAATGGGCTGTAAAGTTGACACTTTTACTGTTATGGGCTCAATGCATTTTTGGAGAGAGTGTGTAATCAGCTTCAAAATGATACCATCCACATTTAAATCAGATATTTCTTGACAAAGTTATGATTTCTCAAAGCCACCTACTTTTTTATTCAGATTTCTCAAAGATTTCTTGAAAACCCAAACAATTTAATAGGCTCTGCAATGTGCAAGTGCAACTTTACAGCCCATTTGTGGTGGATGGTCACATATTATTCCATGAAATGCTTAAGTTTTTGAGAAAACATTAAAACATTATCCATTCTTGATATCGAGATTTACGGATTTATTTTAAACACATGTCATGACACGGCGAAACGTGCAGAAACAAGGGTGTGTTTTCCCGTTATTTTCTCCCGACTCCGATGACTGATTGAGCCTAAATTTTCACAGGTTTGTTATTTTATATAGAAGTTGTGATACACAAAGTGTGGGCCTTGGACAACACTGTTTACCGAAAGTGTCAAATGGCTAAAAAAAAATTAAAAAGGTTTAGTGGTTTTTATATTGTTCATGATAAACATAAAGAAATTCTGTTATTTTCAAAAGGTATTTTTTCTTTTAAAGACAAGTCCAGGTTCATGCATTCACATCTGTGTCTGTCTATAAGCATAAAAAAATTAAAAAGCAAGAAAAAAAAGTCCCAATCAAAAAAAATATATAAAAAAAAGAAAACGTTTGATGGTTTTTATATTCATGATAAACATGTATCTGTAATCTTAGCTCAAGCAGACTGCTGTCAGACCCTGGGAATTCCAGCCTGTCGAACGAACGCCCACGTAATGAGAAATCTCTACATGGCATTCTCACAACATGTCATTCTCCCTTGTAATATGTTATACCCTGGTAAAGAAGTATTCGGTGTGATACTTCGGTTGGGGAGGTGGGAGCCACGAAGCAGACTGGGGAGCCACGAAGCAGACGTGCTTCTGTTTTGTTTAAAGGGTTTGTGTACTTTTTGTACGACACAAAACACAAACCTCCACAGATTTACATTTAACTTACACAATTTAAAGATATGATGGTAGAAAGCTTCCCTTAAAAAATATTACATGATGAGGTGCTGTAGTTTTTGAGGAGTGAGTAAAACAGTTTCGAGAAAATAATTTTCGCTCAACAGACAAATATTATTTTGGCGGCTCTCATGCAAACATTGATATGGGATTTTCATTTTCTCTCTCAATAACTTGACGACTTCCATACCCAGTGAGTAAGGATTCATGTCATAGCCAAAACCACAAAGGGTACTAAAACTTAAAATTAGTGCCAATTTAAAGCCATTGGACACTTTCGGTAAACAGTATTTTCCAAAGGCCCACACTTTGTTTATCACAACTTGTATATAAAATAACAAACCTGTGAAAATTTAGGCTCAATCGGTCATCGGAGTCGGGAGAAAATAACAGGAAAACCCACCCTTGTTTCTGCACGTTTCGCCGTGTCATGACATGTGTTTACTATCCGTAATTCTCGTTGTCGAGAATTGATAATTGTTTTAATGTTTTCTCAAAAAGTAAAGCATTTCATGGAATAATATTTCAAGAGAAGTCTTTTACCATTACCATCTGTAAACCCTGTAATTTATTTGTAAATCTGTAAACTTTTATTTTTTTTCTGTTCCGAAAGTGTATAATGGCTTTAAGGCCGAGTTAATTAAAGAGAAAACATTAATTATGCATTAAACATATGAATTTTCAAAACAATCCCACACCAATAATTGTCTGAGAAGTTGCGCAGCTGATATATTTTGTTTCAAAGGCCTTACCGTTGTATCTACCTGGCTTTTGCAGTCCGCTTCGTACCCGAGTGATTTTGATATTAATGACTGCACCGTGACTTCGATTATGACCTACATCCGTGCGTTTTTAACCCACCTTTAATTATAGAATTTCTGGTAATACTCCCCCACTTTCCTCTATAATACTGTCTTACGCCCAGCAAAGGGGGGTTATGTGTACTAAACGAAGCTTGTATTCCACAATGTAGGTTGACTTAGGATCAATTATGTGTTCACTGCATTTAATATTCAGGCGTTAAGTGCATCTGGGACGGGGGACAAAATGGTTTACTTCCGACATGGCCCAAAGATTGGTGCTGGATTTGCTTTTACCACGGCCATTTCTTTTTTTGCCCCACTGATGTCCGTTCTTCCTTGTCAAATATGACAGATAATCTACAATGATTGGGGGCTGGTTTAATGCTCACAGCATGTTCTTAATGGATCGGACAACAATAACATTGTAATCAAAATATTGATAAGCGCAAAGTGCAATTTGCCGTGGATGACTGACACAATAACAGGACATAATTCAAAACAAAGTGAGGTGTTTTTTTGTAATGTTTTTTTGTGTGAAAAACTTCTAACATTAATACTCTCTGATGGGTCGAATATGAAGATTGCGAGGGTTGTCTCGAATAAAAATAGACTTGTTTTGGACAAGTCTGTGTAAGTTATGTGGGAGTTTTCTTAGAATTTTTTTTTTTCTAATACGAAAATATTGTATTCTATATTTAGCAGAAGCGTTTGAAAAGTTGTCATAAATAAATTTTGTTGTATTACTCTAAGGCACTAATCTGTACTAAAAATAAACACTCTAAATAAGAATAATATTTACAAATATATAAAGCAAAATACATAAATAAATTTGTTTCATTCATTTGGTTTTGCTTGAAGGCACTAACTTGTGCTAAAAGTACACACTCAAAGTTGTATGTAGATTAATATTGACAAATATACCGATAATAGGTATCAAGCCTGGCCTATACATGGAGATAGATTCTGACTATTTTTTTAAAACTCTAGTTATCCGAATCTAAAATGGAATTTTGTTTTTAAACTCAACATTATTAACTCAACAAATTAAATATTGTAATGATTTTTACCCCACAATTTCACCCTAGATACTTAGAACAATTTACACAGCGTGGGAGAAAGCTATGGGCAGTCGTTATTATTTGCATGAAGAATGAACTGATTTACATTTGAAACGCTCAATTATCATGAGATAAAAATCAATGTGGCCTGTGCCCCCCCCCCCCCCCCCCCATTTCCCTTGAAATCATTGATTTAGAGACAGGCTGGAAGCAATTCACACTAGTCATACATTTTGTGAGATATTATTGTGTAAAGGTATACATAATATGACTGTGTTTTTTATTATTATTGAACCATAGTGTTTGCCAGGGGGGTGTCTGGTTGTCTTTGTGACAATTGGGTCTACAATGCCCAAAAGTAAAACAAACAATTGTGGAAAACCCTACTATGAGAGGAGAATGATTGTAAAATGCTGTTTGGAAATCGTGTTAGCCATCGGGGTATATGTCTGGTTAAGATATTATTTTGTAAAGGTATACCTACTCTGTTTTTTTATATTTTGTATTATTGTTCGTTATCAAGTAAGGTTTTATGCTAATAATTATTTTGAGTAATTACCAATACTGTCCACTGCCTTTAACAAGCATGATCCTTAAATTTTTTTGGTTTTTTTTTCCCCTTGGGATACTCTTTTAGACTTTGAACTATATTTTCTCGAAAAAAATCTTAAACAAAATTGATGTACACTATCCGCCCTGATACTTCATGGAGGCAACAAACACGATTGCCTCCTTGCCCCCTGATCTACGCCTGTGCCCTTAAAATGCTCCAGTAAAAAATTACATCCCTCTTTACCTAAGAGAAAATATTTTGGTGTCCTTTCAAAAACGAAGATTACAGGCCTGCATGATTATCCCATATTGACCCTACAACAAAAAACCTTTCGTTCATGTACAATTAAGCACAAATTTGACTGTAATTGAGAAACAAAATCACCTGTCAAAAAACATTGTGCAGATGTGTAACACTTAACCTTGGAAAATCTTTCAGTCTTTCAATACTTCAATTGCAATGTCCTCAGCTTCATCTTTTTTTCCTTCTCTTCATACTTTTTGGTCAAAGGTAAGCTATCATTTCCTTTGCTTCCCTGTTGCCATGGGAACCAAAGAGTACAGGTTGTTGTGTTGATTCAGAATCCGCATCATTACCCCCCCCCCCCCCCCCCCGTGTTAAAAGTGGACTCTGCCACTGATCTCTCTGTATTTGCAGTGATGATGCTAGATGAATTGTTGTGCTTAATTTTCAGCATTCTATAATCTCTGAAACTGTTTTTTTTCTTCTCTTCTGAAAACAAAACAAAAAACAGAACCAATGTTGAGCTGTTTCGCGGGCTGTATTAATTAATTAATTATAATGTTATATTAGAAAAGAGTATACTCGTTTGTTCGTAGACTCTGAGTTAATTGTTGTACACTCCAGTCGGATTTATGGTACACTTAAATGCACCATTATATAATTGTATTTGCACGTAGCCATAAAAAGAGTTTTTGGCATATTCCATAAACATTAAAGGTGGTTATGTAATGGGGGGGGGGGGGGTTAAATCCCTTTTGTTTATGACCCCAATATGATGAGGCAATACAACAAGACTAGTGACTGTAAGATAATACTGGAGTATACATGCTGGTTGGTGATGTGTTATGTGTAACTGAATCCTGAAACATTATTGCTTGAGCTGGCTAATGTGCATATAGCCCCCGAGGGTATCCAGTTTGAATCAATTCTCCTTCTGACCTGAAGTGTTTGCCGTTTTCCTTCTGCGTATAAAACAAAACAAAAAAACACAACAACAAAAAGATTGGAATCTGTCCACAGGAGGTCAGTGTCTCTTTAAAGGCCTAATAGATGGAGGGGATAAATCCTAACCAAGGCTTTGTTGCAGAGGCTGGTTATTCTAGAGAGTTGTAAAATCTTGTTAGTGTCTGGCCATCTTGATTGAGCAGTCAAGTTCTCTCAGTGCCGCACACGCACAGAGCTGATACTAAAGATGATGCTAGATCCCAATGCAGCCGTATAGTAGTAGCACCGCTGCCGTCTTTTATTTCTTCATTCTAGCCTTCAACGTGATTCAGGGTTGATGACCTATCTCCATACAGCAAACCCTACATGCTATGACGATGTGTGCAAGCATTACCTATGATAGAGACAGATAATACAGTGTGACTACTAGAGATCATCAACATTGAAGCTTGCAGATAGATGGAGCATTTGATGCCATCCTACTACAGACACATCTGCTAATTCATTGGGACTTGTGTGGCGATGTGTTTTCACTGTTAATAACGGAGGAGCTATACATCATTAGTTGGCTCACAGACGAGGGTCGCCATGGGTTACATCACAGCTCCTCTCCATGGTGTTTAAGATAACTCAAGTTTAACATCTGCCAATTTCTCTCTCTCTCTCTAAACTATGGCTGTAGAGTTGTTTTGAAAAATGCTTCATTGTTGACAGTAGGTTGCACTTCAAGTTGCTCTTTAAAAAGAAGAGATGTTTTTGAATCGAAACTGGTCGATATGGCAGATGCTCTCACAACAGTAAACTGACATTTTAACAACGGCGTAAATTTTCTGTAGGCTCAGCGCAACTTCTCTGTTGATTTGCTGCATTGTACAAAGACGGTAAGTTCAATGTTATATAATACTTCCATCGAGGTGAATTTGTAATTTGAGTTTGTATTTATAAAGTCAAGGTAAAACAGTTTATCAATGGAAAAAGGTTTTGAAAGTTTTTGTCCGTGACATGAATCCCTACTCACTGTGAATGAAGATGTATATAATTTACTTTGGCTAAGTTTCAGCTCCATTAGTTGACAAGTTTTTTTGTTTTGTTTTAAGTGAAAATCACATAAAAGGGCAATGTTTTCCGGAGAGTTGCGTATAGATGTATGCGTAAATATCTTGCTAAATTTATTTTCGTCTCCTGAGACGAAAACTATTTTGGTGACATTGTTTTACTCATTTATCAAAAACCACAGCAGCTCAGCAAGTAATATCTTAAGGGAAGCTTTCTATCATCATTATCTTTAAACCATGTAAGTTTAATGTAATTCTGTGGACAGTGTGTTTTGTGTTGTGAATACAAAAAGTACCCAAGCCTTCAATACAGGAAGGGTCACAGAACTCACAAGGTCAATGGTTTACAAGGAATACTTGTATGAGCAAATCATGAAGCACCATTGGATGTCCGGGGAAGATATTGATCGTCAATGTAGGTTCATGATCCTTCCACTCATCGAACTGTCTCCCTTCCACCTTCTCCTAAATGTAAATGTGTTTTGCCTTTAAAAAACACCAATTGCAAGAATTATTCTCATTGTTGTGAAACACTTAGCCACACAATGTATGCTAGCTCCATCCAATAAAAACAAAATTGTCATTTTGCTTTCTCCAGAACATTGAAACGTCGTGTTGAAACTCACGTTCTTTTCAGAACCACCCCCAACTCATTAGATAGTCATTACATGGTTTTACCGCAAACCTTTCTATATCGTATATTTTCCACCATGCACAGTTTCAAATCCTACTTAAAATTTTCATTTGTTTACTGAATGTTTTTAAATGTCAATTTGCATAGTCGGTGAGTAATATTTTTAACTATTGTAATGTTTTAACGTCTGACTTATGCCACAATTCAGCAGTATGCTGCAATGACATTTTCAAACAAAAATGCCTAAACAATAAACGTTTTGAATTTAAATGTGAAAGAGATACTTCAAAAAGTGCGTTAAAGACAAACATGTTTTTATGTCATATACGTCGCTAAAAAAAGTTGCCAAAAATAGCCAATGGCCTGACGTTTTGATTCTGTTTTTACTGATGCTCAGTTGTTTATCACACCATAGCATTATACAGTGAGCAACTCTCCAAGGCATAGACAGTACTGTAGGCATGTAGCAGTTAAATATTGTAATGCACTAGTTAATACAAATGCGTGAAGAAACTGCCACAAGCTAATAGAGCGGCCAGTATTTGTAGTTATCAGAGCATGGGTAAATTTCAAACACTTTGTTTTGCACAGGGCATCTGGTCTTCGTCTCACAGCCCTGTACCTGTATCAAATGAGCATTTATTCTAAAGTCTTATGTATAAATTTAGGAATTCCAGTAGTGGACTTGAGTTACAGTTGCAATTGATGGTGTTCTTTTACTTGTTTATGCCGTAGCTGCATTCCTTATAATACAAGAGTTGAGTTCCAATAGTTACTTTTAAGATAGAGTGGTTCTTTTTTTTGTATTGTTCGAAAATGTAAGCAATACTGCTATCAATTTGATAGAAATATACTGTAACTTATTCAGTGTTGGGTTCACTTGTTAATAATTGAACTCCCCTCCACCCATATATTGATTTACAAAATTAACCATCGGTTGTTGACAATATAAATTTGTGTCCCTACTCGATGCATTTTCAAACATCATTCTCACAAGTTCCGCAGCGGGCCAGTGGTAAGACTGCAGGACTTGCAACTATAACGTTGTGGGTTTGAACTCTACCAAGCTAACCACTAACTTCACAATGACAAGAATAAGTATTGTCCCCTTGTGGGAGTTTGCTTAGTTCCTTTGACGGGAACATCGTCTAAACTAGAAAACAAACAAGAAAACAAACACTTAAACAAACAAACACTTAAACAAACAAACAATGAACGAGTTTTGTCATCTCGTTACTGAATCACAAAATCTTGACTTGTGCGATTCATAATCATCGTTAAACCAATGTTTGTATGAGATAGATTGGCTGTTGCCAGCTTAGAGTTTATATCCCTTGTGGAAGTTTGCTGAATTCCTTTGACGGGAAGATCATCTAAACATGGGGTTCCTCCATGATCTAAACAAGCAAACAAACAAACAAAAGAGTTTTGTCAGATCTAGTTACTGAATCACCATTTCTTGATTTTTTCAATTCGTAATCATTGACGATAGACCAATGTATGTATGAGAGAGATTGGCTGTTGCCAGCTTTGCATTTATATCACTTGTGTGAGTTTGCCGAGTTCCCCTGATGGGAAGATCATCTATTGAGCAAACAAGCTAACAAACAAATAAATTAGTGTTTTTGTTGTCTAGTTACTGAATCACGTTTCTTGAATTGTGCAATTGCAATTCATAATCATAGACGTTAAACCAATGTTTGTGAGAGAGATTGGCTGTTGCTATAAAGCTTCCCGTTTATATCTCCTTGTGGGAGTTTGCTGAATTCCCTTGACAGGAAAATCTTTTTTTTTTAATAAAGAAAACAAAAAACCAAACAAACAAACAAACAAACAATCGGATGAAATATTCTCTTTGCAAAAAGCAATCAATCCAAAAAGAGAGAAAGCTTCAGATGACTATCTCTGAAATCCTATTACACGTACGACAACATGGCGTTTTTTATTTTATTTGGTATGTTGCCGGCAACACTTTTGCAGATGAACTGGTGAAATGTGCCTGCGGACATATCTGTCTAGGCATGGGAGGTTTAATTCCATCGCTTGGCACCACTGCACCTTTGCATAAACTATTTGATTCTTCATACTGTATATTCCATGTGCCCACTCATGACAAACAAGATCTTGAAATGCCTTCTAAAAGTGTTTTAATAAGAACTATACTACCTTACCTTTCTCGTCATTGTTTTCAAATGTATTCACTCTACAGCACCTTCATATCTTCAAGAACTCATTTCTTTCAAATCATCCGCCTATGCCACCCGCTCATCGTACAAACAAAACACTTCATCACATCACCAAAACTAAATCACGCGCAGGAGATCATGCCTTTCAAGCCACTGCTCCCCGGCTCTGGAATTCCCTTCCCCGTAACATCCGGGAAGCCAACACACTGGAACGGTTCAAAAATATGCTCAAAACCCATTTATTTGTTTAATCTGGCCATTTTTTGTTTTTGCTTGTACTGTTTTTTGTTTGTATCTTTGTCTTTGCATTGTTTGTTTCTTTGTATATTGTAAAGCGCTCCGTTCTTTGTGGGGCGCTATATAAATGCTTTCATTATTATTATTATTATTATTATTATTATTATCAACATTTTGAGAGGAAATGTATCCTTTGTGGATCAAGTTTTTGGCCATGACATGAATCTCTACTCTTGAATGAAGAGTACATTAGTATACGGTGTATGTCATATTTACAATTTACCTGTAGAAGTTTCAGCATTAATAGTCGTCAAATTTTAGGGAAAAAAAGGTGAAAATCACAGAGCAATGTTTTCATGAGAGTCGCATGAATCCGTTGTACATACTTAAATAATGTTTGTAGTTTTGTTTCATTTCTCAGTAAGTACATGTAGTATTTGAAGGGAAGCTTTCTACAACCATTATCTTATATTGATAAGTGTCGTTGTAACTCTGTGGAAGTTTGTGTTTTGTGTCGTACAGAAATTAACCAAACCCTTTATGTAACACGTAAACGTTTGGGTGTTACAAGGGTTCGATGATAAATGAAGATGCAGCAAACAATAATATAGATTAGACCCCCCTCCTCCCCTTGATTTGGCAATATCAGACATTTTATAAGTTAATCCGGGGAGGAATTTCATAAAGAGTTAAGACTGGTCTTATCTCGAACTAGGACCAATAACTTAAAGACAGTGGAAACTTTTGGTAATTGTCAAAGACCAGTCTTCTCACTTTGTGTATCTCAACATATGCATAAAATAACCAACCGGTGAAAATTTGAGCTCAATTGGTCGTTGAAGTTGCGAGATAATAATGAAAGAAAAATACACACCCTTGTCACATGAAGTTGTGTGCATTTAGATGGTTGATTTCGAGACCTCATATTCTAAATCTGAAAGTTTGAATGAATGAATGAATGAATGAATGAATGACAGGAAATATTTATTGGCGTTTCCACATGATATACTCTTGACTATTGACAGTATTTAAGTTGGAAACAGTTCTCAGAAAGCTTGATCCTGGTATGGGCTTTCAAATTATAACATCTTTAGCAAATTCTCGGAGAACAATCTACCATATATTTTGTCTTCAAGTTTTCAGACGGGAAAACATATTAAATGTCTGACTTGGTGTATCCCAATATAAACATAAAATAACAAATCTGCAAAGTTTTTTGACTCAATGACCATGCAAGTGATTAATGAAAGAAAAAAAACAGCCTTGCTGCATAAAGCCCGGTTCATACTTCCTGCGAATGCGAATGCGAAGTGAATTTGACGTCACACCCTCCTTTCACAGCGATTGTCGCAAGGGAGTAGAGCAGAGTTCAGCTGCTGCGAATTGCCCGTTGCGAATTTGTGACGTCAAGATTCGCTTCGCATTTGCATTCGCAGGAAGTATGAACCGGTCTTAATGCTTTCAGATGCAGAATAAAAAAGGCTTCAGGCTTGAAGTCTTTTGTTATTTGCGTAACAAATTATCTCCTTTTCAAAATCTACGTTACTTTAGAGGGAGCCGTTCCTCACAGTGTATTATACAGCTCCATTGCTCATCACCCAAGTGAGTTTTATTCTGATAATAGTTTTGGGTAATTACCAATAGTGGCCGGTGCCTTTATTTGTCCATCAAGGAGAGTATCTCAACACCTGATTAGTACACAGTCTGTTCACGCCACCTTTTTATCTTGTGTGTTTATTGTCACAATTGTAAGAGACTGCTCATCCAGCCCAGGAAATTAAAAATTGATAACAGCACTGTTAATGTTAATTCAGGTAGACGAATTAGGCCTACGTGCAGTACGCGCATTGCATTGCATTGCATTGCACCTTGGAATCATACAACACTCGGGGCCCAACTTCATAGAGCTACTAAAGCAGAAAATATTGCTTTACAATTGTCTGCTTAGCAGAAATGAGCAGGATACCAGTCACAAATTATACATGGGACATGCTAGTTTGGCTGGTAACCTTATCCAGGAAATATTGCTTAACAATGTTAGCAGAAATGAGCAGGAGGCAAATTGTATATGTGGCAGGCTAGTTTGCTGGTAACCATATTCTGGTAAGCAATATGTCATTGTGCTTAGCTAATTTTTGTGCAAGTTTATAAAATTGGCCCCAGGACTTAGAGGCAAAGGATACCTTTGTTTTTTTGAACTGTTGGATTGTTTTAGTACCATGTAAATGTAGATGGATACAATCAAACTAACAACTGAGAATTTCATTATAAAAGTTCACGTTTTGGAGATAGGGCCGTAAATCTGGAGCAAAATATGTCCACGCAGGAAGATTAATTTCTAGTAAGAATACACAATCTGTGAAGCAATACTGCAGTAACACTTCCTCTGATTAATATTTAGGGCATACAAACTAATTAATATGTACTTAAAGACACTGGACACTATTGGTAATTGTCAAGGCCTGTCTTCTCACTTGGTATATCTCAATAACTAAGTTACTTCAGAGGGAGCCGTTTCTCACAATGTTTTATACTATCAACTTCTCCCCATTACTCGTTACCAAGAAAGGTTTTATGCTAATAATTATTTGGAATAATTACCAATAGTGTCCACTGCCTTTAATAAAAAACAACATTCTCAGATGAACACAAATCTCTTCAAAATACACCTCAAGTTCCACCTGTTTACTCAATCTTTTTTGTAATGTTTTATTTTTAAGCTAGTTTGTAGGTTACTCTTATATTTTGTTATTTGTATTGTTTGTAAAGCGCATTGAGAATTCTCTCAGAACTGAAATGCGCTCTATGAGAGTGCTTTTTAAAATTATTATTATTATTATTATTATTATTATTATTATTATTATTATTATTATGAATGATTGTTGTTTTGTAAAAATGTCAAAACATCCATTCTCTTTTGACGTGCAGCCACGTATTTAAAGAATACTCATGAATCCATAATTTATGTTGGTGTTTGGTTTTGTAAAGAAAAAATTACACGTTACTTGATTCTCCGTGTACATATCGACAAACAAATGAAGGCTGCTCAAAGATTGGAAATGATAGCAATGATTTTCTGACGTGGATAGTCTGTTGTGAAAATTGTGTACAAGCGAAGGCCTTTGCTGATTAATTCACAACGGAAGGTTGAAAAACATCATGTAAATTCCTTGCTACTTTGTAAAATCATGACGTAAAAAAAACGTCCCCTCTGGCAATCCCCGCTTGTTGCAGTAAAAGATGAAATAATATAAAAATCCGCTGTAACAATTTTTTTTTTAGGTAAACAAACTGACATTGCATGCGTGTATTAGTATTAAAAAAACAAAACAAAAAAAACCAACCCTGGAAAACAAGCGGATTACGCACAGCAGAGTTTGTGTTTGGACAAATTTGTTTTGTCAAAAAAATGTCCTTGGTTTTCTAAGTTTTTGATGCAATCTAAAAATATGGAATTTGTAGCAGTAGCAATTTTGTCACCGGGGTTTTGTGTGTTCCTCAAGGGATACTGTGGCTATAGGTTGCCTGCGGATAATTGTAGCACACTCACACGTACGCACACAAAAAACAAGACTGATGGGTTCATGTAGCCGTGAAAACGCTTTTTTATTTCACTTTCTTCTCGTCGTCGTAGGCGGGTGAACAATTTCCCAAGGGCTGTGTTTAGATATTCAACAAGGGCATAATATTAGGGGTACAGCATTTTTGTGTGTAATACATATCCTGTATTGGTTTGGGTTTTGAGGTTTTTATACCAGGGACTGAGTGAAGGGTTGATGTAGAGAGGTTTTCTTTTTTAGCGTGGGACTCGATCGCGCAGCACTGTACTTTCTGTACTTAAGGTTCAAGTTCTCTTCTGAAGAGGATATGCATGATTTATCTAGGTTAAGGAAAGAGGCCAAAGTAAATGCCATTTAAAAATTGAAGCTTGATGTTGTACTTTTATCTGGAGTTTTAAAATAGTGATTTTTGACCTCAAGGACACTTTCGGTTAACAGTATTGTCCAAAGGCCCACATTTCGTGTATCACAATTTACATATAAAACAATAAACCTGCGAAAATTTTGGCTCAATCGTCATCGGAGTCGGGAGAAAATAACGGAAAAACCCACTCTTGTTTCAGCGCGTTTCGCCGTGTCATGACATCGTGTTTAAAAAATATCCGTAATTCTCGATATCGAGAATTGATAGTTAGTTTTTAAGTTTTCTCAAAATGTAAAGCATTTCATGGAATAAAATTTCAAGAGAAGTCTTTCACCAATATCTTCTGTAAACCCTGTTAGTCATTTGTAAATCTGTGAACTTTTTTGTTTCTGTTCCGAAAGTTTCCAATGCCTTTAAACAAGTTTTTTGTTTTTTAAAGGTACTTGAGCAAAAAAGTGAACATGTTTATCTTTTACTTTTGATACTTTTACACTTGTAAAGTTTTTGTAGTTATTGATAACCAAATGATGCCCCCCAACTATAAGATTTTTATCCATACTTCTGCCTTTTCAGCGGCATGTGTCAAAATGACAACACTTTGACGTCATTTTCGGGATGTTACATTGTTGCAACAAACTGGCTAGACAAAACGGAGCCACCGCAACTGATTTAACATGAGTAATGACTTAGCAGGGCTTTTTGCAAATTTTCCTGAAAAGCACTGGAGATCGATATTCAAAATTATTGAGGTTGTTTACAATTAAGATCTGTTTATTATCTCATGTTAACTAAATTTCCTTTGTATATTCAAAAATATTTTTGAATGAATTCCAAACAAAGATCACTCGTTGCCACTTTCCTTCCAGCTGGTCTTTAATACGTTTCTTTTCAGAAAGTATTGTTTTTTTATGTCTGTGATGCCAGAAATAGTCATTTATAGAACATATCTTTTAAATTTGTGCCAGTAACTAAATATGGATCACGTAATGCGTTGACTTTTTTTAAAGGGATTATTCATAACATAACATTTACATTTCCTGATTGAAATATAAAATGATAAAATAGAATTAGCTGTTGCAAACTGCTTATAAACCAAAATGACCTAAAGTATAAATACAACAACACAATGGTTAGGTTCAACCCTAGCAGAGTCTTTCTCAAATGAACTATTTTTTTTTGTCCAAAAATATACATTCAAAGTTGAAATGAAATAAATTATGCAATATCTGGGCTTCAAATAATGTTACCACAATTGCCAACTGTTTTTGTTTCTACACACAACACAACAACATTGCACCTTTAGTAATTATTTTCAGTAATTAAAAAAATGCGAGCCTTTCAATAACACAGCAATTTAATTATAAATTCACAGAGAACAATATCAGAGTGCCATCTGCTCAATTTGCGACACAGAACAGTTGTCTAATAGCAAATATAAATATCAACTGACATTTTATTGTGCCATGTACAACTGTGAATTGGCCCGGAGACGAGAGTTAAACATATATTCAATGCCTTGTTTTTACGAATCCTACAGATGTCTATATCAAGCTCAGCTTCCCCCCTTGTGAGGAAAACAGGTGAAAAAATCTTGGTCTATTTTTATGACCTGTTTTAGATGGGGACTGGAAAAAAAGGTCCCGTCACGAGATCTTTCCATTTTTACTGGCTCGACGTCACTGAACTGATGTTTACATCTCTGTTGTTGTTGTTGATGGTCTCTCCATTTGTGCTGGCTCACCGTCACTGAATTGATGTTTACATCGCTGTTGTTGATGATGAAGATGGCGTTGTTCTGTTGTTGTCGTTGTTCTGTCGTTATCGGTTACCTGATTCTGAAGAAGGGTGGCTTAAGATGCTAATGTATCCGTCCTCATTTTGTTTTATGTGTGTTTCATTTCCACTTTGTCCACTTTATCAGTTTATATGTAAGCAAACATCTGTTTGCGGTTTTGCACTAGCTTTGCCGTCTTGCATGTTAAATGAGCACCTAGCTAGATGTATATTTACTTGTTGCTTTTTGGAACAAATTAACAGGAACAAATACGCCTCTCGATATTCATGAGCATGCCAAATCTGCACCGTAGCCAAAATTCTGTGTTTGGAGAAACTCACATTTAGAGTAAGGGAACCATTTTTCAAAACTGATGTTTCGCGTCACTGCGTAATTGTTTTTTGTTTCGTTTTCTTTTTTAAATATTTCTTTTAGTGAAGTTGCCATCATCAGACATACAACTGTAGGTAACTACAGAATTGTCAATATGTTTTCAATGTAAACTTACTATCAATATAAGTATCGGTTTTATTTTGATTTTTTACCAATCAAAAATCCATGTTGTACACTGTCAGGTTCGGGTTAAAATATAACAGCTCAAAGAAGTAAAACAACAATCCAATTGTACTCCAAAAAATGTTATGATAATATTGTAATGGTTCAATCTCATTACAGGCGGCGGTTACACAATCACAAGTATTGTAGAATCCTACATAACAGCATGGGTTGGTGTGATAAAAGCTGGGGACTGCAGGAGTTGTTTTGGGTCACAGTCCCCTCCCCCCTCAGCACAAGTTGACTCTCTCTCTCTCTCTCTTTCCCTACACTGATGAGCTTTCCACATGGATGACTTACATCACAGACTTGGCGCACGGGTGTAGCCCTATGATAATATCACTCACTCCATAGTACTCTCATGGTGTATGCTGCGTTTTTTTCCTCCTCTCTCATTGTACATCAAGGGAGTATATGAGTTTCCCCCGCTCTCTTCCGCTCTGGCGTTATCTTTCCTTATTGACTGAACTTCTTCGATTTCTCCCCAATGAGTTTCATCAAGCAAAGACCTGTCTTTCTTTTCTCTTCCTCCAGGAGACGTCGTCGATGCCTGTCATCATCCAAGGATACAATGGCCGAGCACAATGATAAATTTGATCGGCAGACTTCGCCGTCGCCCCGGCCGCTCTTCCGACGGGTTCTTGCCCTGGTCACCCCACGCAGCTCACATCTAGGTGTGTCCATGGACGGGTTGGGCGATCTGTCGCCCGATATGAGACCCCGGGCTGCGTCGTCACCCGCTTCGGCCTGGTCGGGACACGTCCCAAAGATACGGGTGACTCGCTCGGGGGAGAATTCACCGACGGAAGGGAGGAGTCCGAGATCGTCTCCGCTCAGCTCGCCTGACTCGGAACGGGGCAAGGGTTTTGGTAAAGGGGCCAAGCCAAAAGCCTTCAAGGTAAGCTCATTGTTAGTTTTTATGAAATTAATTATACCGGAATGAAAAATTGCTAAGTGTGTCATTTGCCTTATGGAGATATTGTTGCCACTATAGGAGTGTACTGTGTGGTTTGGGTGTATACAGACAGATTTACACAGACCTTACAGTTTTATAGTATTTTGTCCACCATACGATAATGGCTTTTAGGGGTGAAGTGAAAAAAGGTCACAAATGTGCCTGGCCAATGGTACACTTTTTGTTTATTTAGAAAGTAAACATTGAGTATTGAGTAACTCTTTGCAGATGTTGTATTTTAGAAACTCTAGCACTTTTTATTCATTAGTTTTCATAAAATAAAATATACCAAAAGCAAAATTGCTAAGTGTGCCATAGGGGAGCCAAAAAAACGGGTCACTAATGTGCCACAATCATTGAACACTTTTTGTTACAAAGAAGCCAACTGAGCAACAGAGATGTATTGAGCAACTCTTTGCAGATCTTGCATTCTACAAACTCAAGCACTTTTTATTCATTATTGACAAAGCGATTGTTAATTAAGGGAATCAATGTGTGGTGAAGAGGTTTTCAACTATTGGTTTCATCCCAACGAGGCCTGGTTCTTGATAAATTTACCGAGACGAAGTCGAGGTAAATTATAAAGAACCTGGCCTCGCCAGGTTTAAAACACTAGTTGAAAACCGATTCAACACACTTTGATTCCCATTCATAAATACCTTTTCGGTAAAAAATATCATCACCTTTTGGTCACAAAGTAAAATAAATGCTTAAACTATAATTGTTCAATGATTTCTTTCAACTTAACACCCCTCCAGCTATGAAATGGTAAGGCCCTAGGCCCGATCGGGTAAACAACTCCTTATAAGGGAATGATGTGCGCGTCACGCGTATCGCGTGATGTGGCACAACTGTTTCAGCCGTTTCTCTCGACCAATAGGAATTAAGAAACTGTCTTATAAGAACAGGTGCAAGTTCGCGTGTCACGCCCATGAATTAACACTTTTTTTACCGGTCATAAACAAAGGTTTATACACACCCACGTGACGCGCTCTCCGTGCTCACCACCAATAGGAATAGCAAAACTGTCTGAGGTGTTTATGAATGATTTATAAATAACATTAAGATAACTGCCATATCAGTGGTTTACAAACAGGTCGTTCATTAAATGCTGGACACAAACAAAATGTATTCCCATGATTGTGGCTGTGCCCTTATGGCAATGCAACAAAACTAATTTTGCTGATATTGCCTTTAGCTTTTTAAAAATTCTACTAGACATTGAGCTTAAATTTGACACTAAATGTTCATTTCTCAGTTATTTGTGAAGGTCACAGTTTGCAGTGTGCAAACATAATTTAGAACTTCTCCAACCTTGCTATCAGAAAGGAAATGTATCAACTTGAGATTGTATATGTTTGGTCTTACAAGTGTTTCAAGTGTTAACTTGACATGTTAATACTTCCGTCAGTAACACTCCATAATTCATGTCCCCCGTTGTAGTGCATGAAACGAGAGCACGATTTCAAATGCAGTCTAGAGATGTCGTTATTCAGAAAAAAAAGTCTGGCAGGGAAAGTTACAAAATGTGTGAAACATCTTTCAGTTGCACTCGAGTGATGCTTGTAATATGTACACTTATATGTAGGTCAGGATTTTCAGGTTCATTTTGTTCGGTTTGGTCCAAAGTATAGGTTTTAAAACTTGGTGTGAGGGATAAAAAGTCTCTCGAAGAGGGACAAAATGAAGAACAACAATGTACATTTTCACCATTGAGCATCAGAATTTTTACCACCAATCTGTAAGATATCCGGAATGTAAGATTTCTGAAGACAGAATCAATCCAAACTTAAAGAGAGTTGTTTATATAAACGATTATTTCGACATCAGATCATCATTTCTTGTGGATTTGGAAGTCGTGTCTGTAATATTTATTTTTTATCTTCTTAGATTGATGTTTCTGCCTTAAAAGCCATTGGACACTTTTGGTAAACAGTATTGTCCAAATGCCCACACTTCGTGTATCACAACTTGTGACACAAACATGTGAAAATTTAGGCTCAATCGGTCATCGGAGTCGGGAGAAAATAACGGGAAAACCCACCCTTGTTTCCGCACGCTTCGCCGTGTCATGACATGTGTTTAAAATAAATCCGTAATTCTCGACATCTCGAATTGATAATTGTTTGAATGTTTTCTAAAAAAGAGAAGTCTTTCACCATTACCTTCTTTAAACCCTGGGAGTGTTTGTAAATCTGTGAACTTTTTTTTTGTTTCTGTTCCGAAAGTGTATAATGGCTTTAAGCCCGGTTCATACTTGACGTCACAAATTCACAACAAACAATTTGCAAGAGTAGAGCCTGCAAAACACTCACCTGGGAGAACATAGTTTTGTCATCAAATTTGCTTTGCATTTAATTCGCATGAAATGGGCTTTAAGCCTTGCACAGTTTCCAATTGATTGATTGTCTTGATTAATTGGTTTTCCCAGACATTTTGATGGGTTTTGCAAAACATTCACAGGGTCTTGATATCAAATTTTCTTGGCATTTGATTCACAAGAAGTATAAAACAGGGCTTTAAACATGACACAGTTTAAGAGGATAATTTGGTTGATAAATTGGTTTTCCCGTCCATTTTGATGCAGTTTGCTCATATCCAAGTTTGATAAAAATTGTCAGAGTTTTAAGGGTCCAGAGACGAAGTTGAAATTTGTGACAAATCCTCGGAATTAGAATCGGTTTGAAATTCTCACCCAGGATAACAAACTCATGCCTCAAGCTTACCTGGGTAGCCCAATGGATTCCCCTTTTTGATTAGCTGAAATAATGTCTTGCTTTGAACTTCGTAAATATGACCGTTTTTTTTTTCCTTCTCTTCTCTTCTCTTCTCTCGTTGAGTAAAGAAAGAAGACAATGCAAAATGAATAAGAACTTGACACCAACTAAGCTCCGTAATATGCAGTTCCGGATCTTACTGTAATTCCTGTCCTCTTGCTAAGATCTTGGTAAATCTTCGAGTCTCCCCTTTCCAACCTGTGAGACGATTTATTCATACGTTGCAGCATACTGGGTAGCAGGCGTTTATTTTGTCCTTAAGAGGGGGATTTCAACAACTTTGAGCTGTCGAGGATATGGGCTGGGGGTTGGGCGAGCGGAAATGACTTTTTTCCAAGTGTTTACTTTGAAGCGTAAAGTAAACGCAAATTGTCTTCCAAAGGGACTTCATTCATATTGATGGAAAGATTTGGTTTGTGAGCAAAGCTGAAACAATGAGTAAAGGCTGAGCTGTGTATTGAGAGGTAGAGAGAGATTTGCCACATAGAGGGACGAGTTTTCTTTAGTCGCGTGTTTGCTGGGCGCCAGTTTCGGTCCAAACGCAACACAACCCAATGAGCAGACTAGTCTAGCACCCTGTTTTTGCCAATGCATTGTGTTTCGACACAAAATGGCTTCTATAATCTCAAGTTGTCGCTCAAGGGTCCTCCCCAGGTTTTCAAAACTGGGGGCATTCTGGACTGAAATTTTTGTATGTTTGCATTTGCTCAGCATGCTCAGTCGAATAAAGGTCTTCAGAATGCTTTCTATTTGGATTTTATCTTGGATGTAAAAGCCCTACTTGAGCATATTGTTTTCTCTTAATGTTTGTTGTGTGAATGTTTCGTTTCTGTTGTCATATTACAAAATGTGCATGTATCGGCCCACAAATCGTGCGTATCAGCTCCTTAGGCTAGCTTGTGTATGGGACCAAGTGGCTTTAGTCTATGTACGTACATTCTAATCAGAAAATAAAAATTTTCAAAGCCCTTCCAAATTTATTTTCAATTTGTAATCCAACCTTTTCCCAATTGATTCATCATCCATCTTGGAACAAACTCATCAACCTAATAAAAAAATAAAACATGTCTCTTTTGAATCTTAACACTGAAACAAAGCCCCGGCTTCAAACTGAAAGTAGATCTATCAACTAGATCACTGTATACTAATAACAGAGTGATGGAGGACGTTGCTTTTTAATATGCTCTCAATCTCGGGCCCCCGTAATTCTTTGCCCCGAAGAACGCACAACATTGACTAACTATGGAGGATTCCACGTCGCCTTTAGGTTGTCTTAAGAAGCGATTCCCAAAGGAGAAGACATTTTTGTTTTGTTTTTCCTGTCGTCGTCGTGGAGTGTCAGTTTATGATCCAAATCCTATTCCCGCTTCCTCCAGGTATGGAGTGATCTAGATCTGTTGTTTTCCCGGGATGACCGGGTGAAGTCAAGTCAGGATTGTTTTCGTTGTGGAAAGAGACCTTAGCGCGGGTTGAATATTCTGGATACGATGATTGTACACTTCAAATTGTCTTGGTAGTCCATCGGATCAAATAATTTTAAGGAGAACGGACGAGAAAGTGTAGATTCGTGGCTAGAATGTATCATGAGCCATGAGTACATTGTAGTCACGAATCTACACTTAAGAGTCTATTCTCTGACTTAAACTATTTCCCCCAAACTTTGTACTTTGTCAAACGTTGTTTGATCACATTTATAACTAGTTTTGATGATAAAGTTTACAAGCACATTATATAGTGCTTGCAACATTTTTGAAGACGATGTTTTGTATAAAATTGTGTTTTTGCTAAAGTAAATTGTTTTATTAGAAAAATGTTTTCTGAAATTGAAATATTATAACATGTTTTCAGCTGAGTTTTTCACATCATGTTATTTTTGGAAACACAGTCATTTTCAAGTTTAAGTATCACTTGTACGCTCTACTGTAGATTCGTAATGAATCGTTAATCTACAGTTGACTGAGTTTCATAACGAAACCAGTTAGGTGTAGATTCGTAAAAATAATCTACACTTTCATCAATAGAGTGACGCCACAGAAACAGTAATAAACCACAAGGGAAATTGAGTAGGTAAATTTGTAAGAAAAGATTGACCGATGCGGGATTTGTACATGCGACCTTCGGATTAACATGCTGGTGCTCTACCAACAGGGCCCAATGTCATAGAGCTGCTAAGCACAAAAATTTGCTTGGCATGAAATTTCTTTCCTGATAAAAACAGGATTACCAACCAAATTTCCATTTGTTGCATATTGCTTGTTACTATGATATTCAGCTGTTGTTTGCTTATCCTGAAAATCACGTGGAAATTTGGTTTGTAATCCTGCTTTTATCAAGTAAGAAATTTCATGCTAAGCAAATTTTTGTGCTTAGCAGCTCTTTGAAATTGGGCCCTGAGCTATCGAGCCCTACTGTTGGAAGTCTCCCTATTTTTTTCGGAAACGAATAACAACAACAACATTTATTTCATACTGACTCAAGGTAATGAAACAAATATGTCGATAATTACAGGTAATTAATTAAACAATTAAAGCCAAGTAAAAAAAAAACATGTTGCTCGTCCCCGCCAGCCTCGATTTTGGGGGCCGCACCGATTGTTTTTGTTATTTGATATTTAAAAATATATCACCTTAAGGGATGCAACTTTTATATTTCAAATGTCAAGTGATAAACCACAAGGGAAACTGACTGATGTCAAAATATATAAATATATGTCCCATGTTAATATCCTCAACAAAGGGGCGAGTTGAACCATTTAGTGGTTTTAAAAATAGAATTTTAAAAAGGTTTATAACAGTAAATGCTTGACAGCGAAAAAGATTACTTTATAAAGTAACTCTAATTGTTGTTTACTCCTTCAGATTACTTGTTTTTAAATAAGGTTTCCAATTAAAAAATACCGTTATTGCTTTTTTGACATTTTGTTATTTGGATTTACCGTGACTAGAAAAGTTCAAACGAGTCCTTTACACTTTTTGTCTTGTGACAAGATGAAGTGGACTTATCCGTTACTTACTGTTGCTTTCTAAGTCCGCAAGCATGCCTGTGCATTATTCCTCCCCCAGACATTCCGTCTGCGCACGTTATCCTAAAAGGCTTACAAATTCCACCCTGGCAAAACAGAAAAATTCTAAGCAAAACAAAAAATTTACATTTTTAGTGGGTGAATATGCAGTGAAGGCTCTGAAAAAGCATGGGTTTTGTCGCCAGATAAATTACTTTGTCTCCCCTTATAGGGTTTTGATACCTTTTGTAGATCAAGTTTTTTTGGCCATGACATGGTAATGAAGATGTATGTAATATAATTTTTTCAATAGAAGTTTCAGCTCCTTTAGTCGTCAAGTTTTTTGGAAACAAAAGTGAAAACCACAGAGTTTTCTGGAGAGTCATGTATTATGTTGTACATGCAAAAGTAACTTTCGTCTTTTGAGACAAAAATTATTTGTGACATTGTTTTACTCTTTTCATAAAAGTTACAGCACCTAATTAAGTGATATTTTAAGGGAAGCTTTCTACCAGCGTTATCTTCAAACCTTGTAAGTTTAGTACAAATCTTTGGACAGTGTTTTCTGTGTCGTACAAAAAGTACCCAAATCCTTCAACATCCAAGCAAAGCAAAGCTGATTGGCAGACATATATAATGATACTGCAAACAATCTCAACCTCAACTTAAAACAAGCCAAGAACTTCCAAGGAATACACAAAAATCTACATTTTTAGGGGGTACTCTGTACGGTGAATATGCAGTATAGGGCATGATAAGGCCCCCTAAGTCACCATCACCAGATTAAATTACATTTGATCTCAAAGCCCCCCCCCCCCCCCCCCCCCAAATACAGATGACAGACCCCTTACATTGGCTGCCATCTTTTATGAAAACGTGCACGCGTGAAAGGCTATCATTGGCCCAGAGTCCAGTGCAGGGCGTACACGGGTGCACTTTTCCTTTGATTGTCATCAAAGATGATGATCAATGATATCGGCTAACCTTTATTTATAATTATAAAAAACAGTCCATAAGTCCAAAACAACCACAATGTTTGCAAAACAGGTATAAGATTATTAACTTGCAAATTTTCAAAGTCAATTACATTCAGCCTAGTCACAGGATTTCCTTTTGAAATGACGACAATTCTCAGCGTTTCCAATGAAGGTTGTTTGTGTCTAGTGCTAAAAAAAAAGAGAGTCCAGTATCAGCGCATGGTAATTATATGTATATAATTTCAGCGCTAAGCTCTCGCAAAATTACTTTTGCGGTACGTATTTTTCCATAAAACGTCCCCAAGGATTTGAATGACAAATCCATACTCTCCGACTCTCGTATTTACAGTTTTTACACACACATCATACCTGGGTGGCTTTTTTCTCCAGAGATTTATGTTTTGTATTGAGTTTCGAGCGGCTGTTGTGATTATTTTTGCGGCAGAAATGATAGTATATATTTTGGGGAAGAGATTGTTGAAGAATCTGATGTTTTTCTTGACTGCCCTTGTCAATTCGACACTATTTATCGGTAATACTCAGAATCATTGTTGGCATAAAATCTTACTTGGTAACGAGCAAGAGCTGTTTATAGTATCACACATTGTGATGAACAGCTCCCTCTGAAGTAATGTAGTTTTTGAGAAAGAAGTACATCTCACTCAAATAGTAAAATACTTAAGGCCAGTGAAGCCTTTTCTAAGGCATCTGAAAGCAAACAATTTTGTACAACAAGGGGGTTTGTCTTTCATTAGTCTCTTGCAATTTGGATGACCAATTGAGTCCAAATTTTCACAGATTTGTTATTTTATGCATGCTATGTTGGGATACACCAAGTGAGAAGACTGGTCTTTGCGCTGAGATATCTGTGAGGCATGTGCCCAAATGTCAAAAAAGACGCAGAGTACGGAGTCTTCGGGCTCTTGGCGATGGGGGTCCGCGATTCGCCTCTCCTGGCCGAGCGCCTGGTCTGATGCTGCCCTGCTTTCGGAAAGGTAGAATCAATTGGTAGGAAGGAGGGGGGGGGGGTTGCCACCTACACCCTAGACGTATTCCTTTTTTCGATCCACACGACAACTAAAACAGTCTAAATTTGAGGTGGGCACTTCAATTTGGGACAATTATATTGAATTATTAAATCAATCAGAAGTGTTTTCCAAATAAAAACACTTGTGTGGGGCATTGCTCTTGAAGCTGTAATTTTTTTTATTGTGAGCATCACTGTATGAACTGTGGTTAAAATCCCCATCCTTGCATTACACTTGAATGCTTATGGGTTGATGGAGTGCTGGGTTGCAGTGCTTATTAAGTGGAAAGTGACAGTTACCTGTCCAATGTACTCAGGTGGCAACACTTTGAGCTTTAATAGAAAACAGTCATTGTCTTTCCTCTGCCAAGATCGTGATTAATACTAGACAGCAAGAATTATTGAAGAGTACTCTCAGTTGTCATCATTTAATTCTCTTGTTTTTTTCAAAAAGATACTTTTTCAGTTTGTTACTTCATGCAGCATAAGAAACTTTTTTTATTTCAAATGTTAAATATGATGTTTGTTTTAATGCTACTTTACACTTGTGGACCCTGAGTACAAAGAGGTCCATATAGTGTAGGGACTCGAAACACTACGTGGACTCCCACATGTCCTCACACTGTTTTGACAGTGTTGAAGAAAAGGATTAACAAAACAAAAGAATGACCACATTATTGTAGGGACTTGAAACACTATGTGGACTCCCACACGTCCACTGTTATGACAATGTTTAAGAATGATCGTACAGAACTAAGGAATGATTACATATTGTAGAGACTTGAATCACTATGTGGACTCCCACATGTCCACGCACTGTTTTTGACAGTGTTGAATAATAGGATTAACAAATCAAAGGAATTACCACATATTGTAGGGACTTGAAACACTATGTGGACTCCCACATATCCACACACTGTTTTGACAGTGTTTAAGAATATGATTGTTACAGAACAAAGGAATGACCACATTGTAGGGACTTGAAACACTACAAGGACTCCCACATGTCCACACACTGTTTTGACAGTGTTGAATAATAGGATTAACAAAACAAAAGAATGACCAAATTATTGTAGGGACTTGAAACACTATGTGGACTCCCACATGTCCACTGTTTTGACAATGTTTAAGAATATGATTGTTACAGAACTAAGGAATGATTACATATTGTAGGGACTTGAATCACTATGTGGACTCCCACATGTCCACGCACTGTTTTTGACAGTGTTGAATAATAGGATTAACTAAACAGAGGAATGACCACATTATTGTAGGGACTTGAAACACTATGTGGACTCCCACATGTCCACACACTGTTTTGACAGTGTTGAAGAATAGGATTCTTACAGAACAAAGGAATGACCACATATTGCAGGGACTTGAAACACTATGTGGATCCTGCCTACACAGTGTTTTTTTTACAGAACATATGACCACATTGTAGGGACTTGAAACACTATTTGGACTCCCACATGTCCACGCACTGTTTTTGACAGTGTTGAAGAATAGGATTTTTACAGAACTAAGGAATGATTACATATTGCACTGTTTTTGAAACACTATGTGGAGCTGCTCACACAGTGTTTTTGACAGTGTTGAAGAATAGGATTTACAAAACAAAGGAATGGTCACATATTGTAAGGACTTGAAACACTATGTGGATCTGCTCACACAGTGTTTTTGACAGTGTTGAAGAATAGGATTTACATAACAAATTAATGTCCACATATTGTAGGGACTTGAAACACTATGTGGATCTGCTCCGACAGTGTTGAAGAATAGGATTTACATAACAAAGTAATGTCTACATGTTGTAGGGACTAATTCAAACACTATGTTGGTCTGCTCACAGTGTCTTTTCGACAGTGTTGAAGAATTGGGATTTTATACGGACCAAAGGCATGTCCACGGAGTTAGTACAACACAGAGCAGTGTTTGATGTTGTATTCACTTTCCTATATTTTGTTATGTTTGAGGGGTATGCATTCTTGGATAATCCATCAAGTTCACATGCTCCTTTGCCCCCTCAGGGATGTACCGCTAGTGCTGTCTCTCCTCCCCCATGACAAGATCAATACCTTGACCCAGAGACCTTACTCCATTTAACCATTTAAAGGCACTGGGATGGATTCATAATGAGTTAAAGGCAGTAGACACTATTGGTTATTGTCAAAGACCGGTCTTCTCACTTGGTGTATCTCAACATATGCATAAAGAGAATAATGAAAGAAAGAAACACCCTCGGTGCACAATTTGTGTGCTTTCAGATGCCTAATAAAAAGGCTTCAGGCCTGAAGTTTTTAATATTTGAGCGAGAAATTACCACTTTCTCAAAAACTGTGTTACTTGAGAGGAAACCGTTTCTCACACTGTTTTATACTACCAACAGCCCTCCATTGCTCAGTACCAAGAAAGTTTTTATGCTAACAGTTATTTTTAGTAATTACCAAATGTGTCCAGAGCCTTTAACTGAAGCCCAATTTTCAAGAGCGTCAGAAACTCTTTTCATGGTCTATTAGTAACTTACAAAGTGCACCAGGGACTGTTTCCAGTCCGCTGGGGATTGTTTTCTGGGGTTATAGATCAAAAAGTGATCTTTGGAACATCTGCTTTTGGCCAGCTCCAAATCTGTTTTCAAAAATATTGTCCAGGTACTTTTCAGGGCCTTTCTGGCAGGCAAAATACTGTGGTGGCTTTCACAATATGAGTTAAGACTAGTCATATCTTGAGATAAGAAGCTACTCATCCTAACTTAGGACTAGCCTTAAGTTTTGAATAACTCTTAAAGAACCATAGGTCATATGGGAAATTTCACATTTGTGTTAAATTTTCCTCATAAATTCAAGAGTTTTAAATGTAGGCCTACCTGTTTCATTAGTTTTGAGAATGTACTGCCCTCTCTAAACATCAAAACTTGATAACAAATATCAATCAGTGTTAGTCTTCATGAAATATTTTCTTCTGTCGAGCTGTGTACAACTCATGCCTGCAGGAAGGCCAGGCTATGTTGCTCTAATGTAACTATGGGACGTCATGGGTTAGGTGGTCTGTTGGCAGACTTTGTAAAACTAGGTGGCAGCAGACTTACCAGGGCCCAATTTCATAGAGCACAACAATTTGCTTAGCATGATTTTTCTCTTTGACAAAAACAGGATTACCAGCAAAATTTCTTTTTGTTGCATATTGCTTGTTACTGGTATTCAGCTGTTGCTTGCGTATCCTGAAAATCACGTGGACATTTGGTTGGTAATCCTGTTTTTATCAAGGAAGAAATTTCATGTTTAGCAAATGTTTGTGCTTAGCAGCTCCATGAAATTGGGCCCTGGTGGGATGGGGTGGCCTAGTGGATAAGAACACCGAACTCAAGCTCTGATGCAGAGTGTGGGTTCGAATCCCGGTCGTCCCACTTGTGTCCCTAAGCAAGACACATAATTATAATTGCTTTATCTCCACCCAGGGGTAAGTGGGTACCTGTGAAGGCAGAGATGGTTTTCTTGTGATTGGTTTAGCCAAGTAGCGCATATATTGCGCATGTATACTCCCAGGGAGCTGAGATGGTTTTAAGGAATGATTTAAGGCCCAGTGACCAGGGGTAATAATGTCGGAAATGCTTTGAGACATCCCTCGGGCGTGATAGCACTTTATAAAAACGGATTATTATTATATTACTATTATAAGGTAAATTTCCATTGTTTACGTACTTCTAAAGCATGAGCACATTACCGAGAATAATAGATTTACCTGCTGTCACGTAGCGTCTGTAGAAGAAGATTCCCATCGTTAAAAAGAAATCTACATCCAAAATTTAATCTACAAAAAATATCAGACAGCTTTTTTCACCATCCCCTTTTGTAGATTATGGGATGAAAAACAAATGTTGAGGAAGTACTACGTAAAACCGGTAACAAAAAACAACACCCCCAAATTTCCAGGCCTTTTCAAGATGTAAAGCATCAATTCCGTCCCCCAGGCCCCTCAATCCTTTTCCCGTAAATACTGAAACGTAGATTTTCTCCGCTCATCAGCAGTTGTTTTTCACCCTTCTTCCCCATTATGGCTTAGAATTACCCTACAAGCAACAAGAAGAATGTACACAGAGAATTCTCTGGGTTAATGATTTTCTTCCTAGAAAATCATCGTGGGTTGCCGCATAATGAAATTGACATATACTCCAGAGTGACTGCCCAGGTATATATCCAGGGCTGCTTTAAAACAAGTCCATGAAATCGAGTCCTGGGATATTTTTGAAGCCTAGAAACTCCTCAACAATGCTAATTTTTGCCTTACTTGAAAGTCCTTGGAAGTGTCACAAAAAATCTGGAAGGGCTATCGTTTACATTCAAGAGTTTGTTCATTTTAATCTAATATTGAACTTTTAAAATATCTTATTTCGTATACGGATAAGAAATGACAGTTGTATTGGCCTACATTCAATAAGTGGAGTAGTCAAGTCGAAGGGTCACTAGTTGCATGCAGAGCTGGCTGTAGGCGTGAGTATTAGCAATATCAAACACCTCCTTTTTTTACCAATAAACAAACAGTTTGGGGATTTTTATGCATGTATAAAACACTTAAAGTGTGCACATTTTATCCCTGTCCATCATCCCATCATGTTTTATACAAAACTTAGCCTCAGTCAACTTACAAGGTCTAGGTAGTTTTGTAATACACAAAACACAATGTCCACAGATTTACATCAAACTCACACTGTTTGAAGATAATGATGGTAGAAAGCTTCCCTTCAAATTTTATCTGTTGAGGTGCTGTAGTTTTTGAGAAATTAGTAAAACAAAGTCACAAACATATTTTCGTCTCTCCTGAAAACATCTCTCTATGATTTTACCTTTTTTTTTCTAAAAAACTTGACAACTAATGAAGCTGAATATTCTCCAGGTAAATTGTATTACATACATCTTCATTCACAGTGAGTAGGGATTCATGCCATGGCCAAAAATCTACAAAAAAGTATCAACAAAACCCTTTAACTTATTCTCATTGTGAAAAGAAGAAAAAAAACACGTTTTTTTGAATATTCAATATTTGAATACTGGATGTTTGCAAAGGCACTGATTTCAGTGACTTGAATCTAAAAAAGCATTTAATAAGTAGGTAGTATGAATATATCCAAGCCCAATTTCATAAAGCTGTTTAACAGAAAATGTTGCTTAGCAAATTGTCCCGTTAAATGTTTGTAAAGGCACATTTCAGATGTTCAGATGTTTTTGCAAAGGCACTGATTGCAGTAACTTGAAGCTTAAATAGCATTTAATAAAAGATGAACGTATCTGGGCCCATAGTTTCATAAAGCTACCTAGCAAAATATGTTGCTTAGCAATTTTTTATGCTTAAACTAGCTGGGAGCAAATCACAAATAATGTTTATAATAGTCAATATTAGTTTGGCTGTTTTTTCTTAATAATTATAATAATAATATTAAAACATGTTGCTTAGCAAATTTGTCTGCTAAGCAAAAACTGGTTGGAAACAAATCACAAGTAATATACATAGCATGGTACTTTTCCTGGTAATTTTTTTCTTAATTATTATTATTATAATAATAATATGGCAGTTCTAATAACGGGCTTCATCTCAAAGTGTTTAGTTTTTGTCCTACAATATAAGTGTAGCATGTTGAAGTATATAAGACCTATTCCTTCACAAAGCACCAATAATGGTTTACAAGATGCTGTGGCGCAATATGCAGCCAATCTTTCTAAGCAACTTATCTCTCTGTGCTAAGTAATATTCATACATAACAGCTTTATAAAATTGGGACCTGTTATAAAATTCCTCACAATCCTTTGAAGAAAAAAAAAATTGTTGAAATTTGATCAATCGGTAAATCCACAGGTACAATTGGATTTTTGTTTACCTAATTACTATTTGTGTTTGGACAGTTTTGTAGCTGACCAAACAATGATTGCTGTTGATCCAGCCTCGTCCAAGAAATGACTTTCAATATTGCTACAGTTTGTCCTGATGTTGCTGCTAGATTACAGCTGTTGTTATTATTATGATTTGGCCATATTAGTCGAGCTACGTGTGGGCTGTCATATCTGTTGCAAGTGGCGCCAGAGTACTTTGTGTACTAGGCAGGAGTAATGTGTTTGCTGTTGTCATATTTTGCCTGTTTATTCTCATGGGTTTTTCAATCTATCCTCGGACTTCTCCTACAAAATATTATTTACCCTTTTTTGCGGGGACGTTAAGAATAGCCAATGTTATACAATTCTGATCTGTGGGTGGCCGATAGAAAGAAATAACAGAAATAATCAAAGTTCATTTTTCTATGTTGAGAGAAATAACAGAAAATCAAACGTTATTTTATTCAAAAGGGATGTAATAATAATACACACCCATAAACCTCTGCCATTGTCTGTCATGCCCGTGCAGTCCCTTTGTTATTAGTCGACCTTGTTTGACCTAGATGCACATAATGTGAAGATGTCAGGGATTTTCTCTTTTCTTACAAAGTTGCTTGCTGGAAGCCAGGAAAAGTCCTTGTAAACTCCCTGGCTGGAAAGCTTTTGTTTAAAACTTGGTCTGCTTCATTTGAGGCATTACTTCGTTCTGTAAATTAAATAATCAGTCAATATTTAATCAATCAAAATTTTGGGTGGGTGAGTTTGGCCATGGAGCTGGGTTTTTTTATTTTATTTTTATAGCTCCAGGGTGTGTCAAAACGAGTTCCAACAATTATGTTAAATTTGCATCAGGGATCAAGAGATTTTTGTTTACCCCTGCACAGATGGGTGGGAAACACTGTGAAGAATTTTCAAAGGCATATTACTTGTGTAGGATTTGCAATTTTAACATTTTGTGGTACCCCCAAAGCTAAATACAGGATTCAAACTGCCTCTAGCTACTTGACAATTACGGTGGTCTGGTTGGTAAAACACTGCTTTAGAATTGCAATGGTCAAGGGTTTGAATCCCACCGGAGTGATTTGCGTGTGGATTTTCTTCTTCACAGACTTTGGGAAACTACTGTGTGTACAATGCTTTACACAAGTATATCAAAATTTGTAAACATTGATCATTCCTAATGGCCCATACTGCCCACCCCCACCCCCCAATCTTCATCTGTCTCTTAAAGACTCTGGACACTGTTGGTAATTGACAAAGACCAGTCTTCTCACACAAAGACCAGTGTATCTCAACGTATGCATAAAATAACAAACCTGTGAAAATTTGAGCTTGATTGGTCGTCGGAGTTGCGAGATAATAATAAAATAAAAAATACCATTGTTACACGAAGTTGTGTGCTTTCAGATGCTTGATTTTGAGACCTCAAATTCTAAACCTGAGGTCTCAAAATCAAATCTTTCTCGAAAACTACGTCACTTTAGAGCGGGAGCCGTTTCTCACAATGTTTTATACTATCAACCTCTCCCCATTACTCGTAATCAAGAAAGGTTTTATGCTAATAATTATTTTGAGTAATTACCAATACTGCCTTTAAAGCCTCTCTTGTAAACATTTCTCTTGTCTGTTTTTCATCATTACATTTCCCCACAGTAAGGGATTATGTTATAAATGTGTATGAACATACACAGAAGCAAAAAAGAGACCTTTGTGTAATCTCACTGCTAGAAGTGTATAGCGCCCTCTGTTGAATATTGATGGATGACAGTGATACCAAACACTCTCCAACAACAACACATTGAGTGTCTGTCTATTTCCATTTGTCAGCTTTGATTCAAAACAGCCAAAAGGTATTTGAAACTCACATACATCTTTATGTCAGAAATGTTGTTTACTTAATGCAAACTCCTCGTTAATTTTTCAAAATCAATGAGGTATTTTATACTGGAATGTTAACCTCCATACAGATCTCGAACAGCCTGCTACAATTGGCACATTTTCTAGAAAACTTAAACAATACCTGTTGGACACAAGTCACTAAGTTAATTTATTAACTTACGATTCTCATGTTATACTCATAGTTATTTTAATCCATCTTTGTCGGTTCTCTACTGTCAGTCTTAAATTTTGATCTGTGTGTGTAATGTGTAATGTTGTGTGATATTGTCCCCGTGGTTGTCTGTTCTAAAGGGAAAAGTACAAAAGCAGTTCTTCTGCTTCACTTTTTTTTTTCCATGCTGGCTCCATTTTCATCTGCTCTGTTACTAAGTTTCTATAGTTACCTGTAATCATCAAAATGTATCATTAACCTGAGTCAGTATGAAATAAGTTGTTTTATTGTAAACGAGAAAATGCAGGAGTGGGAATGTTTTTGGTCAAAACGTAGAGGTATGGTCAAAACAATGACATGTTTAGTGGCAGATGCCATTTGTGTAAGCATGTGTTGGTGATACTGAGTGATGGTGGTCTTTTAGAGAAAATGGGGTCACCTGGAAGTCATGACCCCAATCAGGCGTTCTAAAATTAGACAGCAAAAAAAAAAAGCCCAGTGGCCTTACAATAGCATTGCCTTCAAAAGTAACACATTCCACTTATGTTTGGCAAAAACGTGTTCTCTAAAAGCCGTTATGACAGATTTATATCTCGTATGAGATCAGACATAGATATCCAGGGACACCCAAAAGCCACTTATGGCTCATGTACAACACATGGCCCATATTTTGGAGAGGTGAAATCCACAAGACAACCTGGGGCGTGTAGCTCAAAATCTTCATGTAGTCAATGCTTGAACAAAACTACTCCTAGATATATTTTGTCTCCTCCATTACGCTCCTCCAAGATTTCTTTGGTCTACCAGACATCACTCGCTTGAATGTTCCTCAAGCAAGCAAAGTTCTAGGTCAAAAATCTTTCAGTGTTGCCGGGCCAAAAGTTTTGGAACAATCTTTCTAATTGTCATTAGGGAAGCTGTCACTGTTAGCTCAGTTGGTAGAACACCGGCCCGTTAATCCGGAGGTCGTTGGTTCAAGTCCCACTCTAGTCAATTTTTCTTTGTTCTACCCCAAAATCATTTCAAATTTACCCACAAAATCAGTTTCCCTTGTAATTTATATTGATATAAGTAACTGTTCGTTATAAGTTAACAATGTCCTCTACACAGAAGTTCACAGCTATTATTATATTATAGGATAGGTGTTTAAAAAAAAAAACTAATTACATCAAATCCATTCATTGGAAATTAAATTATTTCTTTGAGTGGTTTTTCAAGTCCCCAGGGGCTAGCATGGAGCAGCCTTGGACTTCTAAGAAATTACCCAGGTTATAATTTCTCCATCGTTGTCCCCCCATCAATGCTTGGTATGGCCTTACTAATGGCTACTTTATCTACAACCCCAGCACTTTAATTGCAATGTCAACATCAGTATGATTGATTTGACATTGAATGACAGCCAGTAGAAAGTAATGGATAGTGTATTGTGGCCAAAAGAAAAAGAGACAATTTCTTGTGAAGGTGTCATTCATGATATCAGTGAAATGAATCATTTGAAGCCAAGACCTAGATTTGCTGTGTAGTAGCCAGGGTTGTAGCTAGACCAATTTTGGTGGGCAGTAAATCTTTTTTTTTTTGAAGTCCACCGAGGCCCCAAGGGTGAGTGGATCAACAAAATGATTCATGTTTAACTATGGGTCCAATATTGCTGAAGTGCAAGCTTCAGGCATGATGCAAGGTTTCCAAACTGTTCATGTTATGGGGCCTTGCAGTAAGTTGCAGTGCCTTTTGACTGTGTTCTTTCTCTGTGACATTTGATACTCCTTATCATTAGCTGTGTCATGCTCAGATCAATGCACAGTGGACAATATTTTGACTTATTCTAGGGGAAATCTTTGCTGAGTGGCTCAAAGTTGTTTGCCCAGAGTGCCGGGCGAGAATTGTGAGTCCAGGGCAGGCCCGCCCAGCACCGCCCACCTTAGCTACAACACTGGTAGAGGTTGTAGCATAGAGACAGGACAGTCCTTTCTCTATGGTAGTAAAACTAGTAATAGCATGTAATGTGCCATGTCACAGTTCCAGGCCCAGTACTAATAGCTGACATGCCAAGGCATGGTGGCACACATCTTGAGAAAGAATAATTATTATAGTTCAACAGAGAGATAACTAATGGGTGACGTCTTTTCACTTTCAGTATTGCACCAAGTTTTAAAGTTGTTTACTGATAGTTGGTGCACCTTACAAATGAACACTAAAGTGTACTCTCCCACCCCCTCCCCCTCTCTCTCTCTCTCTCTCTCTCTCTCTCTCTCTCTCTCTCTCTCTCTCTCTCTCTCTCTCTCTCTCTTCTGCAATTAATTATGGAAGGTTTACATTTGGTAATCTTAAAATGAGTGGCAATAAAAACTTACTCAGTTAAAGCATACAGCAGCTTCCGATACCATAAAGCATTTTGAGTACTGTGGTTATGAAAAAAGTAATTTGAATCTGAGAGGCGGTTTTTTTCTGTTTGTGTATTCCAATTGCCGAATACTCTTCCTGCACCCTGGATTTTTGACAATACATAAAAATAAAATTTACCACATTTTGAAAATGAAACTTGTGCAGGTAACTAGCTTTACTGTAGATATCTGCAAAAGATTAAACAACCCAACGGTTCCAAAAACAAAAGCTATTACCGAATTTCCTTTAAGAAAGCTTTCTTGAAAGAAGTCTGGTTAGGTTCAAAAGACTGTTTATGGATTGAATGTTTTGATTAGTCATTCTATGGGAATGTTGGATTGTGACTGATGGGTGGGCTCCTCACTGGTCCACTGTGTTTAAGATTGACATCAGGTTGTAGTTTAAACAGACCACCTTGTTAATAACTGCATGCCTTGGTCATCCTAAAGGCACTGGACACTATTGGTAACTACTCAAAATAATTGTTAGCATGAAAACGTACTTGGTAAAAGGCAAGGGAGAGCTGTTTATAGTATAACATTATGTGAGAAACCTCTCCCTCTGAAGTAACCTAGTTTTTGAGAAAGGGGTAATTTCTCACGCGGTTAATAAAAGATTTGAGCTGAAGCCTTTTATTATATGTTTGAAAGTACACAAAATGCAATGTTCTTTCTTTTTCCTTCCTCGAATATTCAAAGACTTTTATTGGCTTTTTATAATGCATATAAAAGCACACAAATATACAAGTATATGGGTATTTTTTCCTTCATTATTCTCTATCAACTTCGATGAACAATTTAGTCCAAATTTTCACAGGTTTTATGCATACATGTGAGATATGCCAATTGAGAATATTGGTCTTCTGCAATTACCAACAGTGTCCATCAGTGCCTTTAAGGTTGACATCTTGTTGGCATCGGTTCTAGTTGCAAACATCTGTCTTGATAACATCATAGAGCAAGCACCCATAACATGCATGCCTTGGTCATCTTCAAAACAAAACGCCATGCTGACAGACAGTCCCTCACTAAGAATTCCTTCAAAATGTACAAGTTAAACAGGACCTTAAAGTCAAAGTTGTTTGTCCAGTCTTGTTTGCCCTATAAGTGGTTGTTGATGTAAACATTGTTAAGCCAAATTGTTTTACTGCCATATTTTGGACAACTTTTTGGCTGCATAGACTTTTTTGTATAGGGTCATGACATTTCTGGAATTCATTTTTCAAAGCTTTCAAGTTTATTTTCACGTACAAGGAAAAAACAAAACATTCCCAGCATTTTTTTAAGCCCCCACCCTGAGGTGAACAAGTCAGTCGGAACTGAAATTCAAATTTGTTTGTCCAGTCTTGTTTGCTCTAAGTGGTTGTTGTGTAAACATTGCTAAGCCAAATAACCCCAACCCTCACCCATACTGCCATATTTTTGGCTGCATAGACTTTTATTGTACACGGGTCATGACATTTCTTAAATTTATTTTTCAAAGCTTTCCTTCTTAAAGGCAGTGGACACCATTGGTAATTACTCAAAATAATTATTAGCATAAAACCTTTCTTGGTGACAAGTCATGGGGAGAGGTTGATGGTATAAAACATTGTGAGAAACGGCTCCCTCTAAAGTGCCATAGTTTTCGAGAAAGAAGTAATTTTCCATGAATTTGATTTCGAGACCTCAGATTTAGAACTTGAGGTCTCGAAATCAACCATCTAAACGCACACAACTCCGTGTGACAAGGGTGTTTTTTTTTTTCATTATTATCTCGCAAGTTCGATGACTGATTATGAGCTTAAATTTTCACAGGTTTGTTATTTTATGCAAATGTTGAGATACACCAACTGTAAAGGCAAGTATTTGACAATTACCAATAGTGTCCACTGCCTCTAAGTTTTCAGGTACAGAAAGAAGAAGAAAAAAAAAACATTCCCAAGGTTTTGTTAAGCCCCCACCCTGAGGTGAACAAATTAATCAGACCTTAATTTCAATTTTTTTTCCCCACAGTTGGCGATTGTGTAAACATATTAAAGACACTGGACACCATTGGTAATTGTCAAAAACTAGTCTTCTCACTTGGTGTATCTCAACATATGCATAAAATAACAAACCGGTGAAAATTTGAGCACAATAATTGGTCGTCGAAGTTGCAAGTTGCCAAAGAAAAAAGCACCCTTGTCACATGAAGTTGTGTGCTTTTAGATGGTTGATTTTGAGACCTCAAATTCTAAATCCGAGGTCTCGAAATCAAATTCGCGGAAAATGATTTCTTTCTCGACAACTATGTCACTTCAGAGGGAGCTGTTTTGTTTCTCACAATGTTTTATACTACCAACAGCTCTCAAATGCTCGTTACCAAGTCAGTTAATATTTGTTTTGAGTACCCTTCCTTTAAGCCAAGTAGCCCCTACACTCCCCATTTTACTGCCATAGTTTGGTCAACTTTCTGCTTGTATGGTGTCATGACATTTTTTCCCCATAGCTTTCAGTTTTGTTTTCCCCCTCCAAGTTTTCAGGAGAAAAACAAAACCACATTCCCGGGATTTTCTGAAGCCCCCACCCTGAGGTCATTGCATACATTGTGAGGGATGATGACCACACACACTAATTGCTGAGATTGACAAGGATAATGTGTGGTGCAGCAATTTGTCTTGTCCTTTTCTGTTTAGATCTTGTAAGCTCTCAACATAAACAACAGTTTCTCCACCTGCCTCTCACTTTGTATGGTCTGTGTGGTCAAGTGCATATAATTAGGTATCAAATAGCGTATGTAGGATCAAGGAGCTAGCAAGGTTGTATAGCGCCCTCTTGTTGCAACCATAGTAGTTATTATGGTCCGGACTAGTCTTAGCCTGAACATCTGACATCACACTTTGAGGCTCGTGAATAACGCCAGAGACCTGCCTCCAAACTGGCGTGTAGATTCACCTTGGACCTCAGTCATGTCACATCGCGATATGCACTCAAATTCTATTGCGGACGTGACAGCAGTGAACTGTTTTGACATCTATAGCTCATGTCACTTGTGAACGTTTATCCAATATCATTGTATCTAATGGAATTACTGGCTCTAATGTTCACATGTTAGTTTAATTGTACATTCATAAATACCTCAGACAGTTTCGCTATTCCTATTGGTGGAGAGTGCGTCACGTGGGTGTGTATAACCTTTGTTTATGACCAGTAAAAAGTGTTGAAACATGGGCGTGACAAGCGAGCTGGCACCTGTGATTATAAGACAGTTTCTTCATTCCTATTGGTCGAGAGCAACGGCCGGGACAGTTGTGACACATGAACGACGCGCAACGCAGACAGCATTCCCTTATAAGGAGTTGTTTACCCAAGGGCGGCGGAGGGCTTTACCATTTCATAGCTGGAGGGGTGTTGGTGTTGAAAGAAATCATTGAACAATTATAATTTTTGCATTTATTTTACTTTTTGACCAAAAGTTTTGACGTTTTTTGACCAAAAAGATATTTATGAATAGAAATCAAAGTGTATTGAATCGGTTTTTAACCAGTGGTTTAAACCCGCCGAGTCCTGGTTCTTGATAATTTATCTCGACTTCGTCATGGTAAAATTATCAAGAACCAGGCCTCGATGGGATTAAACCACAAGTTGAAAACCTCTTCACCACACATTGGTTCCCTTATTTATTTAGTATTAGAACAATCCAGCGGTTCCGAAAACCAAAGGTATACTTTGCCTTTAAATTTCAAATGCCAATGGAAGACCTCTCATGAATGTACTCCTTTGTAACACATAAATTCCACCCATGTCGTGGAGGGTTAGATTAAACAACTTGTCAAATGGTGTCACCAAATAAACAACAAGAGTGGTTTTCATTCTCTTAAAGGGAAGGTACACGTTTGGTAATTGTCAAAGACCAGTGTCCTCACTTGGCGATCCCATTATAAGCATAAAATAACAAGCCTGTGAAAATTTGAGCTCAATTGGTCAGTTTTCATGCGCCAACATTTGAGAAGCGTAACTGTCAGTAACACTTCTTAGATTTGCCAGAACATTATTGCTCCTGATTTTTGATGATATCTCAAAATGGCAACCAGATTTTTAGATGTTAGTTTTATGTTATACATCTAATAACATTTTTTAAAGGACTAAAGCCACTGGACACTGTTGGTAATTGTCAAAGACCTGAGTCTTCTCACTTGCGTGTATAAAATAACAAACCTGTGAAAATTTCAGCTCAACTAGTCATCGAAGTTGCGAGATAATAATAAAAGAACAAAACGCCCTGTCACCAGAGTTGTGTGCTCAGATGCTTGATTTCGAGTTAAGACCTCAAATTCTAAATCTGAGGTCTCAAAATCAAATTTGTGGAAAATTACCTTTTTCTCAAAAACTACGTTACTTCAGAGGAGGGAGCTGTTTCTCACAATGTTTTATACTATCAACCTCTCCCCATTACTTATTACCAAGTAAGGGCTTATGCTAAAAATTATTTTTAGTAATTACCAATAGTGTCCACTGCCTTTAAAACAATCATATGGTCCACAAACCAAAGGTATACCAATTGCCTTTAACTGTCTCAGAAAGCTTCAAATATTGAAGGTTTTTGAAGTACAGGGTTGGGTTCCGAGAAAGCCAGACATTGTTTTTGGGGGGCCCATAGAGGTGGAAATTTCCAATTAGAGCCAGATTTAGTTGACCTACTTTTCTGTTTGCTGCACGTGAGTAATGTGTCATCGTGGTTGGACACCACCCACATGTGCACAATAGTTGTACCATAGAGTAAGGATGGTTGTACCAAGTTCTGATTTTGTCCCCTAAAAAAATGCTGATGCTTCAAGGGTGAATTTTTGAAGAGGTTGACACTGCCAAAGTTCAACCTCATTCTATTAAAACTCTGTATTTGCCCGAGGCATACTCATCCCTAAGCATTTGATGTTGTTGCACTAGTTTGGTGCCACAGTGCATAGCACAGTGCATTTGGTTCGTTATCAGGGCCCAATTGCATAGAGCTGCTAAGCACAAAAATTTGCTTCGCATGAAATTTTTTTCCCGATAAAAACAGGATTAACAACCATATTTCCACTTAATTTTCAGAATCAGCAAACAACAGTGACAAGCAATATGCAACAAATGTAAATTTGGTTGGTAATCCTGTTTTTATCAAGGACAAAAATTTCATGCTAAGTAAATTTGTGTGCTTAGCAGCTCTATGAAATTGGGCCCAGATGGAGCTTGGATTCAGCATAGCTCTGTACATGCTCTGTGGAATCAGAAAAAAGCCTTCGAGAAAGACTCTGCTAGGGTTGAACCATTGAGAAAGAAATTTCCTTCCTCCATGGTTGAACTAAGTTTGTCCCAGTTGTGATTCCTGCGTCATTTAGCAAGACACTTAACCATGGGTGGCATGGTTGGCTTGTGTGTAAAGCGCTTGCCTCTCACCAAGGTGACCCTGGACCGATACTTGGTCAGGGCCATCATTTATGTGAATTGAGTTGTGTGTTGGTTCTCCGCTGTGCCACGAGGGTTTTCCAGACCATCTGGTTTTCCTTCCCCAGTAAAAATCAAACACTTTCGATCTCTGGCTGTGCCCGTGGTCATAATGGGTTGATGTGGCTGGCAGCCAAAGGCGCCCTTGCATGCCTGCTTCTTGAACACGTTGTAGCCGCGACCTTCGCAATTCAGCTCTTAGCTGCGAGTAAGGATGATTACCCCCCCCCCCCAAGACGGTGCCCCCCATTTCTTTGTAGCGATTTTTTTCAGGCTTTGAAGGAAAGAGTCATAGGCATCCCTGATCAAAAAGAGAAGGGGGGTTCCTGGTTTTACTGGGCAGTTTATTGCGCCACAGCACTCTGTAAACCATTACATGGTGCTATGTAGAAAAGAGTAGGTCTCATAATTCAAACAAAGTCCCACATACCTTGCAGGAAAATACTAAATGTAAAAGAGTCTTTAGGGTAAAAGTGACTGATATGTGCGCTTTACAAGAAGCCACTATAATCATTAAAATTTTCTTGGGAATTGTAAGACATGTTTGGAAAAAAATTACTCATTACTACTAAAAGTGGCCCTGTATCATGCCATGTATTTTATTGCCTGCACAAGTTGCCTGCAAAAGTTTGCGTCGTGTGACATGGCCCTAAAGTCTGTAAGGGGGAAGTAGCCATACTAGCCTAAGCCACACCCCTGGCCTTTCCATTTCCCCTAGTGTGGGTTTTCTTCTAGGTCATCTGTGCATATTCACAGCAAGTCTAGCCAGGAAGGTAGCCACACCTTGACATTTCACTGGATGTCTTTGACATTTGGGCTCTGAATGCTTTCGTGATGCTGTTAGATAACGGTAGATAACACCAGTAAGCGTAGAATCATTAATCCAAAAGTTCATAGATACTTCTCAGTTTGGTTTGGTGGCGCATTTCTTAATTTCTTCAAGCTGCATCTAGCCTAGCACTACTGGTGTAGTGGTGAGACATCTGTTCTAGCAGTGCAAAGGTTGTGGGTTGGAATCCCACCCGAGTAATTTGCCTGTTGATTTTTTTTAATAGAACTCGGAAATGTACTGATTCTGGTTATAAATGCAGTGCTTAAACACATCGGAGTAATGGTAAAAACAAGTTATATTCATATCTTTATTTGTTAGAACAAAATCTTTAAAAAGGCTATTATTTGTTCTCAAAGAAGTCTCTTACTTTGGTTAGCATATGTATGAAAAGGGGAAACAATTTCTGTTTGTTTTCCGTTGTTCATTCGAGAAAGTTTTCAGTGAAACTGTTATCGGATCAGGTACTCTCAATATGTGGTGTTGTGGCTAAGCTGTCTAGGGTGGTGGAATCGAGTTCTGTGATTCACAGATTGTGGGTTCGAATCCCAACCTGGTCAGTCGCAACACTTGTGTCCTTGAGCAAGGCACTTTATCATAAATTGCTTCTCTTCACCCAGGAGTACAAATGGGCACTGGCAAGAGTTTGGGAGTAACTTGCAATGGACTGGCATCCTGTCGAGGTGGAATGGAAATATTCTCAGCCATTTATTGCCAATGTACCTTGAAATATAAATCGGTCCATTGAGCAGTATTGGCTTTGGACAGACTTTACTTAATTTTTCCAGTGCTCTCAGTAAACACAAAGTAGTGCAAAAACAAAATTGAACAAACTTCAAACACAATTAAGTTCATCATTTATGGGTCTTTTATTAACATTTCTTTAAAACTATTTGAACAATAACTTTATTTGTGTAGCTACACTATATTTAACCCGTTTTTTTTGTGTGTATTTCTCTTTCTTTTTATTTCAGTATTTCCAAAGTCGTCTGAAAAGTTCCAGGGAAAAAGCTGGTAGGTAATTCATCATAAATGTTACATCAAAATTCCAAGGCATTTACTTGGTATTCATTTAGTATCAGCCGCGTTTGAGCTCTGGAAAATACTTGAAGGCACTGAACACTATTGGCATTTGCTCAAAATAAGTGTTAGCATAAAAACTTACTTGGTAACAAGCAACGGAGAGCTGTTGATAACATAAAACATTGTGAAAAACAGCTTCCTCTGAGAAAGAGGTAATTTCTCACTGAAGCCTGAAGCCTTTTACTATGCATCTGAAAGCACACAAATTTGTGCGACAAAGGGTGTTTTTTCGTTTAATATTTTCTTGCAACTCCGAAGACAAATTAGTCCAGATTTGTTATTTTGTGCATAATATTTGGATACACCAATTGAGAATACTGGTCTTTGACAATTACCAAAGGTGTCCAGTGCCTTTAAGCTATTTGGTTCAGTGATTGCCAGCCAGCATCATGAAGATGCAAGACAACCTCACCCATCAATGCATCACTCTCACCCCCATGGTTTCACTTGCCCTCCTTCCCACAAATATCAGATTAATTCTTCACTAGCACTGAGAATTAATGAGTGGTGTTGCAGGCCCAAACTATCACAGGTCATCCCCCCCATTTACTAGCCTACGCAACCTTTCAAAACCCTTTTAAGATATTCTTTGTCTCACTTCACCCTGTGCTTTATAAACTCCCCCCTACAGTTGGTGATGCGAGCATCTTAAGATTTAACTACTCACCTCAGATCAAAATGTTTCAAAGTAATAAAATAAAAAACAGTTGTGAAAGGCTAACTCTGGGCCCAATTTCGGAAAGCCTGTAAGCACAAATATTTGCTTAGCATGAAATTTCTTCCTTTGTAAAAACACAGATTACCAATCAAATTTTAATATGTTGCATAATGCTTGTTACTGGCATTCAGCTGTTATTTGCTTAAGTTAACCTGAAAATCACGTGAAAATTTGGTTGAAATCTTGTTTTTATTAAGGAAGAAATTTCACTGTCTATGGTAAGTGTATCACGGCCGAGTGGTTTAGAGCATCGATTTCAAGTCATTGGAGTGTGGGTTCAAATCCTGGTCATGACACTTGGTCCTTGAGCAAGATGCTTTATACTGAAATTGGTTCTCTTTACTCAGGGTCATAAATGGGTACCGACGAGGGTTGATATAATGTGTGCGAAAAAGCCTTCGGAGCGCCTCAGCAGTTTACTCCCCAGGGAGCTGAGAAACATTACAAGAATGTTATTGACTCAATGACCAGTGCACTAATGTAAAGTGCAATAATATGGTTATAAGAACTAGGTGTTAATGTTTATATTATATTATTGACGGGGAATTTTTGTATGAAAACCAGCTCCCTGTTTTTTGGTCATGACGCGAGTTATTTTACCTCCATGGCTGTACTTTAGTCGCAGTGCAGTCTTTTGCACTGTTTATTTACTAGTGTCCCAGAAGTTCAGAGCACCTCGAAAGCGTCCTTTGGAAGATTGCCATACCAACTCTTGACATCATTAATCGAACTTGCAGTAATTGAACTTCAAAGCTTTACAAGAAGGTTATCAGCGAATTATTATTCCCAGAAAAGAAAGGAAATTAACTTCTTGATAAGGCTCATACGTCGTCCCCATATCTAATTAAGATAATAATTTCCATAGAGTGTGGAAGGACACTTACTGCGTCACAACTTTTTTTTTCTTTTCGACTTTGATTGCAACAACTTCAGAGAATCCAAGGGTTGGGGTTATTGCAGCTTGCACCATCTGGTGGCGCTCAATGTAGAAAACTATATGATCAGCTGCAACGCCATAGAATTAATCATGCGAGACTGAGAGTTGTCTGTCCAAAACTGATGGGTAGGAATTTGGAGAGGCCTTGTGTTGAGTACTCTGTGGGGAGACCAACGACGGACCTAAACAATTTCATAATTGGGAAGTTTATGGACAAGTTGAAGTTATTTGAACGGGCGGTATGCTTTACTGGATATTTTTTTCCTTCTTCATATACACAGTTGTGCGAGGTGACTCTGTGTTTTGGTATTCTCTTTTGACAGTCTGTCGTTTTCCTGGTAAATTTATTGTGGGAAAATCATCTGTGCTTGTAATGTTTGTTGGAAGATTGTCAAAGCCAGAGTGAATTGGATAAATACACATGGAAAGTCATACTGATCATTAGTTGGGTCCAGAAGAAATTGTTAACATAAGAAATGGAGAAAAAAAAATGTTTGTTGACAAAAAGTGAATTGGATATAAACATGTAATGTCATTCTGATAATTATTTGGGTCCGGAAGAAAATGTTAACAGAATTTTTGGTTAATGTTTATTGAAAAAAAAAAGAGTACCAAAATAAGACTCAGGTCTTCGTGTATCATCGTGCATGTTGTTGATCCAGTAATTTTGTATGAACACATAAAGCTACAAACAACAAACAAGATACTTCCTCATATTATAATTAAAGGTATACTTATTTTTGTTCTTTCTACATTGATGTGTATTGAAGCCACTCAGTACTTTCCAAAGTTCTGTGGAAAAAACACACACAGGCAAATCACTCTGGTGAGATTCGAACCCACAACCTTTGCACTGCTAGAGCAGATGTCTTATTCATCTCCATTAGAAACAGAACTAAAACTCAATGTAATGTATTTATAGGATTTTTGGGGTTCAAGTATAATTGCGACCTTCCCTTGACCCCACTGAATTAGCAGCCATAAACAAATCGTGGGGTGGGGCATTGGAGAGAAATTTAATTAGTTTTTAATAGACATAGGCTTATCATAGTATGTTTACTTCTGTACATTCGTCACACCTGAATATTTAACTTTTATATTCAACAACAGTGGGCCATATTTCTCCTTATCCAAATTTCCAATTTATATCTTTTAAAAAAGGAATTCCCTGTACGGTAAATGTTTAGATATGTCAAGGTTCAGTAAACTCTGAATGTTATTTGACTGTCTGCCCTTAGTTTGCCTGAAGCGAACAGTGAGTTATTTCGTGTGTGACAGGATTGTAGGTCATGGCTGAGTGGTTAAGAGCATCGAATTCAAGATCTTCCTAACTTAGGATTAATCTTAGGTCTTAGGACGAGTTAAGTTCCGTAACCATAGTTTTTAGGAGGCATGGAACCCATCCTAAGTTAGGATGAGCGTCCTAACTCGAGGTACCAGTGATAACTGTAAATGAATGTCATTGTAATCATCTTACTTCGCTCAAAACAAAGTACCTATTTAAATATCTGGCTGGTCTCGTCCGTCTGTCTGTCCTTGTTTTGTCATAGTCTTGTCTGTCCCATGGTAAAAAATTTTTTGAAAAGCACTATGCTTCAAATTTTTCCTGCATATTGGTATATAACTTAACGGAGTATCTTTAGCCATGTTATAGTATGTTTCAATTCTGTAGCCTGTATAATGGTTGAATTGCATTTGATGCTTTTATTGTTGTTGCCAATATTGAAATAAATGTCTAAACACATTGAACGTAGGATTAATCCTAGCGTTTTGTGAAATCGGCTGCTAGTGGTTAAGTCATCTGAGTGTGGGTTCGAATCCAGTCATGGCATTTGTGTCCTTGAGCAAGATACTTTGCTATAATTGCTTCTCTTTTCACCCAGGGGTATAAATGGATACCGACTAGGGTAGAGGTGTATGAGAAAACCTTTGGAGCAGCAGCTCAGGGTTGTTTACTCCCCAGGGAGCTGAGAAAGATTAAGGAATGTTATTGGCCCAATGACCAGGGCACTAATAATGTAAAGCGCATTGAGACGTTATTGTGTTATGCGCTATATAAGAACCAGTAAGTATTATTATTGATAACACTCCTGGGCTTGTTCATGACCCTGTGACTGTTTCACAATCTGGATATTTTTTTTCTGTCAAATTCTGCCGTTCATCTGAGAAAATTTGCTTTGTCATTGGAAAACAAATTGTTGGTTTATACTTGTATGCTTTTGATGACTAAAAGGGGTCAGGATTTAGGAAACGGTCTCGATCAACAGAACAACCTGACCGCTGGTGTGTGTGTTTTACTCAAACTAACTGTGTATATTAATTTGGATATTTCAATCATCATTAGGCGATGTTGCTCTTCTCATGTAAATACCATTCATTTCCATGCAGTTCTGGTCCATGTTGTTCCTGCATTCGCATATCTCAATCTTCTTCTCTACCTTCCCTGTTTTGGGGTTTGGGTTGAATGGTTGATGATATGCCTCGTTTTCTTAGGGCAAGGGCACCAGGGCATTTTCTCCTTGGTAAAAGGCACCCTATATTGGGAAAATTGCATATTTTTTACAGAAGCATTTCATTGGCACTTAAAGCAATAAGGTTTATCGTGATTCAGAATCGCAATGCGTTATGGGAAGGTAGATGGGGCAATTTGCCATGCGGTGTATGTTGTCATGCACGACTCGTAACGCCTATATCTTTGTGTGGGTTCAACAGCGCCCTCTATTGACGTTGTGCTATTTTAGACAAACCTTATGACCAGGGGCATCGAGGCAATCGCCTTTGTTGCCTCTGTAACGCATCAGGCCTGATCTAGTGCATTAAGGTGGAAAGTATGACATGCAACAAACACACTCCTTTTTCAATCACAATAAGGGAATACGGGTAAAAAATCTCTGTGAGTTAAAAAAAAACAAAAAAAAAACGTTGAAAGCAAGATTGGTTGTTGTGTTTTGGAAAGGTCAAGGTTGAAAAGCGGCTCTTTTCCTTTTTGCTTTGGCTTTGTTGCTCGCTAGTTGGTAATTGTTTACTGAATACTGCTCAAACCAGGTGGAACTTAGTTATGAATCGGTGAACAGTATCAAATGGAAATTTGAATGGAATCTCAAAGCTATAAAAAGTCTGTAAAAGTGTTCCTTAATGGCCTTAATTCTGAAATTGTTTAAAAACCTTTATTATGTTGCCATTTGTATGAACTGAAACGATCTAAAGGTTTTCTTTAACGGCCATTTTTGTTTAAATCGTTTAAAAACCTTTATTATGTTGCCATTGATAGGAACTGAAACGAAATCTATGAAATGTTGTAAAAGTTCAGATTGTAATGCAACACTATGGATTGTACCTTTATATTTTGTGCATTGTGTATGTAGTAAACAGTCATGGTAGGCCTACTTATTCCCGCCATAACAAATAATGGATGGGGTTGGGGGGGGGGGGGAAAGCACATTCTAATTAATTCCTGAATATTTCTGAGAAAAAACACTCTTTTCAATTGAGGAATGGAATACAAAGAAATGAATTTCAGCAATGCACAATAGGTTTTTAATCCATTGATTTCAATAATAAAATAAAAAAAATGCTTCTCAAAATGCTTCACACATAAAAACGTATGCTGATGTAGGCTTTCTTGCCAGAGGTTTTTATTAATTTTAAAAGTGAGTGCCAAACATGTAATTTCCCTTTAATTCGTTAAAGGAGTGATTTAGATTCTGCACCAGCGATGGCGATGACTCACTGTAGTTGACACCATTTTGAATCCATTGACCCAGCTTGACTGTATCAATGTCATCTGTTCGTTTAGAGTCCACTGCTCTTTAATATGCTTCAGTGTCCCTACCTACCCACGCTTGAAGCGCAATTGAAACTGCCCTCTGGAGTTGTAAAACTTCAATGCGCTGAACACATTAATAAGTAAGGGAGTTATTTCATCATAAATCAAGAAGTTTATTAAGCTGAATGTGGCAAACCAAAATGGACAGGCTGCCACCATGATAACGTACTGCAGAAGGGAGGGGGGGATACCGTTGGTAATTATTACTCCAAAAAAGAATGACAATACTCAAAAACCTGCAACCTACTTTGTAAGAAGCACTGCAGCTGTTGAAGTTATAACAATTAGCAAATGATTCCCTTTAAAGAAATGTGGTTTTAGAGAGAGGTTTGGAAAAAATATTATATCTGAGAAATGGTTTCTCCATGAAATGTTTCTCAGAGTGTGTACACTCAAGATTTTCGCCAATAATCTCATAAACGCCACCATGTTTTGAATTGAAACTTACTTTCACAGGTAAGTTTTACTGTCATATCTCAGTTATACAGGATTCATCTCATTGAGGGTTCAAAACCCAAAGGTTTACCTTGCCTTTAATTACATAGTCAGTAAACCGCTGAACAAATGATTCTTCGATGAGATTGCGAAGTGCACCAGTCAACCTTGCCTTAGGCACTGTAGAAACCAGCCTTTAGTCATTTTCAAAGACCCGTATTCAATTTGGCCTCAATTGGTCATCAAAGTTGCAAGAGAATAATGAAAGGAAAGGAAAAAACACACTTGCTGCACAAATGTGTGTGCTTTCAGATGCCTATATTATAATATATATATGAAAGACTTCAGACCTGAAATCTTTTAATATTCGAGTGAGAAATTACCACTTTCTCAAAAAAATGCATGGCTTCAGAGGAAGCCATTTCTCACAATGTTGTATACCGTCAACAACTCTCTGTTGCTCATTACCAAGTAAGTTTTTATGTAAACAAAGAGTGTCCAGTGCCTTTAAAGGGAAGGTACACGTTTGGTAATTGTCACAGACCAGTCTTCTCACCTGGTGTATCCCAACATAAGCATAAAATAACAAGCCTGTGAAAATTTGGGCTCAATCGGTCATCAAAGTTGCGAGAAAAAACACCCTTGTTAGACGAATTTGTGTGCTTTCAGATAGGAATAAAAGACTTCTAGCTAGAAGTCCTAATTATTTTAGTGAGAAAATACCTCTCTCTTAAAAACTACGTTACTTCAGAGGGAGTCGTTTTCCACAATGTTTTATACTATCAACTGCTCTTTGTTACCAAGTCATTTTCAAGTTAATATTTGTTTTGAGTAATTACCAAACGTGTACCTTCCCTTTAAACCGAAGTAAAGATAAAGAACTACCGGGGATTTATCTTGTATTTATATTGACGTCACAGTGATTATCAGTGCTGAGTGGCAGGTGGGTAAAAACCATTTATCCCACGCACTTATCGTGATGTCGGAATTTGCAAAAGACGTTCCCGAAAACCAAAGGGAAACCAGGACTTTTTATCATTTTAAACAAAATACCAGAACAAAAGTTTGAGGTTCCTTGAAAAGTGATCGCCTATTAATTTTTTTTATAACCCCTTACTTATTCAGGGGAGACTTTTTCTATCCCGTCTAGACTATCAAAGTTAAAACATTTATTTAACCCACGAAACTCAAAACTATCGCCACACTTTCGCACCCCACAACCCTGCAAAATCGAGAACGCATTTTTCTATGAGGAAGCGACTTCCCCCTCTTCGCAAAATGAACATCACCTAAAATAACTACAAGCCAATTACGAGTACCGTAACAAAGAAGGGATGACACAGATAAGCCAATCAAATTGCGCGTCTCATCATGTTCTTACAATGTGGCCACTGCATGTATATAATAGACTCGTAGATAAACAACGTACACAGATGTACAATGTAAATCTGGTGGTGGAGCGGTAGGTTGTGTTTACCTTACGTTGTCTGTATATCACCACACACACGCATCGGAATTTGTATTTAGAACTCTCATAACATTGAAATGAACTGTGCTGAGGTCCGAGCTACTTGTGTTGAATTCTGAAGGTTTACATACGGAGAACATTGGTCAGAAAACTTCATGTGAATTTTCCAGGAGGTGGAGTGAAAAAAATGTGGAGGAATGGCAAGTTAAACGCCGGCATGGCTGATGTTAATAACTGTCCTCCAGCGCCCAGGCAAACCGGCAAAATCATGTCGAAGATACTGTCCCGTTCACTGAGCGTACGGGACCCTGCCGGGCGATTCAAGTCGAACACTTGGGATAAAGTGGTAAACAAAAACCGTAACAAGAGGCTCCTGGGTGAGTATTTTCCTTCAAATCATTTTGTTAACTTTGCCAAAAATTGCAGCTTGTACTTTTGTAGTTTGCCGAAGGATGCGTAAAGTTTTTGCAATGATATTACAGCCGGCAGTGACCGGTGGCTCCTGCTGCGAGTTATTCACCGTCTGGTTGGACGACAAATTAAAATCCTGTTTTGGTCTGCATTTTGCAGAGTTTGAGCTGCTAAAGTTAACCATAATATTCAACTGCTAAAAAGTGCTATCTGCTGAAGAAATATAGCTTACACTAAAAGATGCGAAGTACATTCGGGTTGCTCGAAAAAGCAAGACTTTTGGTGTGTCAACACTAACACACTAACTTACTGTTGTGTATTACCGTTTTACCATGGATGTTGGAAAGTAACATTGGTGCAGTGCTGGCCTGTTTGCCATGGTTTGCCATGGGCTTACAGTCAATGGTTGAACTTTGGTGACAGATAGGATTTGTGGTGTCGCTGTGGTGGTAGAATTTGAGTAGAATAGCCTTGGGACTACCATGGACCTGGACCCTCCCATAACCTCAACGAGGGTCTAAGAACTTTGTAGGGATTATAATTGTTGATTGTGTGGAACATCTTCGAGAAGTAGATTTATCTAATCCTTCTTTTGAATGAGTACCCGGGGAACGGTTTTTTTTTAAATGTAGATTTAAACACAGTCATATTAAACATGGAAAACAAAACCACATTTTGATTTATGGTATGAAAATAGAAATCTTCCACAAAACTGGATGATTTAATGTGCAGTCAAAGTGTCCTTGTGTCCGTTGCCCTCCAACTGAACCTATCCAATTCATGCTGCAGGTTGGCTGTGCAACAGCTTCATGGTCCTAGATGCTTAAAAAACCCTTCATCCTATCAATGGAAACACACAGTGTTTTATGGCACTGATAATACACCATTTGCCAAGTTTAGTTTGCTGTTCGGGGCTACCATATTGAAATTGGGTCAAACTGAGTTATGCCCCAGCAGTCGCTCAATACCAGGTTGTAAACATACAAAGCCAAACAAGAAGTAAGCTTTTGACAAAATACAACCACAGTATTAATGGCTTTAGCTTAGCCCGATGAAACTTACCAGGCAATCAGAGGAAATTACTGGTGCATCGTATACATTTATTAGTAGGCCCTAAAAAGACGGAATAGAAATTTGTGTCACGTACAGTTATCAGTAAAATAAATTGGATGGAGTTTATTGTATCTTGCTAAAAGTTAATCATCACATGGTAAGAAAATAATATATCATAAACTCAAGAAGCATGTTTTCTAACACTAAAGTGATTTAGAACGAATTAAGACTGTATCCTACACGTTGTTAATTTTCTGTTGGGCATCATGCCCACACTCGTAGAAATAAACCGGCGCCTTTGAACTTGGTTTACATGAAAGTGCGCCTTGTTTTGTAATAAATTGGTTATAAATTTTGTTTCGATCTGGCAGTAAGCTGCTTGTAAATTACATGAAGATGAACACAATTTTTTTGACAGATTGAACAAGGTCACATGGAATCCTGGGAATGCTAACGAAAACAAATCGACTCTGAGAAATGTGTTGCGCTTTATTGTAAAGAATTTGGTAATTAACTAACTTTGTTTATGGTCAAGTTGCAAGTTGAAAGTATAAGGCCTATTTAATTGATTAAAAATAAGTTTCTTAATCTGCCGAACTTGCATACCCTACCACCACTAGTATGAAATATGTGTGTTTTTGTGTCAACGTCAAATACAAGGTCAGGTCTTGTATAGGCCTATATACATTGAAAACTCAATACTGTTCAAAGTTGTAAAGTGCTACCCGTGAAAACTGATACGTATTCTTTTGTACCGAAAACTAATAATCCGGTTTGCGAATTTGCTAAAGTGTGGGCTTTTTAGCTGTAGTGACTTTTCTTTGACCCTAGTAGTACAGGTGTACATATCTGCTTTCTTTTATGCCGCTGGGATTTTATCCCGGGCCATTTTTGTGTCAATAAACTTTTGATAACCCAGGCCCCTGAAAGTCATTTGCAGCATTCTTGAAAATACAACACACTATAAAGGTTTTAGCTCTTGTGTTACATGAAATTCAATTGAGTAATATCCACTCGAAGAGTTGCAATGGGGTTAACCACAAACTACTTTTTAAATAAATTTAACTGAGTGAAAAAGTTAATCAATTAGGCTCATTAGAACTCAATCAATTCAATTAGCACTTCAGGGGCAATGGTACCTTGCATCTTATATTACTATTTTATTGGATGTTTTGAGAGCTTACATTTTATGTTCTTTTGAGAACTTGTCTTGCTTTATTGTACTACTGCGGAGTAGATTTTTTCAAATTCGCAAGAAAAGAAAAGAACTGTCCTGCTTTTAAACTAGAGGTACTACCTAGGTGGAAGGTAGAAAATTCGCCGGGATTACTACTTTTGCTTTCCACTAAGTGGAGCGAGGGCTCGTTACTAACTTCATTTTTACGAGTGGTAATTGCTAAACTTAGCCAAGATGATGAAAATATTTTTGTTGAGTCAATTCCCAGCCATTGTTATTTCTATTGGGTCACATCACAAAAATATTCAGGCGCTATTTTTGTATTATTATAATGTAAATTTTCAGACTGTCAAGGACTCTGTTATTTTGATTGTAGGCCTACAAACAGGTGTGTCTGTCATTTCATGCAATGGAGATGTTTCCCACTAGGGCTTTGGTAAAAAAACATCATTTGAAAAATTGTTTCAATTTTGTAATTTTTTTTTTTAAGAGTTTTTTTTCTTTTTTTTCTGGGTAATTACTTGAACGGATAAAGTTTCCTGCTATTTATTGCTGCATCACTTACAACATAAATTTTCCTAGAAAATTCTAATAATAATATAAATTTCACTGGTTTTGAATTTTTTTTGCAATTAAAGCGATCATTGATCAAGTCCCATCCTGCTATAAATGCTATTTATTGCTGCATCACTTTACAATGAATTGACTGAAGTGACTCTTCTGTCAATCAGGCTTGGTCCCCAGGAAGGGGAAGGAGACAGGACCGGAATGAGTGTGGGTTTCCTTTCAGTCGAGCAAGACTTTGAATCCCCTCAAGGTGTCTGGAAATTTGAGTCACAGATTTAGCACCTCGTCATCATGAACGAATTTCCACTGAATTGTTGATGAGTGCATATAGAGCACCTTGATCTCTGATGGATGGGTAGGCGTATTATGTCAATAATAGTGTTGTATATCTTGACCAATTTTAGTGATGGGCTTTAAATCCAATTTAGTCTACCAAGGGTTCAACAAAATTATTCATGTCTAGATTATAAGGGGCCATCTTTGCTGAAGTGCAATCTGGGGGAAATCTATGCTGGGCAGCACAGTGCCGAGTGAAGTTTGAAGAATAATTTTGAAACTTTGATTGAACTGGTACAAAATAGAATTTGTGTAGAAACAAAACCCCAAATTTGTTAGGGATGATGTTCATCTGAAATATCATAACTTGAACTGTCAATTCTTTTAGTAAGGGGCATTTCTATGAAGAAAACGTATGTTTGCATTGGACCTTTGGTTACAGAGGGCACTGCAGCAAAAGCACAAGGCACCACGGCAATTGCTGAGCCACGGAATATTTCGAGGGGCTGCATTGACAAATCAAGTTCGATAAGCATAAATCACCTTCACAACGATTTGAGTGTTCAGGCTTCTTTGACTTGTTAAAGTTTTGCATATAATATAAATATCACACAATGATGATTAATCATCCAGTGCCATATTGCCCTAAGAAAAGGAGAACAGTTAACAAATGGAACCCATGTGGTTTGCCTGAGGGATTATAGCATAACAGTGCAATAAATAGCACTCCCAGATTCCACAGCTTGGGTTCTGCTTCCTTGTATTAGCAAGGGAGACAGAGTGAACGTGAACCACGTCACGAACCCGAACCCAAGTAAGCCAAGACGAGGGGAATGTAAGCAGGCATGACCAGGCCATTGACTCCTAACACTCTGCTTGAAACCATACAGAGCTCTATAACATCATCAATGGTGAGGGAAAACAGCAACAGGGCCTGGCACTGGTTATTAACACCACCAATGAGCTTCTAGGGGTCTTTGTGTCAAAAAGTCCTGCCCTTTGATTGGGTTGGGTAATTTTCTTCTCTTTTCCTAAGGGTGGGCTTTGGTTGGCTTCCATTGGTACTGTAACAGTTTTAAAACCCCTTTTGTATCGGCATCAAAAGCTAAAGGCGAGGCGGGAAATATTCCAGCATTTATTATGGTGATTTTTGTTGAATTGTCAAGTTATGTAGGCAGGTTGACTTGTTGTATACACGCATAGTGGCTGATATTTCCGGAAACTGATGTACTTTGTTGATGGTGCTGCGCACATAATACACCGAAACGTGAATTCTGTGTCTGCGTTTATTGGTCTAGTTTATTGCTCCATGGTGTTTGTAAGGGAAGTGAACGTGTTGTGTAGGCCTATGTTTCTCGGTTTGCAGCAACTTGTTTTCAAAGATGATAATATAAGTTGATAAAATCGTCAAGGACTGCTCAATGTAGGCCCTATGACAATCGTGGATTCAACCCAAACAAATCCTTCCAAAGATTCTTCTTTGTGTGAACTGGCAGTTTTGTAAAATTACCTTCCCCTAGGCCGACATGTAATACCATAGAGCCTATTGTAATAACAAAACAGTTCTACCTTGATGATGTTTTAAAGGAACTTCAAGAAATGCAGTGTGCATAAAGGCTTTTTGGATGAAAAGTGACTAAGTGGTTTATGGTTGAAAGTGACAAATTGAAATTGCTTGACTAAAGCTTGACTCTTCTTGACTAAATGGTCTGCAATTGTTAAAGCGATGACCTCCCTGTTACACTAAATCTCACAATTTTTTTAAGTTGGGATTGGGAAAGCGTCACCTTAAAAAGGAACGCTCTGATTTCCACCTTTGTGATTAAAACTCTTGATAAGCCTGGATTTTATTTTTTAAGATTACCTTTTCCCCAATAGAGAATGAGCCCGGCATTGATATGAACAAAACAGGTTAAGATTTTCTTGGGCCCACTGTGTAATCTGTGTGTGCTCAAACACAAGAACCCTATTCATTTGGTATCAGCCCCCAATAACAGACACACAAGTATCCAAACTTAAGATTTGTTCAGCTCCTGAGTGGGCTAGAATCAATCCCTTACCAAAGGAAGAACCACCCATAGAAGAAGACTTGGTGCCTTTCAAGGCTAGCATAATAACGAAAATACTAAGCCTTACAATAGTAGATCCGATGGACCCCTAGGGGGCCTTGCTAAGTGTCATTCTTCCTTCACAGTTTTCAAAATCAATTCGATGGTTACTTCCCTCTCAAGAGGTTTGATTCTCACACTGTATTGTCAAACACTCTCAATTATCAAAAGGTTACTTCTCGACATATATTAATTCATAATTGGGCAATTCTTCAATGTTACAATATTTATTGAGTGACTCGTACTTTTTCAAAGATTGGGGTCAGATTATATCCTCTAAACCTTTCAAAGTTTACTTGAAATATTTACAAAACCTTTTTGCAGTTTCGACATCACTGTTATTATTTGTGTTTAATTGATAAGATAAGTTGATGTGCACATTCATACAGTTACAAAGCCTAGCCCAAGTAAATTCAGACCGTTGGTGCCCTTGAAATGCTCCTGTAGAAATTGACAATTTCCTTATAGTGTGCCCTTTACCAAGGAGAAAATGCCTTGTTGCCCCTTCAGAAATTGAAGCGTACAGGCCTGTAAATTCGTGCTGCTCAGTTATATTCACGTATTCAAAACGGCCCGATTCATACAGGCAAATATCAAGCAGCTTTTCTGGAGCTCAGGGATTAGGCTCGATAGCCTTTATACACACAATGATAATAGAATACTAACCATAGAGATTTAGTTTGGGCATAGGATCAAACCATTCAACAGGTGAACATACTATCGAGTCAGGGAACTTCTTAATACTAAAATGGTAACAAGGCAGCATTGCTGATGGTATACAGATTGAGGATACCAAATTGCTTGTTATCCAAGGCTCAATTTCGGCCTACTGTGTTTCTCATGTGGAAAGCTTGTTTTGATTTATGGTTTTGACATTGGGGTTTTAGGCCCCATTACTTCTCTAATTCTACCTCCATGTTCTGAAGCTTCCTCCGGGGATCCATCACATGTTGTGCATGATCAGTATATTTATCATGAATTAATTATTTCCCCATGTTCCCTTGAATTAAAACAACAGTTTGCTAATTATTTGTCATTTAGTAGATGTTAAGGGGGGGGGATTTGTTTTTTTACACCAATGAGTGTAAGCACTGTATACTCGATACTCTCCCGAGTTCTTTGAACAAAAAATCACATGGTACATATTATTTGGTTGGGATTCAAACCCGCAACCTTTGCAATTCTAGAGCAGTGCCTGACCAACGAGACCACTTGTCCAGTAGATAGAGGCAGTTTGATTCCTATGTACTAGCAGTGGCCACTGCACTGATTTCTTTTGGTGAAATTCAATTTTTTTCTACAGAGAAAGCCCTTTACAATAGTTGAGTGTTGCATATCATTTTAAAGGTACAGAGGAAATGCTTTATAAATAGTTTTGACAAAGAGCTATTGACAAGAACGGGACCTGAACCTGTGCTCCCCAGATTTGTGTGCTAACTCTACCAACTGAGCTAATACAACTACCCCACATTATTTTTGCAGTTTCTGAGTGTTGATTTTTTTATTTTTGATGTACCTGTAGGTTTTGGTTACCAGGCTGAATATGTATAGGGCCTGTTATTTTCAATTCATTTTCGTTTTTGCTTGACAAGTTCTTGACTGTCTTTGATTTAAATAAATGTACTAAATTCATGCCTGATACTTCACGAAGCAACAAAGGTGATTTGCCTTCATGCCCCCCCCCCCCCCGGTCCATGCCTTTTTGCCGCTTAACTGCCCCAGTAGAAATAGGGTGCCACTTTACCAAGGGGAAACTTGGTACCCTTGCGCTTTCTAAAACAAAACAAATAGGCCTGTTAATTTCTTTATTGTTCTCCTTTATTTGATCAATTGCTGATTGAGTTGAATTGAATTGAATTATTCTTTTCAAAACAAAAGTTAAAGGGGTCTGTTCTTACCTTTTTTATTGGTCTCAGAAGTGGGCGTGTTTTCAGCAAAGCCAGCTTTATACTTATCAGGGTTTTTATTCTTGTGGAGGGAGATAATAAGCTTAAGGTGTTTTTAAGTCAATATTGTAAAAGTACATGGCTAATCTGTTTGCCTTGCTACTGGTAACACCAATAACATTACGGCCTTTATTTCAGTATTTTATAGTTGTGTATCTTTGTGTTAATATGTATATGATATTGCTTTTTGGTACATGGTGTCTTGTTTTAGTTATCGTAGGTTGAAGTCTCGCTCTTGTAAATGTTCAACCCATAATTACTTTAAGAATAACCCAGTCTGAAGTTCTGGTTTTTCATTTGATGTAAGCAATAATTAAAATACAGTCCGGCCAAAATAAAAGTGTATAGTTGGATAAATATGCAGTTATTTATAGAGGACCATGTACCACCAAGCATATAGTTAGACCTCAGGGCTGTATGCTTCGTTTTTGAAAGGGCAAGGGCACCAAGGCATTTTCTCTTTGGCAAAGGGCACCCTATGAGAAAGTTGTTAGTTTCTACTGTAACATTTCAAGGGCACCAAGGCAATGACCAGGGGCAACGAAGGCAATCGCCTCCGTTGCCTCCGTGAAGTATCAGGCCTGAGACCGGCTCAACTTTTGAGGACTCACATGATGGTTATAATTTTAATTTCAGAGAGCATGAGAACTAGGTGAGACCCACAGTACCTTTGACCTCCTTCTTTCAAAATTTGACCTTGCAATGTCAAAGGTCATAGAAAGCTGTCACTTTCTATGCTCTCTGGGGGTCCAGCTAAGGTTTATGGCTTGGATCTGCTGACCTGAACCTTGAGGTCACCATCAGGTCACCAAACGTGGTGGTAAAATTTCTCTATTTTTTTTTTTAGTTTTAAAAAGTCTGTTATCAAGGTGAAGAATGTTTTTTTGAAATATTTATTGGCAATCAAATACAAACAAAATGATATTGTCTCTTAATTTAAGTTTCACTCATAAAATCTGAATTTTCCCCAAACAGCACATGATGTTTCCCAAACATGCGCCAAATACAAACCTGTGAAAACTTGTTACCCTCCCTTTTACAGCTGACTTTTGCAATTAATAATAACAATGGTTAGATTAATGGAGTGCCTCACACTGATGCAACCCGTGGCAATTAACAACATTACAAATTCATAAAAAGGGACTAACTTAAAAACCTGCGGAGGCCTACATGTAACCCATTAAAAACAGAGAAAAATAGCAACATAGTAGATGATACATGTATAGGGCCTATATGTTATTGTTACCTCAATCACTGTTTCTACAAATTAATCAAATTCAACTGAAACCAAGGAAAAATATATACAGCTGTACACCCTTTGAAGAAGAGGATACACACCAGCCAAAAACACAAACAGAGGGTTAACCTTTGTCACATATGTCACAGTTGCCATGGCAATGGGTACTCAAACTTCATAGCCCATGTGTTCTTTTTTTCATTTAGCGTATAAGGAACACTTGCACTTGACATGCAGTTAACTTGGACATGTACAATTTATGTTCGTTGTGCTTTGAAGTGATCCACTTGAGTAGTTTGGAGAGCAATGGAATGGGGAAACACTACTAAATAAGGGAATAAGAATTTCGTTTAGTGTACCTCGGCCCTCTCCATGGCAAAACAGCCAAATGTAGAAAATGATATTTTGAGAAAAGCAAGTAAAAACGAAATGACATGCTATATTCACATTCATACAACATAGCATGCCTCTGAAACTTTGAAGTGGAAAGATTACCCTCAACTTTACACAGAATTGATCTTGTTAATTTGTTTAGTTAGGCTGTTTTGCCATTGAGCAACCAAAATGCACACTCACATTTCAATTTCAACTCCTTGGTAAAGGGCATCCTTATGAGGAAATTGTCAATTTCTACTGGAGCATTTCAAGGGCATGAGCAAGGTAATGACCAAGGTAATGACCAGAGAGCATGGAGGCAATCGCCTTCAGTGCCTCCGCATGAAGTATCATTCCTGAGCTTCATATCATACCTGCTGTTGCATTGAAGACAAAAACACTTGGTGTGTTTGAAAAGAAAGTACCCAGTCCTTTTGTTTTTTCGATTGCTCAAAGGCCTTCCGTAATAACCGGTACTTAGTTACTGATTATTGAACGAACCCACTTAAAAGTCCAAACACGCTGATAAAAAGTATGAACTAATAATAGGCCTATAATCTAAACCAGATAACTACAGATCACTACCAGTCCATCCCTGAAAATTGAGAAATGATGTCTGAAAACTCCGCCCTTACTCTTGTTAATTTATGAATGGAGCCCTTGCAAGTCAACAATGCAAGGGGAGATAAAAGCGAAACAAATAAAACGATAAAGTTATTACCTGTGATGTTTGTTGACCAAAGATTCAGCAACACAAACAGTTCACTATTGATAAGATAATGTAATCTTAATCATTGTCATACTGAAGGTTGGGGCATTTCCTATATGTCATCTAGTACCATACTACTAGTACCTTAGAGCAAGGACTCATTGCTCTATGCTAGTACTAAAGTGTGTTCTGAATTAAAGACACTGGACACTATTGGTAATTGTCAAGGACTAGCCTTCACAGTTGGTGTATCTCCACATATGCATAAAATAACAAACCTGTGAAAATTTGAGCTCAATCGGTCATCGAAGTTGCGAGATAATAATGAAAGACAAAAACACCCTGGTCACACGAAGTTGTGTGCTTTCAAATGCTTGGTTTCGAGACCTCAAATTCTAAATTCTAAATTTGAGGTCTTCAAATAAGATTCATGGAAAAATACTTCTTTCGTGTAAACTGCGTCACTTCAGAGGGAGCCGTTTCTCACAATGTTTTATACTATCAACCTCTCCCCATTACTCGTCACCAAGAAAGGTTTAATGCTAATAATTATTTTGAGTATACATACCAATAGTGTCCACTGCCTTTAACACACAGAGAATGAGCCTGACAGCTGCAGTTCTCTCTTCTTTCTTAGAATCTTATTCAGTAGGGTAAGACTATCAATGTTTGTGTTTAAAGGCACCGGACACATTTGGTTAATACTCATATCCTTAAAAATTTACTTGGTAACGAGCAACAGAGAGCTTTTGATAATATAAAACATTGCGAGAGACGACTCCCTCTGAAGTTACACAGCTTTTGAGCAGATGCCTAAAAGGACTTCAGGCCTGACGTCTTTTAAAACTTAGCTCTTGAGCTAAGTTTTAAAAGACTTCAGGCCTGAAGTTTTAAAAGACTTCAGGCCTGAAGTTTTAAAAGACTTCAGGCCTGAAGTCCTTTTAGGCATCTGAAAGCACACAAAGTTGTGCACCAAGGGTGTTTTTCTTTCATTATTCTATTGCAACTTTGATGACCAGTTGAGTCCAAAGTTCACAGGTTTGTTATTTTATGCATGTTGGGTTTCACCAAGTGAGAATACTGTTTTTTTGACAATTACTAAATGTGTTCAGTGCCTTTAAACTTGGAGCACATTGGTTCGATCAAGTTTCCTTCAATACTATAATGGTGATAAAAAAGGGGAATAATGGTGCAGATGATGTAGCGTTGGTTAACTATAACTGTGCTGATCTTTCAACAGCAGGACAGGTTATTGCAGGGGAAAAATAATGAAGGAGAATCAACCATTGCGGGCATTTGGAGCAAGTGTGCCATTAAAGTAACGATGATAGATCTCAATGCAATGGAAATTTGATGGTGTATTGAGACCTATAGGCTGACCCTTGACAAATGCACTTGCCCGCTTTTACATGTTGTAGCGCAGATTGCGTAGTTGTAGCAGCAGGATTAAAAAAAGTAAACCCGATTCATCGAGTCCTTGTAGGTTTAGTCATGAGTGAGATTGGAATCTAGAGCAGCAGGCCTGGTTTAGGTTGTTGACCAGCTCATGGAGGAGATATTAAACATGATAGAGCATACTGTATCTAAAAAGAAATGAATATACACACAAAGCGGTTATGAGTAACTGGAGAACTTGTGAACAAACTTGTGCTGGTAGTGCAATGTCTGCAGGACTCAAAATTAAATTGGACCACAGGCTCTAGGCCAGCGACTTTAGCACCGGGCCAGTAAACTTATGACCGTACAAGTCCGGCAGTCTTGTGTTTTTTAATAATAAACAAACCTCACTGATTTTGTAACAAATTCTCTGGTCCAGTCAAAGTTTTGAGCTACAAGCCCTTCAGTCTTATGGATTTTTTCCCACGAATTTCGAGCCCTGGCTGGAAATTAAATGCTAGTGGAGATACAGGTAGAAGGAAAAAGAATTGAACAAATACTAGACCAGTAGATCCTTTCTTGACCAGTATTTCAAAACATTTATTTGTTCACTTAAAAGCATTTTTTTCCTGGAGGCTTTCAGTTGTCAATTTATCGTAAAAGATTTTGTCAGAAATGGGTCACCTCCATAAAGTTTATTTATTCGTGATGGTAGCAGGAGTAATATAATGTGTACAGTAACTGATTGTTTAGGGAATGAGGTTTGTGTAAAAGGGGGCACGGGACCCTTTGGCTTTTGGTTTTGTCATGTGGATGTATGTATGCACTTTGCATAATGATAACAAGTATGAATTCAGGACAAAAAGAGATGGCATAAGGCAGTGCTCAACCTATTGGTTTTTATTCCCCTTGTCGACATTCCAATGAACTATGCATTGTATGAGGTGACACCAAGTGGTGTTAAATGCAAACTCCCAGAAGTAATTTTATCTGAGAGACTTTTGATAAAGTTGGTGTTCTTCCGCAAATGTTGCAAGTTTAAATTGTACACAAATTACAAGAATCGGCATGGGAAAGAGTGGCGCTCCATTGAAAACACCATTCTTTGTAGGTTTCTACAGTCGGCTGTGCATTTACTGAAGAGGTGCTTAAACTACATCTGAACATCATGTATGCACTGCCTCTGCCATTTGAATCTGAATGGTAGGCCAGCATTGACAGTTGTTTTGTTTTGTCACGGCCGTACAATGCAAGCTGATCCCCTCACCTGGAGATGTGAGTCCTTTTCATGGACAGTTTTGAAGGAGGATTTCTGTTTGGGGTTATTTTTACCTTGGGACGAGTGTCTGGGGAGAATAGGTGTTGCATTGACTTGATCAAAAGAAAATGCCGCTTTGCGAAACGTGTATGATTTTTCATGTGGTAGATTTTTAGTGTTATTGTTAAAACTTATGAACATTGAGTAAGGAACTAGAAAACAGTGTTTTCAAGTGGCACACAGACAGGGTTCAAATTTAGGGGGTGGGCGAGGGGGGGGGGGACCACTAGACCACAGGACTAGTAGATTAGAATATTTACTGGACCAGCCGTCGATTTCACCCAACTCTTCTTAACATATGATTAATCTTAGGACTTAGGACGAGTCCCAGCCTTACAAATGTAAACCTTAAGATAATTGCTATTTTGGACCTGTTACTCGTCCTTACTCGAGATATGATTAATCCTAGCGTTTCGTGAAATCGGCTGCAGGATTTGATTAACAAGACCAGAATCACAATGAGAAGAGCCATAGCTCAAAATGAGGAACGTATTTATGTTTATCATCTAAACTATTTAATTTATTTAAAAACTAAAACTTAGAGTTGACTCAATTATCTCTTATGTTTTATCGGTGATACTCAACACGATTGAAAGATATTTGTGAGAGTGAGACCCACACTAACATTTGAACATCATTCTTTTGAGACAAAGATATTGAATTGAAAAGAAAAACCCAGGACAGCTGGACTAGTCCTGTCTTGTAAAAGTCAAATCCTGTAATGGTGTCTCCATCCTCACATAAAACAGAACATACGCCCATGATCCAATGAGATTCACACCATTGAGAGACTTTTCTTTTTTGTAAATGATTGCTTCTTGCGATCAGCTTCTGACACCGCACGCCTTAAACACAGTGGACACTAATGGTAATTGTCAAAGACCAGTCTTCTCATTTGGTGTATCTCAACATATGCATAAAATAATAAACCTGTGAAAACTTGAGCTCGATTGGTCGTCGGAGTTGCAAGATAACTATGAAAGAAGAAAAAAAACACCCTTGTCACATGAAGTTGTGTGCTTTCAGATGCTTGATTTCGAGACCTCAAGTTCTAAACTTAAGGTCTCAAAATCAAATTCGTAGAAAATTACTTCTTTCTCGATAAACTACATTACTTCAAGGGAGCCGTTTCTCACGTTTTATACTATCAACCTCTCCCCATTACTCGTTACCAAGTGAGGTTTTATGCTGATAATTATTTTGAGTAATTACCACTAGTGTCCACTGCCTTTAACTGAACACTCAACGACCGGAACAATCTCATCGGCTCACAATCGGACTTTGACCTATGTTGCTCCAAAAATGCGGAACAACCTCCCACAAAAAAAAGTTAACTCTCAAGAAATCTCCTATAACTTACAGGCCTGTATGCTTTGTTTTTGAAAGGGCAGGGGCACCAAGGTACTTTCTCCTTAGTAAAGGGCACCCTATGAGGAAATTGTAAATTTCTACCCAGAGCATTTCAAGGGCACCGAGGCAATAACCAGGGGTCACGTAGGCAATAACCAGGGGTCACGGAGGCAATAACCAGGGGTCACGGAGGCAATAACCAGGGGTCACGGAGGCAATAACCAGGGGTCACGGAGGCAATAACCAGGGGTCACGGAGGCAATAACCAGGGGTCACGGAGGCAATAACCAGGGGTCACGGAGGCAATAACCAGGGGTCACGGAGGCAATAACCAGGGGTCACGGAGGCAATAACCAGGGGTCACGGAGGCAATAACCAGGGGTCACGGAGGCAATCCGTAAAGTATCAGACCTGAACTCATCTGTATCAAATAAAATATGTTGTAGTATAGTTCCTATGGTTTGCTCACTTTAGAGCGCTTTGATCTTGTCGCAAAGACACAACGCTCAGTTGTATGTGCTGCAAATGGGATGATGAATCTTATCAGTGTGATGGATCAACCAAGTTTGTTGGCTGTTGATGAAATATTCAGGCAGCAAAAGATATCTTCAAACGATTCAATTGCTTCATTGACTTTAATCTTGTTTCTTCATTGGGTAGTCATTGAAATTTGCAATCGTTCTTGGCTCAATACATCATCCATCAGTCTCTGGTAATGATTGGATTCCCAGGAGAATTCAGAATTCCATGAAGTTTTTATCTTTCAGTTACAGTCGGACTCTGTGGTCGCCACATGTCATAGCTTGCCAGAGGTATTTTGATGATGGTCAGTAACCTCTTGGAGAAAGGAAGTCTTTGCAGTGCTGATGGAAAACCGGAAAATGAATAGCTCTTTTGCAAATAGGTTGAGTGTTGTATCTTGGCAAAAAAACAGTCATCGCGGGAGAGTTGTCATTAGATTTCTGCTTATAGATTTTAGGTTTTCCAAAGGGTTTTTGTTGATACCTTTTGTAGGTCAAGTTTTTTTGCCATGACCTGTTTCTCTATTCTCTGTGAATAATGATGTATATAATTTACCTGTAGAAGTTTCAGCTTCATTAGTCGTCAAGTTTATTAATAGAAAATCACAGAGCAATGTTTTCAGGAGAGTCGCATAAATACTAACACATGCTAAAATAACCTTTGTCTCCCGAATTGTATAAATCTGAGAAACATTTCATGCAGATACATTTCTCAGATTGAAATACTTTTGAATCCCTCTCTCTGAAACCATATTCCTTTTGAAGGGAATTGTTCACTAAAATGGTACATTACCAAACAGTGTTTCTTACAAACAAAATTTGTTTATTGAGTAATTTTGAGTAATTACCAAAGGTATTACCCTCCCTTTAACACACAGTTAAAGGAATGCATGATTTGAAACATACTCTTCCACATGAGAATTCATTCTGTTAGAATTCTTTGCTTTATGAACCTTGATTGTATGAAGTTAATGGTTTGGAACGCCAAATTTTTACAATTCAATTCAAGATTTGACTCTTGTACTTGCACTTTTCATGCCGTTGTTACCAAAGGACTGTACGCTTCATTAGTTATACTTATAACGCCGTGTTTGGAATGGCTGATCAACAACATTATTGTCGATATCATTTGAAAAAGATTTGTGGGTTTATAACTTAACAATTTATAAAGAAAGAATAAACGTCTGGTTTTCATTTTTGTATAAAATACTGGTTCATGTGATTTAGGGAATTTCTAGAGCAGTGCTCGGCGTGCAAAGGAAGTTCATTTAAGCTAATAATCCTTGCTCTCTGGTGATGAATGAGGATAGTAGTCATTTGATTTGGATGTAAAGTAGTATCAGTAAAGCACTTAGAGCAGGTTGAAGTGAGCCCTCTTGTGAAAGAATTTTTCAGACAATCTTTTGCAAGGAACTTGACTGGTCACTTGTTTCAGGGGCTGTTTGAATACACATATAAAATCCTTTACAACATCCTCAATTTGAGGCAGAAAAAGATTTGTGTTTAGTAAAATAGTTCATGGACTTTATTAAACCTTATCAGGAGAGGTTCTCCAGTCATGGAATTTCACCTTTGAACATGTTGAAAGGGCAAGGTTATTTTCACTTTGCAAAGGGCACATCGTTGGAAAATCTAAATCTAATTTAGGCATTCCACTTTCAGAAGATGTTGGCTTTCAATAGCACTTTGTGTCCTTTCCTATACAAATTTCAAGCAAAATGGTAGACCTGTATGCTTCGTTTTTGAAAGTAATAGGGCACCAAGGCATGTTCTCCTTAGTAAAAGGCACCCTATGAGGAAATTGCAAATTTCTACTAGAGCATTTTTAGGGCACCAATGCAATGACCAGGGGGGCATAGAGGCAATCACCTCTGTGGGAGTATAAGGCCTGAGATGAGTTGGCCACACATTTAAAGTGAAAGTGGTCCTATTGGATTCCTTAGCGGAAACCACCAATTCTTGAGTTTGTTTTGTGGAAAGGCCCCCTAGGTCTGAAACAACACAACTTAAACCACAGAATGTGAACGTGAGAGGTGATCAAGCTGTTAAACCATCTCCTGAAAGCAGTCCGTGCAGAAACAATTATGTAGACTTTTGAAAACACAGGTTTGAGAGTGTTTGTCTAAAGCCAAGTTCCCTTTGGACTTTTTGGGGTTGTTTGTTGTTTGTTTGAATGATCTTCCCATCAAGGGAACACGGCAAACTCCCACAAGGGATATAAACACCAAGCTGGCAACAGCCAATCTCTGTCACAAACATTTATTTAACGTCTATGATTATGAATTACACAAATCAAGAAATTGTGATTCATTAACTAGACGACAATATTTATTCTAGTCATTATGAAATAAGCAGTTAGCTTGGGGATTCGGACCCACAACCTTGTGATTGCAAGTCCTGCAGTCTAACCACTTGACCACGGTGACCTACATGTAAGTGCCGCAAATTTTCTGTAGAACTACACAAATTAAATCCAATGGGGACATGGTAAACTAACCTCCTTGTCAACTTACCGCGACCGTGATGTAAAACTAACTGGACGAAATAGGTCTCAGAAGACTTCCGCGCAGCCACGGTAACTGAACATGACTGCTAAAAAGTGCAAGCTCTGCGCTGTAAACCTACCGCAACCAGTTATAAAATGCCATACAAACATCCTGAAATTTAAGTCCAGGTGTGAACGTACGGTAGAATTACACGAAAGCCAATCACAGTAGCTTTCCAACTGGCAGCATAAGACGGAACACAGCTTTACATTTCTCTTTTCCATAGGAGGTTCAAACCATGCAAAGATTTTAAGCTCAAAATCAACCATGATACCAAACATCTTCTTTTTTTTTTAACTAGAGCAAAGTTTAATTCTATTTGATTATTTATTGTCACACAGCCTTGCTCTACTTTGTGGTTTTTGCATTTGGGAAAACCCTAGGACTTAATAGTAAATGCAAACTTGAAATATCACTCTCAGCAACTCAGTGCTTGGTTGAACCATGGAGGGTTGAACTATTGTTGCTGCAAAGACACTGATCTCAGAGGCTGGCCCAAAATGTATGAATAATGCACAAGTTATGCAATTCTACACTTCAGATGGCCTGTTCCCACCCCCACTGAACTATATTGGTCTATGCATAGAGAAAGGACCTGGTATGTGGTTTAAGGTCTGGTACACTGGTCCCTAATGATTAAGCTTCAGTTAATTTTATTTTACCATGCTACAGAGCACCAATTGTCCTTCACCACTCGGCCTTATACCCCCAAAAAGGGTACAGCCTGGATTAGGCTACTGTGTGGGGCTCAACTTCCCTGCGTAAGAGAGACTGGGATGTGTTCTGTGTCAATGGTTTAGCACTCAGTAGTTTTTTCCCCCAATGTTCCCCTCCCCTCATTAGCAATTCAGGCTTGAGCCATGGGCCCTTTGGTAAATCTGTGGCCATGAATTCACAGTTGGAATGCTTTGTCATTCAGGGCGGCCAGTGTATGCATGGATGGGAGAGACCCTGCAATTTGGAGAATTTGGTGGAATTTATGATGGGTTTTTGAAATGGTGTTGCTCAGTGGTGTTACAGTTAACAACAGGGTGGAGCCTCATGTTAGGATTGTGTAAAGTTGTTGGGCTATGCTGAGTAGAATATAAGCTTGGGAAAGATGACAGTGTTAGATGTTACAGTACCCTTCAGGTCTTCAAGAGTGATCATCCAGTAAGATAAATATTGACATTTCAAAGACTTTCTGTGGTGGGTTTTCTTGTTTAGCACACTATTTTATGCTAATCAAAACCATGCTGGAGTACTAGCTAGCTCTTCATTGGAACCATGTCTGCATTACTCGTTATGCCTTAGCAGTAGGCCCCTGCCAAGTCTCTGATCAGGATTTCCATATGTTGGCAAAAGGAAGAAATAACACCTGCTGAGAGTAATCTACAGTCGAGCCACCAAACCCTGCATAAACCTCAGCCCATTTAAAAACAAGGAGTGCCAGTATCCAGGAGTCAATACAAAGTTGTTCTCTACTTCTACTCATCATCATGAAGGATCTTATTAAGAAATATATAAACCTGAAGAAGGATCGATCGCCATCGTCGTCTTCATCATATCCTTCTCCTCATCAGCAGAGATATTCACCTTACTGGCGCTACCAGACTCCAGTGCTTCAACAGCGGCCTCGCCAGCCACTCCCTCTAAGTAAGTTTCAAACTAAATGTTTACATTTTAATGTTAATTCCTTCAAGGAAACGAAGCGCTTCAGCAATGGATCATGGTGGTGTGGCTACTTAAATCACACTCACAGAGCAAGCCTTGCTCTATGCTTTAATAATAGGTTTTTTTAAACTCAAAATTGAGGCTAGGCACTGGATGCCTTTGGTAGTTGCCAAAGACCAGTATTCTTACTACTAAAAAGTACTAGGTGAACCTCAATACAAGCATTAATGTCATAACAAATCAGTGAAAATTTGGACTCAATTGGTCATCAAAGTTGCAAGAGAATGATGCAAAAAAAAACACCCTAGTTGCACAGCTTTGTGTGCTTTCAGATGCCTAATAAAAAGGCTTCAGGCCCGAAGTCTTTTATTATTTAAGTGAGAGATAAACTCTTTCTCAAAATCTTCATAATGTTTAATACAATCAACAGCTCTCGGTGTTCTTTACCAAGTAAGTTTTTTATGCTAACAATTATTTTGAGTAATTACCATTAGTGTCCTTGCCTTTAATACAGTATGTTTACTCCGAATTGAGGCCGACATTTAACTTTGATTGTGATTTTTGTAGGATATTTGTGCCTTGGGGGAAGGGATGTAGGCAATTTACAAAATTGAATAAATGACTCCCTTTTTCTTGGCAAATTGTTATACAAATGGGTTTGATCATTGGATTACTTTGCCTTTATCTGCCATCAATCAATCCCTATGTTTGTTGAATGACCGACCAGAGAAAGGAACCCACTGTGTGACGCGAGGGAAAGTATGATTCAGGTTATAGTTTAAAATGACAGGGCTTGCCCTAAAACAAACTTATCGAGTAAATGCTTTCTCTGTGCCCTAATCCCAAATGCTGTCGTGTTTCATTGGAGTCTCGGCAAGACGCTATATTTGGATTCCATATTTAGAAAAGATTAGACCTGCGTATGAAGAGTTCTTTGGGTGGTACAGGCAGTCATCCGCAAGAAGGGATTACCAAAGGGAGACCTGGGAAAAGAGAAGTGAACGATTTCTTATGGATTTCATTGAGCTGCTTAAAGGCACTGGTAACCTTTTTGGTCATTGTCAAAGACCAGTATTCTCACTTGGTGTATTCCAAAATATAGAATAACATAAACAAATCTGTGAAAACTTTCACTTAATTGGTCATCGAACAGTCAAACTTATGCTTATTCGAATAAGGTTACCAGCCAAAATATCAGGTCCCACACACAATCTGTGACTGGTGTCCTGCTTTTTGTTGCTTAGCAGCAAATAATTAAGCATAAATTGCCTGCTTCTAAAGCAGCTCTATGAAATTTGCCAATGTACTCTTCATTTCATTTGTGAAGTATGGGAATGCCACAAGTGCAATATTTTGAAATTTATCTGACAGACATTTTAGGAGTTGGGATTGTTTTTATATCTTTTTAAACACAGCTTGTACTGTAGGCTGAAATCGGTGGAAAATCTTAGTTGGACTCTTGAATATGACTTGTTTATGTTTTTAGGAAACCTGACAGTTTTGTATTTTAAAGGCAGTGGACACTATTGGTAATTGTCAAAGACTAGCCTTCACAGTTGGTGTATCTCAACATATGCATAAAATAACAAACCTGTGAAAATTTGAGCTCAATCGGTCATCGAACTTGCGAGATAATAATGTAAGAAAAAACACCCTTGTCACACGAAGTTGTGTGCGTTTAGATGTTTGATTTCGAGACCTCAAGTTCTAAACCTGAGGTCTCTAAATCAAATTCGTGGAAAATTACTTCTTTCTCGAAAACAATGGCACTTCAGAAGGAGCCGTTTCTCACAATGTTTTATACCATCAACCTCTCCCCATTACTCATAATCAAGAAAAGTTTTATGCTAATAAATATTTTGAGTAATTACCAATAGTGTCCACTGCCTTTAAATCAAACCTTTGGTTTAAACCTTCATCATTGTAGTGCTGGTTACTCACTCATGCTGCAGTTGATTTCTTGTAGCAAGTTTGAGAGTTATAGGATATGTTCACACTTCACTGCTAAATGTTCACAGACAAAACGACTTGGCTAAAATTTACCTTGCGCGTACATGGTAGCAGTTAGCCAGCAAAGAGTGTTTTGACTTCCAGTAGTTTTCTTTGGCACTGTAGTAGTTTTGTTGAGGAAGTTCACATGTTGGCTTGATGAATAGCTCAAGTTTCTGCAGTGTTTCGGATGAATGGTCGGCAATAGGAATCATGTGGGGATCAATTCGATAGGTTACAGTCATAAATCCTAAAATATTTTTAAGTTTTTATTCTCTTTCTATGTGAATTTGATTTATAGCTGTCATAAGGAATAGAGATGATCTCCATTCAACTTAATTGTAAAACTTAAAAAACTTCTGCCACAAGTGAGGAGAAAAATTTATAGGCCTACGTACGTGCAACTCCACACGTGGCGCTGACATGGCTGAATTCATGAGCTATCTCAGGTCAGTTATGTTCACACGAGGAAAAAAAAAAAAAAGATAAATTCCTTTCTCTGTGGCAGAAGTATCAAGTGAGGTTCACTGAGGTTGAGTTAGCAGCGGAAATGTTCACTGCTAAGTTATGGAGTCAACAGTGAAGTTAAAAGGGAAGTAAGGTAACTTTTGCATTCACACATGGTCACAGAAGTGTCTCTGTTAGCTTGCAGGGAGGTGATACAGCGAAGAAAGCTAATGTGTGAACATACCTTTATACGGACCAGAGGATTGGACTCTGCCAACTTTTGGAGTTAACAGTGAAGTTAGCAGGGAAATTGTTAATTTTGCATTCACATGGTAACAAATTTCTCTGTAACAGCTAACGGTGAGGTTAGCAGCGAAGTAAGCTACTCATGTGAACGGTCTCACCTTTATTTGGACCAGAGGATTGGGCTCTGTTTGGACTCTCGGTTTGGTTTGTGCCCTTATTGATTGATTAAGGTGACCGTAGTGATCTAATTGATTATTGTAGATGGTCTTTTGTTATATTAATTAACAGCTGACATCTATTACCAACATTACACCTGGGTGTCATCAGTAAATTTAGAGAAAGGATTTAGAAATCACTTGTACTGTTGGCTTTCGCTGTACCCGGCTCCGACCACTGTTGGTAGATTCCTGATGTATATGTTTTAGTCCACTCACAGGCCTGCTTTAGTCATTGTTAATACTCGGCAGATTGTCCTTGAAACTATTTTAAACTTTAAAAAGATGCAGCTAGGACTCTTATGGACATAGCAGAAGCTATAGATTATTGTCCAACCCTTTGCTCTGGGCTTGTGTATGTTTAGATTATTTGTTGCATGGAAGTAGGGTATAAGGATTTACTGCTAAAGCCTTTACCCAGAGCGACCTTGTTGGGGTTTTTACCTTGAAGAGAGCTATAGGGATTTTCAGTTCACATACATGTATCTCATGACCTCTTGGGAAAGAGATATGTGCACAAAATGAAACTTGCCCAGGGTGACATACTGCTCAACAACAGTGAGCTTTTGTCCGATGGTTATTTGAATAACGGTTTACTTGTATCGTTTGGATTTGGATGGCATTATTTTGGAGAGAGGAGAATGGTGCCTGTCATCTTTAAACCCTCTTAAAAAAATGCCTGCAGAGGAGTAACAATACACAACAACACCAAATGGATGAATAGCCATGAATAGCCAAACTCCCAATGGTCGGTTTTTCTGTTAGATTTGCTGTGTTGCTATTTATTTCTATTTATATATGGTTTGCTGTAATACAACATGTGTGTCTACTTGCCAGGTAGATTTTCTTTAGATGTTAAATTTTCTACTACCGCAGAGTAGATTTGGGGATTTCAGGAGACTGCTCAGTTCTAAAAAGAACTGTCCTGCTTTTTAACTTCTTGGCGGAAGGTAGAAAATAGGCTGGGACAACTGCTTTAGCTTAGGATCGTCATAAACTTTACTTCCCCGGAGCTTAATTGGTCACAACGTTTGGGCTAGCTTGCTCTAGTCGTCAGGAGACTTTATTCTTGACATGTACAAAGCTTGTCTCTCTTTTTCACCTCCCACATTGTTGAACAAAAGTATTCCAATTTGTTGCTGAGGTAGTAGCACTTTACCTTCAAAGCTGTGTTTCTCTTTTCACAATCACAAAATGATTGATGAGATATTCAAGCTTAGTTTCCTTTGTAAGTTCTTGATGTGATCCAAGGGTAAAGGCTCATCTTCTTTTATATTCTATACCTGACCTAGAACTTTAGAGTTGGCCAGGGCATTCTTTTCGGTCAGGAACCCTCACACAGCGGCCTCATCATAAAGCATGTTATACACTTCCTTTCCGGCATCCATTCAACCTTCCAATGGATCCATAAGTCGTTTATTATTAATGGATTTTATGAGTGGTAGATTGCTTCATTGAGTACAGTGAATGGAGGCGAATTATACACGCAGATTAAAGCTGACATTGCATGGCATGAGTCCACTTTCTAAATTTACCGCCCACTTTGTGTGTGTGTTGTGTGTGTAACCTGAAGTCAAAGAGTCGACGTGAGTGAGAATATTTGACCCGGCCATTTTTTTGTGTGTCAAAAGTTTTCTGTACTTGCTGGCATTTCTTTCGCACTTTTTTTGCCAACTTGTAAATTTTTTTTAGTTTGGATTCCCAAAGAGTTAATCACGATGTACATAACTGTTATTTACCTTGGATTTAATCCTATAGGTCTACACATGTAGTTATTTAGCCTTCTCAATAAAACTGACTTGTGAAAGTTTCATCTCGAAAGGTGGTAGCAGGAAAAAACCCGAAGCGATTATGTCTTAATCCGTAATTGAACTACACAATCTGAGAAAACGTATAGGCCTATGACATTTGTCAGATTTCAACTTGAGGGGATAAAAACTGGTATCTTTTTCCATAACCACATTACTTTGAAGTGAATTGACTCTCAAAATGCTTGATACTGCTGTTCTTCTAACCCAAGTAAGGTTTATTGCCATTAATTTTAAGAGTGAATACCAAATGAAAAAACTTCCCTTTATCACAACATGGATTAAGCATTTTTTTTGTAATTGTTATAAATAATCGTTATGATTATTTGACTAGGTGTAATTTCTTTAAAACAGAGGCTCTAACACTTAACAGAGACCCTTTGCCTAAAATAACAGAACTTTTACATGATTAATGAGCATCTTTGAAACTTAGACAAACAATCCAGCGAGTGAAATGTTAACCTGTAACGTTATACGTTTCTTGTCATTTTTGGCATATCTCATGACTGCTATGGAATGTTCACCAATCTAAAGTATGATAAAGGCATCTGACAGGAGGCGGTTTTTATTGCACGGAAAATAAGAAACAAAAAATCACATGAATACTTCAGTAAGTGAAAGTGCATAGGGTTACTGATACCCCAATGCTGTAAGGCCCAACACTGCAAAGAATTTCACATTAACAAAAGACCAGGAAGGGCAGTTTTTTTCTTCCTCTTTTTTTTTTGTTATACTCTGGAGGAAATACCAACCATGGATTATGTCAGAAGTTATAACCCCAGCAACAAAAAACATCATCTTTGTCACATTGCTTGATCTCTTCTCCCCGTTCTAAAAAAAGTTCCTTTCAAAATGCGTCTCTGCGCCAACTCAGTGTGTGCTGTACGTTTACAATTTGTTCATCCTTGTGTGAAAATACCCTCAACAGGGATTTGGGCTCGGCCAATCTCTTGAGACCATTGTGAGCTGCAGATGAAGCAGGGATTCCACAATGCTCATACTTCCATTCTATCCCCTTGGCTACTTCTAGGCCCTCTGGCACTCTACATTTGCATGTCAAATGCTCAACTCGACTTGGAGGTTGTGCCAACTCAGCCGCCACACTGCAGCCTCGGTCTTCATGTGATTATTTACAAAATCACCTCCTTGTTTGTGAATAGGGTTTTTAGTGCAAGGTTTTCTCCACTGCCATCTTGCCAAACCCAATGACAGAAATGGATTTGTTAACTCCGAAACTGGCTTAATGGAACACAATGATGGTGAATACAGGAGTGGACACACAGCGGGGACTTAGGATACAGGGTTGGATTAAGCTGCATTAAGAATACACCCTGACGGCATCCATGGGTTAGTGAAATGCTATGACTATTTTGCTTAGTGAAGACTAAGGTTTCTGTACTCATTGTGGTGGACTGTAGTAGATAAAACTGGTATGTAATGTAAGCACAGTGCAGTTGAGCCTTATCATCTGGTACTCATGTCACTCCAAAGACTGCATTGCTGACTTGAGTGGGGTATCTAGTATCTTCAGGGCTTTTAGAAGAAGAAACATCAGCTGGGAGTCTGGTCCTTTCTCTATGGTGCGAGCGACAGCATCAACTGTGTGGCTGATAATGATATGATGTTACCCTATCACTGGTTTTAAGCAAAGAGCATGAATACATCAATGTAATAAGATTGACATTTGGTAGTGCGTTCTCTTTTACTAAACAACGCAGACAGTAATGAGTGACACTCTGTGATTTTTGTGTACAGCCTGCAGTAGAAATCAACCAAAATCTTCTGAGCACGTCCCTTTCATACCTTGTAAAAAGAGGTGCATATGAACGTGGTTATGTAATAACAACATTCTGCTCATACTGGTCTTTATTAACTTATTTTCCAACCAACACGAAACACATGGTGAGCTTTTGTCTTATTACTAGACTGCAAGAGACAACCTTCAGTTTAATCAGTTCAAACACAGCTTGCGTACCAGCAGAGCCACCAACTGGACATCGGTGTCAACCGTTATCACAACACCGTGCTGATGTCATATACCATCCTGTAGCATATGCAAATGCTGAACAGAATTGTTAGAGATCTCCACCAACCTATGACTTCACAGCCTCCTGACAAAAGCCCAGCCAACCTTCAGGGGCCCCCCATCCATACTAATGGCTACCTCTATGGCTCATTAACAATGAAATTCCAGTAACAATAAGAAGATCATTCAGGCAGGAGTGCCTCAGCCAAACATAAAAAAGCCTGGCTCCTCTGTTAAATGGTCTCTTCGTATGATATATTATATCTGGCGTGTGTTTTCTGCTGACCGGGATGGCCACCTCCTCAGCTACCTTATACATCCCTGAGGCCACTAGATGCTCTGATGAAGAGGAGGATGTTGAAATAATTCTGTCTTCAGCTTCTTCCAGCTCTGTCTCGTCGCCAACTTTACCGAATGAGGTATTTCTGAGGAGGAGAAAGACAACTCCGGAGATTAAGATCAGTTCTGTGCCAAGCTCCTTGAGGAGCAACAGTAATAACAATAGAGGATGGTTGATTCAGAAGATGAGATTACAAAGGATTTCCGCTGGTAAGTTATTATAAGAATATAAACTTAGCTAGTAGTTGTATTGAAGTTAATAAGGATCCACTAAAAAGATGTATTCTGACTCAAGTCAGACTATCTGAATACTTCATCACCAAAAGCTACTACCATTAGTCACTGTTCTTTTTAGATTATTCACAATCACTGGCATGTACAGTCTCCTGACAATGACTAGAGCAATTGAGACCAGTTAAGAACTCACTCCGAGGTAGTTTAATAGCGATCCACTAAAGGCTTGTAGTCCTCCCCCTTTTTTACCTTCCGCTAGGTAGCAGTTAAAAAGCATGATATTTCTTTTCACAACTGAGATGTGTCCCGAATTCCGAAAATCTACTCTGCGGTAGACAATTTTTCAAAAGAACCTAATCTACCTGGCAAGTAGAAACGCATATGGTGTTACCTCAAACCAAATATATATATTGATACCTCACCATGCAATGTCTCAAATCCCATGTAAAATTAGCTGCCTACCAACCAAAGGTATCTATGGTAAATAAATGCACAAGAAAATAGTTAATGGCCCAACATTTTGACTTTCTCAAACTCTAAGCAATCCTTTATATTGATAAAAACGATAACGAACTAGTTTGATAATTTTCTTTTCCACACTTTCTCTGACAGTAAACAAGAGACCCAACATTGTTCCTTGTATTTGTTAATCTCGAACAACAATGCGTTATGTTCCCTACATATTTTGAGTTATTAAAATAACTCTTGCTGTATGCATGTCTTTTAAAAAACTATAATTTTAAAGATAAAGCGCGAAGAAGGGAAAATATCTAGGAATGGAATCTTCTTTTCTTATCGTTGTTGGAATGTCTTGTTAAGGTGAGAAAATAGAATTGGCTGTCGCAAACTGTGTACGAACCAAAAATACCTATAATATAAATGCGAAGAAATGGTAAGCGGCCCTAGCATAGGCTTTTGAAATGTCAGTAACTTACTGTTTGTTTGTCATTTTGAAGGTGTAACATCTTTTATTTATTCTTGAGTTGGTTTGAGTAGGGACAGGTTCGTGTAGGAGGTACTATTTGTTTAAGTGCTAATCCTGTTACTGTTTGCAGGATGTGTAAAGTTTGTTCTGTATTATTTGAGAATAGGTTCATCCTTCCATAGGATTGCTTGAACCATGCAACGTTTCCACCCTAGCAGAGCTGTTTGCAACATCATGCCACAAACTATTTGTTTGGATTTTTTAAGGTGACAACATGTTTTATTTCGTCCTGTGTTGGTTACAGGAGGGACTTGTTCATGTAGTTAAGTGAGGTATTATTTGTTTACGTACTTAACTGTTTGACAGGTGTAAAGTTTGGTATTATTTGAGAATGGGTCACCTTCCTGTATTGCTTGAACCTAACATCCATGGTCCTTTCTCCATGTTCGAACCAAAGAGCAAGTTGTGCTTAAACTATAGTCATGTGGTGTCATTGAATACATGGGAAACTCCACAGCTAAATAATGACTGCAATTTATTTGCTGATTGGCATGTGGTTAATATTAACCCTGGCCACCTTCTGTCATTCAAGTGTACAGTTGTGAAGTTTCTTTTCCTTCATTCAGCCCATGCGGAAGACATCTGTGCTAATTCTATTCAACACCTCTCATAAGCATGCTTGAAAACATCATGGGGCCAACTTCTTTTCCTTTCTTCACTCACCAAAGTCATGCCAATCAAATTCTTGATGAAAAGATTGTGTTTCCTGTAAAGCCTCTAATCATGTTATGTCTCCCCCACCCCCTTGACCATCCACCCATCACACTGTTGGTCACGCCTGCTGCCCTGAACAACAAAGTACTTATTAGCAACCTGTTGTGTTCTTATTGACACCCAGCTATATGCATGAGTGAGGAAGGAAGTTGGGGTAGGTGTTTTATTCCAAAAACTGACCTCCCAAGATCTATAACAAAAGCTATAAACTAGCTTCCCTTATTCACGCCAAGCTGACCACAGTATGGAACCACTGCCCCATCTTCTTTTGTGACATATTAATGGTGAAAATCGAATTAGCTATTGCAAACTGCTTACCATCAACCAAAAGGACCTATGGTATAAATGCAAAACAAATTGTTAATGGCCTGACGTTTGGACCATAGCAGAGTCTTTCTCGAAGGCTAAATGACAACACAACACACAGGAACAGGTAATGGTGTATGACTTTTTTTTATGTATTATTACCAATGCTTCTTGCACACAGATTCAGATTTTTATTTTGTTAGGTTGTTTATTTCAATGCTTCATGAATATGATGTAAAAGATGGTCTAATTGCTCGTGCTTTTCAACATGCCATACATAACTTGTAATGATTGTTCCAGCACTAGGCAATTGCTTCCATGCCTCCTGGTCATTGCATTGGTGCCCTTGCATTGGTGCCCTTGGAATGCTACAGTAGACATTTCCTAACAGGATGCCCTTTACCCAGAAGAAAATGCCTTGGTGCCCTTGCCCTTTCAAAAACAGCATACATGCCTGCCACCCTGATCAGTAATCCTTTCACACTGATTGCAAACACCTGATCATATGAAACAAACAATCTAAAAAATATATTTCACTGATAAAAAGGTGTTAACTCTGCTGATTCCCAGAATCCCAGGTTGGATGAGATCCCTGGTTGTCTGGCTTCTGACTGACACCCCCCCCCCCCTTCACAACAAAGATATTGACTGTACAGGAAGACTGGCAATAATTTTTTGTATGGCTAGTTAGCTCAGTTGGTAGAGTAACAGCATGTTGGTTGCAGGTTCAAGTCTTGATCTAGTAAATTTTTCTTTGTTTGCCCCTAGTTATTAGAAATTTACCCCGTCAGTTTCTGTTGTGTCTTATTATTAAAAAAAATCCCCCCCCCCATTTCTCTTCTGAAGATGAGCAGAGCATACTGTTCGAAACATCAAGACCAAGCCAGCTCTTTTCAGAGCCAACCCCTCCCTCAAGAGAGATCTATTTCATGGTTGTACCCACCCGCAAGTTTACTATTATTTATAGTTTATTCTTATCCTACACACCATGCAAAGCTTCAAACATCAAAGCTTTAAAATGATCAAGAAAATATGTTTATGTTGGTTTGCTTAACATAGAGCAAATACCACATCTGGTCTGTGCTGTATGGTTATTTGAATTATGAGCTTGCATGTAATATAAACCATACAGGTCACATTTCTTGATTGAATTACTGTCCAAAATTCCCCATTACCACAAATTATGGAAGTCTGTGTTTACTAATCAGCCCACCCAAACATCCTTTGTTTAGTTTAAGATGATATTGATTCCAAACATTAAAAGTCTTGTCTTCCCCCATCCTCGGTCTTTTCTCTGTCGTCGTGTTCACCCCCCCCCCCCCCAGTGAGTCATCTCCCAAATTAACGTTCGCTTGTAAAGCCATGCTCAGCCGAAATTCAATTTCTGATTTATTCGGCTGATTTCGCTCAGTTTGTTGGGGTTCAATGGCTACGGTTGCCGGTTGCCGGACGGGCGTCTTTGTGTCTTCGTAATTGGCTCAGCAATTAAAGTGATTAATGCTTCACTACACGTCACAAAGAAAATTGTATTTTTTTTTAGCGCTATGCAAATTGGAAGGAATGAGTAATACTGAGTGTACACTTTGAAGCCTTTGTTAAAAAGTTCAGTATGAAATACTATGTGAATATTTCAGTAGGATCTTTCATTAAAATTTTAGCCGTTAGCAGAAGTAATAATATTACTGAAATTTCTTTTTTTGTTCACTTCCCAAGCGGAAACACTATAAGCTGCAAGACAGTCACATTGGAACAATAGTAATAACTAATAATAATAGTGGCTTCTTATAATAATGCGCAAGTGCGTGACTCAGTGATGCTCAAGCACTTTAACATACATTTTTATCCTGCAGAATATGTGGGAGTACTTTTGAATTATGAGACCTACTCCTTTTCAAAGCACCATGTCATAGTTTACAAGATGCTGTGGCGCAATATGCAGCCAATATGCTGCTTGACTGTATTGTAACAGTCTGTGTTTATTATTTTCCTACCTCTTAAAATAAAACACCAAACAAGTCAAACGTTTAAACTAGTTACATTCCCCAGAGTGAAGGCGTGGAAATAGCATATGAAGTATTTCGAATCACCAAGAGATTTCATGGTAATTTAACGCAGAAATGCATACTTCAAAGGAGGGTCAAGTGCAAGTTCATGGATCACTGCCACAAGCCCCTCCCGCAAGGGAGAAGCGGCAAAAGATCAGGTCAGATTTATAGACAAGTAACTATTTGGGAACTGTTCCAAGTTTCACAGATAAATAAATGTTGTTCTATTGTACTAGGCCAAATACTTCACAGAGAAAACATTTTGCGATTGCGTGGGCCTTGAAATACTCCGGTAAAAATTTACAATTTTCTCATAGGGTGCCCTTTTCAAAGGAGAAAATGCCTTGGTGCCCTTGCCCTTTCTTTAGAAACAAATCATACAAGTCTACATTTTGAGGAATTTTGAGCTTGGGCAATGTTCAATTCAAGTCCATTGAGATACATGTCAAAACAGAATTATTTTATGTATTCATTTTTTTTGGAGCTGCTTTAAGCAGAAATTATTCCATAACACCATTCTGCTAAGCAAAATGAGCAGGGTGCCAGCAGTCAAAAATGGTAGGCATTCATGTAACATAGTAGTTTGTCTGTTAACCTTATTCTGGTAGGCAAAATTTGATCGTGCTAAGCATCTTTGTGTGCTTAAGCAACTCTATGAAATTGGGCCTTGGTTGCAGAGGATCCCCTGGTTATAATAAATTTGAATGATGACTCAATGAGTTTCACACCTACTGAAGAAAAACCCACGTTCCCCCTGAGGCCAAAGAGTAAAGAAACACCACAAAATAATAGAACCCCGTTGACATTTCAAACTCATATCTCTCTTCCCACCCCTCAACCTGCACAAATTTTCTAAGAATGTCACCTCGAAAAATCCTGCAAACGTGACGTGAAGCTACTATACAGTCCATTCACTGTAACCCAAACATGAAATGAATTGTCAAACCTTGAAGTTGACTGAACAAAAAATGACAGGTAAAAAGTGACGTGCAAAAAGTCTCAAGTCCCAAGGATTCGGTGCCCAATCTTTTGGGTTTGGATTCTGCAACCTTCAGAGCAAAAGAACAAAAATAGATCGCACCATTTGTTCTCTTCTTTCCCCTCATATTCCCACTTTGATTCCCACTTTGATTTTGAATACAATTTCCAGGTCATTGAATTTGTATTTGTATGGCATATTTCTTTTGTTGACATGGAGATGGTTTGTGGTGAACTCTGTTTTGACAAAAAGCAAATTTCTTTACTCATATATGTCGTGCAGCCTGTGTGTAGGCCTATATTTGGTTCAAAGTTTTTCAGGCGTGATACTCTTCCTACTCTAGTCTGATTTCTTCTTATTATTTTTTGCTTGTGGAAAAATCGGAAAATTGTGATTAAATAGCCTGAATAGTCTTCTTAAAGACAGTGGGCACTATTGGTAGGTGTCAAAGACTAGTCTTCACAGTTGGTGTATCTCAACATATGCATAAAATAACAAACCTGTGAAAATTTGAGCTCAATCGCTCGTCGAAGTTGCCAGATAATAATGAAAGAAAAAACACCCTTGTCACACGAAGTTGTGTGCTTTCAGATGCTTGATTTCGAGACCTCAAATTTTAAACTTGAGGTCTCGAAATCAAATTCAGATAAGACTAGTTTTATCTCTCTGTGAAATCAGCCCCAGGCATGACTTTTGGTCCTTGGAAAAAAGGTAGGAATGTTTTATGGAGTACTGTAAGAAGGCTGACCTACATGTACACATGGGTTAAGCTTAAAGGCAGTGGACACTATTGGTAATTACTCAAAATAATTATTAGCATAAAACCTTACTTGGTAACGGGGAGAGGGTGACGGTATAAAACATTGTGAGAAACGGCTCCCTATGAAGTAACGTAGTTTTCAATAAAGAAGTAATTTTCCACGAGTTTGATTTCGAGACCTCAAGTTTAGAATTTGAGGTCTCGAAATCAAGCATCAGCAAGCACACAACTTCGTGTGACAAGGGTGTTTTTTCTTTCATTATTATCTCGCAACTTCAACGACCGATTGAGCTATAATTTTCACAGGTTTGTTATTTTATGCATATGTTAAGATACACCAAGTGAGAAGACTGGTCTTTGACAATTACTAAGTGAAACCTGCAGATTCATAACTTTTACAGTTGTTCAGTTGTACATCACGTTGTTTAGAATCTAATGACTTTAGAGTTGATGCAAGTAATTTGTTTGTACGAACAGGGAAGGAAGTTTTCGTATGGTTGTACCCTACAAGATTATTGCAATGATGGTTTAGTGTTTATCTGCATATGATGGTAGCTTGATTGTTCAGAGCATAGAGAAAGGACAGCAAGCTTCATGTTCAGAGTTGACACAATATTTTTTTGGTTAGGAAAAGTATTTAACTCCATCGGGATGGAAGTTGTGTGGTTATTCGTACAAGATTATTGCAACAACTATGGTTCAGTGATAATTTGCATATGGTGGTAGCATAGAGCAAGGAACCTTGCTCTATGGTTGTAGCTTGTTATGAAGAAAAAACACACAAAAAGTTCAGTGATAATTTGCATATGGTGGTAGCATAGGTGAGGCAACCTTGCTCTATGGTTGTAGCTTGTTATGAAGAAAAAACACACAAAAAGTTCAGTGATAATTTGCATATGGTGGTAGCATAGGTGAGGCAACCTTGCTCTATGGCTGTAGCTTGTTATGAAGAAAAACACCACAAAAAACCACACCAGTATTTCACTGTATTGGGATGGAAGTGGGTCTTGGTAGTTATACATTACAAGATTATTGCAACAATGGTTCAGTGTTATATTGCACAAGGTGTAAGTTTCTCTTCTTGTCATGGTCATTCCCCTTTTGGAGTCAACATGTTTTGATCTGACCACCTCTGTATCAATTTCTGAAAAAAGGGCTTATCCCTTAAATCTCTAGTTCCAATTACTCTCACCTTGTTGATGTTTTATCATAATAGCAAAATTCCTCAGGAAAAATGAAATTGTTTCCAGCCACTCAACCCTTGACCCGATGTCTATTGATTCTTGTTCCGTAATTGATTGCTCCTTGCCCCTGTGTGTTTAACCAGAGCAAAGAAGGACGAAAAGCTCGCGGAGAAAGAAAGAAACTCAAAATGCGAATATGAGAAGTGCATTTGCCACGGGCCTGGAAACTTCATACTTTGTTACCAAGGCAACCCATTATGGTGGAAATTAGGTAGTGATATAAAATCATATTCTGGAGGTGAACAGGGATGTGGTTGGAATTACAGGTAATGCCTAGCCCTGGAGGCTGATGGTCTAGTCCTCCACAACATGTGTGAGTCACCCAAACCCCTCCAAGGTATATCTCCATCTTTACTGGTAATGGGATCTGCATGCCATTAATAGTTGGCTTTTGGGTTTTAGATCATGGCGGAGGGAGGAAAGCGCAAAGTACTTTGCCTCGGCCATTAGTTACAGAAGGCTTTTTTGGTGAAGTCTGGCGGTTGAGCATTTTGAACCACAGTGTGGTAATTCAAATAGCCCCTAGGTAATCTGTATAGTGGAAGGAGGGTTTATATGGGTATTAAATTAATAATCTTGTTTGTGCAGGATATTTTTTTCTTCATTTGTTGGCTTTCGAGGAAGAGGAGGTGGGTATATGGAGTGGCAATAAATGTGTGAGAGTTAAAGGAACACGTTGTCTTGGATTGGTCGAGTTGGTTTTTGAAAAGCATTTGTAACCATTTGTTGTAAAATGCATATGGTTGGAAAGAAGTTTTAAAAGTAGATTACAATCATCCACACAAATATGCCTCGTAATTGCGTGGTTTTCCATGTACTGGCTATTGGCAAAACCTTGATCACCTCAGACTTGGAACCAAGTCTAGGAACGATGAAGATACATGTACTGTGATTATGTTCCCAAAAAGTTTGGTTAAAGGGAGGGTACATATATCTTTGGTAATTGATCCAAAAATGACTGACCATAAAATCTGACTTGGTTAGTAGCACTGCAGCTGTTGATAATGTTTAACAATTTCAGACATGATTCCCTTTTTTAAAGGAATGTGGTTTTAGAGAAAGTGATTCAAAAAATGTTTAATCTGAGAAACTCTTCATGAAAAAAAAACGTTCTCAGATGTGTATTCCTGCGACCATACAATCTTACTTGGTTGTTGATAATGTCTAACATGATTTTTTTTAGAAAAGATTCCCTTCTAAGAAATGTGGTTTAAGAGCTTTCAAGGGATTAAAAAACATTCAATCTGAGAAACTTTTCAGGCAGAAATGTTCTCAGATTGTTTATTCCTGCCTGGACATCTGCTCCTGTTTTGCGGTGATTGCTCAAAGCTATCTTTTGAAATTAATTTTTCACAGATTAAAGACGCTGGACACTATTGGTAATTGTCACAGACCAGTCTTCTCACTTAGTGTATCTCAACATATGCATAAAATAACAAACCTGTGAACATTTGAGCTTGATTGGTCGTCGGAGTTGCGAGATAATTATGAAAGAAAGAAACACCATTGTCACACAAAGTTTTGTGCTTTCAGATGCTTGATTTCGAGACCTCAAATTCTAAACTTGAGGTCTCAAAATCAGATTCGTGGACAATTACTTCTTTCTCGAAAACTGCGTCACTTCAGAGGGAGCCGTTTCTCACAATGTTTTATACTATCAACCTCTCCCTATTACTCGTTACCAAGTAAGGTTTTATGCTAATAATTATGTTGAGTAATTACCAATAGTGTCCACTGCCATTATCAAAATGGTATAGGCCGAGTAATGAGGCATATATTAAAAAAAAACAGGTAGGCATTTGTATTATATAGTCGATTAAAAGGTTATTTCCGGAGTTCTCTTATCTCGAACAACGAATCTGAAATGATTATTTCCAAGCAAGTGAATCCAATGAATCACTGGAATGAGGGAAATATTGTGTGACTTCAAGCTGACCCTTAATTCAGAGGGGGACAAAACTAGGTTAACCACTATAAGGATATGGGTCATAGTAGAGCAGTGAATAGTCACGTGAAACGCAACGACCATCGTGCCAAACCTCAGGTGACCAATTCGGGTAAAGCTGTTGTTTTGGTTCTCGTAATAATAGAGGGACACTAGCAATATAAAAATAATGAATGATTTCTGTTGACCTAGTTGTGGCCACCCTCTTTTCAATAATGTATTCTTATAGGATTGGAACTGCCTCTAGGCTCAAGCTACCAGGCTATCTCGGTGGTCTATAGTTGGTATGACCCTGTAAGACCCTGCTCTGGTCAGAGTTGCAAAGGTCGTGGGTTGGAAACTGGGTTTGAAACTTAGTTCGAAACCCACCTGAGTAACGTGCCTGTGATTTTTTTTCCACAGAGCTTTGGAAAGTACTTAGTATACGGTGCTAACACACCAGTGTATATGGGTTGAAACTAAAAGTTGTACTTTTAATGTTAGTGTTTAGAGTGAAAAAAGGAAGGCATGTATTTAAACAAGAACTTTGTTATTATTCTACTGGACATCAATATTTTTATGGAAAAACATTGTCTTTTACAAACCTAGTTTATTTTTCAGCACAGAAAAGCTTTGTACATTTACCCTGCCCCTCTCTCTCTCTGTGTGTACGTGTAGTTCTACATGTATGTTCAATATTGACAACAACCACTGAAGGCATTGCTTTCAATTCTACAGGGAGGCTATTATTTCTGTTGCATGGCAATGCCCAGTTAAGCCCCAGTTTGAAGACTTTTTTTTTCTTGCCCACCTGTTTGCCATCAGACACACAGCAATCACCAGTACCCAGTGGAGCTTTCACAAGCTCAGAGAAGGCTGACCTCTTGTAACTGTCCGCAGGGCAGGGTTTGACAAAAGGCAAAGTTTGTATGTAGGACACCCATTACTCTCCTTTAAATTTTGGGGAACTGTGCATTTTCAATAATTCCAGTGCTGTAGTTTGTGTTCAGTTAATGTACCCCATTAGGCAGGATGGTCCTTATATGTTTTGAATAACACTGAATAGCGCCTTGAACACCCAGCAGGGTGGATATGTGCGCATTACAAGTCTTATTATTATTATTATTATTATTAGTGTTTTCTTTTTTTAACCGTGGGTTTTGGGCATACTCTGTGAAATAATTCTGATTAACGGTATGATTGAGGGTAAGCTTGGGCGATATCGATTTATTTTATTCACAATTAATCGCCGACAATATATCGCTATATACGATATAATCGGGATTAATGAAATTTGACACCATCAGTCTTAAAACTCCAAGTGAAAGTTGTAGAAGAGACAGTCCTAGCGTAAGAGAGGTGTTCTAATGACCTATTCTTCTGGTTTTACTCCAAACCTATGGGGTGCAAGATGTCTCAGCTAGCAAATACATCGCCATATTTAATCGATATATCGCGATATATCGATATTTCGATTAAAACCAAATCCATCCGATATCGAAATCGTGTCCAAATTAATATCGCGATATTCGATAATATCGTGATATCGCCCAAGCTTAATTGAGGGTGGGTTCACACGAGTAGCCAACATCGCTTTTAACTTTGCAGCTAGCTAACGGTGTAAAGTTTTGACCGTTTAAAAATAGTTAACTTCGCTGCTAACTTTGCTGCCAACTCTCTCTTTAAAGGTCTTTCACACGGTACGATTTAACAAGGGTTCCTTCCTTAATTTTAGCATGGCTGCGTAATTTTGCCAAATGCACCTCGAGTTTATATTGTTGTCCATAAAGTAAGGATATTTTGAGAACATCTCACTAGGGACTTTGGACAGTCCAAACATTGTTGTCCTTTCACATGAAGTGAAACTTTACAGCCTTTCCCAAATTAAGCAAGGGACCCCTGCTAAATCGGTGCTGCGTGAACAGGGCTTTCACCTCCCAACAATTTCCACATGCTCACAACATGTAGGCCACAGCAGTTTCAGACTTCACTTATGCACATTATAGGGGTCATATCAATACATTAATGTACCCCGGAGCAATTTATAACCCAATTTCATGTTAATTTTTATTATTAATACACAGTCTAGATGCATATACTTGTTCCTTGTTCGAATGCATGTTCCTTGGCATGAATGATTAATGTTGAAATGTCCACCGAGAAGATGGAGGAGGGGAAGGCGTGTGAACAAATCAAGCGTTTGATTTTTACTCGTACGTGGCATGAATATTTGATTTTGAAAGCCTACCCACTCAATATCATCTACTCAACACCTCATCCAGGACAGCCTACTTAAGAGTATTGTGTCTTATTTCCATAAGCTCCTGGATTGTAAGGCTATGGACTCATGCAATGCTGCCCTCTGTTGGTCAATGATGCTCTTTTTTTCTGTTAGGGTATGAATGTTTCTCTGTTTCTTTCATGATTCTCTTTCTGATTATAAAAAGGATACCAAGCTTGACATGAAGGTCCAATTTTGTTGAGTTGCTTGAGCAGAAGATATTGCTTAACAATTTTCTGCTTAGCAGAAATTAGGAGGATACTAGTCACATATTGTACATGAGAAATGGCAAATTGGCTGACATAAACCTTATTCCGGTAAGCCTAATTTGGTTGTGCTTTGCTACCTTTTATGGTTAAGCAGCTCTATTGGGTCCGGGGCCCAATTTCACAAAGCAATAAAATTCATCGCAAGACAATTTTTTAGTATCACCATAGAGATTTGTTTTGTGACATCACACTTTACTTAGCAACTACGATTGATTTGCAGTTAACGTTCAATCTTAGATCTTTGTGAAATCGTCCATGAGTCCTACCTACCCTCCAGTTGTTTATATGTCTCTTTATATTATGGCAAACTAATTAATAGTTTGTCTTTAAATTCTTAGGGGATTTACATTTAGGGGCATGTGGTATGGCAAAGAATTGGCGACCGTTGGCAACTCACACAGGCCACCCTGATGAATCAACAATGGGCGTGGCTTGGTCACTTCCAACGCCACACGAACCACACAACTCTGGTCAACGGACAGCCAACCGGGTCACGATGCACCCCAGGGAGGCCTCGGTTTCGCTGGGTAGATGGCCTACGCCGTTGGACGGGCTCCACAGCAGACACTCTGGTTGACGAGGCGGCGGCCCGCTCGTCCATCCCTCCAAAGAAACAGCCGGCAAAATCTTCAATGGTGTTGCGCAGTCATAGTCGTCAAGGCGCCAGTGGCGTACGACGTTGATTGATTGATTGATTGATTGGTATGGCTTGATCTTTGTGTTTGTGAGAAGCCCTTCATGTTAACCACGCTCGTTAATAATGTTGTTTAGTACCTTTCTAATGTTTGAGTGTGGCTGGCGGAAGTGAGAAACTTGCTGGGCCCATTACTCTCTCTGATTCTGCAGATAATTGTCTTAAAATAAATCAATCTTTCAATGTTTTGTAAAGAAATTTCAACACCTCCCTGATTATGGGAAAGTTTTTCCTATTATGTTGAATGTCTTCTAAATGTCTCCCTGACATGCTGTACAAGATCTCCCTGATTTCAAGATGTTGTCAGCTCTTCCATTAGGCAACTAATGGAGTTCGTTAAAGGAGAAATGTTCTTGCTATAAATAGGAGCACTTAAGGAGTGGTTTTAGATGTCTTTAAGTTCAAGTTCTCCTTACACGCAGAAAAACAAACCACTTTGATCCCATTTAAAAAAAAACCCCTCCTAGTTTGATGTCCACTTTGACCTTCCTTTGACATCGGTAGCCAAGTTGCATTGGGTTACAGTGACCCCTAGATCCTAAATGAGATGAGATCATTTGTCAGCAATGCGACCCACATTAACAAATATCGTCACAACCATAAAATGACAGTTAAAACCATTAACACCATTCATCACAAGCTTGCATATATCTGTAAGACCATTTGGGCACCTTGATGTGGGTAACCATGTGTGGTAAACCATTGTGGTATCCTTATCTATTTTTTCCACATAAATAGTAGGCCTATACATTTTTTTTCCTGTCAATTAAGTAAGTGGATACCATCCTTCTATATGCAATTTAAACTCAATCTCCTGGAGGTCAAGCTCAGACCAGAGAACCTCTGCAGTTTTGCTGGTAGGTTAAATTGCCCCCAGGAGATCTAATTCACCAAGTTTAAATTTCTTTTGATTTTTGTAAGCAGCAGCATCGTTTCTTCTTTCGTTTGCATTTCTGTTACCGTATCTTACAGGTCTGATACTTCACACAGAGGCAATGCAGTTGATTGCCTCCATGCCCCCCTGATCACTGCCTTGATGCCCTGGAAATGCTCCAGTAGAAACTTACAATTTCCTCATAGGGTGCACTTTCAAGGAGAAAACGCCTTTGGTGCCCTTACTCTTTCTAAAACAAAGCATACAGGCCTGGTCTCCTGACGATGACTAGAGCAAGCTAGTCGAAAAATTGAGACCATTTCAGAACTGACTCCGTGGCAGTACAGTTAATTACGATCCTCTAAGCTAAAGTAGTAGTTCAGTCTATTTTCTATACCATCCGCTCTGGAAATAGTAAAAAGCAGGACAGTTCTTTTCAGAACTGAGAAGTATTCCGTACCCCTGATTATCTACTCCGCGGCAGTAGAATATAGCAATACTGTATACAGTTCTAAAAACAACTCTATCTGGCAAGTAGATACACACATGGTGTTACCGTAAACCAAATATACATTGATACCTCACCATGCCATGCCTCAAATCCTATATAGGCTTGATTTTCCGAGTTATATTGAGAGATGGGTACATATTGAGAAAGAGAATGGATTTCCCTTCCTCTTTCCAAAATATTAAACTTGCCACAGTTTGGCCATCTCTCCTATATCTAGTTGTGCTTCACTCACCATTTAATCCAGTCTTCCTTATTCCCTCATAAATATTGGTCCTTGCTTGTGGGTCATGATACCTACAATATAAGGTTCAAGAAGTTGTGAAGGGTATACTAATTAGTTAGTAGTTCTTTCATCATTATCTTAATCCAGGTAGCCACTGTATCATTACTGTGGTATCAAAAACTACAGGTATTTACAGATAATATATCTATTCAAAAACCCAAGGCTCATTATTGTCGTCAGAGTTAGGACTCTTTCAGCAGTTCCGAACGACTTTTTGAGTTAAGCTCCTTGCTTAAAATATCTTGTGTGTTTAGCTTTCAAGGCACAGGCCTCCATCCTGTCTTATTGCTCCAGCACATAGTCAAGACGGAGAATGACAACTCACTCAAGAGAGTTTGCTGTGGGCTAGTAGTCGTCGAGATGTGGGTCATTTGGCTCAGCGGTTATTTATTGCAAAGTAAAATAAACGAAGGGCACCCATGGGTTATGAACTTGTGTTACCCTGTTGACCTCTTGTGGATAAACGATTTTTCATTATATGAAGAAAAGAAAAAAATGTAAAAGGACAAATAGATAATTCAAAAACCTTTTTTAAAACTCTGACCTTCTGTGTTACCACTGTTCAGTGGTTTTCCGTTGGAGTTTATGCACATATTTTACCCTTTGAAGTCACTGAACTCTATTGGTAATATTAATAACTCAAAATAATTGTTGGCATAAAAAACTTACTTGGTAACGAGAAATGGATAGCTGTTGCTAGTATACAAATATTGACTGCTTCGAGTGCTATGGTTAAAACTATGACTCCCGAGGTGATCCCCGGAGCGTTCTATTTTCCCGAGGCGAAGCCGAGGGAAAATAGAAGCTACGGGGATCACCGAGGGAGTCATAGTTTTGACCATTGCACGAGTAAAAGCAGTCAATATTTGTTTTATAACACCCCAAACATTTCTTAATACTGTACTATTATTATTAAGTTACAGACCTGAATGCTACAATCCACGGTTGACGCGAATACAGATTGCAAAAACTTTTACTGTGCTGCATGTAGTGAGTGTCGTTCAATCCGAAACGGTTACAGACTATGTTTTCATGTTATGTATCATCCTTGTACACGCAACGGACGTCTGGGTACTGCACGCCATGTGCTAGTCTTCGGACTAGCGCACGGCAAACAGACGCACTATCACACGGCCGTCGTCTAGCAAAACTAAGACATGTCATGTGACGCGCCCTAAACCAGTGAGCAGGCAGAATACTTGTAAGGGGTGTTAATAGAGTATATAACATTTGTGAGAAACGGCTCCCATAGAAGCATAGTATTAGCAATTTCGCAGTCAACTATTTTAGACTTCAGGAATGAAGCTTTTTATTTATACTATAGGCATCAAAAGCACACAAATTTGTGCAATAAGGTTTTTCTTCTTTCATTAATCCCTTGCAACTTTGATGACCAACTGAGTCCAAATTTTCCCACAGTTGTTATTTTATGCATTTGTTGTACTGGCCCTGTGATGTCAGGGCAAAGGTTATCAGGTCCTGATGCAGCTATTCCTTAACCAAACATTGTCATACTACCTCTGACTCTTGTCATGACGCACTTCCAGAGAAAAGCTAAAACTTTGATGGTTGCCTTTTGTCAAACCCCAAGCCCCATGCAGTTCAGTCTCTTTAGAGCATTAATTCTTCAATTATCCATGGTCTATTCTTCATCTTTTACCGTTTCGAGAGGAAGAAAAGGGGGAGCTTTATTGACAAAATTCCTGATGCAAAACACACTTCACAGAGTACACAAATGATTGCTATTAAAATCATTAGGGGTTTGACATTTTTAAGCAGGCTGCAGTGTTGGAGGTCTCACTTTATGCTTGTGGATTTTCTTAGGGCTTTTTGTATCACACTAATGAGGCACTGATGAAGTCACAAGAACTGTTTATCATCACACATTCCAAGGCGGGGCTTCAACAGGAATTCTTCCTGACGTCATTTACGTCAGGAAGAAACTGTTTTTTGAAATAATGTTGTTGTAAAGAGTTTTTATGAGCGTTAATTTCGGTTTTGGAAATACCTGGCGAGTTTTGACGGGTTTGGTAATTCACGGTTAAAATTTACGTCACGCTCTATTAGTGACGTTTACTGCGTGGTGAGGTTCTTCACATGTTCTTCTATATCTTCTTTTGTTAAAACAGTATACTTGTTTTTGTATGTGTGTTAAGTTAATAATAATAATAATAACATAAAATTTATAAGGCGCGCAGTATCTGGAATAGATCCATTCAAAGGCGCCGGAAGCTAGTCAGCTGACAAATTAAACAGATGAGACTTGAGGTTGTGTTTGAAAGTAGAAAGATCAGGTGTGCCCCTCAGCTCGTCTGGCAAGGAATTCCAGAGACGCGGTGTGCAGCTGGAAAAGGCACGGTCTCCGTAACTTGCCAGACGAGTTTTGGGAACATAGAGTATGTGTGATGATGATGATGATCTAAGGCCTGGTCTGATGTTACGTTGTTGTAAAAGATGTGTAATGTAGCAAGGTGCTAACCCATGGAGGGCCTTGAATGTGAGAAGCAAGATTTTGAAGTGTATTCTATGTTTAACAGGAAGCCAGTGGAGATTATATAAAATGGGTGTTATGTGATCGGAAGATTTGGTTCTGGTGAGTAAGCGGGCAGAAGCGTTTTGGACTTTTTGAAGACGGTTTAGTGATTGCTGAGGTAGTCCTGTAAGTAGATTGTTGCAAAAGTCCAGTCTTGATGAGATGAATGCATGAATGAGTTGTTCAGCTGTATGCAGTGAAAGTGATGCCCTGATTGCAGCTATGCGTCGTAGATGCGCGTAAGAAGATTGGCAGACTGATGTAATATGTCGGTCAAAGTTATCATTAAGCCTTTGAAACTCGGCTAGTGCTAGAGTAAAAAACAACAACAAGCCATTAAAACTTTATGCATTCCTTGGTGGCATCTGTAATCTATCCATAGTATCATGTTTAACTCTCACGTTCGTGAGTATTAACTTAACAGTCTCCAGAATCGGCTCAGAATTTGACGTAACTAAACCAAAACAGATCCTTAAGCTAACCAATGGCGTTCAATTGTGTAATTCATTATGCATTGTAGTGACTTTTATAGGATGGGATCAAGTTCAGGGTCTGGGATATAAACCTTTGAGCCATGCTGGTTTTTGTATTACCTTCATGAAACAAAGTTTCAATGTTGTGAACCTAAAGGGATGGGTCAATGAGAGAGAGATTTTTCCTGAGTATCCTAAATTCATCAACTCAGTTTACCTGTCGATTTGTGTAAAGTTGTGTACAGCTCACCACTGATATTTTTTTTTACTCACAGTGTGAAATATTAGTGCATAAGACGGGCCTGGAATTTCATCAGAAAAACACCCCTGTCACACAAAGTTGTGTGCTTTCAGATGCTTGATTTCGAGACCTCAAATTCTAAACTTGAGGTCTCGAAATCAAACTTGTAGAAAATTACTTCTTACTTGAAAACTACGTCACTTCAGAGGGAGCCGTTTCTCACAATGTTTTAAAGTACCAACCTCTACTCATTACTTTTAACCAAATAAGGTTTTAGCCAACAGTTAATTTGAGTAATTACCAATAGTGTCCAGTGCCTTTAACAAAAGGTTACTCTGTTTCAAAATGTGAAAACAAAATTTTCTACATTTTTCCACTCATGTTTTTACATACAGCATGAAATATTTGTGCATTAGATCGTTGCTACATTTTGTGTGAAAAATATAAAACCCAACTAGTTGCATGAAGTTAATGCAGGGTTAGTTTGTTATTTTTGTTGTGCATTTCATGCAAGACCAACAGCGAGGAAGGGATTAGGGTTTAGAACCGACACTCGCTCAAAAGCCTGACCTTCCCCTCACCCTGAAAATTTCCCTCCCAAAATGGGAATAGATTTAATCACATTATTCACAGTTTTGGGGTTTATTTCTTTAGGTAAAAAATTCAGAGAGTTGAAAGATATGCCCAGTTTGCAGGGACGCTCCCCCCAGAGCTATTTTAGTAAGGGCTGGTCAGTGACCGAGGAAAAAGGTGTGTTTGTTGTGTCTCTTTTAAAAGTTGGCATTTGCCCAGAAGTGTAAAGGTTGGACTTTGATTGAGGAGGATATTTAAGGTTGAACCATGATCACTCAGCAAGAAGCTTTACATCAAGCCCAGTGATGATGGCTTGTGGTCTCTCTCAAGCAATGCGTCAAATCTGTCTTCTTGTGATCGAGGATTCTAGTTTTGTTTTTGATGGTTGGAACATCGGTGGCAGGATGTCCTATTTTGTCACATTCCCATTTGTCAGAGGTTCAGTGGGATCTACCAATGTTTTGAGGTTTACCACATTTTGTTTTTACCGGAAGATCTTGAAAATCCATCTAATATGTTTGGGTTTCTAATCCCTGTGTGAAAGACGGAACTAAACAACATGGAGTTATTCCATTTGTTTGTCAAATTGCGATGTATAATGAAAAGTTTCGTGACAGATTAAACTTTTAAATGACACCTTGAAGGGGTTCAAATAAAAAATAAATAATGAAACATTGCTTTGAGCCTGAGTTGATCAATTACGTCAAGCAAAGTCAAGTTAAGTCCAAAGGCATTATTTGGTGCTCTCGTGTTTTATGTTTGTTGTTGTGTCTTGTGTTAAGTACAGCATAGCATTATAGTCGCAGTGACTTTCCAAATGGCCAACTGGTGTGTGGAACCACACACCATAGATATAAGAGTCATGTTGTTTGTGACTCTGGCCCAAAGCTAACTGTGGGGGAAAAACGGTTGTTTGTCTGTTTGTTTAGATGATCTTTCCGCCAAGGGAACTCTGCAAACTCAAACAAGGGGATTTAAATAAGCACCTAGATGGTTACAGCCAATCTCTCTCGTACAAACATTGGTTTCACGTTTTTTTTAATATGAATTACACAAACCAAGATTCAGTATAGATGACAATAATTATTCTATTGAGGATATGAACCTACAACCTTGTGGTTGCAACCACTGTGACCATGGGAGTCTCTCCATTTGGCTGTTTTTCTTTTTTCCTATAAAACCTGTCAGAATTCTGGACTAAACGTACTTTTTAGTGTTCACTTGCCTTGGAAACACGGATGCTGTGGTTTGTGCCTTGAATGATTAACAATTTATGTTTTTGTTTTAAAAGTCGGCCTTCAATGTCCCACATTAACTTGATGCACACTTCGCAGTTCGCACAAACAATGTGCTCAGCATCTGTGCGTTGTTGTCATTTATACCGTTATATCATCTCCGATTGCTCAATTTTATAGAGAAATTTAAATCGTAATGTGCGAAAAGACCTTGTAAAGTGGTAGGGGGTCACTGGAACACAAGGGCATAACTACTTGTAGATAGCAGCCACTTCAGTGTTTATGACCATTTTATGGACGTTTGTGTTGAATTGATAACAAATTGAGCAGTTTGTGTACCTACATCTACAATGTATGTGTGTCATTTTGTAAACAACTTCCTGTGAAGTTTGTGGTCTTTTTGTGATGTGTTTGCTGTACCAAAGGTTAATTTCTGTGAGTCAAGTCATTGATAATAAACATGTTATAGGAGAAAAGTTCCAAACAGTACACAGTTTCTCTGAAACTTTCAATGAAACAGTAGTGCAACATTTTAAGACCCCTCCGCCCCCCTTTTGGTAAACAAAATCGTAACTTATTTTACTGTGAGTTTGTGTTATATACACTGTTACCCACAAATATTTCATAATGGTCGACACAACAACTTTTCATTAAAACGTTTTGGATAGGTTGAGTTGGGTTGTTATATATTTTTTATTTACCATGTTATTTTCGAAACAATGTTAATGGATAAAGTACTGACATACCAGAGTTAGAAAAGGACCTGATTGTGTTTTTTCCCCACACACTTAACTCAGCCGCTATTTTGTTGTTGTCTGAAGTAAATTTGAAAAGGTAACTGATGCAAATCGCAGAGGTGGTTAGCTGTTGCACCTTTTTTATTTTCTGTTGTGGTTTTCCAGTGATATTAAGTATTTGTATTTGTTGGTGATTATGATAACTGGTGGCCTCCACGCATTTTCTGTACTTGAACCCGGCTTCACGCTAGCCTGGCTCCTTTCATTTTTCAGCCGTTCCATGTGCTCTACGCACCTGCATTCTTTAGGCATTACTTTGGCACTGCCCACCAGGTATTGTCCCCTTGGTCATTAGCATGATAAAGACCAGATAAATGCTTGGATATGTCTTGGCCCAGGGTTACTCCACACACAGTGGACTTAACTTCACTACACACTGGACGCACAACTCCCACTGAGGAGATATGGTGTAACAGTTATTACCTGTCATTATTGGTGTGTTGTAAACTTCCGGATAGTCCACACAGGATAGGTGTATTTTGGGGTGTAGTGTCTACGTGTATGCTGTGGTGAATGGTGAAATAACAGTACAGGATTCACGGTCACGACCTAAAACCACGCACTCTGCAGCGGCAGCCAACAGGTCAATTAGTAAATTGGTACCTGTAGTTCGGGTTTCACATCCTCGGTGCATGGTAGTTGTACTCCCATCAGTGGCACTGCTGGTGTGTTGGATGAACAAATACATGTAGTTGTCAATATTTGGGGGAAGGATCACCGCTGCTCCGTATGTTGGGATCGAAAAGCTGTGAGGACATGAAGGATTATGAATGGAAAAGAAGGGAGAGCCTGCTGTTGCGCCAGATACGATGTGGTAATTCATACATTGTTTTTTTTTTTTCTCCTTGATAGGTGTAGGCCTACGTACATGTGAATAAGCTTAAAGGCAGTGGACACTATTGGTAATTACTCAAAATAATTATCAGCATAAAACCTTACTTGGTAATGGTTGAGTAATGGGGAGAGGTTGATAGTATAAAACATTGTGAGAAACAGTTCACTCTGAAGTGGAGTAGTTTTTGAGAAAGAAGTAAGTTTCCATGAGTTTGATTTCGAGACCTCAGATTTAGAATTTGAGGTTTTAAAATCAAGCATCTGAAAGCACACAACTTTGTGTGACAAGGGTGTTTTTTCTTATTATCTCGCAACTTCGACGACCGATTAAGCTCAAATTTTCACAAGTTTGTTATTTAATGCATAATAATGTCGAGATACACCAAGTAAGAAGACTGGTCTTTGACAATTACCAATAGTGTCCAGTTTCTTTAAAGGCACAGTGATTAATGGAAGCTTTTCAGATAGTCGGACTTAACTCACAGTTTATCGATTGAGTGGGATTGTCATATGTCATTTGGGAATTAACAAGGATCTACTACAATGTTTTCCTTGTGTACTTTTTCAAAACTTTGGTTTTAACATTTTAGTCATCAATGTTATATGGGATTTGCGGCATTGCATGATGAAGTATCGGTATGTTATATTTCGTTGGCGGTAACACCATGTGTGTACATGTATCTACCTGCCAAATGCTAGGTTGGTTTTGTTCTTTATAAAGAACTTGTCTTGCTTTATATTCCACTAAAGCGAAGTAGATTTTCGGAATCCGGGAGGCTTCTCAGTTCTGAAGAGAACTGTCCTGCTTTTTAACTGCTACCTGGGCGGAAGGTAGAAAGTCGGCCGGGACTACTACATATTAAGTCTAGTGGTTGGTATAACTTCACCATTGGGGAGTGAGTTCTTAAATGGTCTCAACATTTCAACTAGGTTGCTCTAGTCATTGTCAGGAGACTGTAAATGCCTGTGAATTATCGAAAAGGAACAGTGATTAATGGTAGCTTTTTGTGATGAAGTGTTCAGATAGGCAGACTTAAATCCGAGTTTATCTTTTGAGTAGAAGTTGACACATGATTGTCATGTGGGAGTTACTAGGGATCTACCACGGTCTTCCCATGTACTTTTTCTAAACTTCTTTTGTACCATTTTAGTCATCAAACTTATCAGACTATGATTGCATTGCTGTCTTGTTCACTTGTACTTCTATAAAGGCTTCTAAACGGTATATATTTTGTGAAAATGTGATCTAGTCGATCTACACTATGTGATGTTGTTTACCACCAGAATGCATTTCTTTGTGAATAATACAGATTGGCTTTTCATTGTGAGTTGTTCTTTGTTATCCTTCTCGTGTTTTGTATATTTTTTTTGTATTGGAATGTATAAAAGTTTATTGAAGTTCATGCGACAATCATCTGGTAGTAAAATCTCCCCCGCTTTTATAAAAATATTTTCCATTTTTTTTTTTCTTTTCCTGTTTTTTTTTCTCGACGAAGGCCATGTGAAGATCTTCATGAGTATTTAATGCACTCTGAAGGATTGAGAAAATAAAAGAATTCAATAATAAGTGCTTCATCAAAGGGCCGTTCATCACTGTTCCCTATGGCGGTTTTTCACCCGAGTTCCATTGTTCAACTAATTTTCTTGTGTTTGTACACTCTCTCAGAAGTGCACTGAAATGGAAATCAATACGAAAAAGTAAATAAATCGCTAAGCTCCGCTAATGATATATCTGTTCCATGCATGTTTGAATGAGCCAATCAATTGTGGTGGTATGCGGTGAACGACCCAATGCCATTAATAATGTAGGGGTCTGGCTCGGGGCCAATTGACCATCTACGCGTTTCATGATGAGTTTCTTTTGTGCTGAATGAATCGGCAAGGTTCTTCTATAGTCTTGCTTCCCTGGTTCATATAAGTTCCTCAGAACTTCAGTCAAAATCAAAGTTGGTAGATTACTTCCCACAAGTTCTACAGACTCCGTTTTTCATTTTTAATGTACTGAACAATGGACCCTAAAACAGCTGCTGTGTACAGTATGTATGTATGTCAAATATTCATATTTGTTTTCCGTGACTCAATATTGTTTAAAACAGTACACTTAGTACTACTGTTCAATTTATAGATTAGCTGTTAGTTGGTATTAGTACATGAATTGCAACTACAACAAAAATACCACAAGGAAGCCATGAGTGGTTTACTAGGATCAGGCATGTGAGACTTCCTCTTTTCAGCTGATTTCCTCTGTTGGGGTTTTGACTTTCCTCATTTTTTCTTCACTTTCTGTGTACACAAGGATAGGAATGTTCTATTTTCCTCCTTTTTTCTTGCCTGGTATTCTCTTTTCCTCTTTTGTTCATGTGTAGTAACTCGCATGCTTGTAGGATCCATCCTTCCCAAAACCAAAATCCAGCACCATAATGTATGTTTCTTAGCCCCGTACTCGCACATATTTAACCTGGTTAGTTTTTTTGTTGTTGACCTGGTTAGGTTTTTCCTTGGAGAGTTTGCCAGGGTCAAACATTCATGGGTGTGGAATGGTCAGTCAAATTTTCAGGAGAGTTATCCAGTGTGTGAAAGGCTTTGAGACTTAGACTGTACAAGAAGAAAAGGAAAGAAAGTCAAATTTTTTAGGAGAATTATCCAGTGTGTGAAATACTTTGAGACTGTCTTTAGACTATACAAGAAGAAAAGGAAAGAAAACTAGACTTAAGTTTTTGTCATAACAAAAACAAGGTGTTCGGCATCCGGGAGTACAAAAATACAAGCCTAGTGGAAATTACAAAGCGACAATTCCAAGAAGTAACGCATATTCAAAGCATTTTACATGCACTTCCGGTTTAGACAGGTCAAAAGGTCAAGAGAAGGTCACCAACATACCCATTTTTGTGAAGTACGTAAAGCCCTTTCATATGATGTATAGATTGTCAAAATAGCTTTTGTGGTTAAGGAAATAGGAGCTGATGAGTAATGACGACTGGAGAAGAGACTAACTAACCGGACGAGAAATGTTTGTTGAATGTTGAAACGCCTTGAAAACAGACAACGTACGAAAAGCCCTTTCATTTGATATAGGCCTATAGATTGTCTAAATAGCTATTGTGGTTGAGGACATAAGAACTTGTGAATAATGACGACTGGAGAAGAGACTAACTAACCAGAAGGGAAATATTTGTTGAAAACGCCTTGAAAACATACTATAAACGAAGCTATTTATATAAAGAAATAAGTAAGTAAAAAAGAAAGAAAAAAAAACATCAACTGACCGAGCGGATCTCCCATCCAAGTACTGACTGGGCCCGATGTTGCTTAACTTCAATGATCGGACGAGAACCATAGTAATCAACGCAGTATGGTCGTAGTCAAAACAATGTATTTTTGACGAAAATTCAATTCGATTAGTGCTCATCTGGAAATGGTGATATCCTTAAAAAGACTAACAGTATCAAGTATAAAGTTTCCTAAAGGATGACATGGACTTTGAGCTTACAGTAATTTGACCGACAATTTTGATAAATGATTACAGCGAAAAAGGTTACTGTTATTGCAGTCGTTTCTGACTAGTTGATGTTTCTGACTGAGTGGATGGGTCCTGCTGGGCTGCTGAATAAACACAAAGCCCTTTGAATAACAGTAATCAGTAAGTGCTGATGATACACAGCTGGCATTATTCAAATATCTAATAAGAAGAAGTAAGCAGCAATCATAACATCATAGATACTGTTATATGAGGCTGGGATGCTGTGGCCTTATCCTCTCACCTCCACATGACGTAGTGAGATAGCGGAGATAGAAACATTTAAGACGTTAAAAGCTTTCTTCCCAAGCTCTCTGCTTTGGCGATGTGTCAGATCGTCAAGTGGGATTGAATTTCTTCTCTGCTGGCCTTGGAAGATTTTTCTTGTTTCTTTACATGAGTTCATCAATCTTAAAGTTTTAAAGCGTTTCCTGATTTGTAAAAGTGATAACTTTGTCTCTGTTGTAAGGCATTTTCTCCTTTGTAAAGTGCATCACTAAGATATGAGGAAATTTAAATTTTGTACTGGAGCATTTCAAGGGCACCAAAGCAATGACGCAGCAAGATAGCGGAGAGATAGGAACAATGTACATGTAGGGGATGTTAAAGGCAGTGGACACTATTGGTAATTACTCAAAATTGTTATTAGTATAAAACCTTACTTGTTAACGAGTAATGGAGAGCTGTTGATAGTATAAAGTAATGTGAGAAACGGCTCCCCCTGAAGTTTTCGAAAAAGAAGTAATTTTCCTCAAATTTGATTTTGAGACCTCAGATTTAGAATTTGAGGTCTCAAAATCAAGCATCTGAAAGCACACAACTTTGTGTGACAAGGGTGTTTTTTCTTTCATTATTGTCTGGCAACTTTGTTGACCGATTCAGCTCAAATTTTCACAGGTTTGTTATTATAAGTTCAGATACAGTAAGTGAGAAGACTGGTCTTTGACGGTTTCCAATTTAGTGTCCGATGTCTTTAAAAGCCTTCTTCCCTGGCTCTCTACTTTGGGGTTGAATTTCTTCTCTGCAGGCCTGGGAGTATTTTTTTAAATATTTTTTTTATAAGTTCATCTGCCTTAAAGTTTTAAGGCGTTTCCCGATATGAAGAGTTGATAACTTTGTCTCTGTTCGCCTGGAATGTGTCTACAGGGCAACTTGTTTTTTTTTAATGTTTTTTTTCCCGAAGGTGAAGATTCGAGTAGATATTTGTAAATCTTGAAAGTAAATGATTGTATTAAAAAAATGTATCATGAACGTGTGGAATTGTATACAAAATGCTGAGGAGAATTCTCTTGCGAGTATATTTTATGTTTTACTACTATTGATGAAGAAATTACATGTAGACCATGCTGTTCTTACTTTTTGGTACAGGAGTTCAAATTGATTCTCTTTAAAGTGTATTAGAATTAAATGCATTGTTATTTTTTTCCTTCTTGTATACAGAAATTGAAGCTGCAGAAACATGTCAATGGCTTAGAGCTGCCGGCTTCCCACAATATGCTCAGATGTTTGAAGGTAAGTTATTGATTACCCTTGCATATTTATATATCCCAGGTCTTCTCAGCCTCGCTACCATGGGCAGCGCGCCGTATCCATACCTCTCGTCACTAACCCCTGAGAGGGATGTACTGGGAAACAACGCTGATTGGCTCAGAAAATTGGTTATGCATTAGATGTCAAGTGCGTGCGCACGTAGATATAAGACATTTTTATGACACGAACACGTTTTTTCAAAACAAAAACATTCTTTAAGACGAAAGACATGCGTGTGCGCATAGTAAATAATGAATAATGAATATGTACGCTCATTCATGGCTCATTTAAACGTTCTAGGATATAGCACATTTAAATTTGCCAACTCCTGGAGTGCGTTTTGGTGACCCCAACCAAAAACTGTTTCGGTTGTTGGTCGTTGGTTCTGCTGTTCAGACTGAACGACAACCGAGTTGTGAGCTCGGTTACCGTTTTGGTTGTGACGTCAGAAACAGTTTTTGGTTGGGGTTGCCTAAACGCACCCCAGGGGTTATGATCGAGCAAGGCATGCTGGGAAAAAATGGCGCGGTGAGATCGATCACCCCTGGGAACGAGGTTGAGGTCTTCTCCACTTTCTTTAAAGGCACTGAAACTCAAAATAATTGTTAGCATAAAAGCTAACTTGGTTATGAGCAATAAGCCATTTTGAGATTTGGTGAACACACTCATATGACACTATTTGTGTTAAGTAAATTTGTATGTAGACACCCAAACCAAACGGTGCACTGCTATAGTGTCAGCCATACATCAAAAGGGCTGATGGGCAGCTGTTGATAGTTTAAAACATTGTCAGACACGGCTCCCTCTGAAGTAACATAGTTGTTTTTTTAGAAAGAGGACGTTTCTCACTCAAATATTACAGCATATTTTTTTTTACACATGAATGTCAAATCACTTCCCCCTTCTAAGGCTACACAGATGTTTGGTTTTACATCAAAGCTATTTGTGGGGACACACTTTTAGCTAATCTACAAGGGGGACATTTTCTTTTGAACAAACAATAAATCTTTCAAATTCTCAAACTGTCACGCAATTAATCACTTGTGACAATCTGTGTCAAATTTCTTTACACAAATCTTCACATTTTTGTGTGATAAGTTGTAATATATGATTGGAACTATTATTATTGAGAGTTTGGACGAACGTCGATCAAAGTCTAACTCGTTATGGATAGTCGTGCGTTATAAGTGATCTCTTGTCCGGCATAGCAACTGAAATATGTGAGGTTAGGTCCAAGCCACTCCAAGTTTATGATCACCCTGACACCTGTTTGAAATCCTATCTCCATTGTCAATATCAAAAATATGCTACCATTGTGTATATTTTCGTGACACTATTTTCATGAGTTATGAAATGATAGTTTTGTTGATGTACATTTCTCAATGTTTTCGTTGCTTACTATTATTTATCTTGTCATGTTTTCTTTGCATGGGGCGCCGGATGAACAGCCCCTACCGGGATGCTTTTGTGTCCTGGTCTAGACAAAAATAATAATACTGGTTATAAGTTTTTCCCATGGCATGTGAATAATTTCCCCTTATCAAAAGTAATTCTCCTTACTTAATTGCCATAAAAGCAAACAAAACCTGTCTACCTAGATCTTGTTGTGGTCAATTCATACAAACACATTCATGTATAGTTCTTTTTTTTATTTTTAAGAGTTGATACAGACTGTTTTTCTTCTTCATGCATGAAGTCAACAATGTGCTATAAATTTGACGCAAAATTTAACCTTGTGTGTGGTGTCATGAACAAGTATGTATGCTTCGTTAAAAAAAGGGGGGGGGCAAGGGCACCAAGGCTTTTTCTCCTTTGTAAAGGGCATCCTATGAGGAAATTGTAATTATTTTCTTGTAGCATTATAGTGAGCACCTAGGCAATGACGAGGGGGCATTGAGGCAATCGCCTCCGTTGCCTTTGTGAAGTATCAGGCCTGTATGAATGGGGTCGGACTGATATGATGTGCTACTGTGCGCCAAACATACTTATTATTACAATGTGCGGTTTAAAGGGAGTGGACACTATTGGTAATTTCTCAAAATAATTATTAGCATAAAACCTTTCTCGGTAACAAGTAATGGGGAGAGGTTGATAGTATAAAACATTGTGAGAAACACCTCCCTCTGAAGTAACGTAGTTTTCGAGAAAGAAATTTTCATTAAGTGTTGCTGGTGGGCACCATTCACCATGGGAATCACAGTTTTAATTAAACTTTCCATGAAACATAAATAATAAAAAAAACCAGAGGTATACAGCGAGATGTATCAGGTGTACTGTTCCAAGATAATATTTGTAATTGGGAAATGTCCTTGAGCCACAAATCCCTTGTTTTCAGAGAACTATCATTGGTTTAAATGAAAATCCTTGTCAGGTTGCTATCCAGGTACTTCTAGAAAGTCATCCACCTCTGATGTAATGTTCGGGACTGATTAAACAAACACATTAACATGAACGGGTTACTTCGGAATGGTTTTTTCTGGCTGTACTTGTACGTCCCTGGGAAAGCAGAACACGGGAAAATGCTCTTCCGGATTGGGGCAAAATAGTGGCGGAAATTCGGGGAACAGCTGGAAGAAAATTAATTCCGCACTACAGAGAAAACGGCAAGATTCTGTATTAAAAATCGGTACTAGTATTTGTAATCTGTATCTGGTTATTTCGGAATGGTTGCTCTGTCTTGGCTTTAGGTCCCTGGGAAGGCGAAACTCCCTTTCCTGATTTGAGAAAATTAGTGACGAAACCTCGGGAAACAGCAGGAAGAAAATTAATCCGACAGAAAGTAACAAAATTATAAAAAAATTGGTATTAGTATTTGTATCTGTGTACAATTCTGGGCAAATCGATCCCTCTGCCCTCCTTATAGGGACGGTACTGTATGTGTTTGACAATCACTCTTTTGAAATGAATGGGAATGAATTCTTGTGGTTATGAAGCGTAGAGCAGCTTTCAACATTATAAAGGATTTGATCAACATTTCTTTGCGAAGTAATGTAGTTATGTATGTAAAAAGACATAAGTTTCTATGCCCCGAAATTTGAATCTGAGAAGCGTTTTGTATTCCCATAGAGCTGGTTATTCCTATTAGAGATTAATCTTCCTCCATGAAAATATTTGCTCCAGACTTTCGGCAATATCTCAAAACGCTACAACCTTTTGAAATGAATATTTAGTTCTCCTTGAAATAAATGATGTGGGCGTAATAATATACCATAAACTTCCACAATTTGACTTGATGATTAAAAGGGAACTTTCATAGTTCGGACAGATTTTCAAGAGACTTAATTGATTCTAAAGATAATTACACGCCCTATTTCATATCTTCAAAGAGTTTTCTCTACCACCCTAATTTCTACAGATAAAACAGTTTGAACAGATTGTTTGGCTGCATTTTTTATCACACCATAAACAAAAAACTGGGGCAGGCTTTCAAGAGAAATTGGCATTTTTTATTCAGCGTGTGTACCAACAGATCAAAATGGAAAACAGATTCTGCTTGTGCTTTTTGTTCTCCAGCCTGGGGGGGGGGCCTGACCTTATTAGTTTCTATTATACCGTGAAACGAACAGTGTTTGACCCCTTGCTCAATGAGCAATGAGCAATCTCAGGGTAACTCTTTCAACTGAAAATAAAATAAATTACATGAGACTTACTACTGAATAGTGTCCTTGCATGTTACCTGTTAATTCATTCATTTGATTTAGGCTTATTACATGTTCAGGCCTACAGGGACAGGTAATTCAAAACACCAAATGTGTTTTGTTTTTTTTAAGTGGTGCTTCCCTCGAAAATAAACTGACAGTGAATTTTCTTTTTCTCACTATTGGCCCTTCTTGTTACCACTTTTCGCACGTAATTAAAGGCACTTTAAAAAGACCAGTATTCCAACCTGGTGTATTGTAATCTGTGAACATAACTTTGACTCAATTGGTCATCAGAATTGCAAGAGAATAATGACATGATAAACCCCCTAGTTGCACAAATGTGTGTGCTTTCAGATGCCTTGTAAAAGGCTTCAGGCCTGAAGTCGAATTTGAGTGAGAAATTACCTCTTTCTCAAAAACTATGTTACTTCAGAGGGAGTCGTTTCTCACAATGTTTTATACTGTCAACAGCTCTCCATTGCTCGTTACCAAGTAAGTTTCTATGCTAACAATTATTTTGAGTAATCACCAAAAGTGCCCAGTGCCTTTAAGTGGGGCTTCTTTTGAAAGTTTCCGACAGGAAATTTTCTTTATCACACTAAATCCTGTTGTCATCTTGTGCTGTGTTCACTTTCCACGTAATCACTTAAGAATTAAGATTTCCTTTTAAGAGTTATCGGTAGTCTCTTTATTAAAATATTGTTGCTTTCGGAGAGGTTGAAAGGTTACAAGTATATTATCCAGTGGCAAGATGATAGCTTCATTCTTGGCCAGTTTCTTAGCAAGCAACCCCAATTAGCCTGATCCCAGAGCGCCTACAGACTGACCTCAGAATCCTGTCACCTGTTTGGGGGACCTTTTCGCCTCCAATTAGTGCCACTGTTCTCTTTATTGAAAGCAGTTTGTGCTCTGGACAAGGACACACCCACAGGAACAAAAATTGTGAAAGGAAAAGTATGTGAGGATGCTTTTGTTGTGACTTCAGGGTTGATTAGAAGTCAAATATTCCAGTACCCACTTCCTGTGTTTAACACATGTACTGGTTGCAGCATTCTCTAATCCACTCACTGTTTGTAAGGAAACATTAACTAATTAGTACTGGTATTATTATCTGGTTTGTTTTTGGAGGACATAAGGAAATATAGAGAGAACAGTTTCCTTTGCGGTCTTGTGGGTGCAATTATGCCCTTTTTTTTCTCTTTTTTTTTTCACCTGAGTACATGTCCACCACAGAAAGAAAATATTTAAATAACTGTCTTAATAAAGTTTAGTGCTGGTTTTTGTTTGGGTTCTGGGCAAATATTGACATATTTATCCACATTTACCTTTAGGTTATTATTGTAACGAGAAAATCAAATACTTTTTTGGCCTCAATTAATTCCCAAATGGGTTGGACATGTTCCTCGGGTCTCAACTGCATAGAAATGGCAACCAGCAAAACTTTGCACCATAGTAAAGATACTATGACTCTATACACAGTCACTGTGCGTGTATACGTGTGTCAAGTGCAAACATTGCATATAAGCCTTTGGGTTACTGTTAATCAGTTATTATTATATAGGGAGGAAAAATATAGTTCTCCAGTAATGCAGGTCTACAAGAAATGCAAAGAGCTGCCTTGCAGGCATGATATTCTCCTACTTTAGTCTGATTTCCGATCATTTTTTTTTCCCCCATTGAAAATTGTGATTAAACAGCCTGAAAAGTCTAGAAAAAATACAAAGGCAAAATATCATGCCTGACATGACAAGTTCCCTCATTTTTGTGTCTCTAACGGATTGCAAATTTTAGACAGACAAAAATACTCAATTCTTAATCACCATACTGGTTTTTATTAATGTTTAATTAATGGCATTTTTCTGAACTTGTATCACGATCTTGAACTGATAAAAAAAAAAGAAGTTTGTTTGTACTTTGTCCCCACTGAATAAACAAAACGACGAAAGATGTTTTTGTTCAATTTAGGTTCAAGCATTTTGTTTGCTCTTACAGAAATATAAAGTTTGAGGTTTTATTAAAGGGAAATTATTAAGTTATAAACAAGCCAAGGTTATCCACTAGAAAATCTAATGTTTTTTATCACAGTTTCGCTGTTTTTTTAAGCTTACCTTTTTTTAAGCTTTGGCAAGAAACATTCACTGTTAAAGCCACTGGACACTATCGGTAAACAGTATTGTCCAAGGCCCACACTTTGTGTATCACAACTTATATATAAAATAACAAAACTGTGAAAATTTAGGCTCAATTGGTCATCGGAGTGAGGAGAAAATAACGGGAAAACCCACCCCTGTTTCCCTATGTTTCGCCGTGTCATGACATGTGTTTAAAATAAATCCGTAATTCTCAATATCAAGAATTGATATTGTTTTAATGTTTTCTCAAAAAGTCAAGCATTTCATGGAGTAATATTTCAAGAGAGTCTGTACCATTACCTTCTGTAAACCCTGCAAGTTATTTGTAAATTTGTGAACTTTTGATTTTTTGTCTGTTCCGAGAGTGTCCAATGGCTTTAAAGAATGCATAACATAAGTAATATGTGAAAGTTGCAAGAAGTCTTTTTATACTATCAACAACTCTCCATTTCCTCATAGGGTGACCTTTACCAAAGAGAAAATTCCTTGCCCTTTCAATGTTTTCTACTTGTAGCCCAGTACCAAGAGCGACTTTTAACCTTATTTTGGATTGAACTTGCATAAAAAGGTTTCAAAAATATCCCTTCAAAACCTAAACACCAGTACTAAATGTTATTACAATAGCACAAGCAACATATGTTGACTTTGAAGATGCACACTTGTTTGGTCTTGAAGTGATAAGACCAATGCTAGTCCCTTGACTCTGGAAGACGTCACTGTAAAAGGAGTTAAGCCTGGTTCATACATCCTGCGAGTGCCAAGCATATTTTGACGCCACTTGGCTGTTTTTGCGGCAAATGTTTCGCAGGAGTCGAGCACATTTCAACTGTTGCAAATTATTTGTTGCGAATTTGTGACGTCAACATTGGTATCGCATTGGGTTCTTTTTGTGGGACAAAAAAACACACACAAATGCCACAAACTGACATTAAACTTCAACTAAATAATGATAGAAGAAAGCTTCCTTAAAAATATTACTTGCTGAGGTGCTGTATTTTTTAAGAAATGAGTTAAACAGTTTTACTAAAATAATTTCATTCTAAGTGAGACAAAAATTAACTCGGCATGTACAGTGGATTAACGCTATTGGAGTCTGTTGAAAATACTGCTCTGTAATTTTCACCTGACTACAAGCAGAGCTGAAACTTTTATTACATACTCTTCATTCACAGTGAGTTGGGATTTATATAATGGCCAAAAAACTTTGATCTACAAAAGGTATCGAAACCCTTTCACCGTTCAAGGTTGTTTCCGTCTTTTGTACTGTAGCAATGTCATTGTCAATGCTACAATAACATACACACCCAGTGCTGGTAACAATGAGAGCTGCCTGTGTTTGTTTTAAGTTATCACACTGTGAGGATTGTATGGCACAGTGTTCCCAGCAGGACCCTGATCATAACCAACCAACCTTGAGATGGAACATTCTTCCAATTATTCAAGGTGTTATACATGGTCATGTGCAATGCTGATTTCCATGGCTTTTTATACAGCCTTAAAGGCACCGGACACGTTTGGTAATTACTCAAAAATAATTATTAGCATAACAAGTTACATAGTTATGAGCAATGGAGGGATGTTGGTTGTATAAAACAGTGTGAGAAATGGCTCCCTCTGAAGTAGTATGTAGTTTTCGAGAAAGAATAAATTTTCCAAATTGTTGTGACAAGGGTATTTTTTCTTTCATTATTATCTTGCAACTTAGACGACTGATTGAGCTCAAATTTTCACAGGTTTGTTATTTTATGCATATGTTGACCAAGTGAGAAGACTGATTTTGTACAACTACAAATAGTGTCACGTGTCTTACAAGGCACTGGACACTAACAAAAGTTATTAGCATGAAAGTGTCATGGTAATGAGCAATGGAGAGCTGTTGGTAGTATTAAACAATGTGAGAAACACGGCTCCCTCTGAATGCTCTGAAGTAAGGTAGTTTTTGAGAAAGAGGTCATTTCTCACTCAAATAAATATTAAAAGACTTGAGGCCTGAAGCCTTTTATTATGCATCTGAAAGCACACAAACAAAATTTGCGCAACAATGTTTGTTTTTCCTTTCATTATTCCCTTGCAACTTCGATGACCAATTGAGCTCAAATTTTCACAGGTTTGTTATTTTATGGGTATGTTGGGTGGGATACACCAAGTCAGAATAATGGTCTTTGACAACTACCAAAAGGTGTCAAGTGCCTCTAATTTGGTTCACCGCAATGTTATTAAAATGTTCCTGAGGCAAATCTACTTGTGGGTTATTTATTTTAAAACGTTTCTGGTCTATTTTTGAACCTTGTTTTCAATATTATTTGGAGGTGATGTCTTCCAGATAAATTTAGATTAGCACCGGCTTAGGTTTTTTAATACTTAATTGGTCTCCTTTAAGAGTCTATTAACTGTAGCATACAGGTCTGTAACTAAATAATACAGTATTTTAGAAATGTTTGGGGTGTTATAAAACAAATATTGACTGCTTTTACTCGTGCAACGGTTAAAACTATGACTCCCTCGGTGATCCCCGTAGCGTACTACTTTCCCTCGGCTTCGCCTCGGGATATAAGAACGCTCCGGGATCACCTCGGGAGTCATAGTTTTAACCATAGCACTCAAAGCAGTCAATATTTGTATACTATAGACAAACGATGGGCGTGGCAATGGGTAGCGAATGCATTTCAGAAATATGTGATATCACTCTGTTCAAATACGAAAAAGAAACAATTCTCCCGAACAACCCCGAAATAGTGTCCTACATGAGATATAGAGATGATGTTCTAATCATTTACAATGGCAACCGAAGCAGGGCAGAGGATTTCGTTAGGACGCTAAACAACTTGCATCCATCATTGATTCATCTCGGAGATATCTGAACAACAAGTTGCCTTTTTAGACCTTGTCCTTTACAAAGGAGAACGTTCTCAAAAAGAAGGGAAACTGGATACTCGAGTAGCTACACATGAAGCAGACACATTCCAATATCTTGCTCGAGATTCAGCACACCCTAAATCAGTATTTGGCAACGTTATTAAGGGTGAAACGACAAGATACAAATGTTATATGTACACACTCAAAAGACTATGAGGAGAAGGTTAATTTCTTCAAGACTAAACTGTCAGAACTAGCTACAACACGGAGAATTAACCCGCTTCACACTTACATGTAAAGTAAATGAAGACCACCGGAACTCAATGTTGGCTGCCTCACCTAATTTAAAACAACCGACTAAATCTAATCCCCCACTCGTGTTCATCCTGCCATACTTTGCACAGATCCATCATTCCACCCTTAAACAGGCTCTCCTTAAACACTGGCACCTCTTTGAAGGGAATGCTTATAAATCTCAAAAAAACTCTTCCCAGCCCCACCACTGCTGGCCTACAATTGACATAAAACAAATAATACGATCTAGATTGCCAGACCCTACAGAAAAAGACTGGCTCAAGAAGTTAGCAAAACTTGGCTGAATAAACACAAAGAGAAACAAAACTCAAGTGAAAGGGTTAAGACATTAACCCAACATATAAACACGAATGTTCATCACCTTTCACTTAGAGTCCAACACATAAGGAAGAATGGAAAACCTTCAAATTTCCTGCACACAAGTCTACACAACGTTAATTGATTGGAGACTGTTTGAGCGAACCTGTGGCTTGCCCCCCCCCCCAACCCCCCACCCCCTCCATTAAACTCAACCATCTGACCTCCCAAGTCATATAAATGAAGCGTTGTGTAAGAACTGCAGTAAGAACTGATGCCTTGCACTCAAACATGTATAACATGCCGGCATTAAATTTTACGTAATAATAATTATTATTAAATACAGAAATGACATTTCACAAGTTATGAGAAACTACAACATCTTACTTGGAATGTTTCTAGGCATACCATACATATGGGAAACTTCATGGAAGATGTATGCTGTTCCTCACCACACCTTTCTCTCTCCCCCCCCCCCCCCCCCCCCACCACCACTTATCCAACGCCCTTCCCTCTCTCCAGTCCAAATGTTCGTTTATAACAAAAACAAGCCTCTAGTAGTTTCAGAATAGCCTGTCCCATAAAAGTGCTCTTCATTTTACAATGATTGCGCCTTAACTATTACAGATATCTGAAACACTGTGAGCATGTACCGGTTTTACTTTTTCTGTTTGTCTTAAGGCCTTTACATACACTAACAAAGTTGTTTGACGCACCTGTGTCTTGTGAAAATTACAAATAGAACTGTCTATGTGGCTTCACTGTGTTCCCTATAATTCACAGTATGATTTCACTCTTCTTTTCCAAACACAGTAGGTGGCTTAGAGAATAAACTTGCCCTTTAAAATTGTGCTGGGCTAGTCAGGGCGCTAGTTCAGGTTTGCTTTCTTGTCAGCCATGACTTCTATGTGACCTTCCCTTTAATAGCTAAATCATTAAAGTGAGAAACGTCACTTTATTCCAATATTCCATATTGATGCCAGCGGTTCCTTCTAAAAAGTCTCTGTCAGGGAGGGGGGGGGGGACACAGACACTGGAGCCAATTCCATGATCTACATTTACCTGTACATACTGTAAAAATTATGCAATTCAAAAAATATTTAACCCCCCTCATAATATTTCAGGAAACTTGTACATTTGTAATTGTTATGTTTGAAATTCTGGAGATTTTTTGTGGGCGTGGCTAACCAGGGCTAAATGGGGGCACATTGTCCCCCCCCCCCCAGTTTCTGGTTTTCTGGTTTTTCAAAGCATATAAAACTAGTTCATGTATGCCAGTTGGGGAAAACTAACAACTTTATACTTGGCTCAACAAAATTTCATTACTGCATGCAAAAGTTGTGCATGTATTTATAGTACATTGTTGACTTTTTGCTAAAAATGTGCTATTTAACTAAAAAATTGCAGCCATTTTGTAAACAGGCACTTTCCATGTTTGTGAAATCCTTCCAAATCATAGTTTTTATGCAACAGGACAACATTTTTGTATAATAGCTGTTTGTTTTAGGGTGTTTCTTAAAAATGTCTACAAATAAATAGCCGCCATCTTGGATTTCTCGCTTGCGAACCAATATTTTAATGAGAACATTGTTTTTTCTTGGAGAGGGCACCATTCCCTACATTTTATGTATAGATCTCCCCTTCACCCCTGGGGCTGCAGCATTGTTCTATTTCTAGAGGACTTTTTGCCCTTCGGCCCATGGCCTATATGTGCGTACTGATTTTATAATTGGCCCCCCCAAGGAAACTGTTGTTGCAACTTATTTTGTCTTATAAAAGTGAACTATTGTATCGAGACCTGACTGTCGGACAATGAGGTTACTATGAGTTTAATAACCTCTATCATGCAGATTTAGCATCTGTAACTAATTGCGACTGAATTTGGGGATATACTGAATAATAAATGTCCTTGAGATTGAACCATTCAGTATATCCCCAAATTCAGTCGCAATTAGTTACAGATGCTAAATCTGCATGATAGAGGTTATTAAACTCATAGTAACCTCATTGTCCGACAGTCAGGTCTCGATACAATAGTTCACTTTTATAAGACAAAATAAGTTGCAACAATGAAAACGAAAGGGTAATCGTCCCCTCCCTTTTGAGGTCGCATCCTTTTTCTTTTTTTTCCCTTTTTTTTCTTTCTTTTCTTCAAAAAGACAATTTTCTGTGTTTTTCTCGTTAAAGTTTTAAGAACTAATACCTACTTAAAAGTGTTGGTGGTCAATTGGAATTGATGGCCAGTTGGAATTAAAACGCTTGCCGGCCACCTTTGAAATAAATAAAAATAAAAGGGCCCTCATCCTCTTTTCTGGGAAAAAAAACGGACAATTAACTGCTACAATTTTTAACTTGGCCTTATAGCCACCACGTTTTTTTCCCTCGTAGCCAGCGTATATCAATTACTTACCCCGCAATGCTACATTTACACCATGCACCTGTAGGGGGAGGGTAGTTTTCCCCTTGTTGGTTTTATCTATGATTTTATTCATGGGTGGTGTATGGTCCGCCTCTTTAGTAAAGTCAACCTGCCGGGGTGAAGGTGACTAGAGTTTGACACTACAAAGTAATACCGCCAACAATGTAGACTGGCGACCCTTTTTTCCTTCCGGCGGGGTATCGTAACACTAAGTGCATAACTCGCACTGATTAAATTACAAAAAAATCTGTTGTGTCCAGTTTATTGGCGGAGTTTAAAAAAAGCCAATGGAGGTTCAGTTTCATTACTGTGGAATAATAAACCAATTTTGATGTTAACACCAGGGATCAATTCTGATCTTAAAATACTGAATGGCGGTCGGCGAAGCTTTCTATTATTGACGGGTTGGGGTCTGAACAACGAGCGGACGAAATTGGGTCTTATTTTGTGAATTGTTGTGGTAGGGTGTTGATTGTATCAACAATGGGTCGTAAAATTTGAGGGATTTGGGATCAAATTGGGAAGAATGGTAAGGGTTTGTGTCATCTTTGTTCTGAAAGTGAACTCTTTGGATGTATTTGAAGGTCAGTAATGAGTAAGGGTTAAGTTAGATTGGACGGTCGCATTTACTCTTAAATAGTGCAGATTGACTACTACTGCTTGATTAAAAGTTTTGACAAGAACTTCTCAGATGACTTATCGGTTCATGTCGTTCTTGTTTGGGTCAGTTGGTCAGAAAGAGAATGAAGACTTTGTTTACAAGAAGAAAAAGGTTCAAACAATAACATTTGTTTTGGAAAACATTCAAGGAACCATTTATAAAAAAGTCTTTATCCTTATGGATTTGTTGGAGATTTTATGACTGATTCAATTAAATGAGCAATGTTTGTCAATTAAGTGAACCTCAATGATTACTTAGAGAAAAGGTTTCCAACGACAAAATTTGTTTTGAAAAACATTCAAGGAAACATTTACAAAAAGATTTGATCCTCACAGATTTGGTGATTCATTCAATTAAATGAACAATGATTTTGTCAACTAAATGAGCTTAAAATGCATTGACCGCAAGATCACAAAAACAGGCTGAATTGGTAATTGGTTAACAACATATGAGTGTTCATCTGAAATGTCTCTTTTATTAGTTCCATGGTTGAAATTGATAATTGTTATGGGATACTTCCGAAAATCAGAATCTGAATCAGCTGGGTTTATTTTTCATAAATAAAATGATAGTGCTTTAAAATCACTGTACCCACTCAGGTTGTAATGGATTCATTTTATTCCTGAAACTGGTCATCCGTGTTCTCCCAACGTTTTGATTAAAACAGGGGGGCATTCTGGACCAAAGTTTATGAAGTTTGGCTGAAGCACGCTTAATTGAGACAATGGTTTTCTCTTGATGTTTTTTGTGTAAAATTTAATATAGAAAAATTGAAATAGTTGTTGTTAATTTTTGTTGTGTATCAGCTGAATTGTGCATGTATCAGCACGCAGATTGTGCGCATCGGGATATACGCTATCTTGCGCATTCCGAGAATCTGCTCATCCATTATCTATACGGTTAATATTTTTATGGAATGTTTCACATCCAGAGCGATATTTCGCCATTTTAATTTTGATTGTAATGTTTTACTCATATGTTTAATTAATTAATTTTAAGTAACTGTTCTCCTCCCTATAGGAGTGTACAGTACTTCTCCCTCTCAGTTTTTCTGTGTGAGATTTAGGCAATTTTAAATAGTAATGTAATGTTTTACTCCAATTTTTTAACTATGTAACTGTTCATGTAATTCTGCTGCTGGCAGCGAATTGAATAGAATTTTAACAAACCATTGAATGAATGGATGAATATTTGAAACTAGAATTCCAGCTCCCCGCCCAACGGACTAAGTGACGCAAACAGTATGTCACAGTCTGTAACAATCTTATTGTTCTTTTCAAATGAAAATAATAACCTTCACATTCCCCTCATGGATGTTTAACGATGCTTTCAAACTCACCCTATACTCCCCCTCAACTTTAACTGTTTTGTAAAAAAAAAAAATGGTTTTCAAATACCAGAGGTAAAGTTTAGGAACGCAGAATTCAAGTTATGCATACCTTAAAGATGGTTAGACCCAACGATGGATTTCAACAAGAACTATTCATCATTTTAGAGTGTGCCCGATTGGTTTATTGTTGAAGTTCAGTCCTGATGAGGGCGACTGCCTCGATGCCCCCTGATTGTTACCTCGTTACCCTTGAAATGCTCCAGTAGTAAGTTAAAATATCCTCATAGGGTGCCCTTTTATTGCAGAGAAAATGCCTTGGTGCCCTTGCCCTTTTAAAAACAAAGCCAAGTTACATTGGTCGCCACTAGTGTAGCTCTGCTATGGGTGACAAAGTCATTGATGAACACCAGGGCCCAATTTCCTGGAGCTGCTCAGCGGCCGATTTTGTGCTTACTGCACGGTTTCCATTTCATAGCGCTGCTAACCCTTAGCACACGAAAAGGCGTGCTAACCTTCCGGTGCTTACTGCACGAAAAATAAATGATAGTGAACAACAATATGGATGCCAAATCTTTCTGCTAACCTATGAAATACACTTGCACCTTAGCAAATTTGTCTGCTACAATAAGCACAAAAATTTGCTGCCAAATCTTTCTGCTTACCTATGAAATACACTTGCACCTTAGCAAAATTGTCTGCTACAAAATTTGCTTAACTTTAAGCAGCGCTATGAAATTGGGTGAAGGCTTCACACAGACAATGTTAATAAAATCTACCAATATGCAAGGACTGAATGCTTTCTAAATGTCTTTGTTTTTTTGTCTTTCTATTTAGAGTGTACATTTCCAATTGACATCTCTTCAGTGGAGCGAGACCACGACTTTCTTGATCAAGATCTCCTCGATGCTGTTATACGGTAAGTTTTGCCTCCAACTCCATGAGCCTTTTTGAGGTATGGCAAACACAATGCTACAACCCTATGAGGTTTGGGTAAATTTGTGCATATTGACCATAGAAATAGAATGGGTGTTATTCGGTGAAGTGCATTTGTTTTTCAGGCGACACGGCGTTTACACGTAAACCTATTGACCACTAATGTTCATGGTGAGGTGGCATCAGTCGCCGCGTGTGACTGTACACCAATAAATAAAATTCAAGACAGAATAAATTGATTTAAAAGAGAGATCTTCAAAAAATAATTGCAAAAAGCACTTTTTAAAGATGCATATCTACAGGAAAAAAGATGTGATCCTGCTGAAACTATAAATCGAGGTCGCACCATGGTGACATCTTCAAAGCTTTGAAGATAACAAAGGAAACGGTGCTGTCTGTCATTAGCACGTGAACACATAGCTCTAATAAGTAAAACTCCATGTAAACAGGATATAATAAGGCCTATGCAATGCCTTTATTTGTCAAAAATGTATTTTTGTGATCAGTACGTAAATCAAGACGTACAGAACTTGTATAAGTTCAGTCCATGGGGCCCTGTTGCGTACTATGTGATTTTGCTTTAAATTAAGGAGTGCAATTTGTATTGTTTCTGTTTTGTTAGAAAGTCACAAGAGTCATGGACTCGGACCTATCAAGTCTCAAGCATTAGGTGTGGAAGTCACGCCTCAGGGGAGACTTTCTCGCGCTCGAACACTGCAACCATTTTCTCACACCTCGAAACAAGAACGCCAAAAAAATTGCTGAGACTTTTTCTCCCAGTTGTCAGTTTACTAAAGCTCATTTGTAGAGAGCACTTAATACAGTGTAACTCGAAAGTGTGTGTTCAGTAAACCAATCGCATATTTTTTTCCCCATTATTTTTATAATTTCTTCATCACCAAGAAACAAGTGACTTTGCCGCCAATGAAGATAAACTTATTTGAGCTGCAGCTGATTTCTCGAATTGCCAAGATTAATCCTATCTCGAGCTAGAAGCAGTAACTCGTCCATGGGTTCATTGCGTCCTAATGTCTATGGAACTGATTTCATCCTTTGAAGTCCTAAGATTAATCAAAAGTTAGAAAGAGTTCTGTGAAATCGACCTGATGACCAGATAAAGTTTATGGACGGGACCTTTCAAATTGATGCCATATAATCTCACGGTTCATCTCCCAAACATCTAATTAATCTTATAATCTTGTTCCTTAACTAGACTTCATCCAAGAAAGAGTTAACCTTGAAGGGAATGATGAGCTCAGTCTCATTCATGATCAAAATAATGATCTTATCGCACAAAACACAAATCTTGGGTGAAGGTTTCCGGTCCAACGTAATTTTTTTTCTTTTTCTTTTTTTCCTCCTTTTTTTTCAGAAACATTTATTTCAACATGAATAAGCACTTTGGAAATTACTAAGTGGAGTTAAAAACAACAACAACAAAATATTTTAATATAAACAATACTGAAAAGGGATGACAAAATTCAAAAGAAAAAAAACTGAACAAAAAAAAACCTCAAATAATTGAACAGAAACAAACACCTTTGTTGCGTGGAATTGTGTGCTTTCAGATGCCTGAGACAGGCAACCTTAATCTGCTAAGAATATTTTGTTGTGCTTAGCTTCATGCTATGGTTAGCAGCCATATTAGATTGGGCCTTGTGTCTGTTAGTATCAACAAATCCATCTACAGGAATATTTTTAAATATCTGTTATTATAACAATGTATTAAAACTTATGGAATAATCTATGAAATGAAAGGGATGCAAAAGTAGATGAATTTCTACTTATTGTAGATCAGGACCCCATAAATGTTTACAAGTTGCATCCAGTCATGGGAGAGGGAATCCTCCATGGTCCAGTTGAGTCTTTGTCAGCATATCAACGATTTCTTGGTGGAGGACAGCACTAATTTTAACCAGCCTGTGCTTGCAGTTGACACAGACCATTTAATAATATGAACATGTACATCCCCATTGGTGGTCAATATATACCCCTAGATGAAGGACGTCCTTCCAGTGGTGGTTAAACCATTATCTGATCATTATAGGAAATCCTTTAAAGGGTTAGTTTTTTTTTTGGTACCACACAAAACACAAACACCCAAAGATGAACTACACAGTTTAAAGATATTGATGGATTCTACCTCCATGGTAGAAAGCTTCCCTTAAAATGTAGGCCCTATACTTGCTGAGGGGCTGTAGTTTTTGAGAAGGAAGTAAAACCATGGAAAACAATTCCACGTCTGACGAAAATTATTTTAGCCTCTACTTAAGCATTTACACGACTCTCATGAAAACATTGCTTTGTGATGTTCACTTCTTTTCTCAAAAGCGTGACGACTAATGTCAATGAAGCTGAGACTTCTACAGTTAAATATACTGTACATCATCAATTACAATGAGTAGGATTCATGTCATGGCCAAAAACTTGATCTACTAAAGGTATCAAAACCCTTAAAGGGATCATGCTTAGACCCTCCATGCTTAGACCTGGGCCCAATTTCATAGAGCTGCTTAAGCACAAAAATTTTGCTTAAGCAAAAAAATCTTTGCTTAGTAAATTCAGATTACTGGCCAACACTCCACTCAATTTTTATGCTAAGTAAACAACAGCTAAATACCAGTTACAAGCAATGTATATGGCATGAAATTTTTGCCAGTAACATGTGAAAAATAAGCGAGCTATTTTCATGCTTAAGCAAATTCTTTGCTTAGGCAGCTCTATGAAATTGGCCCCAGACTAATGAGCAGGAAAAAACAGGAAATCTGTATTATGTACATTGTTGTATATTGCTCATTCTTGCTGGTTGGTTCCCCTCTACCATTAATGTACAAGGGTCTCATGTGCATGTTGCCACTAAATACAGTATCCCCACTGTAATCTTACCAGCATGATCTTCAAGCCCTGGCCAGTTTATTGTGATTTTATCCCAGAGGCAAATAAACTCAGTAGGTGATTGGCAGAACCGACCAATCCGCTGCCAAGATGTCAGCAGGAAGGCGGGGCTTATGCAAGGACACATTTGCATAATCACAACCACTGGGAAGAAGGGTTGAGTACGGTACTGTGTGGGATGTGTGTACCACAAGGGACAGTGTGTTGTAGTAGCCCTTTCGGTGAGTATGTACTTTGATTTGACGTAGTAGTCAGCATTGCTTGATGTAGGCAAGGCACTTCTTGAAACCATATTGCCAAGGACCTATGCTGAAACCATATAACTATTCTTTGGATTTATATGTCATTGTCCACACAGGAGACTTCATATTCTCAACAAATGTGCAAGTATGAAGATTGAAGCTCCTCTCCACAGATCTGTAAGTTCAATTTTTTTTATTATATATATTGTTAATCAATACTTTATTATGTTGTATTGACTAATTGCTATCACACTTGAATGTTTGGTGGCTGAAATCATTCAGCTGTGTGTAAAAATTGATTTGTATTGCCATTTATTTATGTTTCATTGATGAAAACAATGGAGTGGAATATTATACGCTGGTTTTGGATTACTGAAACCATCCGGATGCAATCAGTTTCAGAACAACTTCCTTTCAGAAAGTGAAACTGCACGCCTTCTTCTTTCCTGTAGTAGTCACTAGAATTCAACATATTTGAAGTGTCTTACATCGTTTTCAAGGTTTCTAAAGTTTACAAGTCAACAAACATCAGCTTGTTATTGTTTTGTTGGCATCTTTCTTTATACTCGCTTGTCTTGGTCTTGCTCTATGGTTTACCTTTGGTATGGTTGCAGTACATTGTATGTGCTTGATCAAAACAAAAATTATACGCTTGTTCGATTACTGCAGTGGTAAATTTTCTGAGTGGCAAAGATCAGTGTCAATGCATCGCAATTTGTTTGTTCTGTTTGTTTATTCCAATAATAATTTATTCTGTAGCATCAAGTTGTTGATACAAATTTGTTTACACTTTTCTAAAAAGCTCTTGCAATTGAAACGAAAGGTGCCTTATTACATAGTTACTCCTACTACTATTGTTATTATTAATTCGGCCAAGGTTTAAACAAAAAGTACCAAATACAATATTACCGGTAAAATATAACAGTAAAGAAACAGTGAAATCTTGTGAAGTTGTGACACCCAGGCTAACAATAGTAAATCCAAGCAAAAAATACAAAGCTTCTTAAAATTGTTGTTGCAGGAATGAACAAACATAACAATGATAATACGAGATATTTTTACGGCGCATAATGCAGGAGCCTCCATGCACAACACAAAACATTTAAAAAAAATTAAAAATATGCAAAATGCCATCGTTACAAAAGAAAGATTCAAAAACAAACATGTACAAACACAGACTTTGGAGACATTGTGTTATGTGTCAGACATCGGTATCGGTCCACGTGACTAGAGAGACATCAAGTCTGGCACCACACGCCCTTCTGTCCTTATCCTCTACACTCCACGGATTGATAATAGAAAGTCCAATCCATTACTGGCCCATTACTGTATGAAATAATCGCGGGGGCTTTTGTTATTGAAGAGGGTACCTGAACGGAATAGAACACAAGTGGAACCTTTGAAGGGATTGTTTGTCGGGTTGTTTGAAATACACATTTAATTGGGCGTTAAAAGTCGACGGATCATTAACACTGAATAGAAAACAGATCGCAGTCGCGGTTAAAAAATATATATAGATACACCGCCCATACAAAAACAACTCAATTGAATATTACCCTCCATAAAAATGTTAAAAAATGATAACGAATGAAAACCACAGCAGTTTCCACACACAGCAAAACCATCCAAAAATGTACACCGCAGAAAGTGACATGTCCTTATTTAATAAACAATGACATAACTGCCTCTAATACTCGCTGAATCTGTAGTCTCCAGAAAATAACATTAAAAACTAAATCATCACTAGCATTAAATCAGTACAGGTATAGATTAATGAAGGAGTTCTCATTATTTGAACATCAATATTCCAGCGGACAAATTCCCTTGCAGAGCAAATCAAAATGCTACACAAAAAGTATCAGTTGCTACTAAAAATATAATAATCGTCATTTGCTAACTCAATATTAGCACAAAACAAGTCCAGTCCAATGAATTTGCTATACAAAATTCCCTGGAGTACATGTACAGTAGAGAATAACTTCTCAGTATTTGAACATCGAAACCCTGTTAAAGCCATTCACATCCCAGTTCTGATTTATTTCCCCCCTGAAGACAAATATGATTTTTGACCCTGGTGAACTGCACACCATGCTGTTCCATCGGCAGGACTCAAACACTCCCTATTATCCATGGTAATCATTTGTATGATGGTGTCCATATGATCTAACCAGAGGGAACACTACCCCCTATGGTTCGCCTCACCAGAGTACTTGTTGAGAACCCAAAGTGAAGGCTTCCACTTATCATATCGCCCGGCGTTAAATACAAAATTATATTAGGGTTTTGCCGTTAACGGGCATACCACACAAGGAGTGCACTGTAACAGCCTACGTGTCTGCCTCAAACCACTGTATATCATGCATAATGCATACACCACTTCAAGACTTCTCATTAATTCACCATTGTCGATAAGAAGTCTATCAGATGTCTCCCCTTGTGTGTATTTATTTGTATGTTGGGTACAATTTGCATGCAGTGGAATGCCGAGGTGAGCAAATGCTGGGCCTCCTACTTGAGTTTGCCTTGCAAAGACCTGCTGTGCACTTTATTACAAGGACCCTTGGTACAAATGCAATGCCCCACACGTTTTCTAATCCCACACATTTTGTGTGTATGTATTCAGGCCTCCAAATAACCCACAGCACCCACAGCAATTGCCATGGTGCCCTGTGCTTTGGCTGTGGTGCCCTTTTCAAAGTTCCAATACAAATTCACATTTTCCTCATCGAAGTGCCCCTTACCAAAGGGAAATTGCTGTGCTTCAAGAGCGAAGTAGACCTACCTATAGTTTTGTTAATGAAGTTATGTTGTATTGTTTTGGGGGTTTGTGTGTGTGTTTTTTTTTTCGGTTTAAATGTAAATTAGGATGACTCAAAATGTTATTGTCAGGTTTTATCACTGTTAAAAGACTTCCAGCTTTCCAGCAAACATGTTAAATTCATCAATGCCTTTCCCACAAGCCACAAGTATATAAAGTAGAATTAGGTGAATCAAGAGGGTCGGTGGTCGATTGAAAGAACAGCAACTTTGTGGGCCGTTCTCCAAACACCACTTTTGTCAATACCCCCTGGTCTGAATGACTCGCATCAACCACACATCACACAGGAAGTTCCTAAGGGCTTCCCCATCTAGCTTCTATACCACCCCCATTCATAACCCATGCCCTACTGTCCTATATTTCTCGTGGCCTCAGGTGGATAATTTTAGCCTGTCATAAATGTTTTTATGAGAAGTGTTTTATCGGTGGGTGCTAAATTGGCGTTCCTGCAAATACTATAAGCAATAAATAAACGATAAGATGTTGAGTATTTTATATTATTGTTTATGAAACGTTACATGGAGGAGGATCCCTCATACTGTTTACTGCAGTAATGAATAAGGATGAACCAAGTTTTCTTTTTGTTCAGGCATGTTTTACCCCTTGAATATATTAAAACTGACAAACGTGGGCGTCATTAATAAGTACTACTGTATAGAATGCATTTTACTCCCTCTACAACTTCGACCCTAATTGAATGAAAGATATACGAGTTAGTAATATGAAACAAAACTACCAAAAGACTTATTAGTAGTGAGATCATTTGACCTTCAACAGCTCATTGTTTTGGTTTTGCTGAGCAGTGGGAAAGAATGTGATGACCATTTATTTGTTATCACTAGAAATACCTTCTCCATCTGCATCTTCACGAAGATACATTGGTTTGTAATCTTAGGACATTTCTCATACTTTTGGTGTGTGTGTGTGTGTGGGGGGGGGGGGTAATCAGCCTTTTGTATAAATATTTAGCTGTCTCTGATGGTCTCTGGTATAAACAAAGAGTCCGCAGGTTAGCTAATAACTGGCTTCAAATGGCATCTGCAGCTCGTTTATTCAGTATTTTTTTTGTAATGCAATTCGGGACTCATTGCATTGAAGGGGCATTTTCTAGCTCCTGTTCTAGTCTATATCTCCATTTACATTTTAATAACAGGCCTGATACTTCATGGAGGCAACAAAGGCGACCGCCTCCATGCCCCCTGGTCAATGCCTCCATGCCCTTGAAATGTTCCAGTAGAAATTAACAATTGCCTCATCTATAGGGTACTTGGTCAATTTTCTCATAGGGTACAAGGAGAAAACAAATACCGTGGTGCCCTTGCCCTTTCAAAAAAAAAGCATACACTCTATTATTAATTAGACTAGTTGATTCTGTGTTATCATAATTCAAGCATGGGTTTAAACTTTGTTAAAGCATCCCCTTTCAAGCTGAAGCTCTAACTTTCAGTCAATAACTTTGTTGTTAAGCTTGCCTGTTGAAACCCACAACTTTGTTTTTCAGTTCGCTGTTGAATATTCATGAAACCAGTGAGACGCACATGAAACTATATTGGCCATAAAAAAATCTTAACACAAGAACTTGTGTTGTGCCCATTATGAAACGACCCGGGACAGTTCATAAATTGATAGTGGTACTCCAGGTCTGTATGTTTACCATTTCGGTATCTGGGCATACAATGCTTTTGATACCCCAACTATCTCTTTTGTCAACTTTGTGGTTGGAAGGTACTCTGTCATGCACAACTTGTACCTAGGGCTGTTTTATCCTCGGTGAACTTTTCGTCAGCGGGGTTTTAGCCGATAAAAGTTGTTTTTATCTGTGGTTGGCTTAATATTCCAAAGTCAGTAACATTGTTTTTAATCTTCAATACACGTGTGTAAGCATGCTGTTAGAGTTACTGTATTTGACTTTAATGTGACACGTATGCTGACAAAGCCTGATTCATGTATGCATCATTAGTTTTTAGATAATTTTCAAAGTCCAGATTTGCCGATAACAAAAGAATTGCTCATAGGCCTATTGTGTTGAAACAGAAAACAAGTTTGGTTTGATTGTAGGTGTTTTAAACTTCACTTGCTTCCTATTCATGAATGTATCATCTTCAATCTGTTAACCACCACCTATAAATGTTGGAATGAAACTGCTCCCTCTTACCTTACTGAGCCTTATTAATCCTTATCAGCCAAATCGCACACTCCGCTCCAGCTCAGATACAAGGATTCTCACTAAACCTAAAACCAGACCAAACTTCATCTGCAAAAGGTTTTTATGCAGCTGCTCCAAACCTTTGGAACATTCTTCCTTATCAAGTACGTCATGCTATTTCACTTTCTAATTTAAAAAAATCCCTTCAAACTCATTTTTCCAGAATTATTTTGCTTACTAGGGCTATTTATTTCATTCTTTGTTTGTATTGTTAATGGTTGATTGCCTTTAAAATGTTATTGTAGTAAAGCCTTGTGGTACGTTATCTGTGCAAGAACGCTATTATATAAATGCTTACATTATTTAATCCAACAAATTTTCTACAAACACAGCCAATACTTGCGTAAATTTCGTTTTTTGATCACTAGGCATCCTCAGAACGAGGCACCAACAGGTTGGTGGCGCTGTTTCCTGATACAGCCACTGGATGGTGGTTAGGCTTAAATTATTCTTCTTATTAATTTGTGGTTTTGGTGTGTGTTTTTGCTCAATCCAGGGTGATGAATCAGATGAAGAGGACCAATGTGCAATCAGTAACAAGTGGAAATACACTCGCAGCAGTCGGAGGTGGTCTCGCCGTATGACCAACGAAGAACTAGCCCCTCATTCGCCTGATACCTTAGGATCAAACTCTGCCGAGGGTTCCCCTACCCTCACGCATGCCCCAGCCACAAGGCTGAATAGCAGCAGTCGGGATAGTCTGGTGACAACCGACAACGAGGGATACACCAGCGCAAGCAGCTTTGACAGCCCCGCTGTAATCCATAAGACATATAGCATTAAGCGCAAAGGCTCAGCTGAGATCACTTGCTCGGCGTTTACAGGAAACCGCAGCTTAAGTCCAACTCATAGAACTCCGCCATCCTCCCCGATCATGTTGATGCCTGGAGATGATGAGGAGAGCCCCCGCAATGCGATCATTGAGATCTCCTCGCCGATCATGGGCAAGGGGAAAGCATCTGAGGAGGTAGTACAACAACAACAGGTCTCCAAAGATCGCATGAAAGGAGCCAAGAACTTCCTGAAGAGGTTGGACAGTTTGAAGCTGAAGCGCGGAGGTAGCCTGCGCGGCAGTAAAAAGGGAAAGGACCACAGGGAACCAATTGTGATTAGCGATCCGATAGCAAACGTCGAGCAAGGAACTCTGAAAGACAAAATTGAACTCTTCAACTGCATTGACTTGGATCAGGCCAGGAGGTCGAAATCCGCGTCACCTGGGGCCCCTCGGTTTACACCGCTCACTCCTCCCGCTATGCGGAGGAGGGCGCAAACAGGCGAAAAGAACAACTCTGAGAAACGAAAGGGGCGAGTATTTTCGGAACCGAGCTCTCCGATGGTGAGCAGGAAAATCGACAGGGAGTTCTACAGACAACTGGAGGAGGCTCACATGAACATTCTCACCAGCAAACTGACTCTATCGGATGTGAGGAATAACAATGATGAGGGCAGAGGGGTGTTCAAACTCAGTCCCAACAGATCTTTAGAGATGGACATTTCACCCGCATCCTCTCCGGGAACAGTGGAGAGGAAGTTGAGTTGTAGCGGTACCTCTGACTGCCAGTGCCAATCTTGCCAAGACAAAATGGCTCCGTGGAGCTCCAGCGAAGAGTTGCTGTCACCCCAGAGTGTCAAGATGACATCTCCGTGGAACAGCAGCGTCTTAGGAAATGTCCCCAGAACATTGCATTCCAGCTGTGAGCGCGTCTCCGATGCCCAGATAGCAGTTGCGGAATGCGAGTTCCTGCGACAGATCTACAACCTGAAAAACATTGGCGACGCCCCATCGGATCAAACCACAGCAGGCCAGGCTCGTCCGTCGACTTCGACCCAATGCGATCCGCTTTCCCCAACACAGCGAAGTAGTCAGGCCATCTCAAAGAATCAGTTTGAATCAGAGAAGCAGGATATTCTATCGAGTATTACAAAACTTCTCGTCGCCGAGAAAACCTTGGACGAGGATCACTCGACAGTACCCATGCTTCGCAAGAGGACTCGCAGCAACAGCCTGCCGGACACGCGGCCCTGCAGCATGCAGGTCCAGAGCGTTACGAGGTTTGAGGCGGCTGACCCAGAATTGGATGGGATCAACACCGAGTTGGAATCTCTGCTGAATGGGATCAACCAGAGTCTTCATGAGATGCAGGAGAACCTCCGCAAAGGTACGTTTCAAAACCTTTCGCATGCTTGGAATTTCATCTTTGAGAGGGCAATGTCATTTCATTTCACAAGGGGCACTTCCATTGGGAACTCTTGAATTCTATGGGGAACTCCTGAAGTACATCAAGGCCAAGACTTGGAGCAACAGAGGCCTTGGCTTCTGTGTATGTCCAGGACCCAATTTCATAAAGCCTGTAAGCATACAAACATGCTAAGCACATAAACATCCTGCTTAAGAGAAACTGGTTACCAGCTAAAAAGCCATAAGGTTTACATTGCTGCAACTGGTGCACCACTAAATTTTGCTCAGCAAAGAAATTTGCTAAGCAGTATTCTCTGCTTGATGTGTTTATGAAACTCAGGGCCCTGGCCTGTTTTCATTCATTTGTTACTGTCTTGTGCAGGTTTTTTTTTTTTTTCCTTTAGACACGATCTAAAAAGTGAAGTTGAATCTGTAAATACCTAGCCTGAATAGTTAATACCACAAACTTCATTAGAATGGTCTCTAAAGTGATTTTGTTCTCCAAGATGTAAAGATTGATGGTTTCCTGCTTATGTTGTCCTTGTATCAGGTCAGACAGCATGTACTTCCTTGTAGGTCTTGAAACAGTGACATGAAACACACAGGCAGCTTGTACCCTTGGATTAAATTGAACACCCAAAACTCTTGAACACCCAATACTCAGAAATTACGAGGGGTTGATATGAGAGTTGGCAGGGCCAGAAATCAAACTCATTATTCCAGTACTCCAATCATTAAAGGCAGTGGACACTAATGGTAAATACTCAAAATAATTATTAGCATAAAACCTTACTTGGTAACGAGTAATGGGGAGAGGTTGATAGTATAAGACATTGTGAGAAACGGCTCTCTCTGAAGTGACATAGTTTTCGAGAAAGAAGTAGTTTTCACGAATTTGATTTCAAGACCTCAGATTTAGAACTTGAGGTTAAACTTAAACTTACTCAGTTGAAAAAAATGATGGTGGAAAACTTCCCTTAAAATATTCCTTGCTGAGGTGCTGTAGTATTTGGGGAAATGAGTAAAACAATTTCACATAAAAAATATTTTAGAAGTAACCTGTTACATGGACTCGGCTAAAAACATTATTCTGCGATTTTCACTACTAATGAGGGTGAAACTTCTACAGGTAAATTGTACAGGTTATATACATAATCTTCATTTACAGTGAGTGGGGATTCATGTCATGGCCAAAATTTTATCTACAAAAAGGTATTACACACAGCCCCTTTAAGATCGACGCTTGCGAAAAGAAGTGGTTTTTAAACATACAGTATTTGCAAGGCTATTGTTGACAAATTATGTTTTGAAACAAACCTTAAACATTTTGATAAAAGGCAGAAAACAATTACGGGGTTTAAACTCTGCTAGCTCCATCAACCTTGACCCGGTCTATTACACAAAAATATATTATGTTTTTAAAGATTTTTTTTGTTATTCCCACCTCGCCTTGACTTTTGGAAACTAAAGATTTGTTTTGTTATTCCCACCTCGCCTTGACTTTTGAAAACTTATCCAAACCCTGACTGATTAAACTTGTAGAGAATTTATACGCTCAAACAAACCCATAATAACTTATCAGACAATTGAATCGGTGACTGATACAATGATTATTCACAGATACCCTTCTGGTAAGACAATATCCAGGCTAATTAATTCTCCCTTCTGGGTTGGTAAATGAATCCACTGTTCAACCTTGACTCTACTGGGAGGTTATTGTATGATTTCTTTCTTCATTGGATTATTTATGCAACATTTCATTTTCTGTGAGCGGCCCCTCAGCATAAATGATACGCTGTACAACGACCCTCGCCATCAGTTTTGAAAGGCTGTCATGAAATTCAGCCGGCTTTTAAATTTTATTTTATTTCCCATGCCAAAGTTTATCAAAAGGAAAAGAAAAACCTTGCTCATGGCAATGCTCAGATCCCCTAAAAAAGTTTTTAAAACAAGATAAGAGAAATAAGCTGTTGGGAACAATCAGGTCTGATGCTTATGAATTACTGTATCGGCATCGCCTGTGAGGTTATGACACTGAAAAATGACTGATTGCGCATGGATACAAAGCTTACAAAAGAAGTTGTGTCGGATTAAGCTCATAAAAGCTCACTTTCTGCCTTTACTCATACTTAAAAAGTTCATTGTAGGTCGTTATTATTTTTTGGGGGGGGAGTGTAGGTGGGAGTGGGGGAATTGTTTGTTGGTATCATTCATTTGACTTACCACAGTTTTCCTTGTTTGGTTATTTTTGTTTTCCTGTCAAATGTATCATCCAGGAACCCTCGAAGATTTAATGTAGGCCTACGTCATTAATTTCTAAGCTTGTGTATGTAGAGGCGATTGTAGAGCCAGTCAATATTCCTGTTTTGTACAGTATGTACAGTTGTGGGGTTACACTGTGAATTAAATTGTCTTTCAAAACCAGAAAATGGACAGACTCCTACACAAGTTTAGACATTTATAATGTAGGCCTACATTGAATCTGAATCTTGGTCTTTCAATGAACTGGAGATACATGTTTGTAGGGTTGTAATGTGAAATAAATAGCAGTACGAACTAGAAAAAAGGACATGCACTTCTAAACAAGTTTAGAAACTAATGATTTAGGCCCACTTTCAATCATGAATTATAGCAGTTTATAAAATTGGGACTAGGTGAAATGTCAGAGTTCCCCCAAGGTTATTTGTCTCAGCTCAGAGTAATGCCCTGTTGATGGTTATCACAGATATTACTATTGCTCTGGTCAGGCTAATGAAATTGACATTGTCAGCATTCATTCGACCTTCAGTTTCTTGGCACCCAGTCTCAATGCCAATTGGCGTTGGTAGAGCAGATTGAGCAAGGCTCGACAAAGAGCACTTTCACATATGTACTTTTTAAATAGTATATTTCGTAAAGCACGGTGACAATCAGGGGGATTACTACAGGATCTGCGGTTAGTATTATCTGTTGTGAGTTCCGATTGTCATTAGGTACTGTAGAATTAACTTTTGAAACCACTCATTTCGGGTATTTCCTGACGTACATGTTTTTTTGTTTAAGTTGTGGAATGCCTTCTCTTATACAAGAAGTTCATTGACATGTTTATTCCATCCCCAATTACTGCATCGCTGATGAACTTTTCAAAGCCAACAGGAAGGGTACCTGTGAGGTTCCAAGAAAACATTTGTTTTCCAAATGTGATTGGTTCTTAAAGGGTCTATGTACTTTTTCTAGGACAAAAAACACAATGTCTACAGATTTACACTAAACTTATAACCGTTTGAAGATAATGATAGTAGAAAGCTTCCCTGAAAATTTTACTTGCTGAGGTGCTGTAATTTTTGAGAAATGAGTAAAACAATGGCATGAAAATAATGTTTGTCTCAGTGATCATGAGACGAAAATTATTTTAGCATGTAAAAAACATTCTTTTTAAGACATTGTTTTACTCATTTTTCAAAAAGTACAGCACCTCATCAACTAATATTTTAAGGTACGCTTTCTACTATCATTATCTTCAAACGGTATAAGTTTAATGTAAATCTGTGGATGTTGTGTTTTGTGTTACAAAAAGTATCCAAATCCTTCAAATAAGCTTAGCAGGACACTGCACCATTAATTAATCCACTCATTTGAAATTCATGTCTTCATTGTTTTCTTTTTTTCTCAGATGAAGGTAGTGTGTCGTCAGTTTCATCACAAGTGTCATCACCACTCTGTTCTCCCGTCTCGTCGACATTTGCTTCCCCGCTACCCTCGCCCCTTCCCTCCCCCCAGCTGCCCCACTCCGACCCCCAGAAGGATCTTGGGATTAGCACCCTGTCCGCCAGTCAGGACTCTACCGTGGCCAGTGAAGCTGATGCGACAGGATCCCCTAATGATAGTCTAGATGCGTCAAACACGGCTGCTACAATGAGGGAGCGACGAGACTCTGGGGTTGGTAACTCACTGACAAGACCGAACAGGTAAGAATGAACAGTGGAGAGGCGGTTGAGTGCATTGTGAAGATAATAATCAAACTAATAAATAATAACAAAGTAGTATTTTATATACAGCAACACCAATGTGTTTCAGCAATGTGTACTTTCCCAAACTCTGTGAAAAAAACCCCAGGAATATTACTCAGGTGGGATTACAGCACAGCACACAAAAGTCTTGATGCGCTTTACGACAATAAATTAATTGAACTAGCATTGAAACAACTTTTTAGTAGCAATTTAGATACAAAAGTACCAACAATTAATATACTTTATCCCCGATGCAAATTTAACACTAAATGTGTATACAGTTTGAGTACATGCAGTTTTGATGTGATGTTGTGGGTTTCAAAGAGAAGGTTATGATTTCATGAACGACGGATGATGATGATGTATATGTGACTCCTGTCTTGGTCTGCGCCTTGTTCTATTATTATTACAGGGTCTTATTTCATAGAGCTGCTTCAGTAGAAAATATTGCTTAACACTTTTCTGGTAGAGCTTAGCAGGATACTAGTCTCAGATTGTACATGAGAAATGGCTAATTGGCTGGTTACCATATTCTGGTGAGCATAATTTGATTGTGCTAAGCCACTTTTTGTGCCTAACCATGAAAATGGGCCCTGAGGAAAGGGAGTGCGTGTGTGTCCTCCTGTTTGTGTGTCGTTCTATTATTAGCTCTTAGTATGGTTTGAAAGTCCAGTTTAATGTTATCTGCGTTAAATTTAGATTAATTAGTACAGGTTCATATTTATAAGGCCTCGGTTTTAATTGTCTTGCTTGCTGTATTTGGTTTGCCCTCCCTCCCCAGGGCGACTGATATTACAAAATTCAGCGTCTGCAGGAAACCAATGACGTCAATGGGGACTACTTGACCCTTGCTCATGTTTCTTGAGCCTCAGTGAATGACTTAAAAAAAGAGCAGTTGTGTACACTTATCTCCCTGACTGAGAGAGTGCACAACCTTTTCTTAGAACAGGCTTTTGGTTTGTTTTGGCAATGTTGCTAGTATCAGGGATGCTATGTACACATTGGCCACACAATAGTATATCCAGGTTTCATAATCCACTCCCCAAACAGCAACGACTGGGGGTTTCTTACCATGGGTTTGGGAATGGACTCCTGTGTGCAGAAAGGATTCAAGGAGTACACTCTGAAAGCTGATACTCGTTGTTAAGTCATGGTGTATATATATTCTGATATGAAGATATTTATGATCTTGGGATTGGGGTTCGTCTGGTCGTAGGGTCAGTGACCATAACGTAACCTGAGCCAAATTTATAGAACTGCTCAAATGCACTGGACACTCGTGGTAATTACTCAAAATAATTGTTAGCATAAAAACTTACTTGGAAAGGAGCAATGGAGAGCTGTTGAAAGTATAAAACATTGTGAGAAACGGCTCCCTTTGAAGTACAAGTAATTTCTCACTAAATAATTTGAATTGAATTCGAGACCTCCGCTGAGGTCTCGAATTCAAGCGTCTGAAAGCACACAACTTGTGCGGCAAGGGTGTTTGCTTCTTCTATTATTCTCTCGCAACTTTGACGACCAAAGGTGTCCAGTGCCTTTAAGCACAAAAATAAGCTAAGCACAACAACATTATGCTTACAAGAATATGGTTACCAGCCAAACTACCATGTCACATGTAAGATTTGTGACTGGTGTCCTGCTCATATGTGCTTGGCAGAAATTTGTTAGACAACATTTTCTGCTTTAAAGCGGCTCTATGAAATTGGGTTCTGGTCGTAGGGTCAGTGACCATAGCGTAACCTGGTCAGCATCCTTGGCTTCTTCTCTCATCCCACGCATTAAATCTCCATGCTATCATGATGCTCCCTTTGCCAGCCTAATGGAAGTGCCTACTACAAAGTCTGTTGGTTGTAGGTACTGATGCAGTAAATCACTGACTGTGTGACAAATAAAACAGGGTCGTTGGCCTTCGCCGGAATTTACCTAAATGTCTGATGTTGGGCCACACACAAAACTGAAAGTAGGGAGCAAACTCAAACAATAAAGAACATATTGGTATTTAGTTTAAAGGCACTTGACACCATTGGTAATCTTAAATAACTGTAAGCAGAAAAACTTACTTTGTAACGAGCAATGGAGAGCTGTTGATAGTATAAAACATTGTGAGAAACGGCTCCCTCTGAAGTAATGTAGGTTTTGAGAAAGAGGTAATTTCTCACTCAAATATTAAAATACTTAAGACCTACCTGAAGCCTTTTTTTAGGTACCTGAAGGCACACAAATTTGTTCAACAAGGGTGTTTTTTTTTCATCTCTTGCAACTTCGACGACCAATTTAATTCAAATTTTCAGAGATTTGTTATTTTATGCATATGTTGAGATACACCAAGTGATTATACTGGTCTTTGACAAATACCAAAGGCGTCCACGGTGCCTTTAAATGTATTTGGACAAATAATTCTTATGTTATAATCACTCGGCCATGTTATTGGATGAAAAAAAGAGGCACCTTATTCAAGACACCTCTCTCTCTCTGTCTGACTGGGCGTTCCATCATAGTTACCATGGAGCCAGGATACCACGCATTGGCATGTGATAATAACCGCAAGACGTTAGCGCTGAACACCGGTGTCTGAATACCATTCCCTGTATGACTGACCACTTAGCCCGGCATCCTAAGTTCATTATTGAATTATTGGTCTTGAAATTGACGGCACTGTTTCTGTTTGTAAGGATTGATAACCAAGTAATCAGTCAGTCATACTAGAATATAAATACTGGCTATGTATTTGTGGTGTGAAATGTGATCTCAGAGCTTAACGTTCACGCTTGTTCATAATATTGACTGTAGAATGCACTTTCAACTTCGAAAGAGTTATCTTCTTCTCATATTTTATTTAGTTCCAAGAAGAAAGAATTTTCATCAGTCTGTAAAGACTGGTTGGTTTGTTGGTTAAATAAGGGAATCAATGTGTGGTGAAGAGGTTTTCAACTAGTGGTTTAATCCCAACGAGGCCTGGTTCTGGATAATTTTACCGGGACGAAGTAGAGGTAAATTATAAAGAACCAGGCCTCGGCGGGTTTAAACCACTAGTTTTAAACCGATTCAACACACTTTGATTTCCATTCATAAATACCTTTTCGGTCAAAACATCATCACTTTTTGGTCACTTTTGACCTGTTAAAATAGCTTTGACTATTTAGACGATTTCGCGACCAAAACCAAATGGTTGATAAAAGCAAAATCGGTACAGAAAATAGACTATTCAGTATCTGCTTCCTGTGATGCATTTGTGCGGGTGAAACAGAAAGAAAAATCACAGGCCATGACAGGGTTAGTGACTTCCAGAAATAGACGCCTCCACCCCCACCACTCCTGTGCGAAGGTGGAACAATCACTTTGTTTACCAACAGCCTTTATTAGTCACCAGTCATAGTTACATAATTCCACAGCACAGTCATGCTGGACCATGTGCTTTACATGCTGTGCTTTCTCAGTTGATTTCTGTGTGTTCCAAAGCAGAGAGGAACCAAACCACAGGAAATACCCTTGTGGTTGTTTATATGCAGCTAGTATTATGTGACTTTTCTGTGAATAGCAAAGGAGGGAAACCAATCAACAGGAAGGGGGGGGGGGGGTGGATAATCAAGTGGGTTTTTGTTCTCTCTTAAAAAAGTATAGGGACTAGACTGTTGTATACACACAGACCCTCTTCTCTGGTAGCATTATAAAATTATGCTGAAAACAAGGCTGGTTCCAGGGCTGTGTGCTTCGTTTTTGAAAGGGCAAGGGCACCAAGGCATGTTCTTCTTGGTAAAGGGCACCCTATGATGAAATTGCAAATTTGTACTGGAGCATTTCAAGGGCACCGAGGCCAGGGGACACAGAGGCAATCGCCTTCATTGCCTTTGTGAAGTATCAGGCCTGCTGGTTCATTTGTAATGTAGCATTTACAACAAAGTTTACTCGTGTATGAGGGCTTGAAATAAATACTGGACCTGTACTTTTGTTAGTGGTGGGTCATTAAATCACGATGACCAAGTTCGGTGGTCTTGTGTTGTTCATTTGACTTATTAGCAGAAAAACCTCATTATATCTTAAAGGCAGTGGACACTATTGGTATTTACTCAAAATAATTATTAGCATAAAACCTTTCTTGATTACGAGTAATGGGGAGAAGTTGATAGAATAAAACATTGTGAGAAACGGCTCCCTCTGAAGTAACGTACAATTTAGTTTCTGAGAAAGAAGTAATTTTCCATGAATTTGGTATAGAGACCTCAGATTTAGAATTTCCGGTCTTGAAATCAAGCATCTGAAAGCACACAACTTCGTGTGACAAGGGTGTTTTTTTCTTTTATTATTATCTTGCAACTTTGGCGACCGATTGAGCTAAACAAAATTCACAGCTTTGTTATTTTATGCATATGTTGAGAAACACCAACTGTGAAGAGTAGTCTTTGAAAATTACCAACAGTGTCCACTGTCTTTAAGTTTTTCCTGAATCTGACATTAAAAAAACCCAATCTAGTTTAATTAAATCTATTCGATTTGAGAATTGTACATGATCTGTTTATATATATAAATTGCATGATCAGTGACTCATACGTCTATATTACTTAAAGAGAGACATTGCGATGTTGAATGGAACTAATTTATTAACTCGATTGTAGCTTGGAATACTGAGCCTCATCAATCAAATCCCTTGATGACCTGTCACTTCAAGCTTCGTCTTAATTGCATTATTCCTTTTGTTTATTCCACATACACGCGCTCGTGCTTGCCAGGGGTTAGTGTGAGTGAGTGTGATTCGGACAGAGTAGAGCATTTGTGACTCCTTTTTAAATATATATTAAAACACAGCTTTGGCGCTTGCCAGGGGTATGGTGGTTGAGTCAGACAGACATTTGTGACTTCTTTTATCAATAACCTTTGGTATAATATTGTTTTAAGAAAGACCCCAAACGGAAGTCACAGGAGAATAATGCAACTTGTTGTCTTTTGTTACATGAATACCAGTCAGTGTTCCTCTATGCTGTCTGATTGTTATCGTTACTGTTCTTCTTTGTTCATTTCTGAGTACTCTTCATGATGGTTGTATTAGTCAGTTTGATGTGTCACTCTTGATACTTGAGGATATTGTTGGGGGTAGCCCAGTGACTGTCCATAATTAGTGGTCACTGGTCAGTGTGGTGGTCATTATTACCACATAGGGCTACAATGTTACATCAATGTGGGTGTCCCCTTATCATATAGTGAGTCATATCATGAGGGGTCAGTGAATCCCCTTTTCCTTCCAACAATACAACGTTGGTCATTGACTGCTCCGAAAGTGGTCTGGAAAATCCCCGATAATGGACAAGAAAATCTACACAAATAAAGTCAGAAAAGTGTCGGATGTGTACAGTTCTGTGAAAGATCTAATGCCGAAAGGCTCGTTTGAACTGCAATAGCATCACTGGGATGTGTGAGGTTTTTCTTGAACTGTGAAGGAAGAGGTAAACAAACAGATTTCCTAGGGTCTGGATTTTCTCCGAAACGTTTACTCCAGTCACTGTGAATGTACAACAACAAACGTTTTTTTTTAGTGGAAATAATCTTGTGGTATCTTGACAATACTGTTATTCTACCTCCATGGCTCACCAATAGCAATAATTCCTTTCGCAAAATATTGTATTCCTTTGATGTTTATCCGAGTCAAAATGTAAATTATTGATGAGAGACCATGAATAATCAGCTTATGGATGGAGGTAGCTCATAGCTTTCTTAATCCTTCAATTATGCACCTGGCAATAGTCCAGGTAACTTCTTAGTAGAGTCGGCTGTGAAATTTCGCAGTACAGTACAGGATGTTGACCATCTGTATACAAAGCCACTGGATCTAGTGTGGAAATTACATCCAAATGACAATAATCACAGAAATAGCATTTCCCCTCAATTAAAACGCAAATGTTAGGCCTCCCCGAATGCGGATGAAGTCTCTGTGAAATTTTTTTTTCTGAGAATCGTCGATCAACTTTATTGAGTTCATCTTGTTTTTGAAATCCTGTTTACATGTAGACAGGTGAAACTATGGCCCGAGGGGTGGAGCAGGTACATACATCACGGGCTATTAATCCTATCTTTATGCAACCATGAAATGAGATTGTAATGAGATTTTTTTGTGCGGTTTAGGGTCAGTTTTTTTGTCCTTTTCAGATGGGCAGCTAGAGCGGATTGTCGATTTCTTTTCGTGCACTTCTATTTATGCAATTTGCTCATGCAAGAACTGAAACCCTTTGATGGAATTTGTCTAAAGAGGGGTTGCTTTTTTTGTGGCCATGGGGTTAAAATTAGTATGTGTAGAATTTTTTGAATCGGTATGCAGGTCCATGGTTTTTGTAGTTATGAAAGGAAAGATTGAGTTGTACTTTTTATGTATGTGGCCCTGGACAGGAAATAGATTAAGCTAAAGTTGATAAAATTAAACTGTAATTTATCTAGGATTTAAACCCCTCAAGAAGAATTGATCATGGTTGTCTCTTAAGCCTTCGTAGATGTATTCAAAACTTCAACATATTCCATGAAATGCACATTTAATTGAATTTGCACACCGATTTCTTAATGTGTCAAGATAGCTCTCTCCTGTATGTAAATTTACTTACTGTGATCAAAGTGTTAACATATTCCCTGAAATGCACATTTTAATTGAATTTGCATACTGATTTCTTAAGTGTGTCAAAGTAGCTCCCTCCTGTATGTAAATTCATGTAAATTGACTTCTGGAAAATCAATCAGCTGCTCACTGACTCATCATGTACTGGCCTTGATCGTGACAGTGACTCTTTATTACTCGGCCACAAATAAAATAATATGACAATAGCTCTCTTCCCTACGCACGTTTCTCTTTGTCTGGAGAAATGAAAATCAGCGGGCTTCAGTCGTTCCAGAACTTTGCGTCATTCTTTGTTTTCGTTGAAATGGAGTGATAACATATTAGATCAACAACTTTTATTTTTTCTTTGTGTCATCAAACTGTCCTAGTTTGTCATTCGCACCATGGAGTCGTCCTTTGGTTCTCCCATTCTGAAAAAAAAATCATGAAGAAACCAAAGCTTACTGGACAACAGTTATCTGCCTGTTTATATGTTTGTTTGTTTTTGGGTTTTTTGTTTTGTTTTGGGTTTTTTTTGTGGGGGGGGGGGATTATATCCTTTATTCTTTATATTATCTCCCGCGCAAAATTAACGCTTACTTAAAAAAATTCTGATAATTAAATTATACAAATATATCAAGCTCTCCACTTTTTTATTGTTGTCTAATCTAATTGAAGTGAATGGTCATTCATCTAATTGAAGTGAATGGTCATTCATCTAATTGAAGTGAATGGTCATTCATCTAATTGAAGTGAATGGTCATTCATCTGAATGAACCCAGCCTACATGAACTTGCCCAAAAATTTGTCAGCTTGGGCCATCAAAATTCCTGCATGGGCAGACGCTAAATATCACTCATTGATTTGCTCTCTTTCCCCACATTTGATGGTAACATATCTAATCCAGTACTGGCTCGGTTCACCATGCACCGAGAGCAGAGAGGGCTCGATGATGGCTCTGACGCTATTCCGTTTAATATCACTCTCTATTTCAGTCATTGTAATTTATAAAACACACCCTGGCATTTGGACCCGTCGGACCCGACACATGCTGGAGACATCAATTTAGGACTGAGCTATAATGTCAGATAGCTAATAAATGGCTCAGGTTTTGTTTAGTGACATTAAATATATGACTCATCCATACTGATGGGCATTTGTGTAATGTTTACTGGGAATGTGGCCAATCATGATGATATTAAGTACAGATGTTGTTTTTTATACAGAGAACATTCTTCTGAGGGATGCATCGTACAAATTTACCCATTTACAGCTTTCTCGGGAAGACGATAAGAGCATACTGATCGAAACGTCGAGTTGAAACCAACGGTTCTTTTCAGAACCACCCCAACTCATTAGAGATAGTCATGACATGGTGTTACAGCAAACCTTTCCATATCGTATTTCCACCATGCAAAGTTTCAAATCCTACTTAAGTTTACCCATGTTTAGATTGTCAAGAACTTAATCAAAAACCATCTAAACTATACCTGAACTCATTTCTGGTTAAAACAAAATTAATTTATATGTTGGGTTTTTCTTTCGAAAGAATCAAGTTTTCACTTTATGGATAAGGACTTGTTTCCATTCTAACATTGTCCACATTGATACACAAATTAATTTTCTATTCTTAGGCGCAATATTAATTGTAGTGATTGAAAATCAAAGTGATCTCTTTTGTGTTGCAGCTCTTAAAGAATTCATTGTTCCATTCTCCCTCACTTCGCCTTCTCGTTTTTGATATTTCTCACATCTCAAATTCTAATTTCATTTTTTTTCCATCACAGTGGAAAGAGACCTAGGATCAGATGGCACAGCTTTCAGAAGTCCCACAGGCCAAGCCTCAATTCAAGGTGAGATTTACTTAAGCTAAGCAAATATTGTTTCCCTAAGCAGGAATGGTATTCTTCCTACTTAGAGGCAGTGGACACTATTGGTAATTACTCAAAATAATTATCAGCATAAAACTATACTTGGTAACAAGTAATGGGGAGAGGTTGATATTATAAAACATTGTGGGAAATGGCTTCCTCTGAAGTGAAGTAGTTTTCGTGAAAGAAGTAATTTTCCACGAATTTGATTTCGAGATCTCAAGTTAAGAATTTGAAATCAAGCATCTGAATGCACACAACTTCGTGTGACAAGAGTGTTTTTTATTTCATTCATATCTCGCAACTTCGATGAACAATTGAGCTCAAATTTTCACAGTTTTGTTATTTTAAGCATATCTTTAGATACATTACACCAAGTGAGAAGACTGGTCTCTGACAATTACCAATAGTGTCCACTGTCTTTAAAGACACTGAACAAATATTTGTGACGGTCATTTCCTTTCAAAATACAGAGGAGGACTGTTTTCTGTTTAGATATAAATTGATTTATTTCTAGTGTTTTGACATTCTAAAGGTTCATTTCTATATAGAGCAAAATGAGTATTAGAACAGTACTAGGGATGCCTTGAGATAGATTGAAAATAGATGATATATGCTATGTTTAGCTCCCGGTTACTACTTACAGTTCCCTCTGGATCTATTAACAGTTCCGGATGAGTTCAAAGGTTCATGTAATCAAGCATCCTGACTTTAAAGGGAGGGGTGAACCTTTTGGTAATTACTCAAAAATTAACGACCATAACAATTTAACTTGGGAAGAAGCACTGCAGCTGTTGAAAATGTATAGCGTTATGAGACAAAATTCCCTGCAAAGGAATGTTGTTTTAGAGAGAGGGTTTCAATGTCTTAGAGAGAGGGTTTTATAAAAATCACTATAATCTGAGAAACCTATCTTCTTAAAACATTCTCAGATTGTGTATTCCATTTCCTCTTATATCCTGCGTGGACACAACTCCTCCAGATTTTCTGCGATGGCCAAAAAGCACGACTTCCTTTTGAAATGAATTTTTTTTGCAAGCGTTTTTTTTTATATACCGTTACAAAAACCAACAATATACTTTGCCTCTAAAGATGGGTCCAGCAGGGATTTGTTTATGGTGTGGTTGTAAAACTTTCAAGTATTTTTGGCCTGACTCACGGCTCCAGGGACTCAAATATACAAGCAAGATTTCAACGGTTAATAATGCCTTTTATTTCTGCTGAAAGCTAGCGCTGCACTGCACTCCGAGCTGTAAAATATGAACTTTTAAACTATAAAAATTCTTCTTAAGCTTCTCAAAGATAACAGAGGCACACCTGAGAATGTTTCGGACAGTCGTTTCTTGTTATGGTTTGCCACTTAGCAGCTATTCCCCATACCCACATCTTTTCTTTCAGTTTGTATGTCAAGCAAATAAACCCCACATTTTGACATATCCAGCCTAGGTACTCCAAGGGCCTTCGTGTATTTTTTTATTATGTATAACCTTTTTTCGGCTATTGAACTCATGTCGTGGGACTGACACAAATCCGTAGTGTACATAGAGTTTAGTGTAATCATCTATTGGTTGGTGTTTTCTTGGGCTGGTCCCATGATAACCAGAACAAGTTCATAATATTTCCCATGCATATATGTCCTATTCAGACCTTTGTTGGCACACTGTTGTTGACTTCAGAGCCTAGTGTACTGATCAGGATCAGTACAAGGTTATTAAACCGTAGTATTGAAGCCATACATTCAGAACACGATACTCTGTGCACTTGTGGGACCTTACTAAATTTATAACTAAACCAGTTCAGCTCTTCAAACTATGCAGGTGCTGTTTTATCAATGAGGTTTTAGCCCAATTTCATAAAGCCTGTAAGCACAAAATTTGGCTCAGCATGAAATTTCTTCCTTGATTAAACCAGGATTACCAACCAAATTTTCACGTGATTTTCAAGATAAGCAAGCAACAGCTGAATACTAGAAACAAGCAATATGCAACAAATGGAAACTTGGTTGGTAATCCTGTTTTTTTTTTCACGATAAAAATTTCATGCTAAGCAAAATTTTGTGCTTACAGGCTTTATGAAATACGGCCCTGGTTGATTAGCTACGAGGTTTTAGCAATGAAGTTTTAGCAACAAGGTTTTATGAGGTGGCGGCTATGGGGTTTTAGCTTTGATGTTTCAGCTTTGAGGTTTCGGCTGTGAGGTTTTGACTATGAATATGAGGTTTTGACTATGAATATGAGGTTTGGACTATGACGTTGAGGTTTAAGCTCTGAGGTTATTGCTATGAGGTTTTAGCTGTGCATTTTTATAGCTATTCAAAAAAAATGATATATAGCTATTTCCAGCCAATTGATCAAGCAAGTTTTTTTCTCTTTGTCATTTCAGGCCGTTTCAGATCTCCAGTCTGTCCGTCAGCCAGTTGATGATCCTGCGGAAACTCTCTCTGCTTAAGCTCACCTCACTGATGGAGAGGCATTCTATCACACACCGCAGTGGGTGGAGCTGGTAAGAATAATTTGTAAAAACAAAATCCAAGCCATAGCATATTGATCGAAGCATTGAGTTGTTAACCACCGGTTCTTTTCAGAACCAACACTACTCAAAAGAGATATTCACATGGTGTTATTGCAAACCTCTCTTAGTTATACCTACACCATGCAATGTTTCAAATCTTATCACGAGTTTTGTAAGTAAAAATGAGAATTACAAACTGTTAAAAATAGTTCTTGATAATTGCACGCTTTTCTGTTTGTTTTAACATTATATTTTCCTTCTTTCCATGTAGGATGATGCCCCGTTTCATGAAGCGCATTAAGAGCCCGGACTACAAGGACCGTAACGTCTTTGGCGTGCCCCTCCTCCAGGTGTTACAACAGACGGGTCTACCGCTCCCCCAGACAATCCTTTACGCTATGAGGTACCTCCGTCGTACATCCAACGATGCGGTGGGCATCTTCCGTAAGCCAGGGGTACGATCTCGCATCCAGCAACTCAAGAGGCTGAACGAGAGCAATCCAGGTACAAATTTATTGATATATTCTTTCTCTGTTTCTCATGTTCTCAATCCTTTCACAATGTATGGTAGAAATCCTGCTTTCTGATAGTTCCTTTAAAGGCACTGAACACTATTGGTAATTGTCAAAGACCAGTATTCTCACTTGGTGTAACCCAACAAATGCATTAAATAACTAAGTAGACCCACTCCACTCTAACGATGTACTTGATGGTGACAGAGGCTCAGCGCATCCATTGGTCTGGTGCTAAAGTGGCTGGTCCGTGTGGTGCCTGGCTCTCTTAATAAAGGGCTTTGGTACTTTTTGTCTAAGAGGAGCCCTGTCTGCTAAATTATACTATCAACAGCTCTCCATTGCACGTTACCAAGTAAGTTTTTATGCTAACAACTATTTTGAGTAATTGCCAGTAGTGTTAAGCGCCTTTAAAATTTCAAAATTTAATAAGTTAAATTTTGGTTATATTAGAGTCAAGGCTAGGGTTGTACCCCCATTGAGCAATTAACTAGAAAAGTGCAGGAAGCTGTTACTATATTTATCCTTGGAAGGCCATAGCAACGACAAACAGCTTGTACCAAAATGACCATAGCAGCCCACAAATATCTTGAAGGTTTGACCTAAATTGGGTCAAATTAAAGGTCATGTCCGGATATGAAATTATCAATGTACAGTATGCTCACAATTTCTAAACACAAAACTTTTGTGATAACCGTTTTGTGATAACTATACAGAAATGAATGGTCTCGAAAGGGTTAATACACTTGATGAAGGGAAACGTAACTGTCAATTACATGTATTTGTCCTTAACAGTCAGTCATGTTTAACTCAACTGTGAAAGGATTATATCACAGTACATTATTCATTTCATTTCACACGTTCCTTCGGGCCCAGTTTCCCCCCTTAAACAAAAAAAGGCAGGTGATCTGTCGCCTGCAAGATACACCTGATCATGACAAAATGTCAAATGAAATGCAACTCCCCTCAGGGCCTGCTCCGACCCAGTTCCATAGAACATTAAGGCGCATCTATACAGAGTACTGACAGATTTTCAACTTGATGAAGACATGATGATGATGAATAGATTGGGGTAGCCAGAGTTGTCAGAAAGAAGGATTGCTGCTAGTGTCGCTTTGGCTGACGAGATTTTCTTGTCAGACGGGATTTAGAAAATCCAGATTCCCAAGTTTGTTTCCCCCTTTGGACAGCCCAACCTCTTTCCCGAGGATGGGACAAAGGAAAAATAACTTCAGTAAACTTGCCTTTCTTAACACTGTTTTCCCCCGCCCCAACAAAATATAAAATTTTAACCAGATTGCTAGACGGGGATTAGGAAATTCAGTCCACTAGATTCCCAGGTTTTCCCCCCTCTGCAGCCCAACCTCTTTCCCGAAGATGGGACAATTAAAAAAATAACATACTTCAGTAAGTTTGCCTTTCTCAGACTTTCTTTTTCCCCTCACCCACACAACAATGTTAACCAGTGCAGATCACTTGATGGGATTTAGGTAATCTAGTCCACAAGATTCCCATGTTCTCCCCTTCGACAGCCCAACACCTCTTTCCCGAGGATGGGACACTGAAAAAATAATGTACTTTCTTCAGCAAACTCTTTTTTTTTTTCCCTCCACACCCCCACAAATGTCAAATGTTAACCAGTGTCGATAACTGCCAGATCTGCGTTATAATTTCCAGTCATGTCTTGCCTCGCTAATGCGATTCACTTATGGTATTCTCGTTTTCATTCCTCTCGATCTTCCCTGTCTGGATTATGTTTTATATCCCTGGGAAATTCTCTTATGGCAAGATTCCAAGAGAGAAACATATAAGAACAAAATCCGACAAAATACCAAGCAGAATGTTGCCCCGGACCTTGTCCCTCCGAACTTGAGATCATCTTGTCAGATTGAGGTTTAAGAAGTCTTATTCCACATTAAAATTCCCAAATTTGTAGTAGCCTTTGACAACAAAAAGGGTTGCAGACTTAGTGGAGGCCCATGGTTTTCCGTTATGTCATCTTATTCGTTGGCGTCGATCCAATTCTGTTGGCCTACATTCTCTTCTTGTGCAAACCCTTTGGGGTGTATGTTTTATATATATAAAGCGCTATGTAAGTTCTAATAAATTCTTCTAATTATTATTAGATAACATGAGCTACGAAGGCATGATGTCCTACGATGTTGCCGATATGCTGAAGCAGTATTTCCGGGATCTCCCCGAACCAGTAGTTACCACCAAGCTTTCAGATACTTTCATCAGTGTTTTCACATGTGAGTATATTTTCATCGAAACACAGATGCAGAAATAGAACTGCATGTATTGCTATCAAACTTGCATCAATCAAATTGGGGCTAGCGTTGGATAAGGGTGAAAGGGATGACCAGGACCCAGCTGTTAAGCAGAAAATACTGCTTGTCAAATTTATTTACTAAGCAAAAATTAGTAGGACACTAGTCGCAGCAATGTAATTTTTTTGAAATGATAGCTGGTACCTTGTCTTTGCTAAGCAATATTTTCCTGTGCAGGTTTTTGTGCTTACAGGTGGGCACAATATCATAGAGCTGCTCAAGCACAGAAATAGCACAGCCGAGTTGAGCTTACCATAATAAGTTTACCAACCAAAATACCATGTCCCATGTAGCATTTGTGACTGGTATCCTGCTAATTTCTGCTAAGCAGTAAACTATCCAGGAATATTTTTCTGCTCAAAGCCAGCTGTGTGAAATGGGGCCTAGATGTATTTCACCGTAATGTCCCTCCTCATGTTTCAACGGGCACCTTGGATTGACCTAATTAGTTCTAAGGAGAAACAATTGTATTTTCAATTAAGGATATATAAATTTGCTTTAGATTAAGTCACTAGGGCCTGAAACTGGGTAAATCTGATATTTTTTTGTACATTTTGTTTATTTAATGACAATTCTCTTTAAAATATTCGACTATGTATAAAATATGCGAGATATTTATAACTAGGACAGGGAAAGTGTTTAATTACCCGTTGGCGTGGGAGAGAGAGAGGAAGGGAAGAACATAGTGTAACCTTTAACATTTCCTCAATAAGTAACCCCCTGGAAGTCTAAACCATGTGCATAGAATTTGATCGATACTAACACACTTACATAGCCGCAGTGTTTGTCTAACTGTACTGTAATGATGGAATCCCGGCATTGGTATCGAATCTGATAGCATTTTCCCCACTTAACTTGATTCTGGTCAGAATAACAACTCAACATTTGTTTAAAGGGAAGGTACACGTTGGGTAATTACTCAAAACCAATATTAACTTTAAAACTGACTTGGTAATGAGCATTTGAGAGCTGTTGATAGTATAAAACATTGTGAGAAATGGCTCCCTCTGAAGTAGCGTAGTTTTTTTTAAAGAGAAAGAGGTAATTTCTCATGAATGAAAAATAGAAGACTTCTAGCCAGAAGTCTTTTATTCCAATCTGCAAGCTCAATTGATCGTCGAAAGTGTGAGATAATAATGAAAGGGAAACAACCTTGTCACACGAACTTGTGTGCTTTCAGATGCTTGATATCGAGACCTCAAGTTCTTCAGAGGGAGCTGTTTCTCACAATGTTTTGTACTATCAACCTCTCCCCATTACTCGTTACCACGAAAGGTTTTATGCTAATAATTACTTTGAGTAATTACCAATAGTATCCATTGCCTTTAAGCATTACAGTTGTGCCTTGCTTAGTACAAATTATATATAATGCTATAAATAGGAACAAATTAGAAAGATTATTATTCCTACAAGGGCAGTTGATAATCCCATGCTATTTAGAGTGCCAGTGATTTGGATTGTGCATCGCCGCTTTTTTGTGTGATTTTTCTTGCTTTGCAAAGTGACGGGTCTGTACTTCTGCCTGCGAAATTACCTTTGTGAAGTATTAGGTATTACCATACGAGGGAGACAGTTGAAAATAGAAGTAGATTCGGTGAATAGCCAGCCCAAAAGGGTTTTATCATATCGGAAATAAATATACATAAGGCCCCATGAGCGTTGGCACTGTGCCAGGTAACTAGGGGTGAGGCCGAGCTTCTTTTATTATATATATAGCGATTTCTGATGTGAGCTAAGCTTTACTTGCCAAAAGCAATCAATATTATGCTGGAATACAACCCACGCACTCTTGATCTCCACAGTTATGTAAATCGAAAGTTTTGCAAACCGAATTCAGAGAGAAAAGGTAAAATGATATGATTCTCTATTTGAGTACGGAGATCATTTAAATGCAATTTTGAATAAAAGCGTAGGTAGCATTTGTTTTTTTAAAAGTGTTTTATCCTTCCTTATAAAGCGAGGGATATTACGTGAGACACTAGTAATATTGAACCGTAGACAGTCAACATCAGCCATGCCACTGTATGTGTTGTTTATAACGCCCCCGTATCTACCCAACAACGCTAAACACACTGATCTCTATACTGGGAAAGTGTTTGCTTGGTTTATGCTGAGCTAAAAATCGCCTGTCAGAACAAATTCCCTTTTGACTAAATGGCATCACACCCTGTCGTTTCCATGGAAATATCGGATGGTAACCGAGGAAGGCAAATATTAGTTTATATCCTTAAGAAAATAACCTACGGAGTGATTGGGATTCAACTTCAAAACAAGTCAGTTGCAAGGAAAAGTGAAGAATCCATTTTTAGAAACTCTTTTGTCCCTTTCTTAACAAGTTTGTTTGGCGTGAAACAAAACAGATTATTAATAGACGCAATTTGTATACAATGACGCGAGTCTTGCTTTGTCAAAACATGAAATGTAGAAACCTCTATAATGTGGCCAACCTCACTGTCTACCATCTAAAGCATGCAAAACTCTACACTCTATAAACCCTTGCTAAAGTGGCCAGTTTGTTTAAATTCCCAGGGCTTGCTCGCTGATGACCGCTCTCGAATTCCGTTATATCTGTCCTGATGATGAATTCTTCTTCGTTAATCTGATTGATCAATTGTGTATTTTGTCTGTGGTTACAGCTGGCATGCCCAAGGATCTCCGTCTGTCTGCGATTCAGGCTGCCGTCATGCTGATGCCTGATGAGAACCGCGAGGTCCTTCAGTCGCTGCTGCTATTCCTCAGCGACATTGCAGAACACTCCAATGAGAATCAGGTAAAAGCACGCTCAAATGATGGTTAGGATACTTAAGGATTTAAACAGGCATGCAACTTTGCCTCGACTCTTCTGATTTCCTCTTCTCAGTTTTACCATTCAAAATTGAAAAATGCTATACAAAACCATTTAAATTTTGTAGCTTCCTCTTTTTTTTTTACATGCCTAATTAAAGCAATCTGGGGTCCTCTGTTGGAACCAAGCATGCTACTTTTCAGCTGATTTCCTCTTTTCAAAACAGTGCCATAGAAAACTGAAAAACATTGTACAAAAGTTAAGTGTTATCGGCCATTTCCTCTTTTTTTTTGCAATTGGAAAGTTGCATGTCTATAGAACAGACGGCCCAATTTCATACAGCTGATAATAGCATCAGTTGGTGCTTAACAATTTTCTGCTAAGCAAAAATGAGCAGGATACCAGTTGCAGATGATATCTGTGAGCATAGTTTTGTTGTGCTTAGCTACTTTTTGTGGTTAAACAGCTGTATGAAATTTGGCCCTGATTGTCCTATTCATCCATTTATGATTGTTCGTTCAGTTGCCATTACCTTAAACAGAACACCATTTCATTTTTCATGAGGTTATATAAAATTGTGTTCTCTCTTTTCAGATGACTGCCTACAATTTGGCCGTCTGCTTTGCACCGTCCTTATTTCAACTAGGGAAGAGTCCAATCCCAAACAATCGCCAGATCAGCAGTCCACGACGCGCACGCAAGATGGCCACATCGAGACCCGACCAAAAAGAACTGATCGAGAATGTGGCTGCGAATGAGTGCCTTGCCCTGATGATCAGAGAGGTCAAGAAACTATTCATGGTAAGCAAGAAAGAACTGCCCTCCCCCTTTTGAAAATAAAAAAGAATCATTTAAAGGCACTGGACCTGTTTGGTAATTTTCAAAGACCAGTTATCTCACTTGGTATATCCCAACATTTGCATTACAATACAAATCTGTGAAAATTTAGACTCAATTGGTCATCGAAGTTGCAATAGAATAATGAAAGAAAAGAAACACTTGTTGCACAAATTTGTTTGAGTGAAAAATCACCTCTTTCTCAAAAACTACGTTACTTCAGAGGAAGCAGTTTCTCACAATGTTTTATACTATCAACAGCTCTCCATTGCACGTTACCAAGTAAGTTTTATGCTAGCATTTATTTTGTTGTAATTACTAAGAGTTTCCAGTGCCTTGAAAACTAAGGAATATCATTATGAATCTCTCTTTGCTAGAAACAATCCACCAACATGTTTGTTAAAAAAAGGACAGTGTAACATTAATCTTGACTCCCTCACTAAAAGGAAAAACAACATGCTTAATGTATGCGACCTGAACAAAATGCATCCCCGTACCAAACATCGCAATGTTTAGCCAGGCCGCACTTACATCAATTAGTTATTGACAATCGTGGGCGCGCAATGTTCATCTTCGGCGTGGCTCAGCTTAAAAGGGTTTGATTGCTGACACACTTTTGTAATATAACAAGGCTGTGGGTAGTTTGTTTGGCGGAGAACACCCTAATGATGCTTATTTTTAGACCCTCAATCTACTGATCTGTCAACATCTAAGGATGATCTATAATGTCTCTAGCATCGCCCAACCTCGCTGACATTTAGCTGCTCGGGAAATCAAACCAGCACTAGGCCAGGGCTCTTAGAGGGTTTGTATTTTTCATTAAGCGCCGCCCTATTTTTGTCGGTGTTATTTATCCTAGCGGCTTAAGTGGCTCTGTCGCTCTAATCAAATCCATGTTGTCATTTCAAATTGGTTTCGAAATGTGGATTGGTCTGGGAAATGTGCGTCAACATTGAAGGGATATTTTGGGGCTTGTTTGAGGGTTGTAGGAGCAGCCGCCATAAGTCTCGGCTTCACGGATCGTCTTTTCTAACCAGTTTTTTTTTTCCACAAATCACAGTATATTTGGACTTAAGCTCAAATCCTTGAGAAGTTCACAATGTTTATCTAAGGTCTGAAAGAACTGATTGAGTTTACAGAGAGTTCACTTTGTTGTTGTCATTGTGGAGGGAACCATAACAGTTTTCCCACCAAAAAAGATGACAGATCTTCTGCACACTAAAATAAAGACTTCAGACAGTTTGCAAAGATTGAATAATAACAATAATAGTGCGCTTATACGTCACTCAGTGACGCTCCAGCCGCTTTAACATACAGTATTTTCCTGCAAGGTATGTGAGACTATGTTTGAACTATGAGACCTTATGCTATTTAAGGGGAAATACTTTGTTGTGTTTTGTTGTTTTACTATAGTTTTGGGGTTGTTGTTTTCAGTTTGTTTTGTTTTGGGTTCTTTTTGGATTTTATTTATTTATTTGGTTTTTTTTTTGGGGGGGGGGGGGAATCGCTCACTATGTTTTTTTCAGACTTGATGAGGAAACCAATGTTCACGAGTCTTCATTTTTGGTTTTGTTAATGTTTAGGTTCCTGAAGACTTGATGACTAAATGTCACTTCTCCTACATGGATCTTGGTGAGCCGGTTGAGCTGGAGGAGCTAGGCAGAAAGAGAAGCGATGAATCAGGAAACTACGGTAGCTATCTTGAAAGCTGTCTACAAGGACTGCTTAAGGTGAGCTATATCCCCATACAGGTTCCCTTTATTAGGGAGAAAACGCCTTGGTGCCATTTCCCTTTTAAAATGAAGCACCAGGCCTGAGCCTACTATACAAGATTGCCAGCTTATCCTCTGCAATAAAACAGCGTTCAAATGTTCAAACCAGACTCTATTCAATATGAGTTGAGCACATCCTTTTGGAGTATAATTGTTTAAAATTATAACTGTTAAAACTCTTAAGTGTATTGTGAAGTGTTCTGATTTCATATACTAAAAATGAACACATAGAAGTGTTTATTTGTCATAAGTTGAGCACATCATTTTGGAGTTTATTCTAATTTAAAAACAGTTTGTGATTTCATATTCTATTCAAAAGTTTGGGTGAACACAAAGAGATGTCATAGAAATGTCTTTTCCCTGTACTAACTGTCAAAAAATGATTGCACACTTTTCAGGAATCAAGAGACAAGTTCAAGGGATGGGTGATATGTCCAACTGTAGACGGCGTGGAAGTCGCCTTCAAGAAGGTCGGCGATGGTCACCCATTGAGGTTATGGAAATGTACCATCGACATCGGTGCGCCACCAGCTGATATTCTACAGCGGGTACTCAAAGAAAGGTGTGTATCTTTCTCAGTCTAAAAAAAAAAATATCCCATGTTTCTCTTCCCAAAAAAATTAAATATTATTCCCCTATCTATAGATGATGTGACCTGTGACATCGCATGTTTACAAAAGAGCCACCAAGCCTGGACTTCCGTGCAGCCATGATTTGTACACAGCCTAATGGAAGAAAACATAAAATCTTATATTTTATGGAGATTGCACTGTCTAATTCCTATCAACTTTTGATATGATGAAAGGGGGCACATCTCAAAACTTGTCCAGCTTTTACTTTTATAACTCTTGGATTTATGTGGAAGTTATGACACAAAATGTCAACTGTCCCATAGGACCAGTGCAGTATACTACCTGCCAGAATACCCAAAGAATGCACAAGGTCATACGTATTGTAAATCCCATGGTCTATACTCCATGACTCAAGAAGACCCAACCTACAGAACCCCATCGTAAAGATGGAGCATTTATGCAAACCTACCAACAGCAACTCTCTGAGGATGGTTGGTATTGGATTAAACCAGCTTCACTGAGCCACTCAACATGTCAAACAATGAAAACGAACAATTAACAAAACAAACAAAATGAAGCCACTAGCAATGCCTGTGCGCTTGTACGCGCATTGACGCCACTTTGATGATAATAACCGTCACTCAGGTTTTTTATTAAATTGCATTGAACGATAGAACTTAATTACAGTCCATTAAGTGTTCATTACTGATTTGATTTTGTTTGTTTTGCAGACATCTCTGGGATGAGGATCTTGTTAAGTGGCGATCAGTGGAGACTCTGGAGAAGACTACCGAGGTATTCCAGTATGTAGTCAACTCCATGGCGCCCCATCCCTCAAGAGACTACTGTGTGCTTAGGTGAGTAGGACACCAGACATGGTGACATTTGCCATCTGCCATCAAAGTCATCTGGGCCCAATTCATTAAGCTGCTCAGCAAGTTTTCTTTGCTAAGCAAGAAATAAGCAGGGCACTGGAGGCAACTACAGTCGAACTTTGTGGAATGTTGGCTGGTAATCTAATTCTGTAAAGCATATTTTCTGTGCTTAGCAAGATTTTTTTGCTTACAGGCTTTGTGAAATTGTGCCTTGTCTGGAATGAGTATTACACTCTGACTTTCTCAGAATAATATTGGGACCAGCTATTGAAGAATATTGCTTGATATTCAATATATAAATCCTGCTGGACCCAAAAACCTGACATAAGGACCTGTACTAATACGAATTGATAAGAGTAATGGCATTCTGCTCTTTGAGTAGAATCAGGGGAAAATTTTGCCCATAAATTTTACGTAGCAACATATTTTGACTGAACAATTTTTGTGCACAATGAGTGCTTATATTGAATAGCAAATGGCGTTTTAGGGGTAGAAACATTCTGTGTAGCATTTTGCTCTGTTATACATGGAAAATTGTTCACTGAGAATCATATTTAGGTCGGCAGTGTTGCCACCAGAGTTGGTTTACTAAACACACTGGTGTTTATCTATATTATAAACACACTGGTGTTGTTGGTCGGCTGATTGTTTCACAGCTTATGTGGTGGGTTGTTGTTAGGTGTAACCTACGATTGTTTTGCATTGTGTACTGTTGTTGATTGTCATTGTCGTCACAGTGCAAGCACAAGGTGAAGGTTTTTATAATTCTTTCCGCAAACAAACCCAAATGAAAATTTAGAAACTGGCAATATAGGTACAGGATTATTATAAAGAATAAAGGTTTGTGATAACACCATGTTGTTTTCGTCAAGGAAAATGTTAGCCTTCATGAATGTTTGACGTCAATAGATTTATTTTTAATCATTGTGCGATGCTAATCTATGGAACCTGCAAACCATCTTGGTAGATAATGTAGCTAATCAAATTGTCACAGACAGCCGTCTGGCACCAGACTCCCCCATTAGATGAGATAAGGGGATAGCCTGCTACCTGGCAACTGTTAGGGTTGTCCAGCACCTGGCTTAAGACTAAAAGCTGACTTTTAGATGAACCATGGGAGGATGGAAAATAAAAACACAGAATGTCAAACAATACTATCATAATAATAATGACGTCGTCTGTAGTGCCAGTATTCACAAAAAGTGCTAATGGCGCTTGCTACAATAAAAAAAAGAAGTTCCCTCTTGGTTGTCCTCCAGCGGTGCAAAGATCAAGAAAATCAAAAATAAAAACAATGTCTATGGAATGTTACTGAAATGTTTATGAAAAAGATGAGTCTTTTGAAAATTTCTATTGTCTGGATGGCTCATGGAAAGGAATTTCTTTTGTTTCCAAATTGTGATTAAAATATTACTTTATCTCCCACCTTCAGGTCATGGAGAAATGATTTGCCAAGAGGAACCTGCGCCCTGGTCTCCACCTCCATAGAGCACCCAGACGGCCCTCTGATGGGCGGGGTAAGAGGTACAGTCCTCGCTTCTCGCTTCCTCATCGAGCCTTGCGGGTCTGGAAAATCTCGTCTGACACACATTTGCCGAGTAGACACCAAGGGGCGGACAGTGGATTGGTACAACAAGGCCTATGGTCACGTCATGGCTAGACTGGTGGGGAAGATTCGGGATTTGTACATCCACGAAGCAGAGGGACCCGAGACCAAAGTCTGAAGACTTGGAAAGTACCAGGATTGTGTGACGAAGCTACTTTAGTGCCTAAGGCAAGAGTTGGAGAGAGGACTATATACTGTCAAGATTACATGGATAAGTGAGCTTTATACAATTGACACGGACAATGCTGAATCACCAAGTGATTTCTTCTGACGTTGATTTTGATATCAAACGATATCAAGACAATTAACGCTGATTCGAGAGGAGTGGTTTTCGTCTGAGCTACAAACGGGGAAATGTTCATGAGTAATGATTAGGAAAAAGCTGTATGCTAATCAAAGAATTAACTGTTAGATGAATTCAACATCAAATGTTTTAGTGTGGTTCAAATCTCACAGCTATTCTGCTTTCAAGAACAGGCGTACTACACAAAGAATGTCGGACCGTCGTCTGACAGTGTTCAAATTGAAATCTGTTTATGTACATAACAACAACAGTATAAATGTATGTATAAACAAACATTGATGTATCTATATGTACATGTACTCAGGTATATTTTATTGTATGCACTGTTTAACAACAGTGAACCCTTAAATATATGTATAGTATTTATATTATATAACCATGTACAAATTATTAAGAATATTGTACATAAAAACAGAGTTACTTATAACCCATTTAGGAAGTTAACAACATTAACGTAATGCGATTAGAATTCAATTATTTTTTCATTTTGAAAATAAATATCCTCTTATCAACTCAGTTCAAATTTCTTTTTCTTTTCTCTAATTTTCAAATGTCAGATAAGGTGGGAAATACAACATAATTTTGAGCAGAAAGAAAAACAGTCCGTAACATGGACTTTGGTATGAGTTTTTTTTTACTTGTACGCATTTAAAAAAAAAGTTCTGACTTACGAACTTTACTTGGTGCTTGACACAATGTAATAATTTATCGGTAAAGTTTCTTAAGATGGAAACATTTTTTTTAATATGTTGAGTCTGCCAGAAAGCAATAGCAATGGCTTATTTAGAGCCTTCGAGGCCCAATTTCATAGAGCTGCTTAAGCACTAAGTTTTGCTTACGCAAACATATCCTTGCTTAGTAAAATCAGATTACTGGCCAAGACTCCACTCAATTGTTATGCTAAGTAAAAAACAGCTAAAAACCAGTCACAAGCAATGTATACGACATGACATTTTGGCCAGTAACACGTATGAAATATGCAAGCTATTTTCATGCTTAAGCAGTTTTTTGGGCTTAAGCATCTCTATGAAATTTTCCCCAGCTTTGTAGATTGGTGCACAAAGTTTTGTCACTGTCTGGCTGTAGTATCTGAATTGCGGCTACGGCTTTGACTATTGCTAAGTGTGTTGCTAAGGACTTTCTTTACTTTAATGCAGGATGATGCAGAAATCTAGCGATAGCCAGAGCTGTAGCTGCTAATTCAGACTCGGCCTTGGGATCGATAGGAAAGCTTTCAAGGACCTGTTGGGACTAAATTTGAAACAGGGTTTTGGAGGTTTCTGCAAAAACAATTTTTGACTGAGCTTCTGCAAAAAACTTTAACTGTGGACACAAGAGGGGGCTGTGATGACGTTTTAGGTATGGAAATTAAATGACGCCCATTCAACACTCGACTAAAAGCTTGGTTCATACTTCCTGCGAATTGGAATGCCCATTTGACTTTACATTTCTATTTTTCACTGCGAATGTTTTGCAAGAGTGGAGCAGCTCAAATCTTGCAACTTCTTTGTTTGCAAATTTTTGACATCAAGTTTGCTTCACATTTGCATGACGTATGACTGGGTTTATGAACATTACAGACAATGGTGTACATTCGGTGTTGAAACACATTTGCTCTTGGTGTTGAATGAGAAACCTGACAGCGCCCTCTTGTGTTGGCCTTTAGCCTTTTTCTGAATCTGACTTCAGTTGCTCTTTTTCGTTAGATGTCTTTCTTTAAATAGATGAACAATTTCAGAGGCAATGAGTCATGGATCTTACTGGTAAATATAAACTAAATGCTGTATATTTCAACATCAATCAAGTTTAATGTCAATTTATAATTGCGTTTTTGAATTGTGGCTGAACCTTTTCAGCTTGGCCGTTTTAGACTAAATAGACAAAATGACATTCAGCGCAGATGTTTCCAAATTAATTCCTATTGTTCTAGGAAATGGGAGCATAGATTTTTTTCAGACAGGCTTCTAGTCTCGAGGTCTATTCTTCTATAACGGGTAAAGGAACACGTTGCCTTGGATCAGACGAGTTGGTCTATAAAAAGCGTTTGTAACCGTTTGTTATCAAATGCATATGGGTAGAAAGATGTTTTAAAAGTAGAATTCTATGATCCACACAAATTTGCCTTGAAATTGCGTGGTTTTTCCTTTTACTCTGCGATCTAACACGGTCGGCCATTTATGGGATTAATAAAATTGACTCCCATAAATGGCCAACCGTGTTAGTCGATAAGATGAAAGGAAAACCGTGCAATTTTGAGGCATGTTTGTGTGGATCATTGTATTCTACTTTTACAACATCTTTCTACCCATATGCATTTTATAACAAACGGTTACAAACGCTTTTTATAGACCAACCTGTCCGATCCAAGACAACGTGTTCCTTTAGTCTTCATAACACTGCCTTGTGATATCTCAGCTGTGTGCTACAAGTTTGTGACATTGAAAGAGAAGAAGTAAAAAAAACAAGCCTGTACAATTGCTGACATTATTTCATAAGTAATCTTAATATAATGTTAATGTTGGTGTTAAATTCTTGAGATGTTTGGCGTACAATATTTATTGGAATATTGACTGTTCAGTGTGCAAGCCTTGATGGATTTTGAACACATGTTAATCACTATTTCACCTTGTCTTTAAATAGTTGGATATGTAAAAGTAGTCATGGAAAGGTTTGTGTGGCAGTGACTAACGTATTCAAAGTTTTCATAGCGTACTTGTTTTCCTTTTTAAAGTTTTTATTTTTTTATTATAAATTTTACAAATGGAAAATGTATTTGTTTTCTTTTCATTTTTTTCCCAATTTTTATTTTATAAACCTTTTTCAATTTGTTTATGTCAGAGTTAGCACTTCCTAGGAAAGAGTTAACACTTCATAACATAGTTGCAAATAATGGGATAATTTTTAAAGAAATAAGGGGAAAACATAAAGAAAAATTATGAACAAGTAAACAAAAATGCTGACCACATACCTGAAAGTAAGCTTGAAATGTTTAGAGAAAAACAAATAAGGATTCGCAGCTGATAATATTTTTGAATGTGTAACATTTCGATTTTTGTATCCAAAACCTCAAAGCTTTCTGTGTCTGAAACTGAAGTGAGCAAGAACCACACACCTGGTTAACAAAACCTACTTCTAGAAACTATAAACCTTTCTAGAACTAAACAAAACCCATTAGTTTTCATTTAATAGCTATTTTTTAAATAATTTTTTGTTATAAAAGGTGGTTGAATTATGGCTTGATGTTTGAAATCAATCAGTATTTTAAATAAGTATGTATTCATTGTCTATACTTACATGTAGGTTAAATCAATGGATTATATGTGCTTTTACTGTAACTGGTGCAGTCAAGTAATATTTAAACAATAATTATCTTAAATTATGATTTTTTTTCTTTAAATATTATTTGTATCGGGGATATGAAATCGTTATCCCAGATCACTGAATTTGCCCTAGGAAGTTTTGCTAGTTGTTCACAGTGCAAATAATCTCACTTTATACAAAGGTTTGGAAGTATATTTATTTTTGGTGCTTGTTTGTAAACAATGTGGTTATTGTTTATCAAGGTACTCGATTGTTTTGCCGTTTACCATCACTTCAAGTTCAAATTAATTTGTGGATCCTTAAAGTGAAGGTACACGTTTGGTAATTACTCAAAACAAGTATTAACTTAAAAACTGACTTGGTAACGAGCATTGTAGAGCTGTTGATAGTATAAAACATTGGTAGAAACAGCTCCCTCTGAAGTAACGTAGTTTTTGAGTTAGAGGTAATTTCTAATATTAAAAGACTTCTAGCTAGCTAGAAGTCTTTTATTCCTTTCTGAAAGCACACATATCCATCCAACAAGGGTGTTTTTTCTTTCATCTTTTTCTCGCAACTTCGATGACCAATTGAGCCAAAATTTTCACAGGCTTGTTGTTTTATGCTGATGATGGGATACACCAAGGGAGAACACTGGTCTTTGACAATTACCAAACATGTACAGTGCCTTTAAAAATGTTAATTTCACAATTAGATCATAATATTTATCAATACTTGTGAAAAAAAGGGGGCCGATTGAAATTCTGTCTTTCAAATTTGTCTTTCCTCCTCTTTCTTTGTTCCTTTCTTTCTTTTCTTTGATTCCCTAGACATGACAAAAAGTTACTACCTCTGTGTTAATTTTCTCAACTCCAGACCAGTTCAGTTCAAAAGCCAATGAGATAATATGTTGTAGTCTGGACTTGGGCTAAACAAAAAAACTGGTGTAGTGTTTATAAATAGTTTTAGGTACAATAGTTTAATAATATGTATTTTATGTGATGTTTTTATTTATTCGACAGATGTGTTTACGGTGGATGTATATGTAGCCGATCACAATTATGTTAATTATTTCTTGTCGCTTCTGATTACATGCAATATAATGGAATCATCAGTGTCTACTGTCAAGATTGTATTAACAGACAAAGATAAAATGTGCTATTATTATAATGGAAAAGAAAATTAATCATGTTTGTTTTAATTGATTTAGTCTGTAGATGTTTTGTAGACCCGGATTTAACTTTCTAGTCCATTTTTATCGCGTCGTCCTTCCGGCTTTCAAGGACACTGTCTGGGCCCAATGTCATGGTTCTGCTTACCGCCGAATTCTGCGCTTATGATCACCATTCTCTGCTTATGTGCAAGCGCAAATTTGTGCCCTAACCCGTGAAATACGCTTGATCCTTGAGTGCCATTACTTTGTTTATGGTAAGCAGAGCAATGAAATTGGGCCCAGATCTTCCAACAACTTGGGAGAAGTGGATAAGAGCACTAGACTTAAGCTCTGATGTTACTGCTGAAGCAAAAACAAATTGCTTAAGCACGAAAATGGCTCACTTCTTTTACACATGTTACTGGCCAAAATTTCATGCCATTTTATACATTGCTTGTGACTGGTATTTGGCTGTTTACTTAGCATAACATTTGAGTGGAGTCTTGGCCAGTAATCTGATTTTACTAGGCAAAATTTTGTGCTCAAGTAGCCCTGGTCTTGACACTCATCTTTATTTTCAGATAATAAAACCAAATTATTAAAGTGAATGTCTGGCCCTTAGCTAATACAAATTCTCAAAGATTGTGTGTAGATCACCCCTGCATGAGGAGTGGAATATTCCCTGGTGCCCCTTCAAAAGATTCCCATTGACTTTAAGATTTTCCAATGCGAAATGAAAATGGCCTTGCCCTTGAAATTCCAGACCTGTCATGTGTGCACATAGTGAATGCTATTAAAGCAGCAATGTGCAGAGTGATGAGGGGGCGGAATGATTGGATCTGTATTATTCTCGTCAATTCTGACTGCACGGTTTGAGAGTGTTGTACCGCGACTCATCATTCTTATGTAAGTTGGACTGAGGGGCTGTTGTGTGTGTGGGGATCGGTCAACTTGTTAGTCGGCTGTAATGATTCTTGCATGAGCTAGGTGAGGGGACTTTGTAGTGTAGTTAAGGGACTATGTTGGATTCAAATAGGTTCCTTTTGAGTGTCTAATTGGGTAGTGCGGCGATAAGGGTTCCTTGAGGCGCTCTTTGATGATCACAGCAGGTTCATTGCCAGTCGTGGCAATATCTGTACTGGTCCAATAAAGTAGTTGTTATAGTCCAACTGTAAAGCTTGGTGGTCACACTGGGGTCTTGTTGAGTCAGTGCTGGTATGCTGTTGCCTGTTGGCTGAGTAATAGAGCGTTCCCCCCTTCTGGTACTGAAAGGACGCCCTCTGTTGTCTACCCATCTGAGGTTGAGGCGTTCCCTTCATCCTAAGAACAATAATTAGGATAAACCATTCTGGGGACGGTAAGCTTTCTATATCTGTGCTTTGATTGGTCCGAGATGATATTTGGCAGCTGCACTTTCATTCTGTCGTCTGTATATGAATGTCAAAAATGAAAGGTGATTATGGACGGGGATTGACCTGATGCCGTCAGATTTTCAGGCTATCGTTATTCTGTAGGCCTCTTGCTTGATTAAAATGTGCCAGGCTACAACAAGCGTAGCCTAAGCATTATCTGGCAGAAGATACTCGAGTTACTTTACAAAAAAAAAATTTTTAAATTAATTTCCTTGGTTTTACTTGAACTCTTCTCTATTTTGCTCAAGATTGACATAAATTCACCCAATTCCATCCTCTTAACCGCGCCCCCTAAAAGCAAATAAATGTTTTCGTTATTAGACCAGAGAGGGCGCCCTACTAGTCGACCGTAAAGTTGGAAAATAGTCTGGTGCTTGGTGGTTGATAAATATCAGTCGTTTTACGTTCATTAGTACAGGGCACCGTGTGTAATTAATTGTGCCGCAATGGCTTATGGGTATGTTGGCAAGGACTCCGCAAGTGTTGACAGGCTCTGGCAGACGACTGCGACTGAATTGTTGTTATTTACAATTTTACCTCGTAATGTCCCCCAAGTTCTTCACCAAGTTGGAAATGTAGGTAAGTACACATTTTGGAAGCACTTTGTTGAATAAAAGTTGTCAGTTGACCGCTGTCTTTGAAAATATTTTCATTTTCCGTTTTTGTTGAGTTCATCCTCTCGTCTGCTCGCGTACCATGCAGGCGAAACACGACAGTCTCGGCACATTGAATTCATGAATTATGTCGTTCGTCCTATCGTTCGTGTGCCCGTCGCTCAAAATACCCTTCGTTTTGTTGTGGTACGGTCAGGTTTTTCGGTCAATTGCTTGGTTCTGTTCAAGAATTCCAAATCATTTGTAATATATAACTTTCCATTCTGACTTCACAACCAAGTTTGGCTGCGATAACCAGCCAGGTTGTTTTGACTGGAAACCTGTCAACTCTTTAAATTGAACATTTGAGTATGTTTTTTTACTAACTCTTCGTTATCCAACCAACTCGCCCTCTGACTGCTGACTAGTATGAACTCTGACCAAATCTTACTGTGACCAATTTGTTTGTGTAATGTTGAATATTTAAGAATTAAGAAAGTCAAGTTCTGAAACATTCTTCCTAACCTAATGTATATGGAACTAGGAAAGATTTTTGTACCCTGCCATAATTTGTGAACGCATTTTTGTTAAAACCAAAACACAACAGGGACATCTCATTTTTGTGCAAATTATATAAAAAAAGTGTTGGTCAGATTTGGCAATATTACTTAGTTAGCAAATGCTTGCCCACACAGGAACAGCCAGTTGAGGGTCGCACTAAATGTCAACCGTTAAATGCACATATTGGTTGACTCATATCAAATGTCCTGTTAAAGTGCATTTAAAAATTGTTGTCGTGAGTTGTCATGAGGGGTCGTGAGTTGTCGGTATTTAGTGCGACCGCTAGTTGATAGTTGATGAAGTCAAACTTTTTCCTATATTTCATTTTCAAGCAAAGTGAACATTAAATTTAGGTTTCTTTCACCTTAGAAACAAAGAAGTGGAACATGCTAAATAAATTCTCGTCTTCCCGAGACAAAAACAATTTTGTTACTTGTTTTACTCATTTCTCAAAAACTCCACAATCTCAGTCAGTTATATTTGAAGGGAAGCTTTCCGCTATCATTATCTTCAAACCCTGTAAGTTTAATGTAAATCTGTGGACATTTTGAAAAAGTACCCAAATCCTTTAAAGGCCGTGGACACTATTTGTAATTGTCAAAGACTAGCCTTCACAGAAATCTGAGGTCTCAAAATCAAATTCATGGAAAATTACTTCTTTCTCGAAAACTATGTCTCTTCAGAGGGAGCCGTTTCTCACAATGTTGTATACTGGTCATCAACCTCTCCCCATTACTCGTCACCAAGTAAGGTTTTATGATAATAACTATTTTGAGTAATTACCAATAGTGTCCACTGCCTTTAAGGTATTTCTTCTTCTTCAAGTGTAGCCTTCATGATTAAAAGTAAACTCATGCAGGGAGGGGAATGTAAACAAATTACACAATTTTTCAATTAAGTGTGAGTTTCATTTTCAACCAAGACTGGAATTCTACATATATAATATGCCTAACATAATAATAAATGGAAATTAAGTATCTCACCAAGTGTTCTTGCAAGTAACAGGAATAATATGTAATTTGTGGAACCACATTTTTCACGATACTTACATTGTACAACAGGGGGATTTGACAATCCAAACCAAAGGGATTATCATTTTAGAACCTGGATGGAATTACGCTCATTGTACTTCAATTTATAAAAATATATTCTCAAGTATGGTCATCTATATGTAGAAGACCAATTACCTGCTAAGTTTGGTCGAGTATGAGTTGGTTGGAGTATAACTATACGATTATTTGAATTCCTCATTAAAATTGTAGAGAGCTTTCATTTTTGTTTTTAGAAAGAATGAACTCATGCGTTCTACTAACAGCAATTGGGTATAAATTATTTTGTCTGTTGCATTTATATGCATTCCCATTGAGTGGACGATACAACGAGATAAATGCGCATAATCAATCAAGAACTCACCAATGAATTCATTTCAAGTTGACGACAACAATTACTTTGAATGATCAAAACAGAAGAACTATTCAAGCACGGTTCATTTTGTTGTTTTAATTTCCCTGGTGTATTAAAGTCAGAGTTCATTGTACTAAAATTGTATTTATTGATTCATTGGCAGACATGGCAGCAGCATCGTTACTACAGCATCATCAATGTGGATAAACCTGATTATGCTTAGATGCATAGACGATGATTTATGCATCTGAAGAGTTGCCAAGGGAAACCTTGCACTGATGAATAAATACGAGGTGCTTGGAATCGTAGGCGAAGGTATGTGATTATTTTATAATTACTAATTATAATAAAGACTTCTTGCAATGCGCACATATCCACCCTGCTGGGTGTTCAAGGCGCAGTATTCAAACCAAAACAAACAAAAGAAAACGGAGACAACTAAATTAGTCAATTGAAAACCTACAATTTTATTCATTGGTTCATTGGCAGACATGGCGGCAATATCATTGCTATGCATCATCAAAGTGTCAAGTGGTCAAGTGGTCAGGCTGCAGGACTTGCAATCACAAGGTTGTGGGTTTGAATCCCCCGCTAACCTCTGATTTCACAATGACTAGAATAAATATTGTGATCTAATCACTGAATCACAGTTTCTTGATTTGTGCAATTCATTATCATAGACATTATATCAATGTGGGTTGAGAGACATTGGTTGTTGCCAGCTTGGTGTTTATCTCCCCTTGTGGGAGTTTGCCGAGTTCCCATGGATGGGAAGATCATCCAAACAAACAAACAAACCTGCGACAAAAGATCATTTTTGCGAAGAGATTTTATAATTTTGTGGTGCAAGATAAGATCTAAGAGTGCTAGAGAGTTCCAGATTTGTTGCATATTTAGGCGGAATTTACTACCATGGTCACTGTACATACCTTATTTAAAGATTTTGATAGTGGGTACACTGTACAAGCAATTGTGATAAAATGTAAATGCTAACCAATAAAAAACAATTTTACAAATATTTTCAATGAAGGGGCTTTAACATTGATAACTGATATTTTTTATTTTTGTTGGTTTAATTTTTCTCTAAAAACACTTGATTCATATGACTCCTATGTAGGAAATAGTAATAATATTACCTTGTTGTAAACCAAAGTTATATTTAAACCTAGTGAATCTTGATAATTCAAACACAGGATTGTCCCCATGCACAAGCTACTGCAATATGCATTATATGTATTTTTTTTATTTTTTTATTTTTTTGAATCACTAATTTCACACAAAACACCAAGAGAAAATGATTTTTAATGCACCAGAAGAAAAGCTCAAAGTAGAGAATAGTCTCAAGATCTCATTTCACGTCAGCTTGCTTCAGCCATTTTTTAGCAAAGAATTGGGCTTCAGAATGCCCTCTCAATTTTGAAAACCCGAAACACATCCTAAAGCAAGATACTATAAACAAATCACATGGTTGCGATACATGTTAAAACATATTTGCTTTAAAGCTTTGACATATTTCTGGTTTTATTTTTACAATGGATTCTCTACAATCTATTTCTACCTAATTTAGTCATGCAATTAAATTTCTTTGAAAAGCAACTTTTATGCATTTGGTTAATTCATCTTTTTGTATTCGCTCACATGCTAACCTAGAAGTAATTATTGAATGTGTAAGAATTTCACTAAATGTTATCATTTTGTACTTCTTGCCACAGGTGCCTACGGAGTCGTGCTCAAATGCAGGCACAAGGTAAGCTTAAATTATTCCAATATGCCTATAAATCTTAGAGGCCCATTTTTTAATGATAGCCCTTATCAACTGTGAACCGTTTAACATCTATTATGTGAACCATTTATTCATAAATACCTCAGACAGTTTCGCTATTCCTATTGGTGGAGAGCGCGTAACGTGGGTGTGTATAAACCTTTGTTTATGACCAGTAAAAAGTGTTGGAACATGGGCAAGACACGCCAGCTTGCACCTATGCTTATAAGACAGTTTCTTCATTCCTATTGGTCGAGAGCAACGGCTGGACAGTTAAGCCACATCACGCGATATGCGCGACGCGCGCAGCATTCCCTTAAAAGGAGTTGTTTACCCGAGGGCGGCGGAGGGCTTTACCATTTCATAGCTGGAGGGGTGTTGTGTTGAAAGAAATCATTGAACAATTATAATTTTTGCATTTATTTTACTTTTTGACCAAAAGTGTTGATGTTTTTTGACCGAATAGGTATTTATGAGGCCCACTATTTTCCCATATATCACTGCATACACCATGTCAATGATTAACCCATTCCCAAATGCCTGGTATAAGTTGTAAACCGGCCTCAAAGAAAAACTACAGGAATTAAGTAAACAAGAACTTTTACAGTGAAGTGCTCATCACTGTACCACTATAGTTACCTGGGAAACAGTGTAGGGTTGTGCAAACAGTCAAGTTGAGATGGAGTATTTGCCTGTTGTGACCTAGTTGTTATGGGTGACACCCTTCAGGTCCCATCAGGTATGTTGGTTAAAGGCACTGGACACTATTGGTAATTACTCAAAATAGTTGCAAGCATAAAAACTAACTTGGTATCGAACAACGCAGAGCTGTTGATAGTATAGGCCTAAAACATTATGAGAAAAGGTAACATAGTTTTTGAGAAAGGTAACTTTTGTCGTTCAAATATTAAAAGATTTCAGGCCTGAAGCCTTATAATTATATGCATCTGAAAGCTCACAAATTTGTGCTTCAAGGGTATTTTTCCTTTCATTAGTTTCTTGCAACTTTTATGACCAATTGAGCTTAAATGTTCATAGGTTTGTTAATTTATGCATTATATGTTGGGATACTACAAGTGAGAAGACTAGTCTTTAACAATAACCAAAAGTGTCCAGTGCCTTTAAGGTCATGAGCATTGTGAAGATCACTAAATGCAGCATTTTGATGAAGATAACATATCGTCATGTCACAGTGACAACGTTGTGTCTCCTTAAATGGTAATTTCAAGTTTGAACAAACTTAAGGCCTGGGCCAGTGGAAGTGTCCACATTATTAGAGTTTGAGACTAATGTTAATTATGTTATTATAGTATGTTTGCAAAGTGTTTTGGGGGGCAATGATCTTTTTTCTGTTTGGTAATTGACCTGACGAAAATATGTATTGGTTGGTTTGTTATTGCATGTATGGTTGGAGGCAAACAATTTTTACATGTTAAGTACCCATACTTCCCCTCATGCCATCAAAGGTCAAATGGTACCAGATATCTACTGACCTGAAATAAGGTCAGAGAGGTCAACTCAAAGTGCTGCATTCTTATGGAATTTCAACGGACAACAAGCCAATGAGTGTTGGGATGGTTGCTCAATAACATCATAGAGCAAGTGATAATATATGTTTGTGATGCAATTGAGCTGAATGAGTTTTATCGGAAGTATCTGAATGGAGGAACAAGCCAAAACAGGTCAACAGGGGTGAAATAAAAAATAAGCAAAAATTGTGAATTAAAATGTCCAAAAGATTTTTATTTTTTATTGCAAACTTTTTATTTTTGATTGCCAACTTTCTGACTGATAAATAACATCAAAAAGGGGTTAAAATAAGGGAATAAAAGGGTAGCGACAAGTTCTTACACGTTTAAAGCCGGCAGGGTCGATGGCTAGTGCCTTTAGCGCATGGTTTTAAACGGACGTTTAAGAACGAGTCACTACTCTTTTATTCCCATTCATAAATGCCCTTTTGTTAAAAAAATACAATTACAGACACTTTAACAGTTGAAAATTCGAGGTTTGAAATATTTTCTTTCAAAAACTTTGTGAAGAGTCTGTTGCGTTGTGTGTATGCGCGCGCCTTTAGAAATAGATTCATGCGGGCGCTTAGAAGTAGATTACGTGCTGTTACTAATAGGTATGAATTGCGTTCCGCATGATAATCTTGCGCGCCTGACACACGGAAGCCAGCTGGTTATAAACACTGGTCATTATCAACCATTTAAACACCCCCACGTGACACGCTCTCCACCAATAGGAGTAGAGAATCTGTCTGGGGTATTTATGAATTAGCATTGAAATAAAATGTGCCGATATATTTCAATAAACAACTCAACTTTAAACCCCTTTCTTTTTCTCTCACATTTCTTGCTGTTTCTGCTATTAAAACTTGTGAACCAAAGGTGATATTTATTGTGCTCTTTTCAAATGTATAAAGAAATAACAAAAACTACATGGGTCGACAAATGACTCATTTTGCTTGATCACATCACATGATGTATAAACATTGGTTAATATCAAACAAATTTTAACTACTGCTATAACATATTAAGGATCATGATATTTGACAGTGTATAAAACCATATTTTGACATTTCCAAACGATATCTTATGATCTATTGTACTCTGGCCATCGTTAAATGACACTGGTTAAAGTACAAGAGAAAAAACCAAGATACTCTTATATAGTTTCTGACCAGACTTTCATAACAATTGTTTTTTATTTGTTGACAGGAAAACAATGAAATTGTTGCTATTAAGAAGTTCAAAGACAGTGAAGGTAAGACAATAATTCTAATTGATCATGTTCTTGCTATTAGAAAGAAACGCACTCCATAATGAAAAACAATTTATTGAAAGAAATGTTTATCTTTACTCAATAGAAACATTTTTGTATGTGTGATTGACTGTTATTATCCTTTTTATGATAACTATGATTCATTTGTAATTACCAACATCCAGCTATTTTTAACTTATGAAAATAAAAGAATGTTCACGTAATTTGACAGTCCTGGTGCTTGCAATCAAATTTTTTACGAACCTGAAAATGTCTTTTAAAGACACTGGACACTATTGGTAATTGTCAAAGACCAGTCTTCTCACTTGGTGTATCTCAAAATATGCATCAAATAACAAACCTGTGAAAATTTGAGCTCAATTGGTCGTCGAAGTTGCGAGATAATAATGAAAAAAAAATACCCTTGTCACACGAAGTTGTGTGCGTTCAGATGCTTCAAATCCTAAATCTGAGGTCTTGAAATTAATTCGTGGGAAAATTACTTCTTTCTTGAAAACTACTCCACTTTAGAGGGAGCCGTTTCTCACACTGTTTTATACTACCGTACCAACCTCTCCCCATTACTCGTTACCAAGCAAGGTTTTATGCTAATAAATATTTTGAGTAATTACCAATAGTGTCCACTGCCTTTAAGCTGCCCTTTTGGTTGTTGTAAGAGCTCAACTGGTATGTTCCTACTGCATGAGGTCTGCTCTCTGTCTCTCTCTATGTGAAAATAAATCAATATTCACCTGCAATGATTATGGACATAAAAATGATCTATCGGTTGAATTTGTTTACTTTGCAATGTTGTCAAACAAAATTAGGTATCAGGCCTTTCCTTTGGGGCGGAGGTGTTTGAGGATTGTACATTATGCATTTAGGGTAGGGTCCGCCTTTGCTTTTTGTGCAAGGTAATGCGTCATCCGCTGCTTAATATAGCATTTGAACTAGCCACCTGGAAATCTTGGTGGTCTAGTTGGTAAGACACTGATCTAGAATTGCAAAGGTGATGGGTTCAAATCCCACCATGTAGTATGCCTGTGATTTTGTTTACAGAGCTCGGGGAAAGTACTGAGTTTGTGCTAACACAAATCGGTGTATATGGGTTTAACCAAAAATTGATAAGAACAATACAATTGATAGATGCTGTGGAAAATAATAGCAAGCATGTTTTCAAATTATTTTCCCAATGTTCCCTTTTTTATTTGAGAGTAGTCTCTTGTTTACCATCATACACAAACTTTTAGGACAGTGCACAAAGTACAATTGGAACCATATTCTCCAACATTGTACATGTGTCGTGTTGTGGTCAAGTGATTAAGAGCACCGTACTCAAGCTATGGTTTTTCTGTTTAGCAGAGTGTGGGTTTGAGTCCCAGTCATGGTACTTGTACTAAGATTAGTATTGCTTGTAGTTCCCATAACATTTACTGCTGAAGAGTAGGAGTTGACCACTGTTTCTGGGGTTCACGTACATGTAGCAAGCACCCTTTACAGGTTTCATATAGGCTAAAAAGGCTTCAGGCCTTAAGTCTTTTGTTATTTGAGTGAGAGATTACCTCTTTCTCAAAAACTACGGTACTTCAAAGGGAGCAATTTCTCACAATGTTTAATTCTATCAACGGCTTTCCATTGCTCGTTGCCAAGTAATTTTAATGCTAACAATTATTTTGAGTAATTACCAATAGTGTCCAGTGTCTTTAATATGAGGCACCCTTGATGGCCGAGGGATTGAGGGCACTGGACTCCAGCTCTTGTGTTTTTGGATCAAGTCCCTGTCGTGCCACTTCTAGCCTACAGGATTTTTAGTACACACAAGATAAAATAACTCAGAACAATTGTTATAAAAGATGAGGTTATCCCTGGTTTCTGGTTCACACAGCTGGTTGGCAAAGGTCAGGTTTCCTGAGGTTTGCTAGCTACAGTGATTAAATTCCCTTACAAGTCATCCTTGATTTCATTACCAGAAGTATAATACATTATAAGTTATCACACAAGCGCGAGTGGAATACGGAAGGCGCTTATTTTCCGTATTTCCACGAGTGCGCGTGTGATAACGTATTAATCTTCCAGCAAACGTGACATAGATAAAATGTGATGTGGATAAAATGTAATGTGGAGCTTTATGTTGGTGTAATAATATTTATGGGGGATGTTTTGGTTGTGACACCTAGTGATTGTGTCTATGGTTCTAACAACTTGTAAAGCCTACTCCTGCGAATCATCAGTAAAGGCTGCATTCAAGTTCCCCCGTGTGTGAAATGATTAAACAATACTTAGTGTTTAGTTTGCAGCAGGCTGAACACATGAAACCTGTGGGATAGAGGGGGTACCATGGTGAATCCCATACCCCATTTCAGCCCCATTCTTTAGCTCCATTCCCCCATGGTTCATTGACTACTGGCATGGTAGCAAAAACAGGGATTAAGGCTATTGGTCCACAAAGCCCTATATTACACCCTGGGGCACTTAGTGTGGTTGCAGGCGCACAGACTAGGCGCCCAAACAATGCTTAAATAACACCCATGGATCCTAGGTTCCAGACAATTGAAAGGGATTCGGCGATCTGACAATGTAACAAAAGAAGAGATTTATCGATTGATTGACGCAACCATCTTTCTGACTGTAAGTCCTGGTGGAACTCAAACAGGATTAAGATGGTCACCAAAGCCATAGGTCTCAGATAAATCTAATCAACAGTTTCACTAGTATTAAATATTGACACATACTTGGGCCAATTTAAAGTTTCAGTTGTGATGGGGGAAAAACACCTTCATGTGTTTTGTGTGGATCGATTGAGTCAATCTTGAAGAAGGTCATAGGCGTTAGCTTGATTTATTAAAAGGCACTTGACGCTATTTGTAATTACTAAAAATCATTGTTAGGATAAAGACTTACTTGGTGACGAGCAATGGAGAGCTGTTGATAGTACAAAACATTGTGAGAAACGGCTCCCTATGAAATGTAGTTTTTGCGAAAGAGGTAATTTCTCACTCAAATATTGAAAGACTTCAGATCTGAAGCATTTTATTATCCTTCTGAAACTCACAAATTTGTGCAACAAGGGTGTTTTTCTTCTTTCATCATTCTCTTGCAACCCGACAACCTCGATGGTCTATATGGTTGGTGAGACATCTTCTCTATAATGGCAAAGATCGTGGGTTTGAATCCCACCCACACTAAAAGCCTGTGGGATTTTTTTCACAGTACTCGGGAAAGTACTGATACAGTGCTTTACATGCATTGGTGTATGGCTAAAACCAAATAAAATTATTCATCCCTGATGCAAATTTAACATCTACTAAAATGATGTTCTTATAAATCAACTGACCTTACTTGTACGTCCATTTATGTGTAGGTGTAGCCACATTGAATAAGGAAGTATGCAATCATATCAAATTGGTAAAAGGAACATTAGAGAATGGGTTTATGCTAACAAAAAAGTTACTGGCAGTGTAAATACGTTATGTTATCCACCATACCTAAACTGACAAACCTGTAGAAGTTTGAGATCGATCGGCCATCAGGGTCACAAGAAAATAGTAAAAAAACCGATTACATATTTTGCAGGATGACAGTTTTTTTGTTTTAAATGCTCACTGAGCCAAAAACTCAACACGGGCAGTTAGTTTTTTTTGTCTCATTAAATATGACATTTCAGAAAGAAAGTTTTTAAGGGATGATTCATAACACAGTGTAAGTTTTAGGTAAATCTGTGTTCTTAGACAAGCTTTTTTTTTACAAATTCTGTAATGTTCCTTTAAAGGAACATGTTGCCTTGGATTGGTCGAGTTGGCCTTTGAAAGGCGTTTGCAACTGTTATAAAATGCATATGATTAGAAAGATATTTTAAAAGTAGAATATAATGATCCACACATAACTCAAAATTGCATGGTATTCCTTTTACCTCGTCGACTAACACTGTCGGCCATTTATGGGAGTCAAATTTTTGACTCCCATAAATGGCCGACCATGTTAGTTCGCAGTGTAAAAAGAAAACCACGCAATTTCGTGGCAAATGTGTGTAGATCATTGTATTCTACTTTTAAAACATCTTTCTAACCATATGCATTTTATAACAAACGGTTACAAACGCTTTTCAAAGACCAATTCGACCGATCCATAAACTTCAATTCCAGTTTTAATCAAACCTGCCTAGACCAATTATTAATGATTTGATGTTTTTTTGCTTTAAATCTGATGACAGACAATGAAGATGTGAGAAGAACCACATTGCGAGAACTCAAAGTTCTCCGGCAGCTCAAACAGGAAAACATTGTAGAACTCAAGTAAGAAAATAATAATTGTCATTTTTAAATTGTCTGTGTAGTAATCACAGAAATGAATCATAAATATGTATTTAATCTTGTTTCAAACTATTAGTTGGTGGCCTGACGTTTTGACCCTAGCAGAGTCTTTCTCAAAGTTTTTTTTTTTTTGGCCTTGAGAAAGACTCTGCAAGGGTTGAAATGTCACGCCACTTACTATTTTTTTGCCAAAACATATTTATCTATAATTTTCTTAAGGAATCACACGATTGGTAGAGCTGAGAAAATAGTTGTATTACTGTTTATTGTTGAGTGAGATCAACCAACCATATACACCAATCTGGGCGCGCAAGTGCTGGGCGCGGCGCGCCACTGCTGTGGTGTACTTGTGCCTAATTTTGTGCACAAAGACACAAGAAAATCATTTTCCTTTTCACTTTTTATGGGAGTTGAATGTTTTTCAGGACAATCTATGCAATTCCCTGATATGGCTGCATGATATAACCAGAAACTGCATTCTTGATAATTTTTTTTTTTAATTAAGCGAAAAGTCAAATACTGAAATTCTGATGAAAATACCTTGCCGATGTAACACATTCTAGCGACTATTATGCAGTTTCCGCGTATTTGACCCCCAACTTACCTAAGACAAGCAATGTTCTCAAGATGATTCGGTTTCTTTTTAGTTGCAAATATTTGTGGTCTGTGGTCTACATTGGTATATCATGATGTCCTGTCTGTTGAGGAAAACATCTAATTTCCATAGGGAGTGAGAGTTACATGATTTTCTTGTGTCTTTGTGCACAAAACTAGGCACACGTACACCGCAGCTGTGGTGCGCCGTACCCAACAATAGCGCACCAGGATTGGTGTAAATACATGAAATAACTAACCTGTAGACATGTTGTCGTATTTCTGTTATAAACCTTGAATATGACTTCATTCCAGAGGGAAATATTTCACAGATTTTTTTACTAGTATTCATAATCCGTAAATTTCATTTCGGACTCAAATTCCACAATTATGTTTTTTAAACATGTTCAAAATTATGTTTGCTTTGTATAGACCGTATTGAATATGACGTCATCGTTCAAATATCTGACCTACAAGATGGCGTCTGTGCGCATGTGCGTGCATGTGCCGTAGAAATCGCACATGGAATGTTGCGTGCTGCGTGCTTCGATGATGTACGTGATTGAACGCGCATACGGTTTGCCCTACAAGATGGCGCAAAAAGGGTTATTCAATACGGTCTATATAAATAAGATTCAGACAAAATGAAGAATAACTTCTCTGTTCAGTTTCATTCAAAGTTACTTATCTGGTTACTTTCTCTTCATGCAAGTTTCTCTATTCAGTTCAGTGAGATTTTCAGACATAATTCATGATGTTTTTATTATTTGTTTCCCAGGGAAGCCTTCAGAAGGAGAGGGAAGTTGTATCTCGTCTTTGAATATGTTGAGAGGGTAAGATAATTTTAAAATCTCTTAACTTCATTTAAGACACTGGACACTTTTGGTAATTGTCAAAGACCCGTCTCCTTACTGACTGGTTCTCAACATATGCATAAAAAGACAAACCTGTATAAATTTGAGCTCAATTGGTCATCGAAGTTGCGAGATAATACTGAAAGAAAAAACACACTTGTCTCACAAAGTTGTGTGCTTTCAGATGCCTGATTTCAAGACCTCAAATTCTAAATCTGAGGTCTCACAATCAAATTCGTGGAAAAATACTTCTTTGTCTTAAACTAGGTATCTCACAACGTTTTATACGATCAACAGCTCCCCATTGCTCGTTACCAAGTAAGGTTTTATGCCAATAATTATTTTGAGTCTACCAATAGTGTCCACTGGGACCCTTAAAGATTTATCATTTCGCTGTCGATTTTGTCATTTTTTTTTTAACTCTTAATCAATAAGGAAGAATAAAATCTTATTTTTTATTGAAAAATACTAAAATAATTGTAACCTAAATTCTGGCATGTTCTCTCCAAAAGACAACAGATAATTTCCCAGCACAGTTCTCTATCCTTAAATCTCCGCCAAATTTCAAAGCGCTGAAAACACAGTTCTCTATTATTAAATCACGGCCCAATTTCAAAGAACTGATATAGAAGAGTTTGTAATAACAATCATCAGAGTCCAGCATTCTCCAGAAGACGATCAGAGCATACTGATCGAAACGTCGAGTTAATCCAACGGTTCTTTTCAGAACCACCCCAACTCATTTAGAGATTGTTATTACATGGTGTTACCGCAAACTCTTCTTTATCTTATTTCCACCATGCAAAGTTTCAAATCCTACTTCAAAGAACTGTTTAAGGAAAAACTATTGCTTTACATTTTCTGCTGAGCAGAACTGAGCAGGATACCAGTCATGAATGGTACTTGTAACATGGTATTTTGGGCGGTAACCTTATTCTGGTTAGCATTTTTTTTGCTGTGGTTAGCTACTTGTGCTCATTGAGCTGCATCAGCACAACAAGTTTACTAAACGCACAACCAATTTTGCTTAATGGAGTATGATTATCATCCAAAATGCAATGCCACACCATTTTACAACTGATTTCCTCCAAATTTTTCCTCCAAACTTAAACATCTCTTATATCGTTGCAGTACCCGCTGCCAGAACATAGGATTCGAACTGCCTCTAGCTACTGGGCAACCTCGGTAGTCTAGTTGGTAAGACACTGCTCTAGAATGGCAAGGGTCGTGGGTTCGAATCCCACCCGAGTAACATGCCTGTGATATTTTTTTACATGACTCAGGAAAGTACTGAGTATAAAGTGGTAACACACATCAGTGTTTGGGTAAACAACCACTATTATTACTACAAACTTAAATAGCTCTATGGAATTAGCCCCTGTCAATTGTTAGAGAATTGGCCCCTGGCCAGTTTTTCATAGAGCTGCTGAAGCTGATAACATTGCTTGAACACTTTGACTGGAAGCATTATTTTATTTGTGCTTGGCTGCTTTTCATGCTTGAGCAGCTTTATAAAACCAAGCCCTGAGTAATTTTTAGGGAATAATGTGCCGTGACTCTAGTCATTTCTGCTACGTTTAATGGAACAATCACTGAGAAATCATGAAATGCAGTCGAGATGTGTTAGCAAATCAAATTGGCTGGTAAGCATAATTTTGTTTTGCTTAGCCGCTTTTAATGAGTCATGATAAACTTTTTTACGGGAATAATGTTGTGAAATGTTTAGGTAATTTCTGCACCGTTTTAACGAAAACAATCAGTGAGAAACTACAGTCAAGAAATTAAATGTAGGCAAATTAAATTGAGTGACGCAGTTATCTTAATGCTCTGTTTTTCAGCACACCACAATCAAAACATGATGTGCATCTTGCATTATGTACATTCGCCCTGCAAGGCAATCACAATGCTACACTTATGTGTGTGACCTTCTCCTCAGAATTACACATAGACATGACGCTTGTGTGAATGTAGTCTTTTGAATGTAAAGTGGGCATTGAGGAACAGTTTGTCTATTGATTTTTGCTCTCTAGTTTCAACGTGCAAGGAAGAATGATTTGTGAGATGCGACTATTTTGGGGCTTCATCGGAAGGTTAATGTAATTATTGTCATGGTAGACGTGGGGTTACAGACAACAATAACGAGGAGTGGAGAGGAGTCAGGCATCTTCATTTTACTTGTTAATGGTTTTATTGATTTGAAATATCATTTTCAAGGCTAGAAATTTACACTGGATGACAGACCCGAAGCCAGTGATTTCAGCATCGAGCCAGTAAGCTCATTATCTGACAAAAAATGGCCGTCTTGTTTTTTGTTGTTTCTTGTGTTTTTTTGTACTTTTAGTGTGATAGAAAAAAAATTGATTCTGGCTTTTGCTAATTGTCAAAGACAAGTATTCTCACTTGGTATATCCCAACATATGCATAAAATAACCAATTTTGACTCATTTGGTTATCCAAGTTGCAAGAGAATAATGAAGAAAAAAACCACCCTTGTTGCACAAATTGGTGTACATTTTAGATGCCTTAAAAAGGCTTCAGGTCTTAAGTCTTTAAATATTTGAGTGAGAAATTACCTCTTTCTCAAAAACAACGTTACTTCAGAGGGAGCTGTTTCTCACAATGTTATATAGTACCAACAGTTCTCCATTGCTTTTTCCCAAGTAAAATTTATGCCTACAATTTGTTTGTACAATTACCATTAGTGCCAAGTGCCTTTAAACAGTTTAAAAAGCATTTTCTTCATGACTGGTCTTGTAAAAAAATTCTGGTCCAGAAAATATTTTTAGCTACAAAGCCTGTAGTGTTGCAGATTTCCCCCCCCCCAAACTTTGTGCCCTAGTTTTATTTTATTAAATTGTTTTATTTAGTTATTGGTATCATTTATTGTTATTTCAGAATATGCTTGAGCTGCTGGAGGAGCTACCCAATGGAGTACCACCAGAGAAAGTCAGGTAAGATGCCCCAAGAGAAATTCATTATTCCTTGAACAAAATATACTGCACCTCCCTTCCATGGCAAAACGGCCTTTAAAGCCCGGTTCATACTTCCTGCAAATGTGATACAAATTTTGATGTCACATGGCTGTTTTCACAGCGTATGTTTCGCAGTAGTTGAGCTCATTTCAACTGTTTGTGACCTCAACATTTGTATTGCATTCACAGGAATTGTAAACCGGGCTTTACTGAAAAATTACATTTTAAAAAATGCAAGTACTGAAATAAGTTGTTTTGACATAAAACTTTCCTTTGCTGGGGCAAATTTAAGTTCAGACCCCAATTTCATAGAGCTGCTTAAACAGAATTTACTTCTTGGGCTTTACACGGAAAAAGCAGGATACCAGTGACATATTGTATATTAAATTTTATTTTGGCTGGTAATCTTCCTCTAGTAAGCATGATTTTTGTTGCCTTAGCAGCTCTATGAAATTGAGGCCTGGTGGTTCAGTCATCCGGTAGTGAGTTTGAGTCTCAGTCATGTCACTTGTGTCTTTGAGAAAGATGCTTTACTATAATTGCTTGTCTTCATCCAGGGGTATAAATGGGTACCTTGCTAGAGGTTGATTAAAAAAGGCCTTTGGAGCGCCATGACAGCTCAGGGCTGTAAACTCCCCAGGGTGCTGAGAAAGATATGCATGTTTTTGGCTCAATGAGCTGCTTAAGAACAAAAGTAGCTAAGCACAACAAAGTTATGTTTACCAGTGTAAGTTTACCACCCAGAATACCATCTCACATGTCCTCATTATTATGCTTTGAGTACAACGTTTTGGCGGTCGTGTTAGCAACTACAGTTTGATGAACTTTACTAACCTCATATCTGCTAACTGATACATCAGGTTTAAATCAACATATCAAGTATCAAATTCACAAGAGTTAGCCGTTAATTCTCCGCTAAATAAACAACTCCTAGTATGCACCACAATGCAATCCCCCCAGTGCATTCCAATACTTAAGAATGCCTCGAAACCCTTCCCCTTTTGTCAGACAACTTTGGAAGGTATTGTTACGCTATTCCTTTCATGTGAGTCGATTTAATGCCGAGGCTTTTCATGTACATTTGGACTGACCCATTGAATATACCTTTTCAAATTCTACTAAATGTTGTTAAAGGCACAAGACACCTTTAGTAATTGCTAAAAGACCAGTATTCTCACTTGGTGTATCTAAACATAGCATAACATATAAAACCTGTGAAAGTTTGGACTCCATTGGTCATCAAAGTTGCGAGATAATAATGAAAGAAAAAACGCCCTTGCTGCACAAGTTTGTGTGCTTTCAGATGTTTAGTAAAAGGCTTCAAATGCCTAATGGAAGGCTTCAGGTCTGAAGTCTGTTACTATTATTTGAGTGAGAAATTACCTCTTGCTTCAGAGCTCTAGAGCCATTTTTCACAAAGTCTAATACTATCAACAGCTGTCCATTGCTTGTTAACAAGTAAGTTTTACAATTATTTTGAGTAATTACCAGTAGTATCCAGTGCCTTTAATGAGGGAGTGATTATTGTAGCCATGCCTCGGTGATCAATTCATGAGAGTTCCAGCACAGTGATTGATATTACAGTCCATTCATTCAATCTCCTTATGACTGTGTGGTGCAATTTGTCATGTCAAGTAACAGTCTTTTCAGTGAGGGCGGGAACATTTGTAAACGTCAATTGTGAAGTTTGTCAAAGCCAACTACGTGACTGTGACCATGAGCGCAGTGGCACAAAAGGCAGCTTGGTAACCCAAGTGCACTTTCTCACAGCGAGAGTCCCAGCAGGGAACCGTTTATAAGCTCAGAGGGTTTCCTAAATCAGAGTAAATGTATCCCAGGGCCCTTAAGCAAAAAAATACTGCTTTACAATCTTCTGTTTGGCTGAAATAAGCAGCATACCAGTCACAAATTGTACATGTCCCAAGGTGGCAGCAGACTTACCAGGTAAAGTCCATGGTTCTCGGTAATGTGCGCGTGCTCAGAACTACGTAAACAATGGAAATTTACCTGATTAGGATGCTGCCATCTAGCGTTCAAAAGTCTCGCATAGCGCATGGTGAAAAGGGGTTTTACTATATTTTCAGAAGTATAAAAATGGGAAAGAATTTCGCTCTTCTGCAATATAAAATCCCACCAACAAATGTTCTATAATCTGAAAATTCTTCTTTCTCTTCTTGGTTCCAGGAGTTATGTTTATCAGTTGCTGAAGGCAATCCATTGGTGTCATCAGAATGACATCATCCATAGAGGTAGGTTACTATGGTAACAGTCATCTTGTGTGTTGTTGCCAAGCGGTTATGATCGTCGTAAGCATGTAAACAGAGCGTCGCCTAAAATTACCCAACTGCACTTTATAACACATAGGGAAGGACATTGACTTCGAAAATAGTGCAACCAAGAATATTGTGATGATGTCGGGGCAAATCAGGTCGACCGATCAAGAAAGAAAACTGGCAGTAAAATAATGAAATAAAATGTCCAGTAAAAACTAATGTTATGAAATATTAGGAACTTATTTTATGAACATTTTGTATTATGTTTTTTTAAGTATGTAAAAGGGCTTGATTTTTTATGTTATTAATTGTTGGGGTTTTTTTTTGGGGGGGGGGGGAATCCACAAGACTGCATGGCTTGAAGCTCAAAAGTTGCTGGACCAGATTTTTTTTTCAAAAGACCAAAAATCAAATTGCGAAAAAAAAACACTTTGTACACAGTGCCACAATTTAAAAAAAAAATTGATTTTTGTATGCAAACACCTTTCATGAATACTCAACAAAATTGCAAGACAACTGAAGTCAACATTTGAACATAATTTTGTTTAAATAAAGAACCACAATACTGCTGGACTTGTCTATTAATAAATTTACTGGCCTAAAGAAAACAAAAACTGGCCCTAGGCCTGCGGTGCAGTGACAACTTTGAGCCATGATCAACAGCTGTTGTGTAAGAAGAAGTACAGCTCAAATTTCTTCATTTAACATTTTGATTGGGTATTTATTTTCATTTCAGATATCAAGCCGGAAAATTTGCTGATCAGTGAAAATGACATTTTGAAGCTCTGTGATTTTGGTTAGTTGTCTTTTATCGTATTAATAAGAGATTTAAAATGTTGGATGAATCGTTTCTCTCAACCTGTGGTAATTGCTAAAAACAAGTGTTCTCACTTTGTATATCCCCAAAACAAACCTGTGAAAATTTGGACTCGATGGTCTTCGAAGATGCAGGAGAATCATGAAAGATAAAACATCCTTGTTGCACAAATTTGTGTGCCTTCAGATGCCTGATAAAAGGCTTCAGGCATGAAGTCTTTTAATACTTGAGTGAGAATTTACCTCTTTCTCAAAAACTACATTACTTCAGAGGGAGCAATTTTTCACACAATATTTTATTCTATCAACAGCTCTCCATTGTTTGTTACCAAGTAAGTTTTTATGCTAACAACTATTCTGAGTAATTAATCATTGTGTTCTGTGTCCTTTTAAAGCCATTTCACACTTTCTAAACAGAACAAAAATAAAAGTTCACAGATTTACAAATAACTTACAGGGTTTACAGAAGGTAATGGTGAAAGACTTCCCTTGAAATATTATTCCATGAAATGCTTTACTTTTTGAGAAAACGTTCAAACAATTATCAATTCTCGATATCGAGAATAACGGATTTATTTAAAACTCCTGTCTTGACACGGCAAAAAGTGCGGAAGCTAAGGGTGGGTTTCCCCGTTATTTTCTCCCAACTCCAATGACTGATTGAGCCTAAATTTTCACAGGTTTGTTATTTTATATATAAGTTGTGATACACGAAGTGTGGGCCTTTGGACAAAACTGTTTACCGATGTTGTGCGATTGCTTTAAAGGCACAGAACAGCTTTGTGGAATTGGGCTCTGACCCTGCTGGCTGGTATCTGCACATGTTAACAGCAAGCTTTACCTTTAAATTGTTTCCTCACTTGTAGGTTTTGCTCGTAACTTGGGTGGTAATGGTACGGGGAACTACACAGACTATGTAGCTACACGCTGGTATCGCTCACCAGAGCTACTCCTTGGGTAAGCTATTCATTACTTCCTTGAATATCATACACATATTGACTGGCAATGAGGTAACTAGTGTACGTCTATTCCCCCGAGGGACTTTGAGTGACCAGAAGAGGGACCTATTTCCGGAGGCCGAAGGCGGGTCCCCTTTTTCTGGTCACTCACAGGCCCGAGTTATGCCAGTCAATATGTGTTTTAAAACACCTCTGTCTTAAATGTGAAATATGAAAAGAAACTTGGAAAAGAAAGGAAGTTTTTTAGTTGCAGTTCAAGGTTCACGTCAAGAGAGGGCACTGTAACCAGGCACTATTTTAAAAGACTAGTGCCCGGCGGGCACTGTTCATATTCCCTCAAAATATGCGCGTGCGATTACTAGACTATGTTAGTTCACCCCACGTGACCGTGTTTCAGCAAACCAGAATACAGAAAATGCAAGAGGAGTGTTATAAGATTAAATATTATTAAAGGCAGTGGACACTATTGGTAATTACTCAAAATAATTATTGGCATAAAACCTTTCTTGGTGACGAGTAATGGGGAGAGGTTGATGGTATAAAACATTGTGAGAAACGGCTCCCTCTGAAGTGCCATAGTTTTCGAGAAAGAAGTAATTTTCCACGAATTTGATTTTGAGACCTCAAGTTTAGAACTTGAGGTCTTGAAATCAACCATCTAAACACACACAATTTCGTGTGACAATGGTGTTTTTTTCTTTCATTATTATCTCGCAAGTTTGACGACCAATTGAACTCAAATTTTTACAGGTTTGTTATTTTATGTATATGTTGAGATACACCAACTGTGAAGGCTAGACTTGGAGAATTACCAAAAGTGTCCACAGCCTTTAAGCTTTGAAAGATTTGACTTAAAGTTAATATTTAAACATAACTGAAAATTCATAAATACCTCAGACAGTTTCGCTATTCCTATTGGTGGAGAGAGCGTCACGTTTGTGTGTATAAACCTTTGTTTATGACCGGTAAAAAGTGTGAATTCATGGGCGTGACACGCGACCTTGCACCTGTTCTTATAAGACAGTTTCTTCATTCCTATTGGTCGAGAGCAACGGCTGAAACAGTTGTGCCACATCACGCGATACGTGCGACGCGCACAGCATTCCCTTATAAGGAGTATACAGTGCTAACACACATCCGTGTATGGGTAAAACCAAAATTAATATTCTTTATCCCCGATGCAAATTTAACATCTATTATAGGAGTTGTTTACGCGAGGGCGGCCAAGGGCTTTACCATTTCATAGCTGGAGGGGTGTTATGTTGAAAGAAATCATTTAACAATTATTATTTTCGTCTCGGTAAAATTATCAAGAACCAGGCCTCGTTGGGATTAAACCACTAGTTGAAAACCTTTTCACCACACATTGGTTCCCTTATTAAAGATGAGGCAGTGTTATTATTTATAGACACTAGACTGCCAGACTTGTCGGTCATAAGTTTACCAGGCATCATATTTTTCTTACTTGAGTCTGTTTTCCTAATTGTTTTTTACCTTGGAAAATCTGAAAAATTGTTATTAATAAATAGCCTTAAACATATTTTGAAGCTTAAACCATATGTACATGTAGTCCTTATACTCAAAGAAACATTCCTACTTTTTTTTCAAGGGCCAAATATCATGCCTGGTTTACTGGCCAGATGCTAAAAACACCGGCCTCGGGCCTGCGGTCCAGTGTTTATTTTGAGCCCCAATTACATTCCCATTTTAACTCAACGGATACTGAGATTATTCTGTTCAGCGCTTTGATCTTTTTGTAAAGGCACTATCTAAATACCTGATTATCATCAAAAATTGGGGAGGCAGTGCTTTCCGCTCTACCAGCCAGGCTTCTGATGGAGGGGTAACCCTGTTTCAGCCCCCGGAGTAGGTGGCAACGTCCCCTGGACACCTTGAAGTGGCCTTAAAAATCATAATTACCTACTTGGTATCATATTAATAAGTTTGATATTTTGATTTGATTTTTTGTTTTCTGAAGTGCTCCATATGGCAAGGCAGTAGACATCTGGTCTATAGGATGTATCTTAGGGGAGCTGAGTGATGGACAACCACTATTCCCCGGTGAGAGTGAAATAGATCAACTCTACATTATACAGAAGGTTATAGGAGCTCTACCCAACTACCAGATGGTACTGTTTGAAAAGAACCCAAGATTCTCCGGCCTAAGAGTAAGCATGAGTTGCTTGATGTTTAGTCGAGTTTGGGTACTCTGGGCTAAGTAAGGATAAGTTGCTTGTTGTTTAGGTATAGAGCCTGGGTTCTCTGGGCTCAGTAAGGATGAGTTGCTTGATGTTTAGGTATTGAGCCTGGGTTCTCTGGGCTCAGTAAGGATGAGTTGCTTGTTGTTTAGGTATTGAGCCTGGGTTCTCTGGGCTCAGTAAGGATGAGTTGCTTGTTGTTTAGGTATTGAGCCTGGGTTCTCTGAGCTCAGTAAGGATGAGTTGCTTGTTGTTTAGGTATTGAGCCTGGGTTCTCTGGGCTCAGTAAGGATGAGTTGCTTGATGTTTAGGTATTGAGCCTGGGTTCTCTGGGCTCAGTAAGGATGAGTTGCTTGATGTTTAGGTATAGAGCCTGGGTTATCTGGGCTCAGTAAGGATGAGTTTCTTGTTGTTTAGGTATTGAGCCTGGGTTCTCTGGGCTCAGTAAGGATGAGTTGCTTGTTGTTTAGGTATAGAGCCTGGGTTCTCTGGGCTCAGTAAGGATGAGTTGCTTGATGTTTAGGTATTGAGCCTGGGTTATCTGGGCTCAGTAAGGATGAGTTGCTTGTTGTTTAGGTATAGAGCCTGGGTTCTCTGGGCTCAGTAAGGATGAGTTTCTTGTTGTTTAGTTATTGAGCCTGGGTTCTCTGGGCTCATTAAGGATGAGTTGCTCGTTGTTTAGGTATTGAGCCTGGGTTCTCTGGGCTCAGTAAGGATGAGTTGCTTGATGTTTAGGTATTGAGCCTGGGTTATCTGGGCTCAGTAAGGATGAGTTGCTTGTTGTTTAGGTATTGAGCCTGGGTTCTCTGGGCTCAGTAAGGATGAGTTGCTTGATGTTTAGTTATTGAGCCTGGGTTCTCTGGGCTCAGTAAGGATGAGTTGCTTGATGTTTAGTTATTGAGCCTGGGTTCTCTGGGCTCAGTAAGGATGAGTTGCTTGATGTTTAGGTATTGAGCCTGGGTTATCTGGGCTCAGTAAGGATAAGTTGCTTGTTGTTTAGGTATAGAGCCTGGGTTATCTGGGCTCAGTAAGGATGAGTTGCTTGATGTTTAGTTATTGAGCCTGGGTTCTCTGGGCTCAGTAAGGATGAGTTGCTTGATGTTTAGGTATTGAGCCTGGGTTATCTGGGCTCAGTAAGGATGAGTTGCTTGTTGTTTAGGTATTGAGCCTGGGTTCTCTGGGCTCAGTAAGGATGAGTTGCTTGATGTTTAGTTATTGAGCCTGGGTTCTCTGGGCTCAGTAAGGATGAGTTGCTTGATGTTTAGTTATTGAGCCTGGGTTCTCTGGGCTCAGTAAGGATGAGTTGCTTGATGTTTAGGTATTGAGCCTGGGTTATCTGGGCTCAGTAAGGATGAGTTGCTTGATGTTTAGTTATTGAGCCTGGGTTCTCTGGGCTCAGTAAGGATGAGTTGCTTGATGTTTAGGTATTGAGCCTGGGTTCTCTGGGCTCAGTAAGGATGAGTTGCTTGATGTTTAGGTATTGAGCCGGGGTACTCTGGGCTAAGTAAGGATAAGTTGCTTGTTGTTTAGGTATAGAGCCTGGGTTCTCTGGGCTCAGTAAGGATGAGTTGCTTGATGTTTAGTTATTGAGCCTGGGTTTTTTTTAAAGGGTAAGAGCACCAAGGCATTTTCTCCATGGTTTAGGGAGCCCTATGAGGAAATGGTAAATTTCTACTGGAACATTTCAAAGGCACCAAGGCAATGAGCAGAGGCATGCCTCTGTGAAGTAAAAGGCCCGCATAAACTAGAAATAAATCACAGCTATGTCAACGTTTGAGTGTGGAAAGCTCTTTAATTGAAACGGAATCAATAAACACTGTGCTTTAAAAACTTGAGTGGACTCACTCCACTCTAACGATGTACTTGATGGTGACAGAGGCTCATTGCACGCACTAGTCTAGTGCTAAAGTGGCTGGTCCGTCTGGTGCCTAGGATTGCCGGCTCCCTTAATTAGGATTAATCATTAATTCCTCATTAATCAAAGCTGGTGTCACTGTTGGGCTTCATGAGGGAACTGTTCGAAAAGTCTGTACTTAGAAGTAAGGATTGTGGGCGTTTCATACCATGATATTGTGGACGAGCATCTGTTACTATTAGTTAATCTCTTATTGCACTTGGAGGACGCCATGAACACATTGAATGGGTATCTGCTATAGTTTTGGTTTTACAAAAATTCAAGATTCAATCTGCCTCTAGCTATTCAATTCAATTCAATTCCATTCAATTCAATTCAATTCAATTCAATTCAATTCAATTCAATTCAATTCAATTTAATAAAACGTTTATTCCATACTCTTGTAGAAAAAAAAAAAACAATTGTGAGAATTAAACAGTACATAGAAGTTTAACAAATCTAAAGTGCATTAAACTATACCAAAAAAATATGTGTAGTTGTAGTGTAGTTGGTAAGACACTTCTCTAGAATTGCAAAGGTTGTGGGTTTGAATCCCACCAGAGTAGACCCCTACTATGCCTGTGATCTTTTTTCCACAGAGCTCAGAAAACTACTGATCATACAGTGCGTACAGATATCAGTGTATATGGGTGAAACCAAAATTAATATTCTTTATATCCGATGCAAATTTTCCATCTATTAAAGGGTATCAGCAACATCATGAATGAATGATCAGCTCTTTAAAATCGCATTTTTCAATGACGTATCAATTTGCTTTAATTTTGTTTTGATATTGAACTGCTGTAACCCAACAATTGAACAATTTAGATGTTTTTCCTAAATTGTAATGCGTAAGATTTGTTTGTTGTGTGTTTATTCTTAGTTTCCATCAGTTTCTGAACCTCAGACATTGGAGAGAAAGTATTCAGGAGTTGTTAACAGTGTCAGCATAGATTTTATGAAGGTAAGAATAGTACTAGTCTTCAATATCTGCAATGGTGTTCATTTAATTCTTTGGCCAATTTCATAGCCAATTTCAACATTGGCCAATTTCATAGCCAATTTCAACATTGGCCAATTTCATAGCGCTGCTTTAAGGTCAAAATTGTTGTGCTAATACTGGCAAGAAAAGTTTGCTTTAGCATAAGCGAATTACAAGTTAGCAAGAAAATTAGGTGGCATTTACCTCGGATTTGCATTGTAACGTCATTTATTTTGACACAGTAAGCACCAGAAGGTTAGTAGCGCTAAAAAATGGAAACTTACGTAGTAAGCACAAAAGCAGCCGTTAAGCAGCTCTGTGAAATGGTTGTACTAGTACAGTAGTCATATACATATAATACAGTGGATGTGCATTTTGCAGAATGGTCCAAAGCTTGTTTCGCGCGAGATCTGTTGCACCAAAATGGCATCGGTATAATAAATTCACAAATTTGCGTCATGTGGTGTGCAATATATGGAACAGACAGTTTGATTCTTTTGTGAAAGAGGCTTTATACATGCTCCATAATACGTCACCTATACTACTTCACATACTTAACCTAACTCAAAGTGAAATGTTGCCATCTGTATAACAAATTAATAACCGCTTGTCCATTATAAAACAAATTCCATTTGTCCATAGATTAGATGGACAGTATTTGAGTGGCCAGTTGGTTTAAGCCAGCCGGTCAGCAAAACGCATACAAACCTAAACATTTTGCATAGCAGATGGTCTAGATCAGGTGACACGATACTTATAAACGATGGCTTTATAACACTTTGTGTGGTTCTGTGCTTACCATTCTGTGCCTACCATTTTGATACATAATTTATGGAATATTGGTATGCCACAGAGTTCTGCTCATATCTGGTGTAAGAAGGTTGCATTGTGTCATCTTGCTTAAATGTGAACACTGCGATAGCTTTGATAACGTGTGACCTTGGTGTTTAACACCCATTTCAGACAGACGCACTAAATTATGAATTTAGTACTTGAACAGATAGGAGTGTCTGGCACACTAGGAGTTGAAAGATCGACTGTTGCAATCATTCGGAACGACTAAAATCGCTCCTGATCTATCTGGTTCGGCGCACCTCTGGAAGTAAGGTAGTCTCCAGTAGCATGTTGTTTTGCTCTGAGCCATCTTTGACATGTTTTATAACCAACTTGTTAAACTTTCCACTAGAATGTGCTTCGCTTAGAGCCATCAGATCGATTCACTATTGAGCAGTGTTTGGAGCATAGAGCATTCCATACTGAAAGGTTACTCCATCGAGATCTCCCAAGACCCAAGTCTGCCTATTCATCCAGACAATTTGAGAAGATTCCATCCAAGTAAGTTATTTGCAGTGCGATTAAAGGCACTGGACATGCTTGGTAATTGTCAAAGACCAGTATTCTCATTAGGCGTATCCCAACATCTGCATCAAATTACTCACTCTGTGAAAATTTGGATTCAATTGGTAATCGAATTTGCAAGAGAATAATGTAAGAAAAAAAAAACACTCTTGTTGCATAAATTTATGTGCTTTCGGATGCCTGAAAAAGGCTTCAGGCCTGAAGTCTTTATTATTTGAGTGAGGTATTTTTTGCCTTTTTCGGCGTTTTGGTACCTCTTGTAGATCAAGTTTTCGGCCATAACGTGAGTCTAAGTCGTGGTTTTTTTTTTTAAATAGTGAAAATTACAGAGCAATGTTTTCAGGAAAGTCGTGGAAATCCCTTATACCTGCTCAAACACTCAAAAACTACAGCACCTCAGCCGTAATACTTAAAGGGAATAGAAGCTTTCTACCATCGTTACCTTGAAACCGTGTAAGTTTAATGAAAATCTATTTGTGTTTTATGTTGTGCAAAATGAACCGAACCCTTTCATTCATATGTTTATTTGTGCAATACAGAAATGGTCCCAAGCTTGGATTTGTCAAGGAGCCTAAAGAGGAAGTTCTATCAGGAGTAAATCCAAATAAAAATACTGTCGGAACATCTCAGGATGATTATTCCTACAACCAGAAGCCATCCCAAGAAGACGCAACAGCAAGCAACAGCATTCAGATCCCAGCCGCCCATCTGAAGTTCCTCAAATCCAGCAAGAAAAAACAACAGCAACTCCAGGCTGAGACGAACAGCAACGTGGAGACTTGGAGAAGCCAACAGAAGGTTGTGCAATCCAAGTCCCCTCCCATCCACTGGGACAAACCAGGGGAGGCCAGCCACCCCACGGAGCCCACGAGGTACTCCACGGAGGAGCCTCACGCAGAGCCTCACGTTGAAACTCAAATGGAGAGGATAGCCAGAGGAGAGAGAACTCATGAGACTCGGAACGAGAAACCCCATGAGCGGACATCCTACAGCCTCGCCAAATCTGCACACAGCAAGGGACCATCGGAATCATTCGCAAAGCACCTCGGGAAATACGCAAACACGAAGGTGACCTCAAAGTACCATGGTTATACGGATACAAACAATGTGGATAGCAGATCACACGAGGGCGCCCTCTCCCCGAGGGATGATGAAGTCCGCAAGGTAGCATCTGAGGATCTTAAAAACAACAGACTGAGAGAAGATGCTACCGATAAAGAAAACGCCATACCGAACCCCATGGGATCCAACATACCTCCGTCGAAGTACTTCAAAAACCACGACAAGAAAAATAACACCGCAGCGGCAAAGTCCGCATCCAAAGACTCCCTACCCGGCACAGTCAGTGAAAACATTCAGCGGTATTTTGAAAGTGAACCCACTCAATCGGACAGCAACAGCTTTGTGTTATTTAGTGACCCGCGTCAACCGGCTGTTGAGCCTAAGCAATCCTCTACAAACTTCCTTGATGGCAAGATAAGGGGGCTTGAGGGTAGTGGTTCGAATCCAAGTCAGACCAACAACCTGGATCAAAGCTCTAATCTCGTCGAGCGAGAACTTCCTCTTATTCCCGTTGCAAGTAAACTGAAGCTTTCTTTTGACGGGAATAGACATCCTTTGTCAAATACGTCAGAAACTCCAAGGTATCTTGCTCCAAACACGGATTCTTGCCAGGACAGCATCCATGGAGGGAACCGGTCTAAGGAAGGATCCTTGAATGGCTCACCCAACATCTCCCCTAAGGTTTCCCCAAGGGAACAGCTTGAGGGGAGTCTGGGTACCAACAAGTCTGTGGATCATAAAGACACTGGCAGTCAGGAAGCCAGTGAGTCTGTGACGAGACCAAACCCACAGCCCACTGAAAAGAAAAGCATTCTTAAGGTAGGACAGCTATGAAATTTAAAATGAAATTGATCCTTAAACCGAATGGATGAGATGGTGTGATGGATACAAGTACAGAAGGGTTCAAACTTGGGGGAAAATTCCACAAGATTGCTGGACCAGAGAAGTTGTTACAAGAGCGGAATCTCACAAAAAGACTATCTACACAAGTTCACTTTTCAGATGTTTTTTTCACAAGCAATAAGAGAAGATTTATCACATTTTTGTTATGAGTACCGATCAGACTTCAATACTCAAGGGAATTGAAGGATGTTTGAGTTTGTCAGTTTAATTTTGTAATGCAATGAGGTGTTATTATTAAAAAATAACAGGACCCTGGACAGTTTACTGGCCCGGCGCTAAAATCACAGGCCTTGGTCGTGTTTCAGTCTCTCGAACTGCAGCTGAAAAACACTTTTTTTTTAATGTTAAACTTGGTATAAGGTCACCAGCCAGGGCCCAATTTCATAGAGCTGCTTTAGCACCAAAAGTAGCTACATGTAAGCACAACAAAGTTGTACCTTCAGAATAAGGTTGCTAGCCAAAATATCATCTCACACGTACTATGTTATATCCTGGTTAATTTTTCTAAGCAGGAACTGTTTATAGCCATTGGACACTTTCGGTTAACAGTGTTATCCAAAGGCCCACACTTCGTGTATCATAACTTGTATATAACATAACAAACCTGTGAAAATTTAGGCTCAATCGGTCATCGGAGTTGGGAGAAAATAACGGGAAAACCCACCCTTGTTTCCGCACACTTTGCCGTGTCATGATCAGCCCTGATACTTCGGCTTTTAAGGGGCACGGCAGTTTTGCCTTGACTTTTTGTAAAAATTTAGGGCACCAAGGCAATTTTCAAAAATTTGGAAGGGCATCACGGCAATCATAAAAAGTTGCGAAGGGCACGACGGCAGTTTGAAAAAAAAACTCTGAGTTGCCTGTAAAAAATAGTTCTTCCAATTTTTCCATTTTCTAACTGTTACCCAATGAAAAAAGAAAGCATTCATCTAATTCAACAAAATAAAAAACAACTACTTACAATACACAATAAATAATTTTTGTTCATACGTAATCCTACTATTGGTCATGCACGTTGTGTAGTTTTTCGTAGAGACGTTAAAATTCCCACGTAACTGCTCCATTTTGACACGATGTTGACAGATAATGCATGCGGTGCGCGACGCCTATGCTGTACATGATGGTACATCACATGTACCAAGCATGGGGAAAACCACTATCCCAGCATGCAAAGACACGTCGAGTCTTTGTCTCAAGGCGTTTAGCGTTGGTTCGCGTAATTTTACCACTAAAGGGCGTTTAATCTCACGATATCGCTTTGTTTCGAAACGCCCTCTAGCGTTCGATGTTTCTAGTATTTTTTTGTCGCACGCCAAGAAAAACGAACAGGCCTGAAATCTGGTGTTGTGCCTTACGTGCGTGAAATTGGGGTCTATTTCGTTGCGTGAAATTTACACAGACATCGGGACTTTTTGGCTTATTTTCGAACTTTGACAACGTTGAATATAATTTGTTTTCGGGAGGAAGGGCACGGCGGCAATGATGAGAAAAGGGCACGGCAATCATTGCCGTGAAAAATTGGGTTTTTGAAGGGCATTGCGGCAATCGGTAGGGGCAACGACGGCAATTGCCGTCGTTGCCGTCGTGAAGTATCAGGGCTGCATGATATGTGTTTCAAATAAATCCGTAATTCTCGATATCGAGAGCTTATAATTGTTTTAATGTTTTCCAATAAGTAAAGCATTTCATGGAATATTATTTCAAGAGAAGTATTTCACTATTACCTTCTGTAAACCCTGTAAGTTATTTGTAAATCTGTAAACTTTTTTTCTTTCTTTTTTCTGTTTCGAAAGTGTCAATGGCTTTCAGCAGTATTTTCTGCGTAAGCAGTTCTATGAAATTGTGCACAGGTTTTAACCTCCTCCGTTTCTATTGACACAGGGTGTTTCAAGCAGCCAGAATACTTCAACTGAGCCAGACGTCCAACGGAAGCCAAAGTCTGGCAAGAAGAAGTATGAGGGCTCAGTTGCTTACAAGGGACGCATTATACAGACACCGAAACCTGACGAGCAGGAGGTAAGACCATTCAAAAAAGTGATTGGGAACTAGTTTTTTTAAATTATATTCTTTGACATAGATGGGCCACAACTTATATGTACATTGATTTTGGCCTTTCAAAAAAATGTCAAAATACTGCTGGGGTTCATTCGTTGGGCGGCTTATAGACGATGTGACCCTGACATCACATGTTTACAAAAGAACCACAGAGCCTGGACTTCCTGCAGGCATGATGTGTACACAGCTCTAATTCTTATCAACTTTTGATATGATGAAAGGCCGCACATCTCAAAACTTGACCAGCTTTTACTTTCATAACTCTTGGTTTTATGTGTAAATTATGACACAAAATGTCAACTTTCCCTTAGGACCAGTGTAGTATATTGCTTGCCAGAATATTGAAAGAATGTACAAAGTCACACTTATTGTAAACAAGGTTCACATGGTCTATACGCTGACTTGTAAACATTGAAGAACAAAAACCAGCGACATTTTTTTGAGAAAGATCATTTATAAAATATTCTACATAAAAACATTGTTGTTTTCAAGCGGAGACAAAAATCTGCAAAACATGCTTGTGTGATGCATGATCAAATAAACAAATACAGGGAGTGATGCGCCATCCAATTGTCCAAGGGGTGCCTGCTTAACAAAGAAAATAAGCCCACTTAACTGCAGACCATCCTAATTAACAATTTCATGTACTTCAATCATGGAGGAAGGAATATACATTTTTACTTCAATGTAACGCAACTCGCACTTTATGGTGGTGTACAATGACTGATGTGCCGTTATACGTCTCCCTATTTCAGATCAGAGAAAACCAGTCATTCAAATTGAGAGACCATCAACAAAAACAAGAACAGCAGCAGCAGCAGCAAGACAGACAACTACAGCAGGCAACATACGCAGAGAAAGCAAGCCTCAGCATAGGGCATCAAGGAGGGGTTTCCACATGGCCACGTAGTAAAAGCAGAAGCCATCAGTTTGGTGGTAGGCCAAAGCTTTAGTTTTCTTGATTGGGACCTAAAGGGTTTTCATGATACCTTTTGTTAATAAATTGTTTGGCCATGACATGAATCCCTACTCACTGTGAATGAAGATGTATGTAATATAATTTACCTGTAGAAGTTTCAGCTTCATTAGTCGTCAAGTTTTTGCGAGAAAAAGTGCAAATCACTGAGCAATATTTTCAGGCGAGTCGCGCATATTCGTTGTAAATGCTAAAATAATTTTCTTCTCACTGAGACCAAATTTATTTTTGGGAAATTGTTTTACTCATTTCTAAAAAACTACAGCACCTCAGCAAGTGATATTCCAAGAGAAGCTTTCTACCAACCTTGTCTATATACTCCGATCTGTGTAAGCACTGTATACTCAGTACTTTTCTGAGCTCTGTGAAACAAAATCACTGACATTACTCTGGATGGGATATGAACGCCCAACTTTTGTAATTCTAGAGCTGTGTCTTACCAACTAGACTACCGAGCCTATGAGTAAAACCAAAATTAATCGTCATATCCCCATTGCAAATTTCCATCTATAAAATCATTATCTAACCGTAAGTTTAAAGACACTGTACACGTTTGGTAATTGTCAAAGACCAGTGTTTTCACTTGGTGTATCCCAACATAAGCATGAAATAACAAGCCTTTGAAAATTTCGGCTCAATTGGTCGTCGAAGGTGCGAGAAAATGATGAAAGAAAAAACACCCTTGTTGGACGAGAAATTACCTCTTTCTCAAAAACTATGTGATTCAGAGGGAGCAGTTTCTCACAATGTTTTATACTATCAACAGCTCTCCAATGCTCAAGTCAGTTTTTAAGTTAATATTTGTTTTGAGTAATTACCAAACGTGTACCTTCCCTTTAATGTAAATCTGTGAACATTTGTGTTTTGTGTCTTACTAAAAGTACTTTTACATAAAGTGTCTCCTGACATTGATTGCCTGTGTTCTTCTCTATCTACAGATCAAAATCCCTTCATTGAAACATCATATCTGTCAACCAATAGTTCCAGTGGCCTCTCAGATAGGCAGAGTACCAAGCCATCCAGAGATTCCTACATTGAGAATAAACACAACAATAACACTGCGGACAGCAATAACTCATGGTAAGAATCAAGCCAGGTTCCCAATGGACTTTATTTGTTGTTCGAGTACTGCGACTTTTCTGTAGTATGACAAAATCAAATAAGCCATTTTGAGAAATGGCGGACACAATGCTACAAAACTATAAGGTTTGGGTAAATTTGTGTGTATACACCAAAACCAAACAGTACACTCCTATCACGCCCGCCATACCTCAAAAAGGCTTATGGGGATGTATGGTAAACTGACCTCCCTGTCAACTTACTGTGACCATGATGTACAACTAACGGGCTGAAGGAGGTCGTGGAAGACTTCTGCGCAGCCACAGTAACTAATAGCAGGGCAGCTAACAAGTCCAATGGGAACAGCTTGCTGTAAACCTACCGCAACCATGCTGTAAAACGCTATTTAAATGTCGCAGAATATAAGTCCAGGTGGGACTGCACAGTAGAATATTTCTAAAGCCAATCACAGTAACTTTCTGTGTGGCAGCGAAAAGGGGTCCAATAGACCTCTATCATGCTGCCTTCATTCTGGTCATGTTCCTCGTATCCAATAACAATAATGAATGTTAATAATGATTTTGCAATTAGGAACCAGACTTTTTTGTTCTTCCAGCCTCGAATTGGTAACATTGATATCAATGGGAGAATTCAAGATGGCTGCACCGTGATATTGGTCTATAGGAATACGGCTTAAGACAGAGCTCTTTTATATAAATTAGCTGAAAGTAATTCTTCTCCCATATCTCCAATTAAAACCTCCATAAAACACAGAAGACTTTGTTTTTTAAGGTGACATTAAAAATAACCACTGAAGTTGAGTTGTAATCATTTGACCAACATTTGGTCCTTGGTGAAGGTTATGGATTCAAATCCTACCAAAGTATACAGTGCTCAAAATGCATAGATGCATCAGTGAACAAAAACACGGTTCTTTATCTCCTTCAAAATGTAACCTCTGCAAAATAATAAATTCATAAATACCTCAGACAGTTTCGCTATACCTATTGGTGGAAAGTGCGTTGGGGTGTTTATGAATGGGAATAAAAGAGTAGTGACTCGTTTGTTAAACGGCCGTTACAAACCATGCAGGGTCGTTGCCGTGCGATAAAGGCCCTCATCACACGGCAGTGACCCTGCCTGTTTTAAACGGCTTTTAAAGAACTTGTTGCTACCCTTTTATTCCCTTATTTAGTGGCATGCAGTTTTAACACCACTTGAGTCTTTCTCATAGACTAAATGTAATATCTATCAAAATTTGGTCTTTACTCAATTGTCAATATCTGAAAATCTTTCAGAATTCATTTGATTCCTGTACATAAACACATGCAATTCTCATTGTAGGAAATCATCTAAAGAAATTAGCGACAGTCAATGGAGAGAGGTACAGTCCAGCAAAAGAAAGAAGAAGAAGAAAAGTCAATCGGTAAGAGCAGTCAGTAGTTTGTAGAAACATCAGGAAACTTATTAAAGACACTGGACACTATTGGTAATTGTCAAGGACCAGTCTTCTCACTTGGTGTGTTCTCAGCATATGCATAAAATAACAAACCTGTGAAAGTTTGAGCTTAATCGATCGTCGAAGTTGCGAGATAATGAAATAAAAAACACCCTTGTGACACAAAGTTGTGTGCTTTCAGATGCTTGATTTCGAGACCTCAAGTTCTAAATCTGAGGTCTCAAAAATTACTTCTTTCTTGAAAATTACGTTACTTCGGAGGGAGCTGTTTCTCATGATGTTTTATACTGTCAACCTCTCCCCATTACTCATTACCAAGTGAGGATTTATGCTATATAATTATTTTGAGTAATTACCAATAGTGTCCACTGCCTTTAAAATGGGATTACCTCAGTTTTTAGAAAAACACAAGAGGGCGCTATTGATCCTGACCATAGCTGAGCTGTAGGTATTAATATGAGCAGTATCACACATGGACCCATTTCAATAGAGCTGCTTAAACACAAAAGTAACTAATCACAACAAAATTATGCTGAACAGAATAAGGTTACCAGAGCTGTGTGTGCTTGTTTTGTTGTCTTTTTTTGTTGAATAAATTTATTCTAGTTTAAAGGAACATTACAGAATTGGTTTTTGCTAACAAAACAGTTGCTGGCAGTGTAAGCACTTTATGTAATCCACCACACGGTTATACGTTTGAGATAGGTCGGCCATCTGGGTCAAGAGAGAATAGTGAAAAACCGATTAAAATATTGGCATTGCATCGATGCCAAAATAAAAATTAATAAACCATTCACTGAGCGATAAACTCCATACGCGAAGTTAGATTATTTATTTCTCATCAAATATGACTTTTCAGACAGAAATATTTCAAGGGATGTTTTCAACTATCATCATTAGACCGTGTATGTAAATCTGTGACCTTCACGATTTTTGTTTCTTACCAATTCTGTAACGTTCCTTTAAATGTGAGTGCTCTCTAGCAGAAACAGTACAACAGTGATGTGTACAAGTAATTACTGCCTGCTGGGCTGCTGTAGTTGTAAATAAAAACAGGCAAATCGGTAATCCTTTCTGGAGTTGAAATTTGTCGCGAAAATTATGGCAGTAAGATGCATGGATGACACCCTTGGTTGTGTCACTGTGGTTGATTTTTAGTATGGCGTTTGCAATCACTTTAAAGGGTGATTTATTGTTACTCTGTTATTGGTATTATGTCTTTCCCCCTCCCCCGTACTATAAGGATACGTGTGTTTTTTAAAGACACTGGACACTATTGGTAACTGTCAAAGACTAGTCTTCACAGTTGGTTTATCTCAACATATGCATAAAATAACAAACCGTTGAAAATTTGAGCTCAATCGGTCGCCGAAGTTGCAAGATAATAATGAAAGAAGAAAAAACACCCTTTTCGCACCATGGTCACACGAAGTTGTATGCTTTCAGATGCTTGATTTTGATACCTCAAATTCTAAAAATGAGGTCTCTAAATCAAATTCGTGGAAAATCACTTCTTTCTCAAAAACTACTCCACTTCAGAGGGAGCCGTTTCTCACAATGTTTTATACTATCAACCTCTCCCCATTACTCGTTACCAAGTAAGGTTTTATGCTAATAGTTATTTTGAGTAATAACCAATAGTGTACACTGTCTTTAAACATCTGTTTTTGTCCCCCCCTTACAGTTATTCATCCATGGGGAAGTTTCCAATACTGAGCGTCTTGCAATGCAGCGGAATGTCTATGGCAGTCGAGAGCAGTCTAAGCCAATCAGGAAGATCAACCAAACGCCAACAGCTGAAAAGGTTAGCCAGAATCATTTGTCATTTCACTCGAAGCATGACCTTAAAGGGAAGGTACAAGTTTGGTAATTACTCAAAACAAATATTAACTTAAAAGCTGACTTTGTAATGAGCAATGGAGAGCTGTTGATAGTATAAAAAACTGTGTGAAACGACTCCCTCTGAAGTAACAAAGTTTTTGAGAAAGAGGTAATTTCTTACTACCATAATAAAAGGCTTCTAGCTAGAAATCTTTTATTCTTATCTGAAAGCACACAAATTCATCCAACAAGGGTGTTTTTTTTTCTCATCATTTTCTCACAACTTCGATGACCAATCGCTTTTGAGATATTGCCTAAAAATAATCCCTAGTAGGACAACACAATCTTAGAAGTGTTACTGTCACATATTCAAATTTTCAGGAATAAAAACTGATATCTTTTAATATACCTACATTACTTTGAGGTGAAATCTTTCCCAAAATACACTATCTATTATGCTGTAGGCTTCTAACCAAAAGTTTGTATAACCATTAATTTTAAGAGGGATTACCAAATGTATGTAAACATTCCCTTTAATGACTTTTATATTTCTTGTCTAGAATCTTCTCAGTGGAGCTTTACACCACTCCAGAGAGCCGCGCCTTCAACCTCTCCAGAAACAACTCCCCTCCCTCCAGACATCCGTCTCGTCGAACGCCTCCCTTATGCGTAAAACCTCCCACGAGGCGGACCTCGGTGATCGACGCCTGACTCACCTCCACCATCACCACACTCACCACAAGCATTCCAAGTCCGATCCCGATAACTTGGTTGACACCACTCATCACTCTAGCTGGTCTCACGGTATGCACTCGGCAATAGAAGGGGGTAATTCCTCGGATGGGAATAGTAGCGGGATGGCACACAGCATCCTGCAGCCGGTCAAAAGTGCCAGGGGTGGTCGGCTTCCGAGCCTTCCTGATTTCAGGGAAGCAACTCTGTGAGTTGCCATTGATGTGTAGCTGGGCCCAATTTCATAAAGCCTGTAAGTACAAAAACTCACTAAGCACTGGAAAGTGTTGCTCAATAAGAACAGGTAGCCAGCCAAAATTAAGATAAGTTTACATTGTAACTGGTGCCACACTCAGTTTTTGTATAGCAAAGAAATTTTTTAGGCGGTATTTCGTGCTAAACAGCGTTATGAAATTTGCCCATGGCCATTGACAAAACTACTAAGCAACCAGTTGGATTGCTGAAAACAATTTCAGAACAGACACACAGTCTATGTAGTAGCTTTAAGCTGTTCACTCAATTCCATTGACCTGCTAAGCAGGAAAATTGGTCACTCTGTGAGTTGTCGTTGAAGTGTAACTGGCCATTGACAAAACTCTTAAGCAACCATTTGGATCACTCAAAACAATTTCAGAACAGACATCCAGTCTACGTAAAATCTTTTTAGCTGTTCGATCAATTCAATTGACCTGCTAAGCAGGGAAATTGCTCAGGAAAACATTTGTTTTCTTGTACTGACAGCGATGTTAAACAGGAATCTGTTTTGTATTTGGAGCTGTTTAATTACCAGTGGGGGCATTTCTAAGATGAGGTCATTTTTATGAACTCTAAACAAATGTCCTTATAAACTGGGCCAAATTTCATAGAGCTGCTTTAGCACAAAAAGATGCTTAAAGGCAGTGGACACTATTGGTAATTACTCAAAGTAATTATTAGCATAAAACCTTACTTGGTGACGAGTAATGGGGAGAGGTTGATAATATAAAACATTGTGAAAAACGGCTCCCTCTGAAGTGACATAGTTTTCGAGAAAGAAGTAATTTTCCACGAATTTGATTTCGAGACCTCACATTTAGAATTTCAGGTCTCGAAATCAACCATCTAAACGCACACACCTTCGTTTGACAAGCGTGTTTTTTTCTTTCATTAATATCTCGCAACTTCGACGGCCAATTGAGCTCAAATTTTCACAGGTTTGTTATTTTATGCATATGTTCAGATACACCAAGTGAGAAGACTGGTCTTCGACAATTACCAATAGTGTCCAGTGTCTTTAAGCACAACAAAATTATAGGGTGACCGGCCAAACTACCATGTCACATGTACCATTTCTGATCGGCATCCTGCTCATTTCTGCTGAGCAGAGAGTTGTCAAGCAATATTTTCTGCTGAAGCAGCTCTATGAGATTGGGCCCTGCTGTTGCTCTCGTAGTTAAAGGAACATGTTGCCTTGGATCGAACGAGTTGGTCTATAAAAAGCGTTTGTATCCGTTTTTTATAAAATGCATATAGTTGGAAAGATGTTTTAAAAGTAGGATACAATTAACCACACAAATTTGCCTCGAAATTGCTAAGTTGCGATGTTTTCCTTTTACTGTGCGAACTAACATGGTCGGCCATTTATGGGAGTCAAAAATTTGACTCCCATAAATGGCCGACTGTGTTAGTCGACGAGGTAAAAGGAAAACCGTGCAATTTAGAGGCATGTTTGTGTGGATCATTGTATTCTACTTTTACAACATCTTTCTACCCATATGCATTTTATAACAAACGGTTACAAACGCTTTTCAAAGACCAACTCGACCGATCCAAGGCAACATGTTCCTTTAAAGCTACGTTTATCCTTTGATAAGTGTTACATGGTTAGATCTAAATGTGGGCCTATATACTTCCTATTATTAGGTTGAGGTTGTCATTAATCTGAATGACATTTTGCCTGGCTGAAACACATTCAACACATCCATGTGTTGCCGTACAAAGGGATTACAAAGTCGTCTATGAAGAAGCTTGCGTGCCTTCTACTTTGCAAAAAGTACCTGCCATGCTCAACTTTCTATATTTACTGCAGTAGGATTGACATGAATGACAACATGAAACAGTCGGAATATTTGGCTGTGGTGACTACGGTGACTGTCTACAGTTACCGAGAGCATGTTTGATTACAATAATGTCCCGATAATTGGTTTTGTCGACAGGCCAGACACTGTGATGAATTAGACAGTCTGCATGGGGTACCAAGAAGAATTAAGAGTTTTTAGAAAACACGGAAACATTCATCAGCGGTTTGATTTTTTTTTTATATGAAATACGTCCCTGTGTTTGAAGGTTCGGACTTTAAGCAACTTTTGTTAGAAGGTGTACACTTCAATCAATTTTTGTTTAAAGGTACACACTTTCAGGCCAGATACTTCACGAAGGGAACAAAGGCGTTTGCATCCTTGCCCCATGACCATTGCCTTGGTGCCCTTGAAATGAAATGGTTGAAATTTACAATTTTTAGCAAAGAGAAAACGCCTTGGTGCCCTGGCTCTTTCAAAATGTTAGCATACTTGCCAGCACTTTAAGCAATTTTGTTTGAAGGTTAAGACTTTAAGAAATTTAGCTTTTGGTTTTGTTGAATGTTGGTAAGGACACTTCCTGCCATGTTTCATGTTGTCATTTATGTCAATCTTGCTGCAGTGAATATATGGTGCCTTGAACATATGGTGCCTTAATCAAATGCAAGCAGTGAAACTGCTACTTTTGTCACTTAATTTGTTTTGCATAACTTTGGTTGCGATACAAATGTTTAAGTCTAAAATTTGCAAGAATAATTTGCAACAGTTGAATTGTGTACAACTCGTGCAAAACATTCGCTGCGGTAACAGCCATGTGACGTCAACATTTTCTCTGCATTCGCAGGAAGTATGAACAGGGCTTTATGCCATGTTTATCAAAAAGACATGAATTATCAACCCAAACCGTCCAATGTAACATAGTTTCACATATAAATATATTTATTAATGCTATATGTGTGGAAAATTGTTGCTAAGCATTTTGGAAGAAGTTAAGCGTGTTTGTGAACTTTTTAACCTGGATTGGAGAAAGATTCATGATGACAGCATGTAATCTATTCTAGTGACTTATATAGATGTGCTTTGATCAGATAAAAATCAGTCGTCTTCTCTGAAAATCCCTACTTAATCAGGGATTATGTGATGTCACACAGTAAGACAGTCACTAACTAACCTACTTCTGTCGTTTTCCTCATGTAGTGCGGCGTTCAACATTCCCTCAAGTTGATCGTTTATATCAACTAAATGTGCTTTTTATATAGAACTCAGGATTTTTTACAAGTACATCGTATTCTCAAACACATTCATAGTTTATATATATATGTACAGATATAAGGGATAGATGTAGTTTTTTATACTGCACAAACAGATCCTTGTCATTTGATTGGTGGAACACGCATCACATGGCATGCTTTATTTTGCCATATACTAACATGGCACACCCAATTTTAACAGTATGAGATAATTTTAGGGCGCTCTGCAGCATTTTTTTTTTACCTTCAAAGTAAAGCCCGGTTCATTCTTTCTGCAAGAATGTGATACAAATTTTGATGACCCCACCGGGCTGTTTTGGCAGCGACTGTTTCTCAGAAGTTCAGCAAAAAGCAACTGATGCGAATTATTCATTGCGAATTTGTGACGTCAAAATTTGTATCGCAATCGCATTTGCAGGAAGTATAAACCAAGCTTAATAATTCCCTGCCCGTTTGCCCAAACCAACAAGGTTTGTGTCTACATGGCGTCCTCAGCATTGTTTAGAAGGGGTTTTTCCAAGTTGTAGAGGAGGGTAGCTGAGTTTCCGTGTCTGTGTTGTGCTTATTTTGAAAACATTTTCACCAATGACAAAGATCTATGTGTGTGGGTTATATCAAACAACTATTGAATGCATTTTGTTTGTGCCTTGGGTCAGCAGAACGTAATCACTCAATGAAGTATGGCTTTTCTTTCACTCATACGCATACAATATTTATATAAGACAATTTCTCTCTTTAGTTGCTCTTCTTTTTTCACGTTTGTTGGATTGTGGTTTCCAAGTTATGCTTGTAGTTTATTTATATTTATCAGAAATCCAGCATATTTATATCACCATTCCAACTTTACACTCCATTTGCAGTATATAACGCAAGAACATCTACATTATGCTGTCCAAACTTCAGTTAATTGAAGACATAGACACTATTGGTAATTATTCAAAATAATTGTAAGCTTAAACATTTACCAAGTAACATGCAATGGAGAGCTGTTGAAAGTCTAAAACATTGTGAGAAATGGCTCCCTCTGAAGTAACGTAGTTTTTTATAAAAAGAGTTAATTTCTCACTCAAATATTTAAAACTTCAAGCATCTGAAAGCACACAAATTTGTGCTACAAGGTTGTTTTTTCTGTTATTTTTCTCTTGCAACTTTGATAACCAATTGAGCCCAAATTTTCACAGGGTTGTTATTTTATGCATCTTGTTGGGATACACCAAGTGAGAATACTGGTCTTTGACAAACTACCAATGTGTCCAGTGCCTTTAAATAGCAATGCGCTAATACAACAATTGTGTATTCCATGTTTTTATCTGCCCTTGAAACTTTCTTGATATTTTTAAATTTATTAGTTTTCACCTTGACATGATCCTACCTCAGGAATATTTCTTGTATATTGTAGATATGTTATTTCACCATGTTGTAAATATTTGTTTGAAATTATTAGAAGAACCCTTAATAGAACTTCACTTGAAACCCAAATTGCTTTGAAGCAAATTGGAAATCAAATTATTATGTACAAAGGACTACACTATTTTTGATTTGTGAACAAGTTGATATTGTATGTGGAAATAAGTTTAAAATTGTATAACTTTTCAGGCATAATTTATTTCCTCTTTCACTTTGATAAGCCACAGTGAGTGCAAATGTAACTGACTATAGCTTTCTGTCCAGAGCCCAATTTAATAAAGCACAAAAACTTGCTATGCATAAGATAATTTTGCTTAGCAGAACAAACTAACCAGATAGAATACCATACAGTTACCATTGACTGGTGCCCCAATAATTTCTTTTGTAGTAAAGAAATTTACCAAGCAGTATATTTTTGCTTAACAGCTTTATGATTGGGCCCTGTCTAACTTGGCTTGGGGCCAATGTTGACTCCTGGTTTTCAACAATGGCTTATAGAAAGGTTTTAGAGGCCGGAAGGGCGGGTTGAAATAGTGGACCGATGTTACTTATTTAAGCAGGGGGTACGTGCCTCTTTTGCAAACTATATTTTGTTCTATCTCAACCACAATGTCAATTTCTAGTTAATTAATACTTCAGTTGTGTCCTGCAAAGTGTTCTCAGTACAACGATCGTAATTGGACTAAACTGTTCATGCCCTCATTTCATTGCAAGTAAGATGTTTGAACATAACTGTTTACCTTTTTTGTTTTTGTGGGGGTGAAGGGGGGGGGCACTAAATGTTGACTGCATATGGTGCCCTTTGTGACAGTTGGCAGTTACGTACATTTTATAAGCTGGGATTCCACCAGCTGTTTGGGTGTTTCCTTTTCAAAGACTATGCAAAAACAGATTTAGGAAACAGCTTATTCACTTTTTGGAAGTGAAAAAAGTAAAATGTGTTATTTCTTTCCTGGAAGATTGACACTAAGGTTAGGTTTAAACATTCCAACGCATAGAAGGAATATAAAAAAAAGATTTAAGAGCTGTTTCTCTGCGCTGAACTGCGAAACAGTTACCACGAGCATTCTCTCTACTAAAAGAAATGATGGCGAGTGCCCTTGGGAAAATGAGCACAAAGTTACAAACAATAAAGTTTCATCAAAGATCCATTTGCTTGTTTAAACTCCAAGCAAAGTTTAAAGTTTGCCATTTCTTAGCAAACCTGTTACATACCTTCCAAACCTAGTACATGGTTACAGCCCTAATGAATATAACCTCAGGTAATGGTCATGTGCCTCTTGGTCGTGCCTTTTCTGATTATTAGCTGCTAAGTTTAGCACTTTTGGGCAATGCAAATCACAAGAGCTATTTATGGTTCGACTTTGTATTTCCAAGCAAGTGTTCATGGAAAATTTGATGATGTATAATGTGTAAGGGCAACCTTTGTGTTAGGGTCACTCGAGGCAACTTGGAGGAAACGAAACTGACATTAGGGAATCTGTTACTTTATCTACATTTTCGTACAAATTTAAAGATTCACGTTAATTGCTTTTATATGCATTAAGATCTTGATGGAATAGTGCCTTTAAATGATTGTTATGTTATGTTAACCAACTGCTGCAGTGCATGAGTCAGGGCCACTCTGTTAGCACATAGGTAATTTTTTTAATAAGACAGTGTCTTACATCCCAACGAAAAAATATTTAACACTCCAATGTGAATGCTTTTCTTCTTGGAGATTGTTTGGAACTGGGGTCGATTTCAGAAAGAGTTGGGACAAGTCCTAACTTAGGACTAGTCTTAGGAGATATCAAAAATGTATGGCCAGTCCTAAGTTAGGACGAGGTACTCGTCTTAACTCAAGATAGGACTAGTCTTAACTCTTTGTGAAATCCACCCCTGGTTTCCTGTAAATTGCCTCGTGCCACATGGCCCTATGATGACCAAGGAGCAAAAAATGTCACTATATAAACTATATGCAGTTGGCTCTCCTTAACGAGATCGCTGGGACTGGCAAACAAGAACACTGTTGTAAGAGGACAAAGAAACACAAAGCACAAATGAAATGTACTTTTTATAAGCAGCACATCTTTAGAACAGTGTTCTATATAACAAGGGTTGACCACATTTATTAAAAGTTAGTTTACCAAGAATCAACCGATTAAAAAGTTACAAGTTCTTACCTCCCAAGAAGCTGTAACGAATGTGTTACAGGTTTAGAGAGGAAACTATTGTATTTACTTCTATCAAAGCGTTATCATTGCACACATTGTAAACTGAAAGCAATTTTGTTTTCATCTTCGCAAAAACAAAATTAGTAGCACAGTAGCGTTTTCCTGATTTGTTTAATGACGTAGAATCGTCTATTAGTTCAGTAATAGACCCATTTCAAAACACCATTAATACTAAATATCTATTATCACAGGCATAGGTACTTACAATTTTATTTGACTGTGATGTATAAACAACAATGGGATAACCGGACATTTTCATTTAGGGGAAGAGGAAGAAAAGACATCACTTAGTGAGGGTGTGGCTATTTAATGTATTGAATCATTATTTGTGGTTTTACTTTCAATGCTGTCTCTCGCCTCTGCCCATACTAACCTTTGGTTCCGCCACCCATCAGTAATAAGTAAGAGTTTTTGATTGGGTTAAATACCTTAGTGGCCACGCCTCATTTCTAGTTTCTATGTTCACAATATCATGATCCATGCTGGATCATGATCACGACAGTGATAGAATTGTCTAGCATGTTGACTTGCCCAAACATCACTCGTTAAGTAGCTTGACTTAAGCAGTTTAAGTAATTGTTATGTTCAACAAATCTTGTGATGTACCATCATGGACTCACTCCTAGTGGCTTGTTGATAGATAAAACCCCTACCATCCTGTAACACCCCCCCCCCCTTTTCCGGAAATCTTATTTTCTGCTCGTATTCAGTCATCAATCTTAAATGTTGTTTACCGTCTCTTACCTCCTACCTTCTCTACAGGATGTTTCGGTCATTACTTTGTGTTTCATCTTTAGCTGATACACAAACTACGGTCTCATGGTGGTTTAGAGCATCGAATTCAAGTTCTGGTGGTTAAAGCCTGGTTCATACTTCCTGCGAATGCGATACGTATTTTGACGTCACAAATTCTCAATTAACAATTCGCAACAGTTGAAATTTGCTCAACTCCTGCGAAACATTTGCAGTGAACAGAGGGCTGTGATGTCAATATTCGTATCGCACTCACATTCGCAGGAAGTATGAACCGGGCTTAAGTCATCGTAGTGTGTGTTCGAATCCCGGTCATGACACTTGTGTCCTTGGGCAAGATGCTTTACTATAATTGCTTCTCTTCACCCAGGGGTATAAATGGGTACCTGCGAGGGTAGAGGTTGATATTGTGTATTATATAACACCCAAGCAGATCCTTGCCATTTGATTGGAGGATTGTCCGTCACGTGATAGCAAATAAAAGTACCAATACACGCTGAGTCACTCACCGTGCTTTTTCGTTCCATCCGAAAAGTACCATTGCACGCTGCCAGCGTGCAATGGTACTTTTCGGATGGAACGAAAAAGCTGAGTAAAAACATCACTGCGTGCGCGTGTCTTTGGTAACGCAGCAGTGTTACTGCAAGGCATATTAGTAACATTACTAGCATTCGGCTTCTACAATTAAAAATTGTCGGCCTACGCTTTGTTTGTTTTAAAAGTTGTATCTTTCAATCAAAATGACAAAGATCTACTTGGATGTTATATAAAACAAATAATGAATGTTTTTCATTCGTGCAATGGTGCGAAAATGTTCATTCGTTGAAAGCTGGAATGTTCCATTCAACTCGGCTCCGCCTCGTTGAATAGAACATTCCATCTTTCAACTCATGAACATATTCGCACCATTGCACTCATAAACATTCATTATGTGTATATGAATAAGCCACTGGAGTGACATGGAAGCTCAGGGCTGTATACTCCCAAGATGAGGAAAGTAAGAGGAATGTTATTGGCCCAATGACCAGGGCCAAATTATATAGAGCTGGTAAGCACACAAATTTGCTAAGCATGGACTTTCGACCTTGATAAAAACAGTATTACAAACCAAATTTCCATTTGTTGCATATTTCTTGTTACTTATATTCAGTTGTTGTTTGCTGAAAATCACGTGGAAATTTGGTTGGTAATCCTGTTTTTATTAAGGAAGAAATTTCATGCTAAGCAATTGTTTGTGCTTAGCAGCTCTATGAAATTGGGCCCAGGGCACTTATGTAGAGCGCATTGAAACATTGTTGTGAAATGGGCTATATATAAGAACTAGTTATTATTACAAACTTCATATCTATGTTGGAGTTTCTTTATAATTTTCAACAGATTACCTGTATTTTTTTGTCACGTTTATTTAAACAAGAAAACATGTACTGTTTTATGTATAGTGTTTGCTGGGGAAAATTAACTTAATATTTAAAACAATAATTGAATAATCTCATTTTTCTTTAAAACCCTTTGATTTTATTGTTCTGGTCCAAATGGGTAAACAATAAATATTTTATTTATTAGTTTCCCTTTCTGATAATAATAATTAATGGTTGTTAGGCCTAAACAAGAGGTAAGAAAATTGTGACTGATTCAGATTTTTTTAAACACACGGTAAAATAACCCAGTTCCCGACGATGGTTTGTAAATAAAATTATATCAAGCACACATGTTGTGATGATGGTAATACATTGTAACTGTATGTCATTGGTTTCACATTAATTAAGATGCTTGATTGCAGACGACATTTTCGGTGCAACTAGTTGACTGGTACCCCGTGAGTGCGATAGAATGCCGCATATATTCGTAACCGGAACCAGGCAACTTTTTGACACATTTTCACAAGACGCCGTCGCGCTGTCACGTTGGACCCCCCACTGGACTGGCCTTTTTTTCTTGCTTTTTGAAGTGGAAAGTGCGATTCTCCGGACTTCACATACGTCTCTGGAATAACTGAGGCTTTCTGAAGGAGCATGTAAGTTTTAAAAACGTCTTGCTTTTCTATTACATTTTTTAGACCACTTCAAAACTAATGTTTTTAAATTTTTTGAACATGTGCGCCAAGTGTTTCATTGAGTAAAATGCGCGTGCGCAGATGATATTCGTAGTATTATGTAAACACATTGCCAGTGACAGGTTGACACGAATTTAAAAGGCCTACACCGGAAACTACTCGCGTGAAATGAATGTGTTGGGAGAATTTCCTGTTCTTTACCCCCCAACTTGACTGACAAATTTCATTCTTTTAGAGAAATAGAAACACGGTGTTGAAATGCTCATAGATTTTGCAACTCATGACACGGGGGCAAAAAGCCCCCAAGTCATCGACTGATTGGTTTTAAACTACATTTGATAAGCTTCGCAATGTGACTCATGGCAGCTAGAAACTCGATTCTCAAACCAAAAAGGAAATTCCCGCTAAGCTCATTTGGCCAATTCGCGGGTTGGGGGGGAACGGCACAGTTGTTGGGGAAGCAAGAAATCCGCTGGCGACGTTCAGAAGTCAGCAGGTGTGCTTGTGTGTCCATTGTGGGTAATGCTGTCTCCTTAGCAAAAAAAATCTGAGCTGCTGACTTTAGTCTTCAGTGTGACCAAGGGAAGGGCTTGCATCAGGAAGTAAATTAATTAGGGGGACTTACATTTGGTTACAGGATCCATTGCTGCCAAGGTGACAAGTGGCACTGTTAATCGAGGACAATGCACTGATGACTATCAATGAAGAGGGGGGGGGGGCACTACCACCCACCTCTGTCTTACTTTGGGGCGTGGCTGAAAAGTTGGATTTGGAGCTCAAAAAGCAATGAGTCAATGAGTGATAGACATGAGGGGTGGTTGAGGTGCTCTACTCTATTTTGTGTTCCCCCCTTTGTTTAGTACCTGGTTAAGTTTTGCCTGAAAGTAAAACTTCTTTGACTTGGTGGAGACCGGTCGGTTCATACTTCCTTCAATGTAAATGCGAATGTCGACGTCACAGATTGGCAATGTGTAGTTTGCATCAATTGACTTGTGCTCAACTCCTGCGAAACATTCGCTGCAAAAAACAGCCATGTGATGTCAATGTCATAATTCGCTGCGGAAGTATGACCCGGAATTAAGAGGCACTGGCAGTATTTGCAATCTCTGTACACTTTTGCTTTATTTCTTTGCGCTAGGATAGATAGTGTACAAACCTTGACTTCGCCTTGAATCAATATATACAAGTACATTTGAAATACAAGACTGAAAATATGTTTTTCTGTTGTGTCATGAAAATTATCCTATCCATGGTGTTTATGTTTATTCATATCTTCACCCATAACATGCTTTTCATGACATTTTTGGGGGTGTAATTTGATTTACACAGAATTTTTGTAAACCAACCTAATTTGTTTTTACCAAAAAATAACTTTCCTGTCCCAAGGGGCTTTTTAAAATCTTCACATCACAAAGACAGGAACTTGGCTAATTGTATTAATCTTGGTCAGATTATTTGTGAGGCCTCCACACGCAGGCTAGGTGTTATGTGTAGGGCTGCTTTCATTTCTTCTTCAGTTTTTGGTGTAGGCTACAATTTTTGTCCACTATTGGTAGTTACTCATAATAATTGTTAGCATAAGAAAGAAACTTGGTAACGAGCAATGACACGCTGTTGATAGTGTAAAACATGGTCTGAAACAATTTTTGAGAAAGAGGTAATTTCTAGCTTTAATTATTAAAAGACTTTAGGCCTGAAGCAAACAAGTTAATGTGACGAGGGTGATCTTTCTTTCATTATTCTTGCAACTTTTCACAGACTTTTTACATGCATATGTTTGAATACACCAGGTGATAACACTGGCCTTTGACAATTATCACATTAAGTTGAAAGAGTTATTTGTAAAAATTCAGTGGCATTTTTGGGGGGAATGGGAGGGGTCTGTAATGTGGGTAGTGACAGTAGAATATCTCAATCAAATAAAAGACTTTTATTTCGTACGATAGGCTTTGTACAAATAGTACTCTGCATTATCTTCCAGGCATTATTTTCTATGGTAAATTATGTGGCTCCACTTTTCAGTCTATACGAAATGAATAGCGCCCTCTATTCTCGCTGCCGCCAAAAAAGAGTAGCTTTCACCGTTCCGTCGCCAGTCTTGGAACTTGCCTTTGATTCGTGCATTACAACTAAGAAACATTTAACTGCAGTGAGCACATGGCTTTATTGACTCTATAAAGACGATGTGAGACTCCAGTTTAGTGGGGTGTTTGTTTGTTTTTGTTGTTTTTGGGTATTATAAAACTTAGCCCTTGTATTGTACTTGATAAAATAATCCTACTTTTTTCCAAGGACCAAATATCATGCCTGTTGTTATTTTGTTGTTGCTTTTTGGGGAGGGGGGGGGGGGGGGTGGCATTACAGACAAACAAAAATAATATGTACACATATAACAACGATTTCAGGTCGATTTGTAACACAACTCATTTTTTATTTTTAATACTGACAAAGTAACCAGCACATCTTTCGGTTTCTTTTTACTCATCCTACTTTTCAGTAGAGCCCTACCTCGATAATCGGCCTTAACTTGAACAATATCCAGCCCAAGCAACAACCTAATCCAAACGCATCATTCAACCAAACTTGTTTGCAAATAATTGGCGTAAATCACCTTCGAATCTTGCTTTGAGTGCCAAGTGGTAATTCGTTAATACTCCTTGAATTTGTTGTTTCCACTAACTTAAAAGATTTGTTAGCTGTATTCAAATTAAATAATCAAATACGTTAGCCAGTTTGAAAAACTCACAATCAGTTTATTTTGGCGTTCGTCGATTTAAACACTTTTGAGTTGTGTCAGAATACCGTGAGATTTTAAAATAAATAATCCATAATCTCGCCAAAATATTAAGTGAATTGGATCATATTATTGTCATTAGTATTTACAACCAAATTAACATCGCCCTGCATACTATTTCATATTATTTTGGCTTAATACTTTCACTTGAAACGTGTGTTTCTATAAAATGTATCGGTAATCAACAACAATTGTTTGATTATAAGGACACTCTTAGCATGTTAAGCATGTTAAGTAGTGACAACTACAATCTTCCTATTATGCCCAATGAACAACCCAATTCTCCAACTATACTCGGAATATTATTGTATGCATCCCTTTCTTAACAAAACCTCGTTGTACTGCCGATTACAATACAAGGTCTACAGGTGGTGGTCCAATCGAGTTTAAGTCTTAGTGTCCTACTGGTGTAAGTAGTACTTAGTCCTTAATTAACTGCACTTCTACTAAGACAAAAAGTATATTAGTACTTGAGTTATCTTGTAATGTCTTACCACTTGGCTTGCATGCAATAACCATTCTTTATCGACAGGCCTTCCTTTGTGTTTTTGTAAACATTTTAAGTTAATATTTAAATTACAGAATAACTGTGTTCCGAAAATGTTATTAAGTTTTAGTATTTACAGTACACATGACTGAGATAAACTGTCACGTGAATTTTGAGTATAGAGTCTTTACTTACACGTAATATAAATTACATGATTGTTGCAGACGTAGTAAGATTCTCACGTAAAAATTGCGGGAAAATCCGAAACGACACTTCAGCGAATATTAACAGTATAATGTTATTAAGGACTGACCGTAATGTTTGAGTAATGGGCCTACAATTCATTTAACATAGTTATAGAATTGTCTGTCAACTATAGTTATCATTTGCTAATATTTTCATATTTATAACCTCTTCATTTTCTCACACTTCTCCCTTAAAAACCTCTATACAGCGACTTTTCTTTCTCAGTGTGCACACTTCTAAAGGCGTCACACACTTTCGAAGTTAAATTCAATAAATACACCGTATAAATAACTTACGTATAAAAATATCATCATAAAAATATATCCTCGGATGTTTTCTCATAAATATTACAGAAGCACGCATCAGCACTTAGTGGGCTGTTCACAGAAAATGACTAAGTGGGACTGGGTCTCAGATCCACAAGCTTCCTAATTTAACCCATCAATATTTTAAAAGCATTCATTACTTTTTACGATGAAAGTGTACACATCCAGAGTAGGCCAGTTTTTAATGTATAATCAAACGTTTGCTAGAGGAGCTATTCGGTGGGCATTACTACAAAAAAATTGGCTCGAATCAAAATGTATTTCCCAACAGGTACAATGTATCACTACTTCGGAAAGTGTGATAGACTGGTGATAGACCACAAACACGTAGCACTTGGAACATTTTGTTTGTGAAAGGAAAAGCCAAACCCTTAATTAATAGGGACTTGTATATAGACCGTAAAGCAAAGGTAGGCCTATACGCATTTTGTTCCGGAGAGGAAAGGCCCGGGCGGCCTGCTAATAAGACCTGGTAACAGAACGTCACTCCACTTGTCTGAAATCCCTAATCTTGGCAGCCTGAGCCCCTTTTTCACGGTCGGCTGATGCCATAGAGGTTAAACCAGGTGTGTCGGCAAAGCGACTGATGTGTGCAAACTTAGTGAATACCTTCTTATTGGAATGACTGACAGGGGATCGGACACCGCGAACGGGTGGACTCTCCCCTGAGCAACTGAAGGACAGTCCCAGCCAAATTGGATACCGCCATTAACAAAAAGGCACAGCTTCTTGTCCCAGACGGAGTTTTTTTTTCCTGTATGAATAGATCAACTGTGTTTAAATTGCCGTCAATTACTTTGCATTGGGGACCAGTATAACACAGCTATGTGGTATAATATAAGCGTAATCATGCAAGCCAGTATTGGACGGTTGTATATACCGATTTTACCAAAGTATAAATCACGAACATACCACCTTAGATTTGTCCTGTCTTACTTAATCTTTTTATTGCAATCATTGCGTAGACACTGATTGAATTCGGCGGAAGTCGTCATGCCCAAATATGGAATTGAACTAATTCTCGTCAGCCAATACATCCGATTTCACGACAAATCTTGTTTGAATCCCAACACAATAAGCCTTATTAGTCTCCAAGTCATACAGCGATTAGAACATTTATATGGTTGTCCGACTTCTGCACGACCTTATGAATGGGAAGCTTATGATAAGCTCAATCAGATGCCCCAAGACCATCAATGCGTTTTGTTGAAGTCCTTACATTATTTATCTAAGATTCTTCCCAAGTGCTTAAATCAAATCGAATACGCTTTGTCTCAAATTGTGTTTGTCGGAATTGGACTTATTTTGTTGGGGACCCAATCATGATGGAAATGTGGTCACTATTTAAGATGGAAGTTGTGCGATGTCAGTTATTGTGGGGTAAAAGTCTCGCTCCCAGGGCCAGTAGTACTTAATTTTAGGGGGGAATTAACAGCGGTTGTGACAAGTTTCTAAAAAAAAACATTAAAAATGCGTGCCCTTTCTCCTGCGTGCATGGTACAACTAGATACATTCGCAGAAGATAGTCATCATTGTCTATATGTTTATAATGTGTAATAATCGTAACACATTTTGCACAGAAACAATGTTAAATATTTTTTTGTTTTTCATTTTGGATAAAATCTACTAAAGATATTTAACTTTAAAACAAATGACAGTATAGCACACAACGAACTCTCGTCAATGAGGAATACTTTCTGCACGTTATATAGATATATTTATATATTTAGTAATTGAAGACGAGACTCTGAGAGATTTAACGATAGGCACAGAAATGTTGAAGCATTATGTCTTTGGTCTGTGCTTCATCCTATACGTGGCGGTGCAGTCATCAGTCTGAGGGCAGTCTTTCTGCATTGTCATGACGTCACCGCAGGGATTCATTTCAAAACCAAAAATGCACTGAGTTCACGAGACTCTATTTCAAATTGTTCCCGGCGAGAGGTTTCAAATTCTGGCTTCCCACACCACAAAGCTGTAATAATTCCCGTCGATAGAGAGTTCCTCGTCTCATTGATTTACACCTGTCACCTTAAGATGATTGTTACAGGAGCTACGAGTCTTCGATGGATACCAAGAGAAACTGCGCCATTTGGTGCCTTATCTTTGTCTTGTTCCCGAGCCTTGTCCTGCCGTCTGAGTTGAGACCGATGTACCACTTCTTTTTGCCTCCAACAGGATGGTGATCGGAAGAGAACACAGTGTAGAAAGTCTTCAAGAATCTCTCCTCAAATGTGCATTCGTGCGTGTGAACAGGCTGTATGTGGGAAGAACAATGGATGTGATGAGTCATTTACGTCAAGAAGACTGTGGCTTTTGTTTTTTTGTCAGTTTGTTATGGATTATGTAACGTTTTTGGTATGGGTATACACGAGCAATTGTTTCATTGGTCAAGATCCATTCAACATATACGGTCGCACTAAGTTTTCATAAAGAAAGATGGCAAATCTGTTGAGAATGTTACATCTCATGCTGTTCTCCATAAAACAGAGTAGAATATTGCGACAGTCTAGTCTGTAAACGTTTTGAACGGACATCGTCAAAAACAGTCTTATCTCAAACATACCAGCATTCAAAGAATGCACATTTAATAGATAGCATTTGTCGTAAGAATTATTGATAAATACATGAAAGACCCATTACTTACCGATGGGAAGAGTTTGCCATGTCTATTCATGCAAACGTACATTCCGCTGAGTACACCTTGGATCTTGACTCGTCCAAACGACGGCGTTGTTATCCGCAAGTGAGCTGCAATAAATAAAACGAAAACATTTTCAAGCATTATCAAGGCGTACTGGACCCATATATCAAGTATATGTCAAGTATATGTCTGATGAAGACGATCAGAGCATTCTGACCGAAATTTTGACTCGATGAACCACCGGTTCTTTTTAAAACCATTAGAACTATAAAAAAAAAGAGGAGATATTCACATGGTGTTACTGCAAACCTCTCTTAGTTATATTTAAAACCAGTCTGTCGCGCTCACACAATATTATTCTTGTTAACATTGTTTTAGAGTATTATTATAGTATGCACTGAAGTATAATCTCGGTCTTAAAATGTTGGTACAAGAGTGGACGTCTGAATCCTAGTTTTAATCGTGCATCGAAAGGCCAAAGTGTATATGAAAATGATCAGCGACCTCACTCGGTGAGATCGCGCAGCAGCTCCCCAAAGAAAACAACTTTGCACTTGCAGTGTACTTTGCTTTAGTAAGTGAATAAGGGTTTGTTATGTATTACACATTTGAAGTGGCCAGTCAAGAAAACAAGACGAAAGGTAAAATACACCACCAAAGTTATATTTTTACACTTTCTCAAAATTTTTAACGCAAAGGTTGTTGTATCATATAAGTCTTTGAAAATCATGAGATTTTTTTAAAGATTTTTTTAAATATAATTTTGAATTGAATATAATTATTTCCATGGCTCAACATGAAAATAATACACCGCAGTTTCAATGTAATACACAGAACATAAACCCATTTGCGGAATGACTCAAACCTCACATGGAACTGCAAAATCACAAAATTAATCATTATTGCGCAATAAGAACTACTCTTTGGTTTTTAAATTGTATTTTCTTGATTGTTTCTTTATTTCTCATAATTCCGGCAATAAGCTGTTAAGGATTCTCAAACACTAGAAACACTTGCTATGGAGACGACTGCCACTATAATGGAGTGGTCAAATATTGGAATTTGGGCGCCGTTTCTTAGCCAAGTGCCTGCCAAAGTGCAGTTGCCAGAAATATAAATCACAAATCCATGCTGTCTCCAGCACGGTTTGTTTAACCGGTGGTGAACACAGCCAGTTTCGTCTGCCAGTCTCTCCCTCTCTCTAAGTTTTGGCGGGAGACCGTTATTTCGAGCCTTTTTTGGTGAAAGTTTGCACATCTTTCGGTGTCATCTTTCGTGTCGATTGTGTGCAGACGAGAATTAACGGTAGACTCGGCGCCGCGTGTTGGGAAACTGGAGCAGTCGCCAATGAGTCTATGCGCATGGCACAGACCATCTTCACCTCTTTTCTTATTTTTCTACAAGAAAGATGTGAGCTGAATTGCAAACGAAGAAGACATAGTAATTTCGGCGAGCCGGTGGCAAGTCTTGACCAAACTATTATTTGCAACTGTGATAATGAATGAATATTCTTAGACACGGATATGTTGAGTACATGCATTGTGGCCACGTAAATTTGAGGTTATTTTTGTTATCGTCCCGACACCATGTCTTATCGATACATACTACATCACGCCATGGAGCTCCATGCTCACACCCAAGCCGATGCTGCCACACTTTCTTATAGATAAGTTAAGGAATGTCTCATGAGTTTAAAAGTTCACGGTGATACCGATAGGCTATTGCTTTTCAATCATTATGCATCAGAGTGATATATTTTGGTCATGTTTGTTCATTATGTGCCGTTGATGCAAGTGGGGGACTTGAGGGTGCAACGGATATCCCAATGATAAAATTGTATGCATGCATCCCACCCATCCCTTTTTCTTCGACAACCTACATCAGGTGCAGCCCAACTCAACTCAATCAAGAGATCAAGTCCCGACATCTGACAACCGAACCACCCTCCTGGAATATCAGCCTCAATAAATTGCTCAACCCTTGAACTTCAGTCTTGTACCCGTCTCACCATTCGCAGGCCAGTAACGAATTCTGAGGGGGCAATCCTTGTAAATGTAAAACAGGTCAAAGTGGGGACACAGTCGACCAAGTCTCGCCTGGTAATCCGACAGCGAGCGCAGCGGCATATGGTGACGGCATGTCCCCAGTCTCTGGGTCACGGACTATCCGCGTCGGCGGTGGGCCTAATTGCTGGGGATTTTTGACGAGTTATAATTTTCTCAATCCTCCATCAAATATTTAACATCTCCCAGAGTCTTATTTTGTGTAACTCTGTGCATTTAAGGAGACGGTTGATTTTTGAATAGAATGTGACGACGGCTACTTTATAATTAGCTGCAAAGAAAATTACCTATCGGCAACTCTTGACCAATCAAAGCAATGGGTTGTCTGACAGTTTACACAATTTCAAAGCGTTGTGAGGTGAATTTCGAAAGGTTCTTTGAGTGCCAGAACAAAAGTAGAAAGCAACAACAACAACCACAACATGGGCATCTTTGAACATAATCCCCAAAGAGGTGCCGCTGAAGCCAGTCTTATTGTCCATTTCGGCCCAATTCAAGTGGTTTATATTGCCAAACCAACCAATCTCCTACCCTCTTGAATTTACACGCACACTGCTGAAGGACCTAGTCTTTACGTCAGAGCTATTTACGTACACCGGTGGTTTACAAGGGCCGAGTTGACAATACCAGGGTTTTCAGGCAAAGGGCTTGTGTTGCTTGTATAATGATTACCAGGGATTACAAAAGGGGCATATAGGCCGTTTTGTCAACATAGCGAAAAAGTCATTTAGATGAGTATATCTGGACAGCATTTTGACGTGAGACGGGCGCGGCACAGTTTGAATCGCAAAGTTTCAAAAAGGATAGTTGTCACTTACTTCAAACTCTTGAAATGAACTCACATAATAGGGAATTGAACCGGGCAGCTATGACTACACGTATTGTGTTTCATAACTAAAGTTTGTCCGTTGTTGCATTACAAAACCATATTTATCGTCAAACACGGGAATCATAGAAGTGGGACTTGATGATAAAGAACACCCTCCCTCATGTTTACTTAAAGAAGGTAACTATAGCAAGAAGACTGAGTGAAATCTGGCCGAGTAGTTTGGTTGTTGGGCTGCTGTACATAAATGCTGCAAGATCCAGGTGTCGAAGACCACTCGAGTAACTTTTTTTCCTCCAGGGCCCACTTGAAATTAATGAGGGGTCCCTGCTCTTCGAAGGCTGTCGACCCCGTGTACAAAAAGGCCGTGTCAAAGTTCGCACATCAATTAGAGAAACTCGCCCCGAAATGTCTGTCGGGACCCACTAACGTTGGAAAGCGACACACACTTTTTTTCCATTTCGCGGTATGTTCTCTTTCATGTCAATTTCAGCGTGAATAAGCTGGTGACGCAATTTCTGTGGTGTGAAACGGGAATTTTGTTGTGGTGCACAGGGCACTCCCTATGTAAGAGAAACCCCTCCTGTGTATGCCGTAAAGAGGATGGTTCCACGCGGGACCCGTCTTCAACTTATTTGCCCAAGGAAGTTAGCGAACCGAGAGAAGGAACAATATCAATGGTACAAGAAGAAAAATAGCCACGGGGTCTATTTCACCGGGCACTCAACCGGCCCTAATTACAGGCCACTTTAGGATCATGTTTGTAGTCCGGCGACGCGTCCTGTTCGAGGAAAATCCGTCCGTCAAAAATGAAGTTTGTCGCACCCCTTTTACTTGGTTTTATTTAGCCGCAACACCTTACATGTACCGGTCTTATAGTATTCATACTAATTATAAAGACGGCACTCATTATGATACCTCTCAGGAAGGAAATTAACTCAAAGAAAGTATTCGTCTGCTGAGACTTTAAATAGAATAGTTTTAGATATTCATAAAAAATCGAGCTATTCTGGAGCATTTAACTTTTTAGCACGTGGTAAATGACCCATTGGAAAAATCACAAGTGGCTCCGATTGATTTCGCAGCTTGAGCGTTAATCGGGGAGGAAGTGTGCAAATGACCCCAGCGTCTATCGTGCTGGCATCCTCCCGACGGGACGACTCTACCCGCCAGGGCGGACCGAGTACCCCTGCCGGTTACTCATTCCTGTCCCACGTTCAACTTGTAAAACTAGTCAAAATTTAGGGAAGGAAATTTCTGTCAACCATGGTGTATCTATACGTACACCCGACGTGGTTCATCCGTCCGATTACTTGCAAAGAAATTGTGTCAAACCTGCTTTCAATAAAATATAAAGTTTTTTTCCAAGGACATGAGACAACGCACGGTGTGTTTTGAGTCGTTGAAAGACCTTCGGAACTATGATGCATGGCAACGAACAAGTTTACGAGCGAGACGCGTGCGATTTCAACACAAGCATTACGCCGTAGGTGATTACAAGGCTATAAAAGTATAAATTGATGCCTAAAATAATGATCACATATTATTACATAACTTAATTTAATATATACTTACTGTAAGGATCTGATCTATTTCTTGCTCCATGGATTGTTTCATTGTCATAGATTGCAAGCCAATAACCAGTTCTGCTGTATAACTGTTTCAGCACATTGGATTCATACTTTCGGAATCCTTCTCCGATCATCCTCCTCATTCTTGTGGATATTCTGTTGTCCTCCACAGACGTTTGTACCGTGCTGAGGATGATATTGTTCCTTTCCACCACCGAGATGTTCACTTCTGTATTATGTACAACGTTTTTTGTAATATCGCCCTTTGCGAGCTCAGTACTTTGAGTTGAAGGCTCATGGGTTTCGGGCAGGGCTTGCCGCGTTGACACAACATCAGCAGCAGCATTGAAAGTCGGTGTGGGCCTGCTTGAGGATAATGTTAAACAGAGAAGGAGCAACAGTGCTCCGATGTGCATAGCTCTCCTGCTCGTTCCTACAATCCAACTTTCCATTGCGTTATTCATCTTGATATCTCTCGTGCGCTTCCAAATTAAGCGCCAGCAGACAACTCTCTCGGGGCCCGCAGGCAATACACACACAACACGCACTAAACAATTTGGAGACACTAACTCCGAGCACAAGAAGTTGCAGCGGTGCGTCACGTAAAAGTTTCCCTGTCTGTCTGGTAGGTAGCGAATAGAGGCCGGCTAGTCCAAGCAATATTATCCTCTGCCACGAGGGAGAAAGATGCTGCAATGCAATATAACCTCAGAGTAGAAAAAGGGAATCCGCTTAGCGTGAGATGTGCACACTGTCACGCACTTGGCGAACTTCTCGCTGGCCCAGCCAAGGATATAGATAAACGCCCGGGGAGATTAGGCCTCTATATATGTACTTCGAACTCCGACATGTAAATAAGATGAGGTCATTATTATCCCAGCGCTCAGTGTGCTCGCTCGCCGGTCACGTGTGTGTGATCTCTCCTCCTCCGCTGGCAATCAGACAGTTTGTAGATCCGGTCATAGAGTCGATACGTCAGTCACCGCTGCGGACGAATGGTGTTCCGCCAGAAGCGTGTCGGCCCGCGGCAAATCGTGGGGGTAACCCTGTGTTTAGGAACCAAAAAAAAACAATAGGAAACTGTTAACCACACGTACACGTAACAGGCTATTAATGAAGTAATGTTTTGTTACCTGTCAATAACACACTTACACCGGGAAGTCACTAACACAAGGAAAAACCCTTGGCACTGGCAGAACATGCGCGCAAGTTGCGTGACGTATTTTAATCTCTGATGTCCGTCCTATTTCCTTACCGCCTACGAACCATTTAATCAGAAAAAAATAATACAGCCAAGTAAGAAGTTTCCGCCGGAAGTTGTATTTTCCCACCAATGTTCTATTTTCTGATTCCGTGGTGTTGCGGAAGGACATGCGGTCGGGGAAGCCGTTTTATACAATAGGTTAATGAACATCGGAACAACAACATGACTCACAAGTGATTTTTCACTTGGTGCATTCCCCATCAGTCTGCAATCAAATTGGTGCGCTACAATTAGGCACTAAAATTAGAATATGGTAATTTGTGTAAATATTTAAGATTTAGAGTAAAGGTTTCAGCAAGCAGAAAACCAGGTTATCTTGCAGTTTTGCTTTGAACTTTCAATTTTACATGTTGAAATATAGCCAACTTGCAGGTGATATTTATGTTTGTGTTTTTTTGTTTATTAGAGAACCGTTAATTTTCGAAGCAAAAAAACATTGGTTGTCTGTTTGTTTACCGTTTACAAAATTAAATTATATTTGAAAATTATCCGAGGGCAGATCGAACATTCAAAATCCTGTGCTAAGCAAGGTAGAGTGTTTGTGAGGTTCTAAGTTACACATTAAAACCTACATCAGGATTATTTTCCACGGAATGCAAAAGATGATCTCCCAAATCGGCGCATTTTTACCTGTACACGTTAGGTCTATACGCTTCTACACACAGTAAAAAAGCACACACTTCAAAATGTCAACGTAAAGTTCAAGTAATTATTGTTTTATCAGTCATATTCATTTATGAATCTCCAATTAGACCTATAATATTTTATGGTGTGGATTTGAGTATAGTAGCGATCGTTTGTTTTCTCGCTGCGAATCGGTACAAGCTGACCGCGCACAGCGCACATACTTCGGCGGTTAAATTCCCTCCAATGTTCCCCCCTCTCCCCGCGGAGGATTCCCTGGCTGGGTTCAGCAGGCTCCAGACTCGCCACCGTGTTTATTGTGGTCGGTTCTTTTTAACGATGGAAAAATATTCAGTCAGTTTGTTTATTTTGTATATTCGCCCCCCAGGAGACTGACTTTCAGACAAGGTCAGGATGGAATCCAGGCCAATCTCTTCCTAGAGTACATCACACGACCGCCGAGAAAAAAATGTCTGAAATAATTTTGTAGGTACCGGGCATAAAACGAGAGAGTGAAAGTCAACTTATTTCGGCAACACTCGATTGCCGAGTATGGATTGGATTGGATTGAAAAGGAAGTTGGTTTTAATCGTCAAAAATCCATTTTAGAAAATCAATGGCTAATCATTAACACTAAACATTGTAATAGAGTGTAGTGCATGCGCCAAGAAGATGGGATGGGAGATCATGATAATGAGTTTCAAACATTGAGTTTGACCCGAAGAGCGTTCCCGCAACGAAGTCGTTGCTGAGATAGGCTACTTGTACGTTAGTTACCCCGAAATGCATGCATGATTTTCAAATTTGAAATAGAAAGATAAATTATTGTGGTGAGTGATTTTCCTATTACAAAAACCAAAACAGAAACATTCCAAGCTATAATTAAAATATTAATTCACGTATGCATGCCTATACATGTATTATTGCAACCGCAGTCTGGACGTTCGACATAACCATTCTCGTATGAAGACGGCATGTTGATTACAAAACTAAACCAATCATAAAACAAAATAAGTCAAGAGGGAAATTGTATGCACACAATTAATAATTCTTCAGCCGTTACACCACGAGAAAACACACAAAGATATAAAAAGAAGCACGGCGATTCATAATGAGTTTTTCGTTTGAACAGACAATGTTCTAATTTTAAAAGCGATAACAAACAAACAAATTAATTTCAAGCTACAGGAAAGAAAAGTGAAACTCTGCCCCATTGGACATCGATTAATTGTTAGTAATTAAAATTACAATGCCTTGTTAAATAACACATCTAAATGCTTACTTTTAAAAGAAAATTTACTTCGGTACTGCCTCGTTCGTTGTGCAGAAACACTAATAGAATTTCAATCGGTTGTGAAATTGTTGCAGGTGTATTGCGGGCCTTTTTATGTGGACATGCAGGAACGGTGTCAGGACACTTCGTACCCTGGACACTTCGTACCTTTTGAAGGTACGAAGTGTCTTTGGACACTTCGTACCTTGGACACTTCGTACCTTCCCGTGAGACACTTCGTACCTTATCACACAACTGCAGTGTCGTCTGCTCGATCTACTTTCCGAGAGTTTAGAGCCCAGGCTACCCGTACTGCTTTCTGCAATACACAAAAACGGTCAACAGACTAAACGTACGGCGCAGTCGCAGTTGCCTGACAAGTATTTCCAAGATGGCGACATCCTGGAAAATCTTTGGCCGACGGACGTCGAAATGGACGAATTTGGGTTTTCTGAGACCCATGAGTACCGGGGCGACAGAGGCAACTTCACATTTAGCTAGGTTTAAACGACTAGCTATCGGAACTTGTGGTCTTTGTGCTGCTGGTGGGGTATTCTGGTCGCAATATCGCCAACACCGCTGGGGGAAAGTGGGAGCGTTTCCGTCAACAACAGTTCTCGCTTTAGAAGTACAGCGTAAGGTATGTACCCTATTCACTACGCTCCACTCCACACCCACTTCCGTCATGGGCATTCACGAATTCGAAGAATATTCTTCCTTGGTGGTATTTTAAAAATGTCAGACAGGGTCAACATTACTACACATAAAATGCGTTTTATTAATAATAATTAATAGGGTTATGTTTGCAAAGAAGTTTAGACTGTTTGGTTAGTGTTTATTGTTCAACAAAAATGAACCTGCTGACTGAACCTGAATAAAATTTTAAAATACTGGGCTGAACTGAAGACCGACTCTGTCCATTGAATACTGACTGTTTTTGTAGTTGTATTGTATATAATAACCCGAGGTTTGTCGTATGTTGTAATGTTGTATTTGTAAAGTCAACGAGACTGACTCAGTGACTGCTGACTGCTCTACAGAGTTGTAGTAGTAGTAGTAGTAGTAGTAGTATGGATGAAGAATGGTCCCCCCTCCTGTAAACGTATCCACTTTAATTCTACACGTACGTAAAGATGTAGGGATGTAGAAATGTTCCTACTCTTATTTCTATGCCTCTTTCTGTAACAATTTTATCAGGTCACTTTGCTTTGCAACATTCTTCTTTTGTCATATTTAACAGAAAACAATATTTTCATATTGGAAGTTAAATAATACTGTTTAAGATGTACTGAAGTGTACTGTAAACTATTTTTTTACAGGAGAACTGTACAAAATGATTCATATATAGTTGCAAATATTGTAGTGACTGATTACTTCTGACGAACGTAGATCGCCATGATCGAATTGTTACAATAAATTTAGCATTTCTAAAAAGCGAAATAATTCCCCAACGTGTTGCATGTTCTAAATTGGGTCTCTTATAATATTTTTAGAAGCAGTATCAAAAATTTTCAACTTTGAACACACGGTTAGCAGTTGACGGTTCCAAGGAACCACCAAGTGTATTCTCTCAGGAGGAATTAAATGAATACCGCAATTTACTGTTAATGACTTGAATTACTTCAATTTGCATCCATGGTATACCTACCTACATAGCTAGTAATAAAACACAACATGTTTTTACTGGCACTGTGCCAGCTTTTAAAGGCCATTGAATAATGTAACCCTCGACATCCCAATGTTTACAAAAGAGCCATACAGCCTGGACTTCCTACAGGCATCTGTGTACAGTACACAGCTTAGCGGAAGAAAACATTAACAAAATCTTACGTTTTATGGCAATTGTAAATACTAGGCCTATCAGAGTTTGTAATATTTATTTCGCAGATTTGCTCTATTTATGTTCAAGGACAATTCTTTAGGGTGTTAAATGTTTGCGCTGGACATACATGTTATCTCTTAGTCTTAGGCCCACACATCATTAATTATTTAGTATATATTTTCAAGATCCAGACTATGAAAAATACCTTGGAGAGTGTTCGAAATTATGCTTTAGAATGTTGGTTTCATGGGCAAAACAGCTACCTGATATTGACAGTGTTGTTGTTAATCTGAGACTGAGACCTGAAGGTCCATGGGGAAGACTAGGCAGGCAACTTGAGATCGGTCTCATGGATGTGTGTTACCGTTTTACTTTTTTTCCAGCTTTGTTTATAAGGATTAGAACAATTTAGTTAAAGCGTTTCCCCACAAAAAAAAAAAAAAAAAAAAAAAAAAAACTACCACCAGAGTGGTCTCTTGTACTTCTATGATTACTCTGAATTGCCTTAACGTAATTTAAAGTACTGTATGTACAATACACTGTCCAATTGCACCTTGGATGGGTGTGACACAAAACAATTGCCATTTATAAGTGTCCTACCCATTACGCTTTCCTCAAGTTTGCTTAGTTTTGCTTTATTATTGTTGGTGTACAGTATTGCATGCCATTGTTTGCAATGTATACAGTATTAAAAATGATCCGATGATAGAACACATAATACCATAATTTTTACTGCCTGATTGGTAAATCTCATGCAGGTTTGTTTCCATGGTATTTTCTTCAAAGGATTAAAGGGTATTTTCCAATTAAACTCCATTTGGACACCCGTTTATAAAGACGATTTTCAATTGACATTTAATGATTTGAAAAGCTCATATTTTTTTGCCGTCTTGTTTCTGAAGCTGTTGTAACAGCTGATCATCGACCCATGCCCAGTCTAACAGATGCGCCCCAGAGTGACATGTAAAGGCCTCATCATTTCAATGCAGTTTAATCTGTTTTAACAAAATCTTGGCTGGTATTTCAAAAGTACAGGTCTTAGTCAAAAACATTAGGCTAAAACTCATCAATAATAGTTAGTCCATTCATTGTTTGTAGTGCCTTTTCACCGAGGCCACCGAACCATGACCACAGGGACTCCGAAAAACAGTTTCCTTTGTATGCGCATATCGTCACAGTGCCTCACCACATGAGGCATTTTGACATGAGTACTTCTTATAAGGTACAGAAACTTGAACGCCAGTTTATAAGACTTTCGCTGCCTTTTGCGTAAGAGTTTTGCAGTTGTGTCTTTTGAAGCAAACTGCTTAAAATACATTAAACAACTGAAACATTTCAGAAGTTCAGAGTTTCTAAATGTGTTAAAGACATTGGACACTATTGGTAATTGTCATAGACCAGTCTTCTCACTTGGTGTATGAAGAAACAAACCTGTGAAAATTTGAGCTCGATCGGTCGACGGAGTTGCGAGATAACTATGAAAGAAAGAAAAAACACCCTTGTCACACGAAGTTGTGTGCTTTCAGATGCTTGATTTCGAGACCTCAAATTCTAAACTTGAGGTCTCAAAATCAAATTCATGGAAAATTACTTCTTTCTTGAAAACTACGTCACTTCAGAGGGAGCCCTTTCTCACAATGTTTTATACTATCAACCTCTCCCCATTACTTGTTACCAAGAAAGGTTTTATGCTGATAATTATTTTGAGTAATTATCAATAGTGTCCACTGCCTCTAAAGGAAGTAAAAGTAACTATTATTAAAAACAAAAAAATGAACAATGAAAACCTTACAATATTTAGAACAATAATTTAGGTTATTAATAGTTATATCTGACCACATTCACAGCTGGTACATGTAAATACACTAGACAAACAAAAAGTGTGTAGTACATGTTTTTGTACATTTTGTGCACGTGCACTTTATGTTCAAACCCACATCTTAAAATAAAAATAGCAAAGATATTGTAATCTTGTTACTAGACTAAAGAGATTTAATTAAGATAAAGAACTGGGTAGAGTTTTAAATCAAACACAGTTATGTTATCAGTGATCCTCAACCCATTTATGATACATGCAACTTACAAAGGTCCTTTCCTAACAAATTCCTGGGTAAATTTATACACAAATAATCCATAGCATGTCATAATATGTTGTTGAATTCCAAGCTATTTGCATAAAGACTTTTAAAATTGTTTTGCTGTGAGTACAACTAAATTGTATACAAACCAATGTCCAGCCCATCTAATGAAGGGGTTCCATCTGCAGCTTAAATGCATCAAATATCCATCATGTTGTTTTAAATGGAACAAAACATTGTAATTTTTAAGTTTTCAAAGCACACGTGCAGTAGCTAAGGTCCAGATCATACATTCGTTCACAGATAAATACAAATGTGTGTATATCCAGGGAGATGAAGTAACCTACTGGTGGGTGGTTGTTTGTACTTTGTACTTTTAAATATAGTTTTCATTTGAAAATGAAAGCAAAAGTACTCTTGGCTGTATACAAGGTCTGCAAACTTCAATCACAATACTCCAAACATTCCTCTGTTGTAAAAGAGTAAAATTCCTCAATAGTAGGAATTGCTCTTCTACACTTTTCTGTGTTTGTTTGAAGAAGAGCGTGTCTGTACATGTTCAGAGTTTTGATACTTTTGTGCAGTTACCCCAGTACTGTTGTATTGAACAAGCAGCATGGTTGTTAAGCAGTCTTCATGTAAATAACTTCTTACGCCCACAGTATTTGTTCACTGTGCAATTATGAAATAGCCGTGTTTGGTTATTAAATCTAGCATTAGTTGTTCTAGTTCAGACCAGCATTGGATTTAGATAACTTTAATCAATTGAAATTTACATTGAATGATGTTTTATGATGAGGAGTCAGGGAGTTCAACTCCTTTGTAGTTTGTTGCTGTATGTAATGTCATTATAAGGCTCGAAGTTTACGCTGGACCACAGTCCCAGCCCAGTCCTTTAAATGACCGGCCAATAAACTCAGGACCTGAAAAGTCTTGCATTATTAATTGAATTACACCACCTCACTGTGTACTTTCTTAGTAACAAAACTAAATTAGGCTCAAATGTTGACTTAGGGTTGGATAAAATACTCAATTCAATTCTAAGAGTAAATAATAACACCATTAAGACGAATGGAATCTAGGTCTTCTCTTATTGTCTTAGTTCATGTTCATATATAATACATTCAACACATGTTAACTGTGTCAGCAAGTGATTTTGCTCATTTTGAAGTTGATACAGTAAGTATTTTTAGCAAGCATTCCGGTCTTATGGATTTTCTTATGTATTTTCTTATGGATTTGCAAGTGGTCTTTCAGACCAAATATAATTCAGCTTTAAGAATACCCTAAAAGTTTTGCAAAATGCAGTCAAATTTGCCCTACCGAGAAGGGATGTCAGAGAAAATGATTAAATGGGGATTTAAGACAGCTAAGTCGAAATGGCAGTCAGAGGTTGTCATCCATTTGAAGGAATTACTGGGCGGAGTACAATTGTAGACAGAAGAATGAAGCTAGATCTGACTGTGGCTTCTTAATGGGGATTATGGTGGGCAAAGTTTACCTTCTAACAACTACTTCCATGTTTGTCACATTTGTATGGGTGGTCTTTTCTCTATTTTAAAAAAATCTCATGTGGAAAAATCTTTAAGTCTACGCAATCCCTTCCGATTTTCTGTCTATCTCCCGCCCTTTCTTTGGCACACCTGTCGTAAATTTATGTGGTCACTCCTACAAAGACACTTGGCCAATTCCCTTACAATGCCAGGTGATTGATCATTGTGCAGCAGAAGTCCTCCCAGCAGGAGAAAAAAAAAGGCTGGCCACCAGGGACTGGGGTGGCAAATCAGGAAGCGAGGATTCCATTAACTGTCTTGAATCACGTTATCCCTGCAGTTACGCACAGTCTGTCCGCTGTATGTGTAATTGCCGCAAACAGCAAGAGAACTAGCAATTTTTAGTGGGCTGCACCGCTGTAACACTATTTATAGCCTCCTCCTGAGCAAATATACATTTTTATTACTCTTTCCCCACCATATTTCTTGAATTATAATTAAATTTGTTGCACATTTGGTGCTCTCCCTGAGGGCTAAACTGCATAATACAAGCTTTATAACCACTAAATAAACTGTTTTGTTAGCTCTTTCTGCATGTTGTGGTTTCTTTGTCAGAAAATCCCCTACTGCTGAACACTATTTATGAAATTGTGGTTAATACAGAAATACATTTGCAACCTCTTTGAGCTGCCGACAGACAACTCAATATGTGATACCATTATCAAAGGCAAATTTACTCCCCTGTCTTCAGAAAAGAGAGATAACCACCATGGGAAATAAAGTATTCAATATTATATTAAAATATCCCCAATAAAAGTTGGACCATAACATTTTTGCCCCACCTGTGTTTAGATTGAGAGGAAATATTATTGAGATAAAAAAGGATAACAGAATGGGCTTAATTTTACAAAATCAGATGTTTCAAGGTAGGGTCATAGATTGGTAAATACTCCAAAACCATGAAAACTTACTTGGTGAGAAGCACGGCAGATGTTGATAATATAAACTACTTTAAGAATGGATTCCCTGCAAAGTATTTTTTGAATAATTTTCCACCTCGCCAAACGTGGATGCATTAAATGATCTTGTGAAAATGAATGTAGCAGACAGTTTTGGGTATAAATCAGCAATAAATTAATAAAAACCAATCTATGACCCTACCTTTTCGAAAAGAGTGTCCAAACTCAATACAGTGGAAACTATAATGATTGCGCCATGCCTAATTTCCAACAAATAAAAACAACAGGCTATCTTGGAATATCAGCAAATATTTAGTTCCCACCTCCCAATGGATATTCCCAGGGTCTGTTGTTTCCAAAATATTTGCAAGTCTATTATGTAAGCAATAAAAATAGAAAAATCCTTGTTTTTTGTAGATTATATTAGAAAAGGTTTGCCAACTTCCATTGTTCCACGTTGTCTTCTACGCCTACGCCTGCATACCACAAATCACATGCTTTTGATGTCCTTTTGCAATCAAAAGTTTGGGTACAAAGTCCATTTGACAACCCACTGACTTACATTTAGGCCTTGACCTATACTGTATCATTCTATATAATAGACAAGTACAGTTCTGTTGGTTTACAAACACAGTGAAGCAACATTAGCATTAATTAGGGCCTGTATGCCTAAACCTTTTATGCAAAATGGAATGTTAAACACATACCTATGATGATTTGATGTTGCCCCTAGTTTGTTTTCTCTCCGAGGACTGACACAAGTTTGATATTTTCTGTCTAAAACTGTTTTAGCAGTTTTACGTTTTTGAAGCATAGTTTAATTCTGGAAGTTTTCATCAGTCTTAACCTGCTGACAGTTGCAACGCATGCAAAAAAAACCTTTAAATTTTGATTCTTATATTTTCTAACGTTGGTCATTTGATTTGAGTTACATACCGGGCACACCTTTGTGATCGAACCACGTTGACTTGTATTACTAATCACAAGTTAAATGGCTATGAAGACACAAATTAAAAATATAATTTGGTACATCCTTCACTTGCGATGGATAATGAAAATTTGATTTCGATGTGTTATGAAAAGTGAAGAGCTGGGGGAAGAGCAGATGTCAATTGAGATGTCGGTTGTAGAATCAACATAATATGAGGGTTGCTGATTGGCCTCATTAAATATAATCGACTAAACCTAAACATGTCTGTACATTTTTACCTGCAGAAATGCACACCCGTATCAAAGCTCCCCCCCTTCTCAAATCACAGGATAAACTAATTTTTACAAAACTTATTAATCACTTCTTGTTTGTCCTCATTAATCTAAGGACACTTTTAATTAGATTATCCAATGCTAAGATGTATCTTTATGCATTACAAAATTGAGGCATTCTAAAAAAAAATAATAGTCAGAATGAGTTTTCTCCGTATAAAAAACATGTAGCATATCGTTTTCATGGATAGGACTCCAAGTTTGTTAACAAGAAAGTGTATCATTAGAAAACAACCTACCAATAAAGTAACAGTTAAAAAGACACTTCAACTAATTTTCAAACCCATGCTAGTCATGTTTTCTGTAGTTTTTCATTTAAAACTATATTCACAACCCTGCTGTGAATAGCCTGGTACCTTTTTTTTGTGGTAAACTTCTCCCCCATGGGTCAGTTGTTACCCCTCCACAAAATGTCCTGACTGAATCAACTGAGAGCAATTATCACCCCATTATTGCACTTAATTGGTGTTTACAATTAACTGGATCCAGCTATGTTTGCACAGTCCAGCACTTGGCTGTAATCAATGCAAGGTGCACAGTATTTGTCTAAACTTGATCTGGTCCTGAGCCTGAACTTGATTGTGTGGGAACCATGCTGGGTTGACATGCCTCAGAAGCTGGGGCCCGAGTCTTGAGAAAGCAGGGGACCAGTCAAGATCATTACACTTTTATTTGGAAGTAAGTTTGAAAAATTGTCATAAAGCTGTTCTTTTGTTTGTATCATCTCTGTAACTGAAATGGTTGTAGTATACTAATTTAAACTAAAGAAGGTCAACAGTACTTCATAATATGAATGAGTCTTCATTTAATTAGGGTATCGATACTTGAGATTTGAGAAACCCTTTTCTGGAACGTCAATTGAAAGGCAGAGGAGGTAGCTGTTCTCCCAATGTAATCATATTTGATCATACAATACAACTGTTAAGTTGTGCATACATGTTCTTAGACTTTTCTTGGACATGTACACGTACATGCACGGGAGGTATGTCTATATAAACTTTTGCCCACACAATTTAAAGTAGATGAATACCCATGTCATTCATCGGCACTAAGGCCCTAGAGTAGACAGGGGATGCCAGTTCAGAAGGGGTCCGATATATATATATAGTGGGTGCCATGACTACATGGGGACTCTTAACTATGTTCAGTCTGCTTAAAAACCAATTAGCTGGGCAAACAACCCTCCTTAGACATGATTAGGTGTTCTTTTTTCTATAGTGGTGGGTGTATCCTTCCCCTGTAAGCCCTGCTTCCCTGGATAGAGTACACTTGAAAGGGGCCGATGAGGAAAAAAGAGCCCCTCTACACACACAAAAGTTAATGTAGCAGTTTTTAAGATCGACAAATTTGTGTCTTTGGTTTGACACACAGGTGCCGCTTCAGCTGGTATCTGTCCTTTGCTTGTGCACAATAAGCTCTACAAATATTGACTATTTTTATAACCCACATGGAATTGAAGTAATGGTGATGAAAAAAAAAGACTGGTTAACACTTTGTGGAATGCCAGGGTCTGCACCCTTCGAAATTAAAGTTCCATCCATTAAAGGGTGTGTCATAGTTACTTTGTATTTACTGTTGTGTTTGTTTGTGTGGGTGTTTTGATGTGCTTGCATCACACTGCGGGACGAACAACAATCTGGTGCGAAATTGATATGACATTTTAATACTTCAAAATAATTATTGCAAGTGGAACTTGTAAAAATCTAACACCTGCACATGTGTTTGTTTTAATTTTGAGATTTTTAAAGTTCTTATTATTATGAATGAGGTGAGCTTAGTAACCATGCATTAATGTACTTTATGTATCAGCAGCAAACTGACTGCAAGATGTTGTATACAAATCATGATAAAGACACATCTCAGTAAAAGCAGTTTTTACAAAACTCTTAAAACACTGCCAGTGACCCATACCCATCATGCTGACATCACCCAAAATAAATCATAATGGTGCCATTTTGGAAGTCAGATGCCCAGTGTTTCTGTGTATAGTGCACATTTTATGCGAAGGCGCAGGGTTAGATATTAAATTTTTGTCCAAGTAGAAATGGTTTCCTTTTACAAGGGGCAATTGCTGTTCCCCTACAGCACAAGGTTCAAGGCCTGGCATAATATATCCCCCTTAAAAAAAAAATATTTTGTGAAGATGAAAATTTACCTTATGCAACCAAACATTTGATCGAGATTCATTGTTGCAACTGCAATTGCAATCTGAATGTTTTCCCAGGCATTTTGAAAGGCCCTGGCCAGCAAAAAGAAAAACATTCTTAGAAGTGTTGACACATTGTATATACAGTAGTACTTACAAAATATCTTGCGACAGCTTCAAGATGGCACCAAACATGTCTTATCCTATGGAGACACCCTTCAGTTAGAAGGTGTTTACCCCTCTGGGTTAGTCGTACCTGTGGGGCTCTCCGCCTCTATTCAAGAATCAAAAGCTAATCCCTTGTTGTTGCCTTCTGGAACAACAGGGGGATCAGCAATTACAGGGCCTCGGAGAGTAGCTTTAAACCCTACCTGGAACCCTTTTATTTTTGGCTTGTAGGGCTTGTGTGCTATCTGTGTTCAAGCCTCCTCCACCATGAAAACAAAAACACCACTTTCCATGCAAGCAAGGTTCTTACACAAGTGAGCTACACAAGAAACAAGGTGCCTAACAGTTGGGTACATCACTTTGCACATCTATTGAAGATAAAGGGTTGGGGGCATTGGAAGATACATTTATCATGCTCTGAACAACAGTGGCTACCAGTACCAAGACTCTTTTGATAACAAGGGACCAACCAACCTTGAACAATGTCAACCACCACCAAAAGTTTATGCACAGTATTCACAGTAAAGGCCTACCGAAGTATACCATAGAGAAGTATACTGAGTGCTGCATGTTCATTTAGAAGTTCCACACAATATTCTGTCAAACAATTAAGTCAAAGTTTGATTAAGGAAATCAATGTGTGGTGAAGAGGTTTTCAACTAGTGGTTTAATCCCAACGATGCCTTGTTCTTGATAATTTTACAGAGACAAAGTCAAGGTAAATTATCAATAACCAGGCCTCGGCGGGTTTAAACCACTAGTTGAAAACCGATTCAACACACTTTGATTCCCATTCATAAATACCTTTTCATTCAAAAATCATCAACACTTTTGGTCAAAAAGTAAAATAAATGCAAAAAATATAATTGTTCAATGATTTCTTTCAACAAAACACCTCTCCAGCTATGAAATGGTAAGGCCCTCCGCTGCCCTCGGGTAAACAACTCCTTATAAGGGAATGCTGTGGGCGCTGCGCGTATCGCATGATGTGGCACAACTGTCCCAGCCGTTGCTCTCAACCAATAGGAATGAAGAAACGGTCTTATAAGCACAGGTGCAAGCTGGCGTGTCACGCCCATGTTTCAACGCTTTTTACCGGTCATAAACAAAGGTTTATACACACCCACGTTACGCGCTCTCCACCAATAGGAATAGCGAAACTGTCCGAGGTATTTATGAATGTTTGTTTTATTATAATGTGTTTTAGTAAAGGAGTATAAACTAATTTGCCTACTCTACACTAGGCCCTACATGTGTACGATTATCTCTAGGACTAGGACTGAAAAAGGCATAATGCTACACCTGTGTATTCCTTACTTCCTTCCCCTATGCTAAGTTCATCTCCACCTGCTTAGGTGTCTTGGGAAGGCACCCTGGTCAGTAACTGTAGCAACTTCTTTGTCGGTGTTAGTCTCCTGTTGCTACTGTGAACTGACTTGTTTGCTCAGGTGAACTCTTTTGGGCTAGACCTAAAACATTTGTTGGACACTTGCAAACAGCCTGTCAGGCAGCTACCACTTTCTTATGTTGCTTTAAAGGGAGAGAGGTAGTCTTCTAGAAAAATGGAAGTACTACTTTAAGTAAGGTAACAAATTGTACATGCTGTTTGTACTACAGTTATTGTGGGATGGGAGGGGGGGGGGGTGAAGGGGCACGTGTTGGATGTATGGGTTACGTTTGTATCACTAGTCCTCATTCCCCTCTCCCAATCACTTTTGTGCATTTGGATCTACTTAAGCCTAGTTAATACATAGCCACCCTAGAGACACTGCTTTGATATTGTTTATAATTACTGTGATGATCTCGTAGTTAAGGCGAGCATCACTGAAATTCCATACAGAATTATGTCCTGAAATAAACGAACACAATGATGACTAGAGCATTTGCAATGGTGTGACAAAAGCCAACTGCAACTTGCCCAAGTATGTTAATCGGACAGAGTTGTGGCTAACCAATGCAGGCATTTTAAGAGTAGAACCAACACATGGTAGTGCAATCGTCCAAGTTTGAAAGGCTGTCCACATATGCCACCCACTATGTCAATTGTCGGGGCTTTAGTGATATTACTTGATGATAATGTATACTTTACATAGCAGACGTGCGGTGTTGGCACAACAAAGCGTATACATGTAGGTAAAGCTTAGCGGGGCCCTTTGTGACAAATGTAGCTTAACTGTTGATTAAGCCACTTTGTTTCTTTGTACCCCAGTTTGTCCAAGTAGAACCTCTATCCATTTCTGTTCTGTTTGCTGGTTACACACATCACTTATGGTCTGTTGCAAATCAAATAAAAGTTGCATTATGTGGATCACAGAGCAAAGAATAACTGTCTCCAAATGCATGTATTACGTCACAATTGGGAGTATCAGACATTGTTAGATTTGCTGAGCAGCCATGTCAAGTGTTCCATACATTCCAGACATACATTAAGGTTTCCATTCAATTTCTTTTGAACTGTTTTCTTAAGAACTTGAGAAGCATTTTGACTTCAATGACTTCACCTACATTTGTAGAATGCATCCCATATTTTGTCCCCCAATTGCTTTCTTCAGTTTGTGTGTCAACTTTCACTTTGCCATTTGGTTTTTCAACACGTTTAAGTGCGTTAAAACTCCTTTGCTCTCTAATTTCAGGATGAAAACAAGTATTATGCACAATCATTTGATTTATGTGACCCACATACAAATGCCATACCCCTACCTATGTGAAATGCAAAGATACTCTAACGCTGATTTGCCCCAAAAGATGATGTCTTTTCATATTAATCATCTTAAACAAACAGCTCATAAACAGTATTTCTGGTCCTTTCTCTATGGTTTGACTTACAATTATATCTAAGTAAAAATGCAGAAGGTAGGCCTATCTAGCTAACTTTGTAAAAAGCAAATTAGCACATGTCAATCAGATTAAGTTCAGTGAGATATTTATTGCTTGTTAAATGCCTGAAGTGCATGTAAAATTTTGCCACAAAAGTATGTTTGTATTCATACAATCGTATATCTTGAAGCTTTTTGACTTTTTGCAAACCACCAGATTGACTGTAGATGAAAGAAAAAGCGGCAGTGCATGTAATTGATACAGTGGTGGGGGTAGTTTGGTGTGAGAGGGAAGTGCCTAGGGGAGCCGTAATTTGTCAAAACATTTCTTATTTGTGCCAGCAGTTTCCTGTGGTGCTTACAGAACTAAAGGTCTTCCCGCTTCCGACTCGGAGTTGTCTAAGAATAGGTTTAGGGGTTAGTGCGCACGTAGGGATGCCCCAGCATGCTTATTTAATCTGAGTTAAGGTTTAAACTGATGATTGAATATCAATTGACAAGACGGTGCGCTGCGCTTTTTATAAAGACATTTTTGGCGGTGGACACCTGTACCGATTGCGTCTGATCAGACCACATTTTTTGTTCCCAGGGATATTTGTGGGAGTGGTGCATATATACCGTGCATAGAAGCAGTCAACACAAAAGTTTTACACTTTGCTGAAAACCCACGACTCATTCCCTTAAGGTATGCCTAAAATCCCACTGAAAAAGCAGCCGCCAAAATCCCTACTGGGATGCAAGGAATGCCCCAAAACAAATCCTCTATGTAATTGTGGGACACTTGAAGGCTACAGTATCTATTTTTGTTGGTAAGGGAGGGACTGCAATGCAAACAAACAAACACAGCAATAGGTGAGGTGTTGCACACACCAGGGCTACATGCCCATCCCAATTGATGCACGATCACTTTTCACTTGTGTAGTGATGATGAGATAAGAGACTTAAGAGGGCCAAATATTTTGGTGGGGGGTTAGTGACTTTGTGTTTTGGGTGCTGGAGGGGCTTTTGAAGCCTGCACCAGAATGTGGGGGCTTGCCAGCTCATCCAGAAAAATGATTTGGATGTATTTGGAAGGTTATCTCAGGGACTGTTTGTCATTGTGCATGCCTCCTTCTCCCAGAAACAGAGTTTGTGAACGACTACAACACATGTTGAAAGCTCACCTGCTGATAAAACACAATGGGGAAAAGTGCTCCTATTGTAGCTTTATGGGCCTTGCAACGCAAGTGTGCGTGTTAAGTTTTGATAAACAAAGGTTAGCAAATATTTAGATACAAATTTGATTAAATTTCCAATCAGCAGACACATTCCTGGATCAATGAAAACAAATCTGTCTGCCATAAATTAATCAGACAAACGTCAAACTGTGAACTATTTTATCTTTCCATCAGCTTAATACTAATAGTCAATCTTAATGTAGCACAGTATGTGTAATTAAAGTCTTTAGAGTTCAGAGCTGTTTCGGAATGCTAATGATTGCCTACGTCATGGATAAATAAAGGTCTGCGATGCAAATGTATTCAGAAGTTATTAAGAGTTAATTATCATACACTGCCTACGTCATTATTAAAGAAAGGTCTGCGATGCAAATGTATTCATCAGTGGTTACTAAGAGTTAATTATTGTACACTTCATGACATGTTGTTAATTTCATGTGACCAATATTTTGAAACACAGAAGCAAACAAGTTGTAGAGTAACTCCTTTAAGTTGTAAACAAAGACAAATCTTAACTGATTGTGTTGCTGCTTTGATTGCCTAGTCTCTCAAGAATCGACCTGAGTTTAATTGACTTTTCTCTTGAAATGTTCAAACCAGATCATTTGTTTTTGATTTGGAAGTGACGATAAAGAACATGCAACCAAGTCACTGTAAATTGTTGATGCAAATAAACCTGTCTCGTCCATAAACAAAACAGATTATCATCAGAGGGGTCTGCCAATTGTATAACACTTAAACAACCCTCTGAGCAAGAAGAAACTGTACAAACTCAAAGGTTTTTACAAGTTCCTGACAAGGTTTTTACAAACTTCTGCCGACAAACAGTGTTGAGCTTGCCCTGGGGTTGTTGGCCCAGCTTAGTACTACCCCACAATGGGTTGCCTGGTAAAGACAGCTCCACACAAAAACACCAACATCCCCACACCAGGCTAGCCACATTATTGTGTCTTAAAGTTATCCCACCGTCTTACCCTCTGAATCACTGTTGCTTTAAGATTACTGGTGTAACAACTGCCCAGGAGACTTTGCGGTTTTCTAAAGGTAGAATGAACTGCCGGATGCTCTGCATTTTTGAAGGACAGTAATTGCATATATCCAAGAGTTTTACTGACTTCTGAGATCCATGAAAAATGACAGTTGAGTATTTGTCTCTTGCAAAGGAAACCCAATTGTCACATTAAATGGATGTATAGTATCTCTAGCACTGAAGCCGAATGGGCTAAACAAGTGTCAGGATGAATTGAATCCATTGAAAGGAATAATTTGTCAATGTCAATCATTAAATTACAGACCCCAACACCAAGGTGATCAAAGTTGGCAAAGCATTGTCATTTACTGACCACATCAAAAAAGGTATGCACAATCGTAATTTGACTTTAAGATGTCCGTTATCAGCATCGCTAGGTTAGAGATTATAGTGTAGCATATCTGATGGGTTGGCTGTCAATTGAAACAATCCGGCTGTTCGTATTGATAAGTCACTTCCGGTTTCATTCAAGCAGCATTTAAATGACTCTCAACTGGGTTTATGAAGTCGGTCACATTCATGTGCAGCTGTCAAGAATGTGTCATTCTTTTTTCAACACGCATGAGTCTTCGAAACGATGCTGTTCATTTTCGGCGAAGCAGCATTTGGCGAGTGAAAATCAAGTGCAACCATTTGCATAGGAGAACAGCACTGTATGGTTGAATCATGGAGGTAGGAACTACCTCCATGGTTGAACATGCATTCTCTTTTTTTCAAATTTTCAGTAGGCTAAAGCATTTACGATGAGTGTACAAAAAACAACTAAGGGTACAAATGGTATAATCTCACTTGAATATATCTATGTAGCACTAAATGTATATTTTTTCCTTCAAAAGTCTTTATAAATGTTTGTTGGATTAGCTCCACCCAAATGCGATGTTGTCAACAATATGTACATAGTTTGCTGACTTACAGAGCTTGCATGAGTTAATCTTTGGTGGTGGGTGGGGTATGCCAAGTTGCTGGACAAGTCTTGGGAGTAAAGAGGTATTGTCAGAGTGTGGTGTGGGAGATTATTTCAAGGGGTTTTACCCCCTCTCAAGAGTGGTATTGAAGATCAGTCTTAAACCTACACCCAGCTGCTCCAATACTTACAGTTATCCCCAAATGGGATCTGACAAGCGTAATAAAAGGCCCAGGATACAAGGTTTAAGAGTTTTACAGACAGCACTAAATAATGGACACTGTCTAGCCATGAATCTGTCACCTAACACCTTCATCTCCAAGCCAAAAAAGTGGCTTTGGTGTTGAAGACATTGTGAGCCTGAAGAGAGCATGTTTGGCTACTGCAGCTGCCCCAAGGAATAGACCACCCCAACACCTAAGGATTAACATTATTGGATGAAAACCCGTGCAAAATCCCACACTAATCAGGTATCAGATACCTGGCTATTGTTGCATGCAGCCAAGACTGTGACAAACCCCCATTAAGGCTCCATAATGGATTGTCGCCACCTAAGAGGCGCATTGGCGGTACCCCTTTGCCTCATTAATTGCTATTATTTGGAGTATCAGAGTTTCACAGTGTCCATCTTAAAGAGCCACCAAAGCTTTTTGTGACTCATAAACAGCTAAAAGTCGACTACTCTGTACATGTCCATAAAAACTTTTCTTTGTCACAGATGTAGTTTTGAGCGGAGATAAACAGAGTTACACCCTCTGCTAATTCAAAGGAGCAATCCAAATAGTCAATGATTTGTCTTTAATGTCAACATGTACAGGGTTCAAATTGTTCTAAAACTCCAGTTACATTTTAACCAAGTTACAATATGAGTCATAAATTCAGAATGATTTCCATTGAACAGAAATAAGGCATCACTGTATCACTGGTTAGATTTTCTCTTTCTTGAGTACATTGGTACATATAGCAGCATGGAAACTCCTTGGAACACATTAACTAGCCTATTCATAAATAAATACAATCACAAACAATAGCACATACCTTTTGTTTGACAGCACATAAATAGTCATCAAAGCATATCTCCCATTAGTACAAATTATAGGCATGCATTAAACATGCATAGTGTGTATCTGTACTTGTGTCGAATAGCCACTGTTATTGGGTTTTCAAGTTGGCTTGCCCCATAGTCATTTCAAGTTAAATGTACCACTAATATGTTAAACATTGTCCCTGACCCTATAAATTAATCCATAATTCCCTTGCTAAATACAAAAAACATTTAGAAGTTGCTTTCAGTGTTATTATAGAGACTCACTGTTTGATCATTTGATCAAGCATGTGGCACTTGGTTGTAACAATAGCCCATTCTGTTCAAGAGGTATTAAACATATGAAAATAAACCTATGAGTCAAGTGGCCACTTACTGGTTTTGACCTCGCTGGTTGACCTTGGAGGTAAGTTGTCCAATGAGCAATATTTATAAAGCTGTCTCTTTTGTACACCATTGAATGTGCTTCAAGCTGGCTTGTCATAAATGTATGTTATTGTCCCTCGAAACTTTTACTCTGAGAGAGTGCAGTTCAATATAAAACTTAGGTTAAACTTCAGTGTGAGCATGAACAACTAATGAAGAAGGGGCTACACTAAGAAAACTGGATTTAAAAACATTTCAATAAGCAATTTGGGAACATTCTGTCTCTGTTCTATTGGATTGTTAACTATAGGTCATTCATTTAGATAAATAGCAGATAAAGCATGGAATTCTGAATCAATTAATAATGACCGATGACCTAATTTAGCATCCATTTGCATCTGCCTTCCTTGTCAAGTCTTGTTTAACTCAGTTGTGTTTTCTTAAGCAAATGAGGAAAAGGACTTAACTTCGGATCTATATTTCCTTTCCCCAATAATAAGATCCCTATAAGTCTAGTTGCAAGGTATAAACTGAAAACCAAAATTAACTCAGACATCCTCTTTTTGAAGTCCATCCTCAATTTGTAACCCCCTTGAAATCATGTATCCCTTCACAAAGTGTGATTTGATTTAAGAGAAATGAACAACCATTATCAATTCATATTTCCAGTACAATGTCACTGGCAATCAAGAAGAGAACCAACTGTTGTCACCTGAAAGAGCCCATTGGGAAATCTGTCAATCTTCTTTTTCACAAACGCTTTTTGTTGGAATATATACAGAATGTTGGTGTCATCTCTTGTTTGCTTCTCCGTTTCTGTTTCTGCTTGGCCAGGTAGAGCCTCACGTAAAGGCTTGCCCCCATTTCCTGACATGTATTGAACAACTTTGTAGGCCATAACTCAATAAGACTCAATAATTAGAATGGCGCCTTCGGTGGTCATTGAACCATTGAAATAAAAGGTATACAATGTAGGAACCAGTCCAATAGATGTGAGGAATGTTGATAATAAAACACACTGCCAGTCACCCATGGTAGAAATACATACACTGACAAGCGAGTCAAACACAGTCAACTCCACACAATTCTGTATGGTCGGACTTCAATTGGTCTTTAATCAAAGAAATAATAGATTACGATTCTTAACTTTTTAGTCAGATGTGGTGTGAGAAGTGATTATCTTCACAACAATGTCTCAGGCCTCGAAATAACCCGCGGCACCCACCTAGCGATTGCCAAGGTGCCCTGTGCTTTTGCTTACATTTTCCCCATAGAAGTACCCCTTACAAGATAAAAATTGCTTCGGCCTTCCAAGAGTGAAGTTCAAGACCTGATTTAATTTGGAATGCATACATGGTTTTTGATTAGAATCGGCCAATTTGTCTTGTCATTAGCCTTTTTCTCAACAACAACTTACACTTACTTAATTGAGTTATCTAAATGTTTAAAATTTTCGTCCCAAAACCCTGCAAGGGAAAGACGCAGAGGCCCTACAGGTGTAAAATAACACATATGTCCACATTTAATTCAGACTTGTTGATAGAATAAATCCTGGCCGCAAGGCAAGTACTGTCTGTGACACCAGCTGACCTGGTAACTCGGTATTTGTCCACTAAAATGAGAATATTGAATACAGACGGGTTAAAATTGATGTTTGCCTGTGGGTACTTTTGACACATATTGTCAGCTTGGTTCGTAAGGATTAAGAGAACACACACGAGTTCTGTCTTGTGCCTTATGGCACTCTCTGTGGTGCATGCAAAAGGATGTCGAAAGTCAAGCAAATAAAATCTGAATACATTAGAATCACACAAGGCTAAGGTCATTTTCGTTTGTGAGGAAAAAGTAAAATACCATGTTGGATGTTTTTAGATATCATTTGGAACCTCCCTCCAAAATGACAAAAACATGAGAATAAAAGTGACAATTAATAATCATCATGGACACACGTACATTGTAGCCTTGGTAACCTTGATGAGTAAAACTTTTTTTTAAGCTTTGAAAAAGCATTTCGGAGAACTTGCACTTATTCAGACATTTGAATGCCAAGGCTAAGCTGCTAGGTTTATGTGAAAATAGGCATCTATCCTTAAAATGCACTGTTGTATCATGTCGCAAGGAATATGAAATGTTTGTGACTGATACTCAGTTGCGTAAGTGGGAGGGGGAGGCTCGTGCCCAATCAATTTGATGTCTGTGCCCACTGGGTACCCCCTCCTCATTTGAAATCTAGGTTTTGGGGGATTGGAGATTCCAAGAGTAAAATGGACTGCTCCTTTTGACCCTCACTTGTGTTGATAGCATTGCTCATTGTTTGGGTTACCAACATTATGAATATAAACAAATAATTCATCAGTGCCCTGTGCTTTTGCTGTGGTTCCCTTTGCAAAGTTCCAATTCCCTTGACTAAAACAAAATTGTTGCACCCCTTCAAGAGTGAAGGTCAAGGCCTGATGTATGATTAGCAGAAATGAGGTCTGATGGCATTTTCTGTGTGGAATGTTTTTTTTTTTTCTCTTCATCATTCCTTGTTCATCAATCTATTCATTTGTCATCGTAAATACAGTGATTTATGTTCATGGTCTACACATCAATACACATTCGTTGATTTACATTCATCGGTCTCGGTCGGTTAGTCTTTCATTATTTATAGCTCTTTTGCAATCAGAATATTTACCTCAATGGAGAAAAGCGTGATCGATCGACAGAAAAATTGATTGATCGAGGAATTTAGCACACTTGCTTGATTAATGCCAATCTAAATGGTCGATCAACAAAGCTACAGACAAATCAATCAATACTATTTTGGATTGCAGAAGTTCCACGTGACTTTACAAGAGTCCCAAGGATTTAGTGAGAAAACCATGAGTCAATTTGGAATGGCTCCAGTTGACTTACAGTCGTCACATCCATGAAATCAGCTGCACACAAAATGGACAAGCGTTATGACAAAACGTGTAGTGACAGTTGGGGGGAAATATGACCTCATAATTTTGGATATCGCTAATAGGAATGTACAGTTGTAGCCTGCTGAAATCTGAGGTTGTGTAACCTGTTAGCAAAAATGCTGTACCCTTACACTTTGGCACAAAGAGAATGACTCGTGGAAATTTATTTAAAAGTTTGTGAGCTTTGTAATTTTGTTGTAATGCCTTTGGCGCAAAGGGACACTTTGCCTTTGGAATGGGTGAATGGGCTCTAAAGGGGTTTGGTATGAAATGACAAAATGGTTGGGAAAATGCTTTAAAAGTAGAACATAGTGATTCACACAGATATACCTCAAAATTGTGTGGTTTTACCCCTGACGTTGAGTCAAGCATTGGATTTTCTACTAAATGGGGGACCGTGTTAGTTAGCAAATAAAAAGAAAAAACACACAGTTTCAAGGGACATTTTTTGTGGATTATTCTACAGCTTAAATATCTTTCTAACCATATTCATTTCATAACAAATGCTCTTAAAAGGCAATGAGACCTTTAAAGTTAAAGTTTTCAATTTAGGTCCCGAAATTTTTCACAACAGACCAACCCGTTTTTATGGAATGCTATCAACTTTTGTAACTTAGGTTACTCTATATAATATGTAATCATTTCATGTTTGTATTATTAGGGCTATGAGTATGAGCACACTACTTAATGCCAAATACATTTAACCAAATGATAATAGCCTGTGATGTCAATGACCAATAAATTAACATCCTTGCAACAGTATTGCCTTGCAAGACTGTCCTTCAGCTGTGCAGCATCTCTGGCTAAGGAAACATCTCTTGAATTGGACTAATGTCAATAATTATTATATAAGTTTCCATCATACAGACTTCATCTAGGCATGTAGCCAGTACTGTTTCTCGTGTGATCGAAACAGACTTTAATATTAAAGAGACGCGTATGTGTGCGTCAGCAATTCACAACATTCTAGCATGTGTTTCAGCATATGGAGAAATTAAATTCCTCTTGTCTATACTGCCGACTATACCGATATTATTTCCGACAGTCATCTTTCAGTTTGTTAAAGAATTCTATACACTGTATGTAATTTAGCCTAATGAGTTTTCAGCAAGGCTTTCCAATTAATCGTGTGTGTAAATCTTCCTCGCTCTCTGTTAAAACATAATTTTTATTTATTAATTAATTCCACCTTGCTCAGTAAACTAATGGTGTCCGCTTTATTTTGTACTTCCTTGAGACCTATAGGAGAGGGTCTGTATGTGATCACCTTGGGATCAATTCTTATTGGTTATAAATCATAAATCTCTTTGTAATACCGGTGAATCTGATGCTTCCTGAACACACCCATAATTAACTGGGCTATAACAGCTACTCAACATGTGTCATATGTAACTAAGTAAAAACTCATTAGGAGATGTGATTGGCGTAATACACCGTGAAGGATGTCTTGCTCATAATTGCTGTGGACATGGTCAGTGCAGCTATTCCTACTATTCAGATAATGTGTACCTTCAATACAGGAACTTTGGTGTCTGACCACAATCTTGTATTTTAAGCAGGATAAATTGTTGACAGAATGTTTAAATTTGATGAACTTGTAGACATTATTTTATTAGTGATGGTGCATTGTAATTTATTGTTCATCATGTACAGGAAAGGTGTCTGAATAATAATCTTGTCATGTAGTAGTAGCACTTGGCAGGATAAATTGTTGACAGAATGTTTAAATTTGATTAATTTGTGGATAATATTTTACTAGTGATGGTACCATAACTTACTGTTATGTCCCATCCTTAAGACAAATCAATGTGGTAAAGTATCAGACACAACTGAGACTCGAACCCACTCTCTGCTGATAAAAAATACCAATTGCTGTGTTAAGTTACTGTGGCTGCGAGGAAGTCTTCCGCGACCTCCTTTTCGGCCTGTTAGTTTTAAATCATGGTCGCGGCAAGTTGACAGGGAGGTCAGTTTACCATGTGTCCCCATTGGATTTCATTTTGTCATTCTTCAGTAAAGTCTTGGGACTTTAACCAAAAAAAGTCCAGTGGGAACACAGCTTTTAACAAACACAGTATGCAAACTTGTCCTGCATAATTAAACCCAAAACCCTAAAGACCATCAAATTTCCTCATTTGCAGCAAGTAACAGGATGCTGAAAAGTTAGACATGTGTCATCTTGAGGAGTGAGCATTGTTAGTATTTACCATTGAAGTAATAAAAACAGCTTAGTTTTAAGTTTCACAAAGTTAAGTTGCTTTCTTATGTAAAGTGGAAATGATGAAAGAATCTGAGACCTTTGTAAAACTTGTTTTTCTGGTGCAAGTGTACGTGAAATGTACAAGTCTAGAAATGAAGGTTTGGACCTGCACAAATCGCGGGCAGCGCTTAGTTTGCGTGAATCTCTCGCTGGCTGCCTACAGCTGCTAAGCGAGGCTAGAAATGGCAAATATAAACACATTGCATCAGCTGAATAAATGCCTGATAGTAATGGTATCAGTTACAATGATGTGCTTGTTGGCTTCTCTCACTACATGTTTATACATGTAAACTGGATTTACAGATAAGCTAGGAGTATTCTATTTGTATACAGATCGGGATCTGATCACTATTGAACCAGTTCACCTGTCGTCATCATCAGAATAATCTTGGATGCGCCACTTTGGTGGTCAATGTCAACGTGTGTTATTCAGTGAAGTGCGCATTTTAGGCGACGCGGCGTTTACACGTAAACCTATTGACCACCAACATGGTGAGTGTGGCATCAGTTGCCGCGTGTGACACACGTGCAAGGGGTCAATAGGGGCTGCATGTAGATGCGGTCATGATTTTGTGTACATCACAGTACTGGAATTAAAAACTGAACTTTTTGGTGTGATGGTATTTCAAAAAACGGCTCTCAGTATTGAACAAATACCATCCCTTGACTTGATTTCACAAAGCAAGAAAACTCATCGTAAGACAAATTGTCAGTAATATTATAGTGATTTGTATTGTGACATCACACTTTACTGCACAACTACGATTGATTTGCAATTAAGATCAATCTTAGGTCTTTGTGAAATCAATCCCAGCTCAGTAATCTCGAAAACTACCCATGCAATGTTTTGTCGCATATTTGTTTGTGTTATAGATATAAAGAAACACTTACTACTATTTGGTTGATAAATCCAAAGTCCTCTGAAACAACTTAATGTCTCTGGCTAAATCCACAAAATCCACACAACAAGTATTGAAAACGTTTGTCCTATTCATCCATCAAAGCACAGTAATGATATTCCATCAAGCTTTTTGGCAGGCAGCTCTATCTATACCCACTGCATCCAGGCAGACACGAGGATGTAATGTGCAGTTTAAGACTGAATGTGTCGAGACTTTGTCATCCACAATCGGAGTTCTGAAACAGTTGTGGGGATCATCACTGTGTGACGAATTCTACCCATTTGGAGAGGCTGGCTAAATTGAAAATGACATAAACTAAGCACAAGCAAGTTTATTCATCACTCAGCTCTTTCCCCTTATCTGTCTTTCGATTTCCCTCGGTTAACTCAGAGATGGCGTGCTAAGCGCCACGATCAGGTCATGAACTGGTCATCGTCAGGCGCTCAGCTACAAACGGCCTTATCGCTAGTACGGAACAGGTTGGCTTTCAGAGTTAAACTATTAACGGAAACTGGAGAACCCGTCTTACTATACACAAGCTTAACTTATTCTGCCAATTTGAAGGCATCTACCAGTGAAAAACATGTACATAAATCTATTCTGTGAGTCATTTTTGGTGGTCTCGGTGTTTGTGCGGATGTCTTGCATGTAACATCATCTCTTTTGTCTTGTCTAAACATTGATTGCCGTAGTTATAATGTCTCAAACACAATTTCCTCCTGTCCTTATACACATTAACTTAATTGTCCATCACTCAGCCCAATGAAACAAAACATTTCCCTGTGAACGGAGTCGAAGGAGATTGACAAATTTGGTTTAATGGATACCTTAAATATCAGTCACATTTAATCACCTGGATTCTCCATCAATAACAATGCAATATATAGAAAAGTTTGCGGTAACACCATGTTATAACAATCTCTCAATGAGTTGGGGTGGTTCTGAAAAGAACCGTTGGATTAACTCGGCGTTTCGATCAGTATGCTCTGATCGTCTTCTGGAATGCAGAAGACGATCAGAGCATACTGATCGAAACGCCGAGTTAATCCAACGGTTCTTTTCAGAACCACCCCAACTCATTGAGAGATTGTTATTACATGGTGTTACCGCAAACTTTTCTATATCTTACTTCCACCATGCAAAGTTTCAAATCCTACTTAACAATGCAATACACAACACCAGCAAGTCCAATTTGTCTCATGCTTCGGCAATCGCCAACTGTGGCAATAACTTTGCTAACAAGACAGGTACTTGAAACTATCTTCTTTAAAAAAACATTTAAAAAATCGAGAACCAGTTAAACACTGCATGCTTTTTCATTCGATGAAGACTAAGAGAATGAAAGAAAAGATGAATCTTACCAATTAATATCCTCTGTATTCTTGTTAAACTGCCTTAAATACAGTTACTGCTCTATCAACAGAAACAAATCCCACAATGAAGATAGGGTGTGGTACCTGTCCTATAGTTATGACATCATTATGTCCTGCCAGGAACTCTGGATCTATACTTTAAGCTATTCATTATAAACATAAGTGAATTTCCTTTTGACTATTTGCTTAGGACCGAGTGTTTTTTTTGGGGGGGAGGATAGCATTCAATCATTTATTCCTTCGATTGTTCTCGGTTGTCTTCAGGTCACAATTCATGGAAGACAGCTCATTAACATTTGTTTTGTTTTTTGAGGGAAGTTACAACTTACTGTTTTGACGAATGCATTTACAATGAGTTTACAGCGAGTCCAATAGGGTAATTTTATACACATTGATTCTGATAGTCTAGTTTTAAAATACATTCTTAAATACCTCAGTCAGTTTCGCTATTCCTATTGGTGGAGAGCGCGTCACGTGGGTGTGTATAAACCTTTGTTTATGACCAGTAAAAAGTATTGAAACATGGGCGTGACACGCCAGCTTGCACCTGTGCTTATAAGACAGTTTCTTCATTCCTATTGGTCAAGAGCAATGGCCGGGACAGTTGTGCCACATCACGTGATACGCGCGACGCGCACAGCATTCCCTTATAAGGAGTTGTTTACTCGAGGGCGACGGAGGGCCTTACCATTTCATAGCTGGAGGGGTGTTGTGTTGAAAGAAATCATTGAACAATTATAATTTTTGCATTTATTTTACTTTTTAACCAAAAGTGTTGATGTTTTTTTACCGAAAAGGTATTTATGAATAGGAATCAAAGGGTGTTGAATCGGTTTTCAACTAGTTTTACGTCTCTGTAAAATTATCAAGATCCAGGCCTTGTTGGGTCTAAACCACTAGTTGAAAACCTCTTCACCACACATTGATTCCCTTATTTATTCTAAGAAATACAGGACATCATTATACAGTAAAGGTACGCCTTGAACTTTGCTTTCGAAGGGGCACGGCAATTTTCCTGTGGTAGGGGCACTTCTATGAGGAAAATGATTATTTATTTGTGATGATACATTGTGATGAAACATTGCAAAGGGCACAACAGCAAAAGCACAGGGCACCCCATGGTTGCCATGGGTTAATTTGAGGGCTGTAAAGGAGTCTAACAAATCTGTGAACAGATTGATGCTACTCTCTAAATGCAAAAGAGTGAAAAAGCACTCTTTGAAGAGCCATAAATATGAGGGACCATGGAGATAGAAAGGGACAACTCTTTTTTTGAGTGGTCTTCCACTCTTTTAGATTGAAGTTTGCATCTTTTTTAGTGATTTTTTCACTCTGTCCTGGAGTGAAACCTCTCTAAAAGAGTGAATTTTATAACCTCCACTCTTTTTTAAAGAGTCATTGAAAAGAGTGGTGTTTTTCACTCTTTTACATATATAGAGAGTAGGTCTACAAAGTTGTAAGTATCTTGTGGTGGGTGCTTTATCTGATCCAAACCTGGCAAAAGAAGGAGTGGAGCAGGTACTTCCAAGACTAATCAAGTACATCTGTTTCTTATGTATGGGAAACGCAACATGAATATGGCTTTGCGATGGGGATGTAGGGTCATATGCTCAGGATCTCTCTCATCATTTGTGACTAGATAGCAAAGTCCCATCCGGGGCAGGAAATGCTACTAAAAAAAAATGAGCGGGTTATAGACAACATTCACGTAGAATCGACATCAATCACAGAATTTCAATGGGAAATGGCACCATGTGGAAGCTAGTGCCACAATTTACAGAGCACATGGCTCACGGAATAAACAACCATGTGATCAATCTGTTGCCCGGCCCCCTGTATGAGGGGTTCTGTTGGAGTTAATGACCGTAAAGTTAGCTGTGCATTATACTGTTGGGTGGTGATGCATTTTCTCTCAAGCATCAGAACCATTTTAAAACTGCTCCTTTAAATGGTTCGGATACCTTTTTTTGTAGGTCAAGGTTTTGGCCATGACATGAATGCCTACTCACTGTGAATGAAGACGTTTGAAAATCACAAAGTGACAATTTTATAGGAGAAGCACGTGATACCAGTACTGGTAAAAACGTTGTACATAATTTTGTCTCCTGAGCGAAAGTTATCTTTTTGTTTTTGTTTTACTAGTTTCTAAAAAATTACAGAACATCAGCAAGTAATGTTTTAAGGGGAGCCTTCTATCATCATTATCTTAAGACCTTGAAGTTTATTGTCATCTGTGGACATTGTGTTTTGTTTCCTACAAAAAGTTCCCAAAACCCTTTAACTGGGCTTTGTAAGATTGTGTAGTGAATACTGAATATACAGTACGGCATTGACCGTTATGCCATCACGAATTGCACAAAACCATAAATGATATGTAAAATGATCCGCCGGTAGGTAAACTTGACATTTGAAAGGTTAGATTATCTTCACATTGGTCCCCATCCATAACTTTGAGCCAAATTTCAAGGTTGAGGTAATGAGTACTGCAGAAACTTATGTCGAGGCCATTTATAGTATTTTTGTATGGACTAAAAATATGCACTTATAGCTTACTGCACGTAATTTTAATAAAAAAGTATCTTGAACCCTAAAGGATTTGGCAAGCAGCTCTACTTGGTAACAGCATGGAGGTAGAAATAGATGCACTCTCTGTTCTCCCAACCATTATAGAGAAAGCTCCAACCAAGCACTAACTTTGTAATCTGGACAAACTGTAAAACAATCTGCCCATTTGCATCTGGATTGAATCAGCCATCACAGATATCACATAATTGGGCCTTGTTCAACAGTTACTAATGACCAGGTTAATTGGCCGCACCTGTACAGGGAACCCATATGGCACCAGATGGGTCACCTCACCTCATCAGCCCATGGTCAGCCTACCTGGTGGGAACTTCAAAGTACCCCCTTTCAGTCAGGACCAGGGCCAGACGATTTTGACAACTGGGCCCTACAGCACAGGCTTTGCTACCAGGTTGTCAAAGTTGAACTGACCTCCACAGTTTGTACAGTGGGAAGCAATTATAATATATTTTAAGTGTTAAAGTGGAAAATCGTTCTCTTGGCGGTTAAAGGTTTAACAAGAATACTAAGACATTTCCATGAACCTGTAAGTTGTTTTCATCATTCAGTCACATCCACAAAGTGTTTGGTTCACAGTGCAAATTACAGCAAAACCAATCCAGAGCTAATACTTTCTCTGAAATAAATTCATTTGTTTTTGTAGAGGCCTACACAAATCTCAAGGTGTGAGTGGAAAAGTTTGTTCACGTTGTTCTTGTACTTTCATTGGTTACTGGTGAATCAAGTTTGCGTGCTATTTTGTTGTGGAAAATTTAAGGACAGAAGCCAAGCTGAAAAATAACAACAAAACCACCCCAAATGAGCCGTTCAGATTTTCATTAGCAATTCCAAAATGAAGTTCAGAAGTAACTAAAGGACAAGTGTTGATGCACTCTGTTTTGTTTTGATCTCTGCTTGGCCCAATTTGATTGCTTCAAAACAATTGTCTGCTTAGCAGAAATGAGCAAGATACCAGTCACAAATTGTAGATGTGACATGGTATTTTGTCTGGTAACCTTATTCTTGTAAGCACAATTTTGTTCTTAGCTATTTTTGAGCTAAAGCAGCTCTATGAAAGCGGGCCCTGATTATTAGTAACCAACACATGTAAGGGTAAACTTTGGTCAAGGCACAGGAGTGACACTGACCTTTAAGTTTGAAATTGTTATTTATCACTTTAGCCTTACTTTCTAACTTTTTCAGACACATGTGAAATGAAGATATTTAAATTACTCAACCTATGTCTTGTGGTTGTTTACTATTCCAGGGTGTGTATACTACTATTGTCTGTTACATCTGTTTAAATGCTGATTCGTATTAAAGCGAAAATATACCCAGAGTATGCTGGGCCAAAACTTGTAAAGCTTTAGGTGATAAGTGTGCCTGGTCAAATATTTGTAAACAACTTTCCTTTCTTTTTGTGCTCCAGTTGTTATGAATGGAGTACGTTTGACAGTAATAGGCCTATATCACTTGAAACCTGATGATTAGTAGAAAGTGAGAATACCAACAACTCTAAATTTTAAAGTTTCTACATCGTTTTTGGTGTTGTGCCAGCAAGTCTCATTAGGTTGTACCACGGTTTGTTTTACAGGAACTTATGATGTAATTGGATCATTTATTGACCACTAGACACACAAACATCCTGCTGGAAAAAAAAAAAAAAGACTACTTCCCAAGGTTTTCCATGAATTCCGACATGCGTAAAATCCTATAAATATCCTGAATTGCAAAGCGGTAGGATACTTTTCATTTTTAGGGAACTTTGTGGTTTTGTTTTTAAAACTACAACAAATTATTGCTGTATAAAATAGCAGAGAAAGTCCCACATTTTAAATTTGTGTAAGTTATGATTGTTTAACAAAATCAAATGGAGCTTGATTAGTTCTCAACTTTATTGAGATCTGTATCCATTTATGGAAAACCAGAAACATGATGCACCTTTTAATATATAGACAATAATAGTTTTGAAGAAGAGAGTCTTACCAGTTGTGCACACACTGTGTGATGAGACATTATAAGAAGGAACCTGTGTATCCATCAACCTTGGACACCACAGGGGGAGTAATAGCCTGAGGCAGCCAAGGCTAGGTGGACATTTGGGACAGTCCAATGCACTGATTTTTAACTGAGGCTTCAGACATTGCTACAGATAATAATCAGTTATCTCTCCACCACAACTCCCATTGGACATTGGTGAACTTTTATTGACCCATTGTTGTATATGTAAAATACTGTTGTGCTCTATTTGTTGACCATCCATACCCACTGGTCTTATGGGACCATTGTTAGAGGTGTCAATGATCAGTGCCTGATGCCAATGGACATCATCTCTGTTAAGTACAACAAATATCTCTGACCATGCTCTGACCAGCACCAGGGCATATTTTAATCACTGCACTAGATTCAGTGATAAAGATAGAATGGATTTGACGATGACGCAATACCCAGGGACTTTTCCCCAACCCTACAGGTTCAGTTTGTTTGAACTAAAGAAACATAAAATGAGTCATTGAATAAAGCAAATTACCAGGTTCTCAGCTATCAAGGATCCATCTAATTTATCCTACATCACTGGGTTTTGGGTCTCTGTTCGTGTTACCATGAACTCCTCTATCCCGACTTTACAGTATGGTGGGGGCAAAGGGACAGCTGCTCACAACGTTTGGTTTACTAGTAATCTCGGCTTCCTTAGTAAACTTTAAGCCAATGAAATTCCATCAGACAAAATGGCTGCATGTTTAATGTATGGCAGGAAGAATGAGATTAGTGTGTGGTTACTTCTGCATCTGTGCCATGCCATGTTAAGATTTCTGGACCTGCTAATTATATAGGGGAAATTGCCCAAAGCTTGTTGCAGCAAATTAAGCATGTATGGTTTATGTGGTTCGTTGAAATAACCGTGTAAGGGGAAAAGTGAATTGGCTGCACATGTTAAGTCATTTATCACACGCCTTCCCCCCTGCCTCAAGTTACTTTGTCTGGACATCCTGACCTCTTTTTTGTTCGTTATAGGCCAAAATCTATAATACAAGAGGAATATGGACAAATATAGCGCGTCTACGTCCCATATCCAACTCGTATATTCTTGGCTTGTGTGATAAAAATTTTATCTTCAATGCAAATGTGCCACTAAGCTGTACGTTTTGCGCAAAACATGGAGTTACAACACACAATCGCAGGGTGTGATATGGGCTTTATATCACTATCCTTGCTGCTACTGATCGACCAATCAGAATCAAGGATTCAAGCCTGCTTGAAGATAAATGATTTTATCCATTTTTGTGATCACAGCAATAGTTTGCCGTAATATTACATTTAATGTACCATAGAACTACATATTGAGGCCAGTGTCTATCTATAAGGAACAAATATGAATGAAAATGTATAATGTTCAGATTTGCCGGAGTGAAACAAGGCCATTACAAAAAGTTGTTGTTTGTCAATTAGGAATGTCTTCACTTGTTTTAGAATGACTAATACATGGCCTGGAGCATGTATCAATAGATCAATACACTAGTAATGTACCATATAAATAATGTTCAAATCTAATGGTTTATTAAAGCACCTTTTTAAGAGAAGAGTAACATTTTGAAGTGTAAAACTGAAAATGTGAATTAGTTAAACAATGGGAGACTTTTGAGAGGCTGGTGGCAGCAGACATAAGTTTATTTGTTATGGCTCAGACCTACATGCACATGCTCAGTATTGCGCGTGTAGGTCTGAGCACGAGCACTACTGGCGAGAACAGTAAAAAAAACAGGACCGTCCAAAAGTCTCCCCTTAAGAAGAGTGCATTTCTTACCTTGTACTCACAGTGCTGATAATGCAGCCGGCGAAAACAAAGCAGACGATATTTATGTTCCAAGGATGAAAGTAATACGACGTTGATCTCCTAAATATTGATACCGTCTTTATTCATCCTCTTGGGTGAGTGACTCTCTGGACAGTAATCCACCACTACCGATATTATCTCCCAAACAATCCTTGCTGACCAGTGGGATCGCACAGCTCGGGGTCATACCAAAGGTCATTTTGGCCTTTTTGGAGGAAGTTGATAGTTAACTTGGGACAGTATTGGAAAGATGGTGTAACTGCAACACTTCACTATGTGTGTCTTAATCATTGAGTAGATATAGAGTGTGTAGCATACGCTAAAAGAGTTCAGAGAGACTGTACTATTTTTAGAGCTTATATGTAGATCAAGTCTCTAACTGTGATGTTTTTTTTTATTAAAGGTCCTAGACAAATTATACTTGACAATATTGTTTATATCTTATGCAAATATTGCAGCGGTTGTTAGAAATGGACTAAATAGGCCACCAGGCAAAGGTCTTATACTGCTTGTTCAGACACGTTGGGAAAAAGCCAAACTGACTGCAAGTGAAGGACTCGTACACAATAATATACATGATGCAATTTGTGAGATAATGTTCCTAAATAGTCACAAGTGGGGGAAAACCATTCTATGTCAGCATTATAATTTGCCCTGATATATTGTCAATAGTATGGTTTGACAATAGTGCTTTGTAAATGCCACAAAGCATTGCACAATGCACTGCACACTTCTGTGATGTATTTTTTATTGTACAGGTATTGACAGATGGGTGCAGTCTATTCTTTACAGTTAAAAAAAAAAAATTCCAACGGCATGCAAAGGAACTCACCTTCAATACAGTGAATAATAGTGACAATCCAGGATTTATCGGTTGGTAGTTACATATTCTTTTGCTTTGTGATGCCAGTCAGATCTCTTTCAGACTTGTATTCAATTGACTACTAGTTGAACTGTGTGTCTTGATTCTGATACTGATGATAACTTGGCTTGATTCGTCTGTAAAAAGTCTGTATGCAATCCAGGCAGGGCAGGTTGTGGTACAACCCAAGTTTCCTCTTTTTAAAGATGACCAAGTATTCAGTAACTTCGCTGTGTGTGGTCAGCCTTGTTTCATTGAGTTCAGTCCAAACAAAACGACAATTTAGAGCGAATTGCCTTTGTCCTTATTTGTCACACTTTGGCCAATGGAAACAACAAAGAGGAACATTCTGCTAGGGCAAGGACTCCTTTGTGAACTTATGTGATCTGATGTAATTGCTGGTCACAGCAGATCTTGAAGGCATTGAGGGTTGCGGAGAAGATGCATTTTGAAGTCCAAGGATGTCCTAATCCTTCCTGTAGAAGCAATGAGAGCAATGGAACTGTATGTAGGATCTTACTGCCCCCCTGTTGTGGCTACACAAAGTTGAAGCATTGAAGTATCCCTTGAGTTGAACTATCCTGGCAACCCCCTTGGTTTGGCCTTGAGTGAGCTGAGACAATACTTATTCATCAGGCCTCCAGTTGATCCACCTCATAGGACTGTCACTCACTCATCCTAACAGCTGATGAAGGCTCTTCTCATAAGCCTGGACTCAAACCTTCCACCCATTGTGCAGATGGGAGGGTCTGCGAAATTGAACTACAGGTACATAGTACCAGGCTATGATAAGGTGCAGGATGGTGACCAATGCAATTTCAGGTAGTTTAATTGATTGCGAACTTTTGTTGGGTAAATGTGTCAGTTTATAATAAACTATTTCCCATGTTTTAGGCATAGATTAGTTGAGGCACCACACTCTTTGTTTGGCAAATACTGTCATCAGTGTGTCTACATTTACAAAGGAGCGCGACAGTGCACATCTTGTGCTTGCCTGATATTTTTAAGGCCAAAAAATGCTGAACAAGTAACTACTTTCTTTTCATTACTCTATGTTGACATAAATCAATTTCAAGGGAAGAGTGAATGCTTTTTGTTTTCATAAAAAGTTAGCTTTTTAAAAACGAAAACAGAAGTATTCCGATCATGGTGGGGAAGCTGCTATACAATAACTTACCAAATGCATAGGTTAAAGTCTTCCTCATGAGATACCCATATCTCATATCTTTGACCATTTAAAGGGAAGATCAAAACGCTTTTTGGTTTTCATAAAACTCACCAAAACAAAAGTATTCCAATCATGGTGGGGGAGGCTGTTTTTAAAAACTTGCCCCCAAAAAAGTATTCCAATTATGGTGGGGGAGGCTGTTATAACTTACCAAGAGTTACAGTCTTCCTCCTGAGATACCCCTAGCTCATATCTCCAACCATGTAAAATGACTTATTATCACCAGGTAGTCAATGGCACCGCCAATAGCTGTAAGCTATATCCACTGCTGTCTGTCCATAATCTAAACCTTTTCATCAAATTGTAACAGCAGAGACATGTTGTACCTTGTTATCAAGTTCTAGGTTCAGTTAAGGATAAAAGCATCACACCAGTGGTGGCCAGAAGGCTGATCTCCTCTCAATGGTGAACCTAGCCACGGGTTACATCAAGGAGATTGTGTTACTGGCCTACATAAAAGTGATTTTTGATAGATGTAAGTATTTACTTTAGTCAGGTTCCATAGGGCTGGAACGACTCTTTTGTGTGGTATTAAAATACTTACATTCTTTAGTATTACAGGCTATTGTTGGGGTGTGATGGTATGGTGAAGTCGGGAAGATTTGTTTCCTAACCGCCGGGTTTGTTAACCGTGAGGCTAGTGCGATTCAATAACAATGACAGACCCGTGAACGAAAATAACCCTCATGGAATTGATAGAACTTGTGTTTTTATGCCCAGGGGCACTTGGTCCTGATACATTCAAGGTGTCTCAGTCAATCTCCGTCATTAACATTCATTTACCCAACGATTATAATGTTGCAAGTTTGGAACATGTACATTTTTTTAAGGTCAGAGGCCTTCTTCATCAGTTAGCCGAATTTTTTTTATACTTTTTTTTATTAAAATAATAATATAATATCAAAGTCTTATATAGCGCACATATCTACCAAACAAGGTACTCAAGGCGCTGAGTAAATACAAACTTTCAGAAAGATAGGTAATTGCAGTGATGAATTTTGAGACCCAATTATTTAGCAACTTATGAGGGTTTACAAGGTGCTACGGCGCATACAGCAGCCACAGCCAGGAACACCTGGGCGAACCCCTTCTCTTTTCGAAAAGTGCACTGGGTTCTTTTACATGCGTTACACAACACATGGGACTCTGGGAACTGTTGCACTCAAAAGTTAAAATATACCTACCTAAAACAGTTAACTCGGAGGTTGTTGGTTCGAGTCCCACTCAAGACAGTTTATCTTTGTTCAAACCCAAATCAAAAATATACCCAAAATGCATTCAAAATTGAGGTTTCTTTTACGCCAGGTCTATCTAAAAATGTTGTTAGTTTGGTTGTATTAGGCTCTGTGAACTGTTGCATATAGTCCTAAAACAGCTGATCTATAGGTCATTGGTTCGAGTCATACTGTAGTAAAACTTTCTTTGTTCAACCCCAAATCAAAAATATACCAAATACATACAAAGTTTATGTTTTTTATTTTTCTTGAATGGCGTCAATTTCAAAAAGATAGTCCTAACTTAGGACTATTCCTAGGACTCTTTAGGAGTTACTAAAAACTTAAAGTCACCTGGAAATATAATTTTTTTCTTCTTCAAACATTAGAGTATATGTTTCTGAACAATAAAAGAATTTTTTGAGTAATTGTTTTTAACGATTTATACGTCAACAACAACAAAAAGTGGGGGGGGTGACTCCGCCTATCCCTATTGTGACGTCAATCGAGGCAGACTTTGCCTCGATCGAACATCGAACACACGTACGTGCAAGTACATTCAAGTCCTAGTCGTGAGTTTGTATGTTTCGAAAAAGGTTTTTTCTTGCATTTTTCCGGCAATGTCGCCCAGGTGTATTGCTGCTGGATGCAGCAAAACAACTAAAGATGGGGTCAGTTTGCAAGTCTTTTCAGCGCTGTGCAGCAAACAGCCGCCGTGCTTCGAGAATCCGGAATACACTACACATTTTGACATGAAGAGAAAAGTTCTTTTGTAAAACATGACGCCATCCAAACAATTTTTCCAGCTAGTGGGGAAGTTGAAGAAGGTACCTGAAAGAAGTAACGAACCTAAAGGAGCATTTGCTTTATGTGAAAAAAAAACAGGTATTGTTTCAACTTTGAGGGCATGTTTTTAGCTTGCGCCAAGCGTCACTATCTTGTGTTGGCACTGCATGCGATTCATCACGCCTCGATTGACGTCACGAACAGCGCCCTTCCGGGTCGGGCTTATTTTTAAATTTGTGAATAACATGGAAACTAACTTTTTTAAACTTTAGTTAATTGTTTATTCATACTCCACTCATCAAAACACATATTTTAGTGACAAAAGCTTTATTTTGACAAAATACCACTTCAAGGTGACTTTAAGACTGGCCCTAAGTTAAAACGAGTAACTCGTCCTAACTCGAGATAAAAACGATTCTTTGTGAAATCCACCCCAGGCCTATAAAATGATCGTGTAAGGTTGGTTGTATAATTGTTGTTATTCCAACTGATTAATGATACATGTCCATGCTGCTGACTTTATCATTTGTTAGGAACTGGATGAGATGCACTATAAGGATTTGATCAAAGCTGGTGTCTGCGACTGGCCAGTAACACATGTACTCTAGGAAAAGTAGGTTGGTACCCCAGACTCGGCGTCGAGCCTTGCGTGACAGTTCTGATGTAAATAAGTTAGCTATATTTAGGCTTTTGTTTTTCCAACGGGCCAATTAAGAACCTGTGTGCATATCAACCGCCATACATGGATGGTGTATATGAGTTTCCATGCATGGCACTGAAACCAATAAAGTTCATTGCAAGAGTTTATTATAACGCTGTTAGTGTTAAGGGGATCCCCTTGAATGAAAGCCTGTTTCATTTCAATACTCTCCTAAGTGAGGTACAATTATCTTGTTGTTACAGATATTTGTTGTAAACTGTTTTCAATATCAGAAAAAAGGTTGGTGGCAATGTGAATCTAGATAGACATACTTGTACCTTGTCAGGTGATTTGTCACGCATAATGTTAAATCAACCTAACCCCCCCCCCCCAAAAAAAAAAAGGCTTCTTGCCAGGAAGGAAAAGAAGGGTCTAGTGACATAATTCAGGTCTCATTGATTCTGCAAGAAGTACCATGGAAGTAAACCACTTTTTGCAGTTTCTGGTGAACAAATTTGAAAACAAATCTCCCTGATTATGAGAACTTTTTTCCTAATTATGTTGAATGTAATTCTAAAAAGAGTGTAAAACCACTCGTTTTGTCCGCCATACCATCCTTCTAAAGAGCCATATGGAGGAAAACTCTTTTTAGAGTGAAAGACGAGTACTTTCAACTCGTTTTAGACTGAAGTTCGTTCCATTTTCACTCAAAAAGAGTGACACTGATTGACTTTCATTCTCAAAAGAGCGAAACTTCACCACTTGGCGAGAGAGTGAAACTTTAACCTTTTTACATTAAGAGAGTAAATATCTTGTTTTGTAGTGTACAAAACCTCCATGATTGCATTATGCATCTGTTGGCAGCTCTAGCAAAGCATACAGAAAGAAGGTCTTCTAAATCTATAGCGATCATTTTATTCCTTTTTCACCTTTTTTTCTCAGTGGAGTATACACAATAACCTCTTTCAATCGTAGCATTTGATTGTAAATGGTATGTACCCACGTGCTAATAACGTCTCTTCACTTACCAGTCTTATGTTTCCTTCCCTTCACTTATGCCAGCTGGTTCATGTAGTGTACGATCTACATTGATTCCAACGGAAATATGAAACCTAACTAATCAGATATACGCCAACATCAGCCAGACATTCATTAATTGTAGTCTCAGATGACTTTGTCAGTAAAGGTGTAGGGGTCGGCCTCATACATTGAAAAATAACTGAAAATTAAAATAACTGATGAAAAAAAAGACTTGTCGAGAGACTAGTTTTGAGATATTGATACAAATGCACTCTGCTGGTATAGCATCAATTTTCTCTTGAGTAATTAGTTGGTTGATTTTCACCAACCGAAGCTACACATTTGACTATTTAATTAATAAAATGGATGCACAGTTTAAGTTTTAGTGTGGCTCAAGGAGACAATAATATCTCCCCTGCACCAGTTACGTAAATAGTGCTTGACAATAAGTGTCTTTTCACATGAAACATTATATAATTTAGGCCTATTATCTGTTTGTTTTTTTCTCATGGTGCATCCCACAAGCCATCATCATGTGATTGTGAGTAGTCCCCTGTATGATTTGCCAGGGTCCTGGGCTGTTCATGCTGTGGCTGTATATTTGTACAGAGTGATGCTGTAAGACTGAGCCACTGACCTCAGGCGACCTTGATATCAATAAATGTGACACTGAGGAGTGTATGTCTTTTTTCAAGAAGATTGAAATTGGCACAGTAAACCAAGGTTAACCCATTAAGTTGGGATGTACTCAACACACACACATGTATACAGCTTGGCATTGTTAACATGTGTGTACCACTTAATCAGTTTGTAATTAATTTCTCTTCGCAAAGATTGCTTCGCGTTAACATCCAGAATGTGTTTCTCTTTTCCATACCCTACTGTTAAAGGCAGTGGACACTATTGGTAGTTACTCAAAATATTTATTATCATAAAACCTTTCTTGATTTCATATAATGGGGAGAGGTTGATAGTATAACTATAGAACATTGTGAGAAACAGCTCCCTCTGAAGTGACGTAGTTTTCGAGAAAGAAGTTATTGTCCACGAATTTGATTTCAAGACCTCAGATTTAGAATTTGAAGTCTCGAAATCAAGCATCTGAAAGTGCACAACTCGGTGTGACAAGGGTGTTTTTTCTTTCATTATTATCTTGCAACTTCGACGACCAATGGAGCTCAAATTTTCACAGGTTTGTTATTTTATGCATATGTTGAGATACACTAAGTGAGAAGACTGGTCTTAGACAAGTCCTGTGCCTTTAAATGTTTCTCTTCCACACAAATGTTTGTTGTGATGGCTTTAAAAAACTGCATTATGTGATGGAAGATGGTTGAGAATTCAAATTGTCCTCCCCAGCCGTGTTTAAATTGAATCAAGTTTGCAACCCTTTTGAGACATATTTATGGTCATGTTTTTAACCCTTCTATGACGCAATAAATCTAACAACCTATCATTTAAGGATGTTTGTCTTCACAAGAAAGAAGAGAATCGGTTTCTTCATCCGATTCTTCTTCTAAATATAACTCTGTAATAGATGTTTGTGTTGCTCTATAAGACGTAGCTAGTTTCACTTTTAATTTCCTAAAGCGTTTTGAGAAGTCTGTTAATGTTTTTGTCCAGGGTTCCGACTCTACATAAATCAAATTGTTTACGTTTGCTCTAGTCTGAAATAAATATCTTTTGAAAGAAATCATAAGTTTGTTCACCCTGTTTGTAGAATTAGGTCAGAGTTGTATGCTGTTTTAACAAAAGGCAACTTTTAGGGGGATTTTTTTGTCGTCTTATGTATAAAGTTGGAGCATTTTGTTTTAGTGAAAAATTCAAGAGCTATGCATACATTTACATGGTGTGAATTAGGGGGAAATCAACAATAACACAGGGCTTGTTGCTCAAAATGTTAACTGGCCCAGAATTGTTTTAAACAAGACCAGAACATTCAAGACCTATGAGCTTAATTAACTTAAATGCATTTTGGGGGAAATCCACAAAACCTCTTGGCTTGTTGCTCAAAATGTATACTGTACCGAATTGTTCTAATTGAGACCAAAACATGTAAACAGGCATACTGGTTTTATTTGAAGAAAAAAAACACAAACTACCAAGACATATGCTATAACAAATTTGTTTTCTCATTGTCATTATGGGTACAAACTTCTTTACTCAATAGAGTTGAAAGGTGTTGATCAGACTCGAAGTCAACATTTTAACACCCACTATCACACAGTGTGATTTTATTATTCAATTAAAAAACACAAGACCGTCTTACTTGTCCAGTCATGAGTTTACTGGCCCTACACCAAAATCACTGGCCTCGGGACTGTGGTCCAATGTTAAACTAGACTTGACTCAAGTCCCAATCCCGTGCCATCCCAAGAAAACTACTGTTTTGTGATGCTCTGCATTCCAAAACCTGTTCCGCATGCGGGACAGGGACTTGCTGATGTCGCAGTCGCCTGGTATGTAAATGTATTAACTTATGAATATGTAACATCGTTACGTGGTACGTTTTGACCAATCAAACGCACCCAAAAAGAAGACTAGTTCATTTGTCACTTGTGGGTTAAGTACTGAGTTGATGATTGAAATACATTTGTTAATAACCAATTAATTATAAAAAAAGAAAGCACCAAATGTTCATTTGAATTTTAGTAATACGTTGTAACATACATTGGGGTCGGTTTTGTTTGCAAAATTTGAATTTTGGGAAGTGCAATAAAACGACTTATGACACCGACACCCCCTTGCCTGCTAATGAGTTTACCAGCCCCACGTGTGTGCCGCGTATAGACGCGTGCCTTACAACGTCTACTACTGTGATGTCACAGAGTATAATGAATATTTTACCGGCAGGGCAGCGCTTCCACGCTCCCATTGGTTTTGTACATCTCCCCATTTGGGGAGATTTTCCAATAACAACGTGCAGAGTAAGAAACGACTTCGTCAAGTCCCATTCTCGGGACCACATTTTGACGGCGAGCGCGCACTGTACTGTATGCTACAGGGGGTTGTTTCATAGTAAGTTGAGGTAATAGCTTAGGGACCTCTCACACAAGAATGGGACTTGAATCAAGTCTAATGTTAAAATTGAGCCCTGATTTCATAGGTTTTGAGCACTTTAATTCATGAATTGTTTTTCAAATGTCATTGTTCCAGTTTTAGAGAATCTCAGTTGATTATTTTGTATCTTTGTCTTTGAAACACATAGGGCCTAGTTGACATAAAGCAAACTGAAAACAAAATTGTTGAATCTTTTACTAGGGGCATTTTCCCTAAAATTTAGTCTGTAAAAAGGACACAGCAGTTTCCAATTATGTAGAATTTCATCAACTTCCTGAGAAGTGAATCAACCTATGTGAAAACATTTCAGGAAATTGTTGACGGCATATCTGCGATGTGGGCTCTGACAGTGTCATAATCTGGTGCTTGGAAATAACCCCTTTCCAGATTATTTCATGCTGGGCTGTATCAAGATGATAGATAATAAAAAAACATTTTCCCATTTTTTTTTTCTGTTGAGATGATGGGATACCTATTGGATTATGTTTGAAAGATAAGGAAAAGTCTGTGCAGTAAGATAACATTTTACTTGGTTTACTTTAAAGGAACATTACAGAATTGGTTTTGCTTGCCAAAATGTTGCTGGCAGTGTAAGCACTGTATGTAATCCACCATATATATAAACTGACAAACCTGTAGAAGTTTGAGATCGATCGGCCATCTGGGTCACAAGAGAATAGTGAAAAAACGATTACAAATTTTGCATTGCATCGATGCCAAAACAAAAAATGAATAAAATGCTCCCTGAGCGATAAACTCCAAACGCGAAATTAGACTATTTGTTTCTCATCAAATATGAAATTACAGACAGAAATATTTAAAGGGATGTTTTCTACTGTCATCATGATTAGACCGTGTAAGTTTTATGTAAATCTGTGTTCTTCACAATTTTTGTTTCTTACCAATTCTGTAACGTTCCTTTAATAAATATTTTTAGGGGTCATTCAGAATAGTCAATGTTTTAAAACAATCAATAATTATTTGAAATTGTAGGCGAGTTGGTCAAACGAATAAACTGAAAATCAAAATCAATTGTTTCACAAATGAAAAAAGCAGAGGAAATAATACCCAGCTGGGTAAGATCGTTAATTTAATTCCTGATTGAATTACAAAGTTGTTAAGTAGGATTTGAAACTTTGAATGCTAGAAATACGATATGGAAAGGTTTGCGGTAACACCATGTAATGACTATCTCTAATGAGTTGGGGTGGTTTTGAAATGAACCGTTGGTTTCAACTCGACGTTTCGATCAGTATGCTCTGATCGTCTTCTGGAGAAAGCTGCTTGTTTGTTTAAGTCTGGGAAAGCCACTGGAAACTACTGATGTTGGAGACCTTTGATCTAAATTATCTGTTTCATTTGAGACATCCACTTTGTTCTTCAGTGTATAGATAATATTATAAAGCCATTTAATACTTTAAAAAAATAATAACTTTGGGGGGATGGGCCTGTCAAAACAATTATTTGGAAAACTGAAGAACAAAACTTTTGAATCGGGACATTTAAGGTATGCTGTTTGAATAGAAAGTTAAATATTTGTCTTCTATGGTTATAATGATGTGACAATTGGTCACAACGATTTTGTTTTAGGGCAGCTTACTTCTTAAAAACTGTCAAATTGCACTGGCTAATCAAAGTAGAATGTGGAATTGTAGCAAAGTGGACAAGTTTTTGTTGGATGTGATTTTACATTCTATGGATTTTCATTCTAAAAGTTGGCCTACACGTTAAATATTTATAAGAACAAAATTTTAAAATTACCTTAAGGTGGTGGATGATAATATTTATCGTTTAGTTGTACAAAAATGCTTTTATGACGACCAATAAGTAAAAGACAAGTCAATATAGAACTTGAATTGAGTCAGAAATGTCAATAGAGCAAATTGCTTAAGTGCATGGGCAGAGGGAAGAATGACTGGAGGATATTTTGTCAAATTAGGTGTGGTGTAAAATGATCAAGAGCCTCACCATGAATTGTCTGCCTCTAATAATCTGCAGCATTAGCGGTAGTATCAGATTGCAAATTCATCTCTTATAGTCTTACAATGGCATGTTCAGGACATGGTGGGGGTGTGGGGAGATGGGGGGGGTTGGATGTAAAGGGTCTGAGGTACTCATAGGATTGTGCACTGGCACGAAACAGCTTGTTGGTGGTAGTTTTGGGGTCTTCCTTGGGTCTCGTTGAATGTATTACTATTAATTTATGAATCACTGATCCTACATGGCAGCGAACTTGCTGGAAGTACAAAGATCTTCAGGAATATTCTCAAGATACAGATATGATTTGTTCACCATCACACCGATGTGTTTAGTTGCATTGTATACTCAGTACTTTCAAGAGTTCTGTGAAAACAAAACAAAACACAGGCAAATCACTGGATGGGATTCAAACCCACGTATTTTGCATTGCTAGAGCAGATGTCTTACCACTAGACCAACGAGCTAACCCAGTGGCTAGAGGTTTGGTCAAATCTATAAATTATATAATAGGTATGGTTCGGACCTGCATGAAAAGATTTCAACATTTGCTGTTACAAGTATGATGATGCGGCCTCTTCACAGCATGAACTGTGTTTAATGCGATGTGTACAGCTGTGTCTGTTACTGTTGCCCATGACTGTATCCTGGTGAACTGTGGATAAATAGTTATTTCTACGAACTCAAAAGCCTAAACATAAAAGTAACCAAACAAATAAAGTAAAGACGCCAGATCTTGCCTGTTACACAATACAACTGAAGGACAGAGAAACTTATTAGGCTTAAACGGTTCAATTTATATCTCTTCTTGCCACACTGGAACGGTCTCAAAACAAACCCTACAAACACTCAAATAAACAATTGCACAAGCCCAGTCAGTTTTCCTAGAATTAATATATGGCCTGCACCACATGTGCCTTATTTCTTGAAACGAAAGGACAGAACTGTGTGTACTTTTCAAGATGCACTTTGAGTGTTACAGTCATGGGGAGTCCCAGATGGTTTTTCTTTGAGAAGGTTATGATAACAAAGGGATGGAGATATGTATTTAAGCTGAAACCATTACCATATTTTTGTCTGCGAGTATTATTTTGCGTAAATCATCAAACGGAATCTCATTTTATAAACAAGAAAATTTAATTATTTATCACAAGTCAAAAGGTTTGAAATATACAGTGAAGAACGGGTGGGCACGTAATCTCTTTTGTTTCGCCATAATGGATCGGTAGAACCTCAATTGAACTTGGCCTAATAAAGTAGACTCGTTTAAATGTAGGTTTTAATCATCGCAAATTACTTTAAAAAGATATAATTAGTGTGGATTTTAATGTGATCTTTCTTTTTAAAGCCATTATACACTTTCGGTACAGACAAAAACAAAAAAGAGTTCACAGATTTACAAATAGTTTACAGGGTTTACAGAAGGTAATGGTGAAAGACTTCTCTTGAAATATTGTTTCATGAAATGCTTTACTTTTTGAGAAAATATTAAAACAATATCAATTCTCGTTAGCGAGAATTACGGATTTTTTTAAAACATATGTCATGACACGGCGAAACGCGCGGAAACAAGAGTGGGTTTTCCCGTTATTTTCTCCCGACTCCGATGATTGATTGAGCCTAAATTCTCACAGGTTTGTTATTTTATATATAAGTTGTGATACACGAAGTGTGGGACTTGGACAATACTGTTTACCGAAAGTGTATAATGGCTTTAAAGTTGTTTTATGCAATATATATGCATTATAGTTGCAGTTGTGTTTTTGGAGGAGTGCTTTTACAGGGTTCACAAGATGTTTAGTCCTTGTTCAGGCATGTATGCTTCGCTTTTGAAAGGGCAAGGGCACCAAGGCATTTTCTCTGTGCACCTTATGAGGAAAATGTAAGTTTCTACTGGAGCATTTTAACGGCACTAATGTAATGACCAAGGGGCATGGAGTCAATTGCCTTCATTGCCTCCATGAAGTATGGTTACTTTTAACTTGAGAGAAGTGTAGATTTATTAACAGTACATCGTGTACATCCTGTGGTTCTAAAGATCTGTGATGAATAACAGAAATGTGAAATAGATCATTCCCGCCTGGAGGTTTATTGTATCTTCATTGGGCACTTGTGCAACGATAACACACTTGAGATTATGACATCAACTTTCAACAGCTGAGAGCTATAGCTGGGCAAATGAAAACAGAAGTAATTCGCAAATTGTCACTTCATGGCCCTCTGGAGTCTTCACAAACCGGGGGGGGGGGGGGGGGGGGGGGGGACTATGAAGATGTAGCATTTGCCACTTATTATTACACATCAAACAAGTACAACCTTGTTTGTGTTTGGTTAGTCTGGGAATAGATTGCTCATGTTTTTTTCAGTATAAGAGTTCTTGACCGACAGCCACAAATCTTGAAAGTTTAACGAAGCATATGCACATTTTTGAAGGAATGTAGCCATTTATGGAGGAAAAACAGTGATTTTCAACACAGGCAGTGGAAGTTTGTTTGATTCTTAAGCCTGCTTCATACTTCAACTGTATAGAGCATATTTCAACTGTTGCGAATTGTTTGTTGCAAACTTGTGACATCGAAATTCGTATTATAAACGCATTTGCAATATGAATTGGGTTTTAGGGTTCTTGACCAGCAGCCACAACTCTTTAAAAAATATTGAAGCATATAAATGCATATTTTTTAAGGAATATACAAATTTATTGGAGGAAAAACAGTGTTTTTTTAACACAAACAGTGGAAGCTTGTGTGATTCTTAGTCAGCGAATTAGCATGTCAGGCAGTTATTCTGAGAAGTTTGTTTTGTTTTTTATCTCGTGGAAATTAGAACGTTGTTTATTTACGATTAAGTTCCATGTTGAGAATTAGTAAGACGTGGAAAAAATAGAGCTCACCATTCATTTTCAAGCCGTATGGTTATTAAATGACCGGCAACCAGTTGGATAGCAGAAGTTTGTACAGCATGAAATTGTTACCATGCAGTGCTGTAAACTTACAAACAAAACTGTATCCTTTTCACCCCGGTGGCAAGCCAAAAACAAGGAAGGTGATAGGGAAATGAAGGCTTACAAGTGTGGTATCCCACTGGGAGTGTTTAGAGTTCAACTGTGCACTTGGCACAGGTGTACTCCATGTGTCTCATGTTCACAATCAGACTGAGATATTACCAGATTGATACAATGTGGGAGCTGCGGACCGAACAGGTGGATCCATATTGCGTATTGCTCAGAAATGCTTGCCTTATTACGATCTCTCCAAGAAATCCTGACGTTTTTTTGGGGGAAACCAGACTAATATATGGTTTGATGATGTTTCAGCTTGGCATGACAAATGAATGTCATTAACAACGCTGCAAGGGCGATTACACAGTTTAAATGGGCTCTTGGGTATCCAGTGTTATTCATGGCTGCCCCAAGGGCCTTGATCCATGCATTCCAATCTTATTTCTTATACCCTGAGTAGTAGAGCGTATTTATGTGCAATATGTCGATATTGCCATGTGGGTCTTTAGCTTACTCATCCAGGCAAATAATTGTATGTTTACAAGGGCAATTTTATATGGGAGGTGAGGCATTGTATAGTGAGGTATCAATGCCAGGTAGATTTTGTTCTTCAGAGAACTGTCTTGCTATATATTCCAATACCGCAGAGTGGATTTTCGGATTTTGGGAGACTTCTCAGTTCTGAAAAAAAGCGCCTGCTTTTTAACTTCTAATAGCAGAAGGAAGAAAATCGGCTGGGAATACTACTTTATCAGAGGGCAAACTTGCTTTCAAAAAAAAAACCACTGTGCCAATAACATGAAAAAACCTGCCCCCAGTTGTTGGTGTATGTGATCTACAGACCATGCATTGGGAAGTTTCACCAATGCCTGTGGCATGTTGGCTAAATGGAAGTTGGTTACTTCCATGTATATGGCAGCCTTATTTTCAATGACTTCCCATGAATGGTTGCGGCAAGAACACAAAACCAGGTTGACAAATTGAGGTTAGGTTTAAGATAAACTAATTCACCAGATAGGATGAGTCTGTTCCAAAAAACGCACAACACCAAAGTTCCAATCAAGGTTACTGACTTTTGAAAATCAGGTCAGGCACACCATGGCCCCTCATCAGCCACAAACTGTTTCAAGTTGGTGGTGACATTGCCAGAGGGGTCCAGGTCCCGGCCTGGCTCCTGTCAGGGGGACAAGCTTTACAGTCTGGCCACACTTGTCTCCGAAGGGTGCATAATGACAGACACCTAGGGGTCCCTGAGGAACCTACCCCCTACCCCCTAAAATATGAGATTGATTTTAAGAAATAGTCAACATGAGCAAATATTAGCGGAAGGGAGGCGGTGTGATGGAAAAGGGCTATGTAAACAATTAGTCTAAAGGCAGCTGGATGTGTTAAGGGGACAGGGTCATATGAAGCCTGAGATGGGCTATTATTACTCTGCTTGTATTGGTTCATTATCTTCAAGTACCAAATTTCACAGTTTTTAGTAATTGACTTAAAAAACCTGCGACAACGATTTGAGGGATGATTTAAATGCTGCTTTAAAACATGAGATTTTATACTAGCATCAAAATGGTGACTGTTTAAGCGAGATATTACATAAAAAGATATATAATAGTTAATATTTAGCTGAATATGTTTTGCTTTGTTTTTCGCCGAAGAATGGATGACCCACTCATGATTTGCTTAATTGCAACTTTTTGATGAATGTGATGTGAACCAGGACATTCATGACCATCTTCACAAACCAACAAATGCGTCAAAAATCACAAAGTTTTGCAAATCTTTGTTTGTAACATCCTCTTGTAATTACGTTAATTAGCATGAGCAGCGAATCACTGTATTTGCCATTTTGTATTTGCACAAAGTGACAGATCAAGATTCGCCATTTTATCCGTTGAAGTATATAGCGCTGGCATGCAAAACAAGTTTGCTATGACTTTTGCCTCGACACAAACCAACAAATCTGCTGACCTATTTAAGTTTTTAGCAGAACTTGAGGGCGTATCTCAATATATACTGGTTTGTACAAAGTTCTCTACTTGCACATTTTTTTTTTCGTTTTTGCAAGTTGACAATTGTGTGTAGGAATAAAGACCTTGATAAAAAATGGAAACATATTGACATTATGTATAAAAGAAGAAGTCTGTTTTATTTCGATGATAAAGTATATAAAAAAAAATCAAAAATAGTAAGCCATCTCTGAAACAGCATCAGTGTAAGGGTAAAACTGTAGAGCAAGGTAAAACCAACTATACTCTAACTGCAAATGTAACATCTATTACGAAAGTTTGAATCTTTATTCCAACGTGACTTTACACCAAACATGATATTTTGGCTGTGGTGCACATTTGTTGCTTTGTGGAAATGGTGAGGAATTTGAAGGTGCTACTTTATGTGTGAGCAGGTGAGTAAGGTTGTGTCAGGAAGGTAGTACTACACCTTGCTGACACAACGTTTTACACCTGAATTGAAGGACAATGTCCCCCTCCTGTGTTCTTTCCAAGACCCTCTTTCCTTTCCTGTTCTAAAAGCTTGCTCCATATTCTGGGTTTGAGTCAGGGGTCTCTGGAGGATGCTGGTCATGCGCCAAACCCAAGACTAGTTCACAATGTGGGATGCAAAAGGAAATTGATATGGAGACTGTGATTTCTTGTTTGTTGTTCTAAGTTTTTCTTTCTACTGTCAATGTTTAGCAGAAGAGGAGTGGTTCATGGCACGGTTTCACTTTCTTGGAGACATGGCCTATTAAGTATGCTTCCTTTTAAGAAGTGACCTTAGTTTGTAACTTCTCAGAAGAAACAAAGGCTCTCACTCATATTGAACACACCCTGAACATACACACGATGCATATCAATAGTTTCCTATTTTAAATTGCTTTGCATGCACTCGTTAGAGTCATTACCCCTAAGTAGACAAACCCAGCCCATTGGGAATACATTTGTGGGTGGATGCTTATCTGGGGCATTGTACATGTCAAATGGTCATTTCCCCCACAAGGTTATTAATTTGGATACTGTGCAATAACATACTTGCCTCATAGGATAACTTCTGGCCTGATCACAGTTTAACCCTACTTCATTTATTTTAATGGTGAGCATTGTTGATAAGGCATTTTTCATGTATTAAAGGGAAGGTACACGTTTGGTAGTTACTCAAAACAAATATTAACTTAAAAACTGACTTGGTAACGAGCATTGAGAGCTGTTGATAGTATGAAACATTTTGGGAAATGACTCCCTCTGAAGTATCCGGTAACGTAGTTTTTGAGAAAGAGGTAATTTCTCAAAGTCTAGAAGTCTTTTATTCCTATCTGAAAGCACACAAATTCGTCCACCAAGGGTGTTTTTTTTTTCATAATTTTCTCGCTACTTCGATGACCAACTGAGCCCAAATTTTCACAGGCTTGTTATTTTATGGTTATGAACTTATGATGGGATACACCAAGCGAGAACACTGGTCTTTGACAATTACCAAATGTGTACAGTGCTTTTAAACAAGCATGATAGTCTGACTTCAGATTTTGTTTTGCTCTTGGAAATATCAGAAAAGTTATGATTGAATAACATGAATAGTCTGTTACAGCATACCCCATGTGAACATGTAGGTCTGCCCTTTTACGATGAAATGTTCCTACTATTTTCCAAGGGCAAAATATCATGCCTGTTATAACAGAAAAATGTTAAACATTCAGTTGCCAGCGTTTATGTTGAAGAAATAACACTGAATGTTTCAAATAGTTTATAGAAATTGTATTATTCTGCTTTTAAGAGTCCTAGTTAGAAAAAAACCTAAAACACGCTCCCTTATGATTTGATCCCATTTAATTACAAGTTGGCAGAGGACAGCAGCAAGCAGCCCCAGGTTTTGAAATTGCGGTTTAAAAAAAAGTTATTCTTTGTTTGTGAAATTCTATGTTATTACCCATGATTTCTTAGACTGGCCCCAACTGTTCACAAGTACGAACTGCATAACCTAATAATGTAAAGCCATATATAGGATTGAATGGTTTGTTGTGATAATCCCATGAGAGAAGTTGATCTGAATTAGCAGTGTCATATGCGTTTTGTTGGGACCGTGTTGGAATGCACATAGTACCTGGTACGTACATACATGAATGTAAAGGCCTATTTGAAATCAGAAAATAAACCACGGCCTACATTCTGCTGATCATGGTATGCAGTTATGCAGATTTATTTAACACCCAAGCAGATCCTTGCCATTTGATTGGAGGATTGTCCGTCACTTGGAAGCAGATAAACAAACCATTGCACGCTACATAATTCTCCATGCATTTTTTTTTCATTCATTGTGAATTTTTATTGCCATTTGATTTGTTACATTGCACGGTGCATGCGTACCACATTATTGCGTGCACAGTTACTGCAAGGCCCATAGTACATTACGCTTGTCTAAAAATACGAAGCAGTACAGAACGCACTTAGTCACTGTTAAATCGAAACAAGCTGAACCAAAATTATGGGGCGTATTGTCACAATTAAATATTGTATGTTTGTTTGTTTGTTTTAAAAAGAACATTATCTTTCAACCCATGAAAATATTCACACCATTGCACTCATAAACATTCATTATTTGTATAATATCCAATCCTTTTCGGGGCTCAAATTTGGGGTAAAATTCCCTAAGACTGCAGGCCTTATGACGTTTTGAAAACGTTTACCAGACCTGAATGTATTTTCCTAGACCATGATGTAAATGAGACAGAACATTCTGAAAAGTTGACTTCATGTTTTACAAACCATTTCCATTTCAACAATCATTGAGAGAAGATTGATCTCATTAGTCTTACGGAAAAGTGTACTTCGATGCTCTTGCTCAACACAGAATAAACTTTTTAGCAGACTCAAACTCAAAGTCAACATTTGAGTTTCATTTCTATGAATAAAGATATTACACAGTGTGTGGTTAGTCCTATAAGGCCTATTCAATTGAGAAACACAAGACCACTTGACTTGTCCAGTCATCAGTTGACTGGCCTGATGCTAAAATCACTGGCCTCGAGTCAGGCCTGCAGTAAAGTGTAAAATTTGAGCGTTGCTCTTTCAAAGTGGAGGTGCTACTATGCACATGTTCCCACTCATATTGCTCATTCAAAAAGACTTGCAAACCTGCGGAATATTTTAACGTGAGGAAATTAGTACTTAATTCAGATAGTGCCTGCCCTACTCCCCTGAGAGTCTTTGTGGAAACAGTGCCTAATGAGAAAATAAATGGGTGTGGCATTAGGAGCATGGTTGCCACGTCAAATGAATCTAGGAAAACTTGACACCTGGAAAACTTGAGGTATTTTATAAGGGGGCATATGTGGGAGAGAATGGTCTTCATAGAACTAATAATTATCATTTACATACATAGGCCTACTAATACCACTTGGTTTTGTTGAATAGGGCAAGCTCTTTTTATAACATACAGTACTGTTGTATATGCCCGCTGGCTAATATTATTAGCACAATAATTTAGCCAGATAACTTATGACCTAGTGTGTTGTAACCTGCCCTCAAAAGTGTTGTCAACACCTTGTCTTGAATTTATTAAGTGCTCATCTAAAAATAGACTGGTTACTGACTAATATTTGAGGAGATTTGTGTTCAGCTTTTCTATGTTCAGTAGCTTAGCTGTGGAAATGCTTGCCAGTTATAGTGAAATACAATGCGCTGTTTTATAACTTAAGAACAGATGACGTGTGTAAAACATTAAGTTTGTTTAAAAATATAATAATGGAGGAGACCTGATAAAATTTGTCAAGTGATGTGTTGTGTTCCGCAATTGAACATTTTATGTAGTTTAAGGCACTGGACATTATTGGTAATTACTCAAAATAATTGTTAGCATAATAATGACTTGGTAACGAGCAATGGAGAGCTGTTGATAATATACAACATTGTGAGAAACGGCTCCCTCTGAAGTAACGTTGTTTTTTGAGAAAGAAGTAATGTCTCACCAAGATATTTGAATTGAATCTGTGTGCGATAAGGGTATTTTTACTTCCATTATTCTCTCGCAACTTCAACGACCAATTGAGTTCAAATTTTCAAAGGTTTGTTATTTTATGCATATGGTGAGATACACCAAGTGAGAAGAGTGGTCTTTGGCAATTACCAAAGGTGTCCAGTGATGCAATAGTGGTTCATGTGATAACTCGCCCAGACCATTCATTGTATAGTGTGCGCAAATTGTGAAATTTACTAACTCAACTAGTCGCGCCTAAAATAGTTATGACTTGGACACTAGTCCTGACTAATTTTTAACTCCCAAGATGCATTGCGGCATATTGTTTGCCGCAGGCGCAATATAGTAAAAAGTTGAAAGGATTGAAGGACTTGTGTCATTGGTGTTCGATTGTGTTTCGTAAGTAAATAATGTTGTTGTAAATAGTCCTGAGCGACACAATTGGTTCACCAAGCAGGCAGTCGCGACTTTTTTTGTCGTGGCGGCACGATTAATCGAGTGGTTGAGTAATGGTGGTCGCGCCGTCGACTAAGCAATCAATAGTCGACACTAGGTCCTGTAAATCATGCTCAAATTCTCCCCTTTTTCCCAGAGATTATAGTGTAATCCCCCACTTCTAGACCTTTTGTCCTTTTTGTCTGACAAACCAGAATTTCAAGAGATTGATAAGCTGTCTCGATTGTTTCCCATTGTTTTCAGCATAGTCCAAGATTTCAGCCAGTTATCAGCCAAAAGTCTAGCCGGGCCGCAAAAACAAAACACAAATTTTCTCAAGAAAAATATCCTGGCATATTTAACAAAAAAAACTTGTGGTAGGCATACTTTCATTTTGAAGCAACATTCACCCAAAAGATTGTATGCAAGTATTCTGAAAATTAGTCCCATCGGTGGTCTTGCAATACCTTTGGGAATCCCAAAGCAAAATGGGTTAAGAACTTTTCTTGTGGTAGTTTATTCATTTAAGAGGCAAATTAAAAGTAGATGAGAGAAGATTAACTGTCAAACTAATTGAAGTAACACAACAACACGAATGAACTCAATTGATCAAGCAACATATCTCTATCACAGTGGGGGAAAAAAAGAGAGAGACAATTTGGATGTCAAGGGCAGAGTCTGACTTTTGGCAGACAGATGTAATTTGGTGAAGAACTGCAAAAAATTACAGACAGACCATGAATCGGTTTGCATCCTGGATGGCCCAAAAGACTTGATAAAATCCAAGACATAAACCTACTGCTGAGTTCTAGCTCACAAAAGACCAGAGGTCAACTGGGTCCTTGTAGGAGAAGTTCATTTAAGAACACTTTGTTATCCTTGGCTGGGCTCGGTGGTATTCAAATAGAGCAGGCGACACAGGCACAGCTAGGGCTTGTGTCACCAAATGATTACACTGATGGAACATGGCAAGTAATCCAAGAATCATTTTGCTGGAGTAATTTTTGAGCACGCAGATAATTTGCCCCCAGGGAAGGATGGTGTAGGATTGTTGGAATCAAACATTGCCAGCGTGACACAAGTGTACTCATGGGGGAGGAGAGATAGGTCCATTGCCTGCTGGAGTCTGACCGCCATAATACTACAGCCTGGAAATCTGAAACACAAAACCAAAACTTCGGCCTTGCTCCCTCCCTAACGGCTGATTACCATAGCATTTTCATCTGTAAACAAACTCCTTAATTGACTAGCTCAAAGAACCCGCCCAATATAAGCCTAAGGCCCATTGGGGGCAAAGCCATTGTTTTGGTTTCAAACTAAACGCTACACGCTCCCTGCCCAGCCATCCTGTAACCGCTGTTGGAGGTCCTATACCTGGCCAGGCTATTTCAAAGGCCTGTGCCTTTGACCTGCCAGCCATCAGATTGCCTTCACCCCAGGAAGCTAATGTCTCAATTGTCAGTGATAGGGATGGTGATCATCTTGACAGCCAGTGGATGTAGTGTGAATGTCCTGGGGCATGTCCAATCCAACACACAGGCATTATCTAAATAAACTCAAACTGTCAGCTTGCAGTTTTTCTTTGTTATTCCTTTTCCCCTTTTTCCCCACCTTGACTCACCTCAGAAAACATTGTACAACCATAGCCTTCTCCGAGGCTCTTTACACAAGTGTACTTGCTTGCATATTTGTGTGCAACCATAAAGCAGGCATGCAGGACATGTAAACGTGACAGCGGCGTATAAAATATTTTGAGGTTTATGCAATTTGGCAACCTCGTACAACGAGGTCTCAACAAGAGCCTTGTTTCCAATATAAATACTAGCTTGTTATTTGCTTATTCAGTTGTCGGAAATCCAGCAACAAATTCTTATTGGAGGATCCATTGGTTTCAATACTTGGGAAGTTTTGATTGCACAATGTCCAATCACAGGCTCTTATTCTGTAGCTGATGGCTGCAAGCGCTCAAGCCGTTTTGTTTAGCACGTATCGTTAACCAACCACAGAATTCTTGTGGGCTTGTAGAACTTACTGTTTACAGTAAACTGATTGAACATTTAAACCAGTGACCAATGAGAATGCACCTTTTTGGGTTTTTGAGGAAAATTAATATGAATGTTATCGGCCTAGGCAGAAACTGAGAAACTGAAAATAAAGATGGCATGCAACCCTTGGCTAATAGGAGTATGATATAGAGTGATAGTGAGGTCTGCAACTTAATTCAAGTAAAAGCGAATTTTTAGTGGGAGCATTTACTTAACTCTTGATAGACCATTTTTAGTGCGAGCATTTACTTGACTCTTGATAGACCACTGGCTAGCAACGAGCATGCACAGTGACGTACTCAAGTGAACAACTCGTTTGGAGATCTAGTAAACCAATTTGGTACCACAGTATGCAACACTCCAATTGCCTTCTGCATTAATTTTTGCTGTAGTGTCACTGGTTCCCTTCTGCGCTTTACACATTGTTAGCATGATACAGGACCACGGAAGAAACCATGGTCCTGAGGCTGGTTCCAAATGGTCAACCACAGTAGTCAAGTAATGGCCGACCAGCCTGGGTTCAAGTCAATTAATAGTCAACCTTTAGTTAACCATGGCACTCAAACTTGCTCTTTTTATAATGAGCCATGGTATAGGAACTTATTGTGGTCACAATGGATTTGATGACTCTGGGGGAGTAAATGTACTACCACATTGTGCATCGCCGGCCGTCACAATTTCTTATAGCTTTATTATTCCACACTGATTCAACAAACGTGTTGAAGGTTGTGAACCCCAATTGCAAACCCATAAGTTATATCATCCCCCGTTCCTAGTTGCGTTATGTAAAGTGAACTTCTCCAAACGCAGTATGAGAATTTAATCATTGACAGATTGTACATATGTAAAGGGGCTTGGAAGAGCTTTCATCAAAGCTTGTATCGCAATGTGGTTTACCCATAGACCTTCGGTTTACCCTGGGCTGTAGACTAGTGGAAGTGTTGTTTCCTTATGTTCAGGGGAAAACAGAAATTAATGGAGCTTATCCTATTAAACTGCATTTTACCAGAGCTCTGTTCTCGCATAAAATGACCTGTCGGTTATTGCAGAGTGCTGAAAATGTTTTCCTCTAGAAAGAAAGGCATGGGTGAATGTATTTATGAGTTTCCTTAAAACTAGTCTTCTTATCTCCTTGAATCATGAATCAGTCTAGTTTCCTTACATCATTTTATGCTTAATTATCCGGATATAACAAATGTACATGTGCATTGCACTAAAGCGCTACTCGTCTTTAATTGCTTGTAAATTGAACCTTAGAGCACTTTGGAATGATCGCCAGCCACCTAATACCTTACCTAAAAAAATTAGGTGTCTGCCGTAAACTATACAATGACTACGCAATCATGTCACTACATACTTAAGGCTGAGTCACACTGCAGCAATAACAAAATGATAAGGATCACGACGCAGAGAGAACGCATTCTATTGGTTGAATTGTTCCACGCAGAATACGCACACACCTATTCAACCAATGGAATGCGTTCTCTTTGCGTCGTTATCGTTATCGTTCTCGTTATCGCTGCAGTGGGACCGGGCCTTTAGTGTCTCTGTGATATCCATTTGCAGCAGCAAATTTTTGTTTTATTAAGGAAAGTTAGTCATATGGTTGATCAATAGGTGTTTGTAACTATCAACCGAAGGTAAAGTTTGTGTTGGGACCAGAGCTGTGTGTTGAGAGAGTCGCAACGTTTTCGGTCCAAATGCAGCACGAAGCAACCTCGTTCCCAGGGATGATCAATCTCACCGCGCCATTTTTTTCCAGCATGCCTTGCTCTTTCATCACCCCTGGAATTGGCCAATTTAAATGTGCTATATGCTAGCACATTTAAATGAGCCATTAATGAGCGTACATATTCATTATTCAATATATTCTATGTGCGCACGCATGTATTTCGTCTTACAGAATGTTTATTTTTTAATTTTTTAATGTGTTCGTGTCATAAAAAACGCGGGCATGATCAACACACAAATAATCTTAAAACTACGTGCGCTGCTCTTGACATCTAATGCATAACCAATTTCCTGAGCCAATCAGCATTGTTTCCAAGTACATCCCTCCCAGAGGTTAGTGACGAGAGGAATCGATACGGCGCGCTGCCCATGGTAGCGAGGCTGAGCACAAAGTAATGCGCAGTCTAGTCTGGCACCCCATGTTCGCCAATTTGTTGGTTTTTCTGTTACACAAAATGGCTTCTAATTACAAGTTATTAGTTTTGGTTTCAACCCATATACACCGATGTGTGTTAGCACTGTGTACTCGGTACTTTCCTAAGCTCTGTGAAAGAAAAATCCCAGGCATATCACTCGGGTGGGGTTCAAACCTATGATCTATGCAGTGTCTAATTGCAAGTAGTAGCTAATATATCGCTCTGATGTGGACACTGCAATTTCATTTTGTAGGTGCTCCTTTGGGTCAAAGTTTTATTTAAACGGGTTTAGTTTGCGGATTTGGATAAGGGAAGTGAGAAACCTGCTGGTCTTCTTTTTTTCTTATATAAACATACAGTCAAGTCAAGTCAAGGGAAAATAACAACATCCTGGATATACTTTGTACATAATCTTGGAAAAGGAAATCATCATTGCAGCTCAACAATCAGCAAGTCATTTCTGAGAAATGGCATTAAGTCTGTCTCACGTTCTTTACTTTACTGACCTTCACCTATGTAGCCCATGAGGGGAACATATCATCTCTGACACCTTGAACTGGTACAAATGTAGACACCAGTAAAACTTTAAGTCAAAGAAAACTTCATCTTAAGTTGAAAGCTTTATCCTGCCAAGTTTTTGAGTGTTTTCCATTAGTTTTCTTACACTTGATGCTTTGAGTTTGAAACAAGTATCGCAATTTCCTTGTGGATAAGACGCGTCTTACCTGACTTTCAAATGTCCAAACAAAATAACTGCGTCTTATTTTCTGATATGCCTTGTCTTATATCGATTGAGTTCATTGTGATGATCACTATGTGAAATCTTACATTTAAACTGTAAAATAATTCTACTTGTTAAGTCATATCTTCAAATAAAACCTGAACCGTTCATATTGTGCAGTTTTAACACGCTTTGACAAAACGACAATGTCTTTTGCCATGCTGCGGCCCGCAATGAAAAATAATAATAGGCACAATAATTGAAGACGGACTTTTTTGAAATTGGCACAAGCTGTCGTCATTTAAAGGCTCAAAAGAGAGAGGTGTCCGCTATTGAGAAGGGATAAATGGACAATCAAATACTTACCAAAAAAGACTCAAGCCATCAAGCTACTTGCTAAATCAAATAGCTTGGGATATCAAATCTGGTAAATGTACTTGTGACCACCAGACTACACACAGAATGGGCACATGTAGGTCAAGGTTAAGGAAGAGTTCAATCAAAGCCATTAAATTGCTGACCCACTCTAAATGCTGTGAATCATCATTTCGGGTTACTGTGGATTGGGGCTAGTGCATGTAAACATGGAAAGTTACAGAATCTATTTCTTGTTATTTTTTCAAGAGGGACTAATAGCTCTTGACCCTCTTCTATTGCACCCTGCCCCCTGGAGCTTCCAGTTGATAGTTTTACTGAGTAGCCTAAACATACCAGGTTAAGAAACGGGCCCAATTTCATAGCGCTGCTTAACGGTAAGCACTTTATTGTGCTTACTGTAGCAAAACAAAATTGCTGAAGGGAAAGCGTATTTCACAGGTTAGCAAGAAAATTAGATGGTCATCTTGCGCGTTCACCGTGGATACATTGTTACGTCATTAATTTTTGTGCAGTAAGCAGTTGCAGGTCAGCTTACCTTTGCATGTGCTTGCAATTGAAGCATTGCTATGAAATGGAAATCTTACAGTAAGCACAAAGTCCGCTGTTAAGCAGCGCTTTAAAGTTGGGCCCTGAATATAGAAACATTTCGTTCTTGAAAGGGCACAGTTTTCCTTTGGTTTAGGGGCACCTCTATGAGGAAAATGCAAAACTTGCATTGGAACTTTGCAAAGGGCACCACAGCAAATGCACAGGGCAACGTGGCTTTGCCAAGGGTTATTTTAAGACGCAAAATAAAAATAAAACTGTTTAGACGAAATCTGTTAGGATGGAATCTGTTATTGATTATTTCTTTTGTGTTTTGTTCCTGCAGCCTGAAGACTATGCCAACTACCCCATATCAGACAAAGAAGAGAGATTCCGATCATTTGCATCCATCGATTACAATGGCCAAATCTACATGACAATGCAAGATTTCCTGGAGTCTGTCACTGAAGAAAATCCAAGACGTAAGTTGAACCATGTCCATTGGAATTATTTCTTAGTTATTATAGAGGGTTTCCGATGGAAATAATGTCAACAATGTTGTGGATCAGTTCAACCAATTCTACCCTCCATGGTTCAACTGTGTTGTTGGGTCCGGGATTGGGAACAGGTGCAATCACTGACTCAATTTGTATGTTAGCATGTAAACATGAACTTGAGAAGAACACAGGAGACCAGGGACCTATGTCATCTTGTAAGACATGGTCAAGGTATTGACGACTTGTAAAAAAAGTCTGCATTAGTGCAAGTCTGGACTGTGTGTGTGATGGATACTTTGCCCTAGATTTCCCTGTGGGGGTCATATAAAGGAATGATATCAATGTCACGTTAATATACTCACCAGTCAAGGGGGGAAAAGCTGCACGGTGACTGGTTAGATTAGGCAGAATATCTTCAAGCAAGGTGTGCCCGCCTTCTCCAGTTTGACCGCACCTCCTCGCCCTGAGACAAGATAACATTTCTTATAAAGGGGAGAGCAGAGTTCAGGTTCCATTTTTTTGCATCCAGCTATAAGGCACTAAGGAAACATGTTATTGCAGCTGTTTTTAGGAAAAAGCTCTGCAGTGAAATACCCTCAACAATTACACCCCAAAGATGTGATTAGATGACTTGTCAACGGCAGCCCTATCCAGACTGCCCTGTGCATTTTGAAACCAGACGGCTCAATACGCTCAACTGACATTCCAGTTGAGATCAAAATAGGTGGGCTTCAAACACAAGACTCGTTTATTGAAAGTAACATTAGGGCGGAATTCAGTTTTGGTGGGGTTCGGTTTAAACATGTGACCTGACCTGCCCCGGCTTTGGGTGCAGCTATGAAGTGTAAGCCTAGGTATTTTTTCCTCTACGTTTGTGTGGATTGGGTGGTATGACTTTTTTTTTGTCTTTGGCACGACTGGTTGAAGTTTTTCAGAGTGGAAACGACAGTTGTTGCAAGCGACTTTTACCTGCTGTTTAGGCACCACTCTGCCTGAACACACACAGTGGGGTGGGGACCTGTTACACTTGGCCTACCATGTGACAGCCTATCAGTGATCTCAGCGAAAGCGTTAATGTAGGGTCAATATTATTTAGGATTGGTCTGGGGCATAATGGAGGCGGCTTGAGTTTGATTGATCAATTTGGATGGGTGTAATTCAAGCAGCGATTGGCTGGAATGTCACTGCTGTTAGTTGTGAAACAAACCAACGTGCATTTAATATCACTACCCCTTACATGGTGTCCGTTTTTATCATCTTTGTGTAATTTTTTCTTTTGCTGCATTTATATGGACCTTTCCGACTGTTTTCATTGCAATTTTTATTTTTTGTAATTTGCTGTAATTTTGGGGGAATTTGCGCCTTCAAACATCCTTGGATGGATGGAGATGGTGCACAAGAAATGCTATAAATTGGTATTATAACACATATTTTAAGTTATCACACAAGCACGAGTGGAATACGAAAAAATAAAGTGCTTCTGCGTCCCATATCCAACGAGGCCAAGTTGGAAATGGGACGCAGACGCACTATATTTTTTTGTATTTCAAGAGCGCGCGTGTGACAACGAATTTATCTTCCAGTCTCACGTGCGACATGCAAAGTTTAAAATTTCACGACGAACAGCATTCACACGCACAAAGTTTAGAATGTAATTTTTTCACTGTCCGTATACGGACAGTGACAAAATGACATTTCACAATACGCACTGTTTAATGAAAACAGAGGAAGTAGGATATAAAACAGAGGTCGTAGCATATATGTTTTTATCCCCCTAGTAGTTCGAGCTTCTGATTGGTGGATTAGCGCGTACTTGAAGATAAACTTTTAAAACACGTTTATGTGTGTAGGTACAAATGTTTTTCAAGGATAACAACACCTTCTGTGAACTCTTATCTAGTCTTGTAAAACCAGATTCTTCTTTATTTGTTTCTAGTTTAAACTCTTGAGTTAGGTCTCAGAAAACAGTTTGAGAACAAATCGTATCGAGTAATAATATGTTTTCTTGTCCTTGACATTACACTATGATGGGTGTTCGTTGCAAGGGGTATGACACACAGTTAAGTTCAAGAAGTCCTGGGCTAGATTTCACAAAGCAAGACAATTCATCTTCAGTAGGTTTGTCAGTATTACCATAGGGAATTTGTATTGTGACATCACACTTAGCTTTGCACTACTATTAATTTGCAGTTAAGACCAATTTTAGCTCTTTAGAGACATCGGCCACAGGTCAGCATAATTCTGTTTGTCATGTCTGCTTTTGGAATCTATAGTTACTAGCTTAGGATTTGTGTACTAACCAAAAACTAACCAAAGAACAGATGAAAAAGTTCTCTACCCCTTCTAAAAACATAAACTGTAAAACAAAGTATGCGTGTTACCGTGAGTTAAATAAATGTTCCTACTTGCTGTTGCAGAGACACTTTTGTCCAGGCTTAAAGGCAGTGGACACTATTGGTAATTGGCAAAATCCAGTCTTCCACTTGGTGTATCTCAACATATGCATGAAATAACAAACCTGTGAAAATTTGAGCTCGATTGGTCGTCGGAGTTGCGAGATAACTATGAAAGAAAAAAACAACCTGGTAACACAAAGTTGTGTGCTTTCAGATGCTTGATTTCGAGACCTCAAATTCTAAACTTGAGGTCTCGAAATCAAATTCGTGGAAAATTACTTCTTTTTTCGAAAACTACGTTATTTTAGAGGGAGCTGTTCCTCACAATGTTTTATACTATCAACCTCTCCCCATTACTCATTACCAAGTAAGTTTTAATGCTAATAAATATCTTGAGTAATTACCAATAGTGTCCACTGCCTTTAACTCATTATGATATGGGTCTTTTAAAATAAGTTCTGATTCAAGTAAAAATTCTGAGCTAAAAGCCCTGTGGCCTTGTGGATATTTCCCCCAATCCACTTCGCTCATACATTACCTGTAGAGCGAATTACTACATTTGCATATTTCCTAGACCGGCAGGTATATTTGCTAATGGGTAAGAGTTTACCAATAGCGCCCTACAGTGGCCACCCCATAGGGCACGCACAAGCGTGCCCCGTGAACCATTCTATTTTCTTTTAGCGGCGGTAGTGGTAAGATGTGCCCTGATTTTGCAATATGGAACTTACTCTATAAGAAAAACAATAATGGGATTAAAGCGTTTAGCAATATGGACATCAAACTGGGCTGATGGTGACTGGAACTGACAGTTTAAACTCCCACTCCCTCCCTCCCTCCAAAAACAAATACACACTCATGCCATTAAAACAGGCATCTTCCCTATACCCCCTATTCCTGCTACGTTAATCAATCAATCAATCTATCAATTGCATCCATTTCTCTTGTTTTTATTTCAATTCTAAACTTCTCAAAACAAAGCTACTCAGCTTCGGCCTTATGATCTTATCTAGCGGTGAATTACATCCTAAATAAAGATTGCACGTTCAATAATTTTGGGAATAACTCCTGGCGTGAATTGTCATTATCTTGACCCATATTAATCGAGGTAGGAAATCAGAGTCAATGTGGAGGCAAACTGCCTGCTCTGCTCTGTCCTGTAATCCCTTCCCATATTTAAATGCCACCTAAAATTTGTTTCACGGGGACTGTTAATTTTTCCAAGATCACAGTATTGATAAAATGTTTGTTTATAGCCACGGAATACAGCCCAGGGGAGGCCCCATGAGTTTTTTACCCCATGGCTACCTCGGCCCCACCTACCCTTACCTTGGCCCCCACCTACCCTTACCTCAACCCCCACTTACCCTTACCTCAACCCCCACCTACCCTTACCTCAGCCCCCACCTACCCTTACCTCGGCCCCAACCTACCCTAACCTCGGCCCCTACCTACCCTTACCTCGGCCCCCACCTACCCTTACCTCGGCCCCACCTACCCTTACCCAGAGCAGCGGTGGCTATTCCCTGGGGGTATGCTAGGGTAGATCAGAGGTAGAACGATCCTAGTGTGAAAGGGCCCGGCCAATATTCCCTATAGGGTTTCCCCCTGGGGAACAGAGTAACGTGAAAAGGGCTTTTTATCCAGTCAGAAATGCCTACTTTAAAGCCATTGGACACTTTCGGTAAACAGTATTGTCCAAAGGCCCACACTTCCTGTATCACAACTTATATATAAAATAAAAAACCTGTGAAAATTTAGGCTCAAACGGTCATTGTGAGAAACAGCTTCCTCTAAAGTGACGTAGTTTTCGAGAAAGAAGTAATTTTCCACGAATTTGATTTCGAGACCTCGGGACAAGGGTGTTTTTTCTTTCATTAATATCTCGCAACTCCGACGACCGATTGAGCTAAAATTTTCACAGGTTTGTTGTTATTTTATGCATATGTTGAGATACACCAACTGTGAAGACTAGTCTTTGACAATTACCAATAGTGTCCAGTGTCTTTAAATATGTGCAAGGAAAGGTCATGCATGTCCAGTTCAAGCGTGGCATAATAAGTAACTGAATAGATTTGTTCGGCTAATTTAAGAGTTGCAAACTTAATATAAGAATCAATTTTTTTATTACAAATTTGGGATCATCAATTGAAAACTTTGTCTGAGCATATATAAGCATTTATAGGTAAAAAAAGTGACATGTATTTTTCTGCTGACCTTTCAATAACCAACGTACATGTAACACTTAATTTGTGTATGTTTGGTAGTTGATACTTTCTACTAATATGTCATCATCACCATTAGTACCTTGTCCTAGCTGGAAGTTGTGTACAGGATCAAAGAAAAATTCACTTTCCTCTTTGTCTCTCAGCACATGTAAGTTGGATACAAAAGCCCATTATAAATCAGTTTGTGGTTGTAATGTTAGACAATAACAACGTTTTCAAAATGGCAGTCTTACAGCCAAAACACCCATATTTAAAAGTACTTAAGGAACTAGATGTTTGAATATTCAGTGGTTACAAATTCCACAAATGAGGAGCAGCTATGATTATCATGCCTCTGATAACATAGTTGCACAATATACTTTTTATATGTTTTATTGGTACATACAGAACATGTGAAAAGGAAACATTAAACAGACTTAAGAAAGTTGATGAAATGCATCAAATATCCTAGGAGGCAAAACACATATACCTGTTGCTCCTGATAGGATAGATAAGTTAATGCCTCAACCATCCTAGGAAATACCTTTTAAAAAAACATATTTATTCCTAGGATAGAAAAAAAAACATATTTATTCCTAGGATAAAATCCTAGCTAAGATCAGGGAAACCTCAAGCTAATTAGGAAGAACATTGGATGCACCTTTTTGTTTAGTTTGAAGACAGGGAATCTGAGGGGGAAACAAAACTGGAGAACAGTAAGTAGTTGTTTCTTACCCTGGATCTTTTTTGAGAAAATATACAATACTTTATTTTAATTTATGTTTTTTATAATTTGTGTATAGACCCATTGGGAACTTGAAACTAGGATCGCTGCAGAAAATGTAGCCGATTCAGAGATGGCACTTTATCTGAAATTTCATGTTTTTATATCAGGTAAATGTGCACCAAGTTTAATGCTTTTCACACAAAGTGCACACTTGTGTCATATCATAACACTTACTATTATTATTATTTTTTTTTTTCAAACATCGCAGCCAGGGCTGAGTTGAGTACATAAGAGATTTATCAAAAATACAGAGATTTATAAAATACAGAGATTTATAAAAAATAGACCTGGCATTAAGACCATGGAGGAAGGACTTGAATATTTGCTGTTAGATTTCCAGCGTCTTGGTGTATTTGCTCAGGTCTTGATGTTACAGTATTTTTAGTGATGCTCTTTTAACCTCCCGTGTTTGCATCACAAATCCTGTCTTGGTTGCTGTGATTTATTAGAGGTTTTCCGAATACCCTGCGGGAAATGAAAAGCCCCCGAAACTTCTGAGTCAGATGCTGTGCTTGTATCACTACACGGGGGTCAGAGACAAGAGCCCCCACAATCAAGTGTGTTGTTCTTGTGCTTGTAAACCAGCCAGACAGATATGCGTGACTTGGCCCAGCTCCATCTCCGCACAAACAGAAAAGCTACACAAACAAATCCCTCCACTACTTAGCCCTTTCTAATGAGGCGCATTGTTTTTTGCCGAACCTTTTAAGAGGCTCCTAAGCTGTAAACGAGGCAAGAAAAACACATTAAAAGATTTTTTGCTGTCTCCTTCAGACTGCAACTGCCGACTGAATTCAGTCCAGTGCATGTATTTGTTAGTGTTTACAGACTCACCACCACTCCTTGGATGGTTTGAGGCAGGAGTACACCAGTCGGCCTTCATATTGTCCCCTTTTTGTACATTTTGTTTATTTTGAATTTAAATTGAAAATCAACAGGGAACCCTGTAAAAAGATGAAAGCTTTGACCTAGATTAAGGGCAAATATAACTTCTCTGACTTGTCGTCACTTCTCATTCTCTGCTACAGAGTGCCTATAGTGTGTAGGATTTATTGTTCCATTTTCACACCCAAGAGAAAAAAAATCATCTGAGATCTTGATCTAAACGTGGATTATTTTGTCTCTGGAATATTTACAGCGTGTCTAAACCAACCGGGTAGTGACCAGAGTTAGATTTTGTTGAATCTTTTTGTTTTCCCTTCCAAATATAGAGTTGTTAATCGGCCTGATCTGAGCAACTTGTATCTTTAATCATCTTTCTGTCTTGGCAACACAACTTACTGTTTGTTTCCTTAAGGTCTAGAAGCAGCTGTAAAGTAGCCTAGTGCCATAACAGTTTCCCTATTCACTGCCACCCACCATATGTGACATTGACGTTGCATCAAACGATCTCTCCCCGCTCGCTCGCCCTATCTGTGTACCCTAAACGTCCCATCATTTACACCGGGTCGGCATAAATTTAGCCGCCGTATTTTGTCACCAGGGTTTGTTTTTTCTTTGATTGACCCAATTTTCCGGTCATGTTTCACTTATAAAAGCAAGAGACTTTTACTGCAGTCGGTGATCTTGTTTTTTGTGGGTTTTTTTTTTATACCTGAATCCAATGATGGTAGTTGGCAGTATTTGGATAAGGTCACAGTGTTCGGTTGCGCAAGACTGCTCTGGGTCCTCACACTTTTTGGGTCAGCGGTGGTGGGTGGTGCAAAGAAGAGTTTGCCATCACCAAAAAAACAAATTCTCCAAAGAAGATGTAAACATACATCGGGAAGACAGAAAGAGACAATTTATAGTGTTTATTGAGCCTAAGTGAAATCGCTAGAAAGCTTTGCAGTGGGTCTTAGGGTTATAGTAGGTAGGTGAAGGTCTCTCTACTGACGAAGGAGATACTGTATATCTCAGCTTGATGGGATTTTTAGTCAGAGTACTAATATAGAAGTGACCAGTGATATGTCAACTTTAGTGATTTTCTTGGAACCCTATTCATGAATGTATCTATGAGCTCAAGTTGCTTAATGGGAACCTTACCTGTAAAGTTGATTGACTATGGCTTGTTTGTCTCATATGTTATCTTTGTCAAGGGAACTTCTTGAAGAGTGTGTAGTTTAATTGTAGTGTGATAAGGACAATTCTTGTTAAAACTATGTACCTGCAACATTTTCTTAAAAAAAAAGTATCTCTTGTACTAAAATAATGTATTTGGGCAGTTCCATAGAAATGTAAACCTCAGTGCCAAAATTTCAAAATGGCACTAATGTGACAAATGAGACATCATTTTGTAGCTAATTGTATGAATTTTAATAAAATATGATTTGTTACTGAAAATATTCAGCGGCTCAAGTGCTATTTTCGACTGAAAAAATACTTTAAAAAATAGTGAAATTTGCTCAAAAAAAATGTTTTGCCAAATTAATCAAAATTTTTACTTTGGTTAAATAGTGTTTGTTTTGGTTTTGCACCTGTTTGAAGTTTGCTATGGTAACAACACTATGATGGAAAAAAAAATAAAAAATTTCTTTCAAAATTTTATGATATTCAATATTTTAGGAAACTTACTTTTCCGATGTACGTCCGACACCAAAATAGTGAATATTTTAATCTCCCTATTTCAACCGTGGGCAGAAAATTTTCAAATTTACACTACAAAGCACAATTGATGCCCTCTCTCTAAACATGGAATTATTTCTTTAAAAAAATCTTCTTAATCGTACAAAATCCTGGTGTCGGACATGCATTTTGTTCGTACGTCCGACACCAGTACGTCCGACACCTCCAAAATAATTATGTGAAAGCCTTTTTGATTGCCTTTAAAATATCATACAAAGCTATAAATTGGTACCTAGGGTAACTCTCACCCAAATCACTCAAATCTTGCCTCAAAACAAGTGTATTTCATTCCCCTTTTTTTCTACTGGCTGCTAAAAACACAATAATTTTAATCCGCAGAAAATTTTAATTTCCATTTCCAAAACCCACTGGTACTTATAATTAATATAAGAAAAGCTTGGTTTTTGCAGTATATTTGTTAAATTCAGGTACATGTGGTTACCCCCAAGCAAGGATAGAGCTCTTATTCATTTTAGTAAGCTGTTGACAATGCTCTAAAGTTGGTTCTTGAGAAAAAATATCAAAACATTTAACACCAAAATTCTTGGTGACCTTTGACCTTGGCAACAGTTACCCACCAAGAACTTTAAACTTTAATTTTTTTAAACACAAGTCCAATCTACAATATATTTGGACCAAATGTTATTTTGCAGACTCATATCTTTCATTGTTAGGCAACATTTTGAAACTTGGGTGTTTGCCGGTTTTGGTTGCCACAGCAATGCATAAGGATACATATGTACATCATGTACAAGTTGCATTACACATGCACATTGTTTCTATTGATCTCAAAACGTGGTATAATTTGACAATTAAACCACTTATTTCAACAAATAATGATTTAATCTGATATTACAACACCAAATTGGTAGATGTAATCATTATTTTATAACAAAAGTGAAAAGTTGAACTGATTGTTACCTATTTTTGAATGCAATTTCGGACAAGTACGTCCGACACTGTAAAATGTACGTCCGACACCAATATATTAAATGCCGTTCCTTAAAATTCAAATTTAAAAACCAAATGTCTTATGGTAAAGTGTAATGACAGAGGTCTGATGAATCCATAAATAAGAAAAAATTGCATTAAAGTTCAAACACACCACAGAGTTTGAACTACAAATATTGGTTTTCATAAAAAGGCGTTTCTCTGAGTACGTCCGACACCATGGTGTTTTGGGCGAATGGCGTCTATATCCAAAGACATGGATGAACAATTTTTTGATAAAATAACTCTAGTGACTGCCTTATACCTCTATCCAGAATAAAAATTCCTTTTATTTATACCACTGTAATAATACACTCTGTTAAAGTGTCCGAAATGTACGTCCGACCCCGTGGAACTGCCCATTTGAGTATTCACTGTGTTTAAAAGAAACTCTTTGTCAGATTATTTTTTTGTACTAGAGTGGGATTTGAACTTACGACCTCCAGATTAGCATTACAATTATTATTATTATTTACAATTATTATTACAATAGTTGTTGAGGAAATTCTTCCATCATTTCACATGCAATTTCTACTATATTTCTTTTCCAAATTAGATGGGCCTGAATTTAAAAAAAAAAATTAGTGAGACTTCACATTTGATTTTGAGCTAGACTCATCAAAAGGGCCACACCATGACTTTTTGACAATAGGCATTTTCATTTAAATAGTAACCTCTTATTTGTTTTTTTCTCCATCTTTTGCATGCTGAAAACTTTTGCAATATTTTGAGGTGAATTCTGTTGTTTACTCAATAATAACATTATCCTACACTCAAGCTACCCTGGTAATTTTGATTTTATACTCTTAGCCCACACAACAGACCTATTTTGTCATGGGCAGTTATCATCAGTTCGTTAGCCAGCTCATTGATGATTAAATGAAAGTGGCAGACGGAAACGCTAAATTAATGGCATGTAATCCAATTTTGGCAATCACTGAGGAACCTGTGACATTTGCATCATTCCCAGCCCTTTGACCTTAACAATATAACCCTGAAAGAGTTGTATTTGGAACATAGTCATAGAATATAAGTCTGAGATTTTGGAATTTAGACAAAATCGCGTCAAGTTGGCTGAAGGTAAATTAGTCAGGAAGTGGAGAAATATCGGAATTAACTAATGAAGAAAGGAACAAAATAAGTCAATAGTATTAAAATAACAGGAAACCATCACAAACCTGTAGATTGAATATAGCTTCCCCCTCACACAGATTGTAAAAGTTCCCAGAGAGAAAAACAATTTACAAACAGCAAGTGATTAAATTTCACCAATGGTAAAAGACTTAATTAGAGGTTACATGGACCGTGAATTTCCATGAATGAGGAAAATGTAAATTCGTATTGGAACTTTGCAGAGGACACCACCACAGCAAAAATTACACAGGGCACCAGGGCAATAAACCAATCCATTGAGCTCATTGCGTATTGACCAATCACATTGCACTGAAGGTCCAACACTAAGGTCCGACATGCAAGCGTGTATCTTGGCGCAGAGTTGTGCAGAAAGGCATTGGAGAGCCCCACGTGTTCTTGCTCACACGTGCGTCGTGGGCGGAGCCTACTGGATCGGTCTATTGCTGTGTGGGTGCTGTGGGTTATTTTATTTTATATAACACCCAAGCCGATCCTTGCCATTTGATTGGAGGATTGTCCGTCACGTGATAGCAAATAAAAGTACCATTGCACGCTGAGTCACTCACCGTGCTTTTTCGTTCCATTCGAAAAGTACCATTGCAGGCTGCCAGCGTGCAATGGTACTTTTCGGATGGAACGAAAAAGCTGAGTAAAAACATCACTGCGTGCGCGTCTTTGTAACGCAGCAGTGTTACTGCAAGGAATAATATTAGTAAAATTACTAATACTAGCATTCGGATTATACAATAAAAAATTGTAGGCCTACGCTTTGTTTGTTTTGAAAGTTGTGTCTTTCAATCAAAATGACAAAGATCTACTTGGATGTTATATAAAACAAATAATGAATGTTTTTCATTCGTGCAATGGTGCGAATATGTTCATTCGTTGAAAGCTGGAATGTTCCATTCAACTCGGCTCCGCCTCGTTGAATAGAACATTCCATCTTCATAAACATTCATTATGTGTATAATATTATTCATTATTCATGGTTTATTTATTAAAACACTGCAATACAGCGGCTAAAAAGCCGAAATGCACAGTTTACAAAAAAGTCATTGAAAAACATTACTATTAAAAATATTGAGACCTGAGGTTACGAAACCTATGTGCAACGACAACAAAATTACTGATAAACTATATCACCAACATCAGGCATATGCAGTACAAGTTTGGAAAATTGTTAAATAGTCCTTTGAGCAATACAAGAATTATGCTGATTTGATATCCCTAACTTTCCAAAAGGTATTCAAAGTGTTCCACAATTTAGAGGCTCCTGTGGTATTAGCGCCTTTATCTTGTTGAACTTTCATTGGGTGCCTGCCCTGCCTGCCACGTGTTCCCGGTATAATTGTGCGCAAATTATTTACAGGGCCAGGTTTTGCAGCCTGCGTGCAGACTGTCTTATGGAGATCAATGAATCATCTACCCAGCCTGTCAGATTTCATCAATGTGCCAATGCTGTTGCCATTTCTAGTGTTGTGTTTGATTCGTTGGACCATAAACGTTAGTTGGCCGGGAGCAAGGGATAAGTGAGAAACGAGATCGAAGTTAACAGAGTGATACTTTGGTAGATTCGTAGAGGGGAACATTTTGGTCTGTTTTCCCTGCCTCTGTTGGCTACTTAATAAAATAAAAGTGCCCATTTATGAAAGTGGCTTGAAGAGGGATTGTGGACTTGATAAACAAATGAGATACGGTATCCTAGAACTTGTAAAGTGGTCCCTTATATCATCAGCGCTTAAAGGCAGTGGACACTATTGGTAATTGTCAAAAACTAGCCTTCACAGTTGGTATATCTCAACATATGCATAAAATAACAAACCTGTGAAAATTTGAGCTCAATCGATCATCGAACTTGCGAGATAATAATGAAAGAAAAAACACCCCTGTCACACGAAGTTGTGTGCGTTAAGATGGTTGATTTTGAGACCTCAAGTTCTAAATCTGAGGTCTCAAAATCAAATTCGTGGAAAATTACTTCTTTCTCGAAAACTATGGCACTTCAGAGGGAGCCGTTTCTCACAATGTTTTAGACCATCAACCTCTCCCCATTACTCGTCACCAAGAAAGGTTCTATGCTAAAATTATTTTGAGTAATTACCAATAGTGTCCACTGCCTTTAAAGGATCTGGACACTATTGGTCATACTCAAAATAATGATTAGCATAAAAACTTACATAGTAACAAGCAATGGAGAGTTGTGTCGTGTAAACATTGTAAGAAACGACTCCCTTAAAGTAACATAGCTTTTGAGATAGAGGTAATTTATCACTAAAATGTTAGAAGACCTCAGCCCTTTTATTCACCTGAAAGTGCACAAATTGTGCAACAAGGGTGTTTTTTCTTTCATTTTTCTCTTGCAACAACTGAGTCCAAACTTTCACAGATTTGTTATTTTATACATTTATGTTGGGCTACACCAAGTGAGAATACTGGTCTTTGACAATTACCAAAGGTGTCAAGTGCCTTAAACACCTCCTTTAAAGTCACCTGGAAATATAATTTTTCTTTCTTCAAACATTAGAGTAAATGTTTATGAACAATCAATTTTTTTTTTTGAGTAATTGTTTGTAACGATTTATATGTTTAAAAAATAGATGAAGTTGTTTGGGGGGTGACTCCGCCTATCCCCTTTTGTGACGTCAAACGCGGTAGACTTTGCCTCCATCGAACATCGAACACACGTACGTGCAAGTACATGCAAGTCCTATTCGTGAGTTTGTACGTTTCGAAACAAAAAAAAATCTTTCATTTTTCTGGCAATGTCGACCAGGTTTTTTTGCTGCTGGATGCAACAAAACAACTATAGATAGGGTCAGTTTGCAAAGTGGTCCGGTCCAATGTCTTTTCCAGCGCTGTGCAGCATACACTTCGATCCGTCGTGTTTCGAGAATCAGGAATACACCACACATTTTGACATGAAGAGATAAGTTCTTTTCTAAAACATGACGCCATCCCAACAATTTGTCCAGCTAGTTGGAAGTCGAAGAAGGTACCTAAAAAGACGTGATGATCATAAAGTAGCGTTTGCCTCACATGAATAAATTCGGGTATTGTTTCAACTTTGAGGGCATGTTTTTAGCTAGCGCCAAGCATCACTTTCTTGTGTTTGAACTGCATGCGATTCACTGTGTTGGGTAATTCGAGTGGACCGTCCGCACAACAGCCATACAGTGCGTGCAGTTTGCTCCGTGACCGTAGTTCTGTACGTAGGCATCATACTGATCAGGTATCAAGTATCGCGCCTTGATTGACGTCATGAACAGAGCCCTCTCGGGTCGGGCCTACTTATAAATTTCTAAATAAAATGGAAACTTTTTTTGTTAGAACCTTAGTTCACTGTTTATTCATATTTCACTCATCAAAACGCATATTTTAATGACAAAAGCCGTATTTTGACAAAATATCACTTCCAGGCGACTTTAAGGAAAGTTAAAATGACATCTCTGCATAAAATGACCCATCAAGTTAAGGGTTTTATTTTTTTATAGTACAAATTGATGGAATTGAGCATATGGACTGTACAAACTTTGACAATCGTTTAAAATCTGCCAATCAAAAACCCCTTTAACCCAAATCAATTTCTTTTAATTTTATAAGCTAGGCTCTTTGATCATCTTTTCTGGCACTGAGGATATTGTTCTAAAAAAATCTCCTTGGAATCTATATAAATTTCAGGGGTTTTTACCAAAAGGTGGACTTACCATCATTTAAATGGTACCTCCTAAGATTTCGGTCCCAGTTTCAGACTCTTTTTGTCAGCAGTGACTCTCATATCTGATTGTTTCAGTGAGCATGGAAGACCACTAGACTTTTTAGAGATTGAAAACTCTACCTTTGTCAGAGTTGTTGGTCCTTATCCGATAATAATTTGGTCACACGTTTAGTTTAGTCTGTTATCTCAGCTTCTGCCCAAAATTTGTGACGTAGAGGTAACCGCCATATAAAGATAGTAAAGTTATGAAGAGATGAACCTATTTAGTTTTGCAGTCCTATTGCTTCCTCCCATTGTTTAGTAACGAGAATTACACTTGTTTGTTTGTACTGTTTGTTGTTTTTTGCAGTATTTTTCGATTGACAGTATTTCCTTTCTTTTCGTAACATACGCCTACCCTATAGGAAGTGTACGTAGTTTTGTCAAACTTTGATTGAATGATCAAAGCGTGGGAGAGTCAGGTGTATGATGGACCAACGTCAACTTATCCTTATAATAGTATAATAATACAAAGACTGTAATTTGACCTTGAGAATTCACAAGATGCACAAGACAAAACTAAGACCATGTCTACATAAACAACAATCTTTACTGTGTCATTGCACAATATATTTTACTATTATTGTTTTGTTAATTAATTTTGGTTTTACCCATTAACACCAATGTGTTCTAGCAATGTAAACTCAGTACTTACCCGAGTTCTGTGAAAAAAAATCACAGGCATATTACTCAGGTGGGATTCAAACACAAGACCCTTGCAATTCTAGAGCAGTGTATTACCAGTCTCTTTTGAATTTCATGGTAATAATGGAATTAAGTAAAGACAACAAAAGTCCTCTTGTACCAGCGTTTTTCTTTCTCTTTTGAGAAATTGGGGGAATGTCTGACAGACAATAGGCTTGAACCTTGACTATAAGCCACCTCCCATATGACGGAGACATTGAAAAACAATGATAGCCGCCTGTCAGTATCTTGTTAATTATCCTCATTTGTACAACAAAAGGATGTCAGGATTTCACAATAACCCCGTGATACTGTGCCAAGGTAACCATGGGGTTAAAGGCAGTGGACACTATTGGTAATTACTCAAAATAATCATTAGCATAAAAACCTCACTTGGTAACGAGTAATTGGGAGAGGTTGATAGTATAAAACATTGTGCGAAACGACATAGTTTTCGAGAGAGAAGTAACTTTCCACAAATTTGATTTCGAAACTTAGAACTTGAGGTCTCGAAATCGAGCATCCAAAAGCGCACAACTTTGTGAGACAAAGGTGTTTTTTCTTTCATAGTTATCTCACAACTCAGATGACCAATCAAGCTCAATTTTCACAGGCTTGTTATTTTATGCATATGTTAAGATACAGCAAGTGAGAAGACTGGTCTTTGACAAATACCAATAGTGTCCAGTGTCTTTAAAGAAAACATAACAGGCTGCATTCAACAGGATAAGACTCATAAGAAATATAGAATGAAAAGGGCTATAAACTGTGTATGCCGTTATGGACAAACTTTGCTTTTGATATACAAAGGTGAATAACTTCCTTTTCTCATTGGTGCGAGCTTCCGGAAGTAGCCAAGCCAGTCAACATTGATTGTGGCCAATTCTAGTATTATTGTATTTCCCATGGTCAGTGATTATCTATGACACAACACAGTAGTAAAGCTCAACTGTATAGCTTCATTTGCGGTTAATGTGGTTAACTCATTGCCACTGACTTAGTGTTCAGTCAAGAGAAATACCTGTTGTAAATACAAAGTACTGCAACAATTAAGAGCAGATGGACCATTGGACATTTGCATTGTTGGCTTTAATTTAATCTAAAGAAATTAGGTAAATGTGCATCATTTTGTGTAAGGGATACAGGCTTTGTTTTTTTACAAATTAGAACTGTTTATATGAAAAGCCTGCCAGGCGAATAATTGATAATTTTACAGCGCTGTTTCAAGTTTGCCCTAACATACATCAATGAAAAAGACTTGTTTCCCATAGTTACTCAATATTGGAAAAGTACGATCATCTCAGTACTAATTAGAAACAATTGAGTAAGTTTTTAATTGAAAAAACAAACTTGTTTGTTTGTCATTGAAGGTCAAACTGAACTTGTTTTAAATCAACATGGTCACCTTTCACCAGGTTAACTTTTGCACATACATTGTGCGTGGGAAGACTTCCTTGGCAAACAATGAGTTAAAAGATTCATTAGAACCATTCCATAAACAGAACTCTAGGAAACGGTTTATGAAACTAAACACCTTCTGGATATGTATTATTGTATTCCTATCATCAATTAGTATGCAAATAATCAATGTTTATGAGTGCAATGGCGCAAATATGTTCATGAGTTGAAAGATAAAATGTTCGATTCAACGAGGCGGTGCTGACTTGATCTTTTAACATCTTTTAAATCGGGAACTCGCTGCTAAAATATGTGATTCAAACCCCCTCTAGCTACCAGGCAATCTTGGTGGTCTAGTTGGTAAAACACTGCTCTAGAAGTTGCAAAGATTTTGGTTCGAATCCAACCCGAGTATTATGCCTGGGATTTTGTTCACAGAACCCGGGAAAGTACTGAGTATATACAGTGCCAACACACATCAATGTAAGGGTAAAACCAAAGTTATAATTTGCTTGATGATGACTTAGTTTGAGGTATTAATTAGTAATGGAACCTATTAGTATATTAAGGCCCTATTGATTTTAGTCTTAAACATCACATACAAACTAATGTTTGTTGGGTTTTTTTAAAGGTCGGCTTGGGTTCTGGGTCTGGGTTCCATTTGATATTAGAAAGATCATGTAAAATGTACACTATGCCAAAGTATCATCTTGAAACTTTGATCACGTTTTTCGCTTATCCTTTCATGGTCCATCGAATCAAACAAAACAAAAGAAATCGTGGAAATTCCTGGTGTATAAAAGTCATCGTATGGCCCTGTTATGAACTTACATTAAGTCTCACAACTTTTATTCATATCTAACTGTTATTAATGCTGTGGTTTGGAAAAGGCCATATAAGGCCTACTGTATTTCAGTACAGAACCCTACAAAACAGTAGTGCACACGGAATTGTCATTAGATATGACAACATTGTATTAGTCTACTTCGCTCATACATAATACCTGTAGAGTTCATTACTACATTTGCGTAATCCCTAGACTGGCAGGTATGATTCCTAATTGCTAAAAGTTTGCTTAAACCATTTATTTTAAGGTCCTATTACAGTATAGAATCCTATAAAACAATGCACAAAATTGCCAGTATAAAATAATGGAATTTTTTTTTTTTTTGTCTTTGCCATTTTGCACCTCATGGCACATTTTGCCAGATGCATGTATACTGCTTTCCATTTAGAGCAAAATATTGGACTGTATAGGCCTAGATACTCATTTCCGTCACCCATTTTTGTTGTTGATGTATTTCCATTTTATCATTATCCTTTTCATTGGTAAAGATGTCGTTTAATGCATACCATTCGCCAAGTTGATTATTGCAAAATAGTAGTTGGCAATAAATTGATGAGATCTCGTATCAGAAGAAAATACGCTACAGGAAAGGGATGTTGAAAATAGGAAGAGCAGTGTTACGAAATCTAGCAAGTTCCATTGTTGATTTTCCACGGAATGACGTAAGTCTGTGAGGAAATATGATGTCAAGGATGCTTATATATTTATTAGAGACAACAGCTTCAAGGTTTTATTGAGCAAGACCTTGGGCAGTGCTTTTTGGGGCCCCAGTGAAAAAAAGGGTACCTGGGAAATACAAAATGCTGGTATAAAGTTGACCCCCCCACCCCACCCCACCCCCAAGAAAAGAATTTTATTTATTTATTTATTTATTTATTTATTTATTGTTTATCCTGGGAAATCCATTCAGTAAGAAAAACTCACTGATCCCCATGGATCCCAGCTAATAACAAACTACAGAAGTGAACTTAAGATAAAAATATTACAAATTTACACAGAAAAACATTGCACATTCATTTTAAAAAAACACTAGATCCAAGCACACATACATTTTGAAAACTACACATCCAAGAATCTTCTGAAGTATTGTTATTTTCCATAGCATATCAACATTATTACAAACATCTATATCTGAATATTGGTATTAAATTTATATGCCTTCAAATTTGTTTTAATAAACTCAAACAAAAGTTAATCAACTTAAATAACTGACAGCCCCCCCCCCCCCCCCGATACCTTTGGTTATCACTCAAAGAGATTTGAAAGTTGCACTGCAGCTGTTGATAATGTATTTTTTAAATACATTTTGAGAAAAAATAATCCTTCATAGGAGTGTGCTTTTAGTGAGAGGGACTCAAAAGCATTTCAATCTGAGATTTGTTTCTGCATGAAACGTTTCTTAGACTGTGTATTCCAATTGTGGATTATTCTTCCTGCGCAACTATAACAACCAACTCCAGATAATTGCCGATATATAACAAATGCTACCACCTTTTCAGATGAAATTTGTACAGGTTAGTTTGTATTGTATATATATAGCTATTAGCTATACAGTTACACAGGATTCAAATAATCAAACGGTAAAAACTACCAACAACTGTATTACTGTGTTTGCCAATGGTGACCATGACCACTGAAAACGCATGGTAGATTTTGGAAAAAGTTTTTTTCTCATGAACCCACCATTTGAATAATTAGAAACAAAGACCACAGTGAAATAACTTACTGTGTGCGAACCAACCCAAATTCTTGACCCATTGTTCTAAGACATACACTAACTGTCAATTTGGACAGTTAATTTAATATCCCACATTTATGATCAAATTTGATCATCCGCTCCAATGTTTGTGATCTAAATCAGTTTCTCACTTTGTTTAGCGAGGCCGATATGTTAAAATCATGTTGGTTGTAAACTAAAAAACGATACCAATGCCATGGATGAAGAAGTTCATGGATTTAAAAACATCCCAAGTCCGACAGCCACTAATTTGTTAAGTGGTCGTTGCCACCACAGACACCAACCAAGGTTGGACAGTTATTATTGTTTCTCCTGGAAAATAGGCTACAGGTATTTGGGGTATGGCCAGAAAGTAGCACATACTATTACCACCAGATCATTATTTGGCAAGCCTGACCAATTACAGCCAATCAATCACTTAAAGCTGAGATTCCATGGGTAGATTAGCACTAAATGGTGACAGGTTGTGCCTTAAGGGATGGGGGAGGGAGGTTGGGTGGACCTGTGACATTTTTAAAGGACAATTCTAGTCTGTTTACACAAAGCATGTTTTTATATTGATGTCTCTAACTTAGCGGTTTTAACCATAGAGCAAGGAACCTACCCTTAATGCATTTGAAAAGGGATATTTTTGTATATTTGACCAGTTAACACCACCAGGAATGTAGCTACAAAGTAGCCACTTTAATTCTCTCTACTAAATGGCTGTTCATCAGGGTCATCAATTACCCCCCCCCCCCAACTGCACCCATGGGCTTTAACCAATTTGTTAATTGAGGCCCTAATTGAGAGCAATTAGGACCAGTCAAAACTACTACTTTTAGGTTTCCAAATAAAGCCACGATTTCAACGTCTTCTGCTTCCTCTCCTAGGCCCAATTTCATAGAGTTACTTAAACAGTAAACATTGCTCAACAAATGTCTACTAAGCAGAAATGAGCAGGATACCAGTTAGGGATTAGAAACGTGGAATGGTAGTTTGTCTGGTAACCTTATTCTGGTATTGTTGTGCTTAGCTACTTTTTATGATCAAGCAGCTCTATGAAATTAGGTCCTGTACTGAAACTTTGGTTAAAGCATTATTTAAGAAATGTGCTAATTAGAAACTTTGCTGCTATTACTGTCAGGTACTACTTCATCAGGCATCGGGAGGAAATATATTTGATGTATGGTCAGCTCAATCATAGAGCAAGGCTCAATCAAGATGATAGACTAAACTAATTAAGCTATTGGAATCCTTTTATCTATGTGTGTGTTTTTTAAAGCTTTGACGTGTCTTTTCCGGAGGATGGGAAAAAGATGGAGTAATGTATTGATGACAGGAACTTAATTTAGTCTATGGATAGAAATAAATGATTATTATGGATGGCATGAAACTGGTTCAGAGGTTGAGTCACGGAGGAAGGAGTGTGTTTGTGCCAAGTTTATTTGTGGATCTGGTCGAAATGGGGGAAAAGTGTGTAATTTGGTACAGTTTTCTTCACCCATTGAACTTAATTTACTACAATGTACATGTTCTGCAGTCTCTTTCTGGATGGTAAAAGACCATGTTTATGGCGTAACAAATTGTTTTTAGCGTCACCGCATGCTTCTTTTAGGGTGTTTTATTAATTCAAAATTAGATTTAAAAACCATATGAAGTCCGAACTTAGCCTGTGCTGTTACATGGTTAAAAACAGATCATTAAGTGACACATTTACATTTATTCTTAGGAAAGTGGGCTATAGCAGGGTTTTAACTTAATTAGAACTTCCCAAATTACAGCTTACCAAATGAAAAAATAAATGGAATCCAAGACAATGTTAAAAGTGAACGTTTTCCCGATCAAGAGACAGCACCCTCAGGTGGTGATTAATCTAGAAGTTTCCATCATCCACCAATTTTATGAGCACCCACTCCTCCTATAACCTTGATCCCACACAATAACAAGAGAGTTCTTCCAATATGTGTTGTTATTGTTTTTGTGGCTGAACAGTTGGATATAATGACATTAGGGGCTCTATCTAGAATATGTGTGTTTTGAGTGTAAAACCATTACCACCAATTTCCTCCATCAACAGTGTGCTCACAGTTTGTGGTCAAAGTCAAGTCCGGCAAACAGGTTCAACTACAAACTCTGTTCCCATCCCAGCATAAGGAACCAATCCTCTCTGGACAGTTGCTTTCAACTTTATAAAGCATCCAAGTGGTCACTGACCCTTTTCGTTGTTTTCCAGAAGAGAAAAAAAATTCCATGGGTGTGACAGTTGTTTACAACAACAACAAAAGCAAACCAAGATATTCTGAGGACCACTTGATTTTCTCTGACTCAAGCTGGTCTGTGATAACCAGATGTGGTGTGGATGTAATACCAGGGCCATGTCAAAAAAACAGAGAGATAAGTGGGGGGAAATTGTGCAGCGCTTTGACACTCAAGTGGTGTTGGGAACAGAGGGTGTTTGTTGACCCGCTGAAGTACCCTGACTCATCAGGTGTATATTAACGATGAGAAGGTGTGTTGTTCAAACTTTCTTGGTATTAAAGGATTGGACAAAACAAGACAGGGACAGCCCATCGTCTGGGAAGATGAGTTGAAAACAGGATATTTCAGAATGTCTTGTGAGACTTTGCATCTGTTGTACCTCCTCCTCGACCTTGGTCCAATTTCATAGTGCTGCTTAATGGTAATTTTCGTGCTCATTGGGGCAAGTGTGGTTCATAGGTTAGCAGAAAAAAATGGGCGGCCGTATTGCGTGTTTACCGTGGATTTGCCTTGTGACGTCTTTTATTTTCAATTGGTAAGCACTGGAAGGTTAGCATGCCTTTTCATGTGCTTACGGTTAGCAGCGCTTTGAAATGTAAATCGCACAGTAAGCACAAAATCGGCCGCTAAGCAGCGCTATGAAATTGGGCCCTGTACACATGCAGATTTTGTCACAGAGACAGTAGTAGTATGATGAGCAAAATGATATAGTGTACTGTTCTGTCAAGCTTGTTGTTGCTTAAATTCCTTGATTGTTCCTATACACAAACTGAATGTGTAAATCTCTTCCACTGAAAACTTTAAGTTGTGTGAATCTTAATTGAAAGAGGGTCCAATACAGGGAACTGAATATACTTATTTATTTGTTTGTATATCCCAAAAGTATATCAACACAACTAATGAAGCAAATAAGCAAGAGGGGCGGGTCAGAAATAAATCACACCCAGGGATTAGGCCTTCTTAGTGAGCACAGTTGTTGCTTTTGGATTGATATTGAATAGACAGGAATTTTAACCGGGAACAAATTGGACAAGAGATCAAGAGAAAAGCAGGAGGGGGGGCAAGAGAGTACCTGTGAGTTGGAAGACCACTTTAGCTCATTTTCATGAAGCTCTCTTATCCCCGTAGAATACAGCCCTGGGGAGGCCCCAGGAGTTTTTTTTTTAGTCCACTGTTACCCTGGCGCACTGTCCCCACCTAGGTCCCCATTCCACAGGGTTCTGGTTGCACGGTTCTGGTTGCACGCTACACAAGAATACCCACAGGATCTATCGCTTACCCGTACCCCTATTCCAGAGCAGGGTTGGATTTTCACAGAGGTATGAACATACCCCGGGGTAGATCGATCCTAGTGTGAAAGGGCCCAGCCATTATTTCCCAGGGTAATCCCCTGGGAATACAGTAGTGTGAAAAGGGCTTTGTTCCAGGATTAATTATATAGATGACCATTGTGGTCAAATCGCGAATTTAACTGTTCAAGGGCTTTATAAGTAACTGTCTAACTCTGCAGATTATTGTATGGATTCCCCCTAAACAACAAAAGTCTGATCAGTGATCTGCCAATGTGCACTAATGTCTAGTCTGCACAGTGTCATTCCTTCGAACAAAAAACCCCACTTTCAAGATGTCAGCAGAGCCTATCTAAATCAGCACTAGAGATATTGAGTGGTTCTTAAGGCCTGGTTTGACACAGATACTTGTTAGATGCAGAAGCACAAAACCCCCCTCCAAACTAATCAAGCGCAATTCATGCTGTCGGTGGCCGATCAAAAGGGGGTTAGGGAGAGAGGTAACACTGAGCTTCTTATGTGCACTTTAAAAACAATATCTTATTATTTCATGACTTCGGCGGTGCGTTTTAAGGAAACCTCATCCACGTCCCACTTTGATTAGTTGAGCTTACGGCTCAATCCGCTTTGGGCTCTAATCTCATTGTTAAACTAAATGGTACAATGTTGCTGGTATTGAGCGGGGCTTAGGGTTTGTAGAAATATTTGAGCTCTTGTGAAAACAGCCCCAGACCATGATGTAATTTATCTGCTTATTGAGTTTTATGTTACACTGGAGGCTGTTGGGGGAGTTACTAACGTCACTGAAAAGCAGTCACTGTAAAGCATTGACTGGGAAAACCATTAGTTATTGGGGGTCTGACTGGTAACTTGTTGCAACCTCTTTATCTGTCCTTGCTCTATGATCTAAGGCCTGCCCTATCATCTTGTCATTTTCACTGTCATTCGGTGATTAATGTGTGTAGTTTGTGAGAACTAGCACATAGACCACTTCAATACCACACACAAACAATTTTAGTCTCAGTGCAGTAGTATGGAAAGTTTACGCACATCATTTGCAGAAATAGGCTTTACAGTACACTAACTTACTAATAATTTTGTTCAAGGTAAAATGTGTTTAATTTCAATTTTGTTTTTGATGCAGGATAAGTCCTTATCAACTTTTTACCATGCAGTTTTTATGTATGGTCTTTGTAGGTGCATTCTATTTTTATACCATGAAAAAAATACGTTCTTTTGTATACGTCTATTTTTACAACTACACAGATCCCTTTGTCTACATTTTCAAGTTAAAAGACATCAACTTATATTTATAGATTTTCAACGGATTCTTCTCAGTGGGTCCTGATTGGTCCTGATTAGTGTGGTCTGACTAATAGCTGCATTTAGAAATTAATCATTCACATGGGAATCAGTGGGAACCCTAACCAACAGCAAATTTGGATGAGACCACCCCTCGGAATTTTGAGAAATGGGCATCGAACGATTTGTCAAAAAAGATCAAACACAATTTTGGTTTACACCGATAAACAGAGAGTGATGTTTGGAGGCATTCTGCAGCTTCCAACCAGGCAGTGTGGACGCTATGCCATTAGCCAATCAGTGGGAGGCATGTCCTTCACTTCTAAATTGTACTATTTGCTGGATTTCTTTGCTCGTTTCCACAGGAGAGACTGGGAAAAGGTAACCCAAACCTTGGCGTGACCACAGCATGAATTGATCCTATAGATATGCATCCCCAAAAATATGAGCTCCAATGTTAACCCCTGTCTCTCCCACGCATTCACATGGGTGTGCTTTTGAGTTACTGTACAGTATTCAGTACTAGTGCCTAGCTAAAGCGCTTGCTAGCACTGGACCAGTACTTGGAAGACCTGTATGAGGGGGAGTTGTTCCTATAGTCATGATTCCCCAAAATAAGAAGCTCCGATGTTAACCCCTGTCTCTTTTTTCCCCTGCATTTACATGGGTGTGCTTTTGAGCCATTTACGGTAGTGTACACTAAAATTGACTAGCTAAAGCACTGGACCTGTGATTTTGAGCCAAGTAACAGTAGTGCTTAACTAGTGACTAGCTAAAGCGCTTGCTAGGACTGGAACAGTGCCTTTGAGCAAGTTAAAATAGTGTTCACTAGAAGTGACTAGCTAAAGCACTTGCTAGCACTGGACCAGTGCTTTTGAGCCAAGTAACAGTAGTACTATTCATAGCATTGAGGTAGAAAAAGACCTCCATGCTACGTTCTAGTACAAGTGACTAGCTAAAGCGCTTGCTAGTACTCGACCAGTAATTGGGATAAGGGGGATGCTGTAATACCCTTACTCACCTCTCTTGAAGGTCAGATCAAATCCTGTGAGGGCTCAGCTGATGTATTCCCATCGAGTGCTTTATAGTTCATCGCATCAAGAGTTTTCCCCCTTTTCTCCCGTGAAGGAAACACTGTATTCTTCACAACGTAAATGAATGATTTCCCGTGAAAAAGTCGGAAGAAAGTGCCAGAATGAGCAAGTCTTTGGTGTAACACGTTGTGATTTTAATCAAAACCTGACTGTTACCACGGAGGTAGAAGTTTTGACTTTTGGCTCTCCTCCAATCCAACAGGAAAAAAAGTGACTTTCATTTGGTGTTACTTTCATGTGAGTTCCTGGTCCGCGTTTCCCCTTTTCTTGATTAAGCATACATTGACGTTAAACTCACAAACAGTAATTTACCTCTCTCAACTCTCCTTCAGAAAAAAACAATCTGCGATTAAATCTTTTTAAAAAGAAAACAAAAACACTGAAACATCCCAACAGAGCATAACAAGTTGAACATCATGGAGAAGTAGTAACATTGTAACAAGTAGTAACTATAGTAAGTTCCTCTTGATGAAATTGTCTGGTTTCTTTGAGCTGCTAGCTTTTCACTGCAGCATGTTATCAGCTGTTGATTAGACTGCAGAGCTGGCTCTTCACCAGGTCCCATCCATGCAGTCCTTTTGCCCAAGGACTTTTACCCCCCATTTTTTATTGTCCAAAGTTTTAACCACCTTGTCTTGACATCTGTCTGAAATCAATAAATGTCACATATGCAGACAACTTGGGCCAATAACAGGTGTATCACAAATGTAGGTGGCTTATCTCCTTACAATGACGAAATGTATGAAATTGGTTTTATTACATCTGGAATGCTGGTTCAAACGAGGGGAGCAACTGTTAATAAATGTCACTACTAGACCTCCACCATTGCAATATGTGCTGTCAAAAGTCACACTGCAAGGGTGTTAGTACATTTTACATGAATCCCTACTCACTGTGAATGGATCTGTACTAAAATAAACCTGTAGAAGCTTGATAAATGGTCACGTTTTTGAGAGAGAAAATTAGTGAAAATTATTTCAGCAAGTAATATTTAAGGAGAAGCTCTCAAAGACTACAGCACCCCAGCAAGTAATATTTATAGGGAAGCTTTCTACCATCATTATCTTTAAACTATGTAAGTTTCATGCAAATGTTTGGAGGTTTGTGTTTTGTGCGTACACAAAGTACCCTTTAAAGGATTTGGGTACTTTTTGTAACACAAAACACAATGTCCACAGATTTACACTGAACTTACACTACATACACCGTTTGAAGATAATGATAGAAGAAAGCGTACTTTAAAATACTAGTTGCTGAGGTGCTGTAGTTTGTTTAGTGTCATGGTCGAGCGGTTAAGAGCACCGAATTCAAACTCTGGTGTTTCTGATCAGCAGAGTGTGGATTCGAATCCCCAGCCGTGACACTTGTGTCCTTTTGCAAGACACTTAACCATTGCTTCGTCCTTCGGATAGGACGTAAAGCCGTTGGCCCCATGTGTTGCGTAAACGCATGTAAAAGACCCAGTGCATTTATCAAAAAGAGAAGGAGTTCGCCCCGGTGTTCCTGGCTGGCACCTTGTAAACCATTACATGGTGCTAATGGATTTGGTCTTATATTTCAAACTTTGTCCCACTCTTTGCAGTAATAATACCTGGCGCTTTGTATCCTTTGGCAAAAGGCGCGTTGTAAATACGGTTTTTATTATTTTTTTTGAGTATGTTTCCTGTATGTCTTCCTATATTATAGTTGACAGCGACCTCAAAATGTAGGTTTTTTTCCAACACATTATTATAGTACTATTTATTGTGGAGCTCAGACAGAAAAGTTCAACTTTTGTCTTGTATTATCACTTGAATCAGAGTAATTTTTGGTCCTGAAATAATCCGTTGCTCGGAAGGTCGATCCAACCGAGATGCTTTAAGTCCACCCTTCTCTGACACTACGTCAGGTGTTAAGATGCTGTGAATAATGCAGGAAATATATCATATATATGGATTCAGATTGCCATCATCTATTAAGCAAGAGGTACACGTATACTCCGCACAAAGGGTGAGGGGATTGTGGTGTCAGAGTAATGCTTTCCATGAAATGAGAATAGGTTTCAACACCGTATCAGCGATGAGAGATTAAATTGTTGCGTCAGTGAAAAAGTGTCATATCTCAATTTTGCAACATAGGCCTACATGAAGTTGTATCTCCCTGGATGTGCTTTTAGCAAAAACGCCATATCTTATTGTAGGCTTACTTGTTTTGTCATACCTTAGTTTGAAGGCTTGCTTGTTTTGTATGTACATCTAGGCTATTTTAAGCGAGTTACGACAGTTTGACAAGTTCAATCTCAGCAGCTGATTTCACGAAACTTTACGCAACTACATAAGTACACCTGCGCAACGTTTATGCGCAAGTTGTGGCTTACACAGTTGTGTAAAGTTTCGTGAAATCAGCTGCAGGAGGAACAGTGTTTTTGCACTGACGCAACAAAATAACTGCAATTTTGTTTGCATCTGCATGAAATACAAACGGTAATAAAACTAATGAAGAGTTTAAGGTTCCCATGATGGAAATACAATCTAGGCTAGAGTAGAACTGCGGTCTACCACAAACCACACATGGCCATGTACCCAAGCTCAATAACCTTTCTTGATTATACAGTTAATGATAACTGTTTTCTCAAAAGTGAAATAATATTTCCTCGCAAACTCTGACACAAGTTTAGATGAATTCATTTTTGGTTTGAGCTGTGATTGTTTGATGACCACAAACCTCATGATAATATGTGGTTTAAAAGTGCTGGATCATCCCATAAGCTCATCCTGAGTGGACAGTGTGATTTAACCATAGCAACCGCAGTAACAGCCAATGTGAAGGAATAATGTGTCATTGGTGGGTGTATAGTAGGCGCAAGTGTACAACTACACATACTGTAGGGTTGCGTGATGTTTTCTAGACCATGGCTGTCATTGCCTAATAGGCTCAGCTGTGTGTATTGATCTCAACAGGTGGATAGTCAGAGAGAATATGGAAGAGGTTGTAATGGGTGCCTCGTTTCAGAGGAGCCTGGAGTAATCATCCTGCCTAGCTTGTACAAATTACTGCCTGGCATGAATGGTTGATTTATGAATACATCTAAGCAGATATGGAGGAAAATTAGGATGGGGATTTTTTTTATTCATTTTGTGTTACTGCTATATGTATGCCATAACAATAGCACCGAGAGGAGATTTAAGGGATACTGCCCTTCTCAATTTGCCACCAACCTACATCCAGTGATCTTTAATTTGAGTACATCCTTAAAGCCATTATACACTTTCGGTAAACAGTATTGTCCAAAGGCCCACACTTCGTGTATCACAACTTATATATAAAATAACAAACATGTGAAAATCTAAGCTCAATCGGTCATCGGAGTTGAGAGAAAATAACGGGAAAACCCACCCTTGTTTTGCCGTGTCATGACATGTGTTTACTATAATCCGTAATTCTCGATGTCGAGAATTGATAATTGTTTTAATGTTTTCTCAAAAAGTGAAGCATTTCATGGAATAATATTTCAAGAGAAGTCTTTTACCATTACCTTCTGTAAACCCTGTAAGTTATTTGTAAATCTGTGAACTTTTATTTATTTTTTTCTGTTCCGAAAGTGTATAATGGCTTTAACCATTGCTAGTCTAGTCTTGTTTGGTGACATTTGTGTTATTAACATAGCTGCCAGCGATCAAAACACCAATGAAAGAAATATCAAAATCAAACAGATGTGTGTCTAAAAAACTCATGTGTCTCAAAAGCCATTGTCTTGGCCCACATTTATTTGAATATGCATGAAATGAATCTATTGATAACTTTGTTAACTTCTATTATTCCATTTTCCCTGAAGAATTCCCTTGTGAGGTACATGTTGAACAAATCATTCCATTGTTGGGTCCATGAGGAACAGACTGTGACCAATTTCTCTCCTGTCACCCCTATGTGAATAATGTAAGTTATGCAAATTAGCCTTCGATTTGATCTACCTGGTTATTGCCTGGCGGCTGTGCCAAACTATCGCAACAAGATTCCTGGAGTTGTCCAGTCCTTCGGAGCCAGTCGATGTTGTGCCTCCACTGGTGACTAACCCAAATACTAGCATCGCCAATCCAAGATTAACTCTATTTCGGTCCCATTAATAACCCCTTACCTTCTTCTTTAATTTGCTTCCACTTCTAAGCATATTGATATAACCTTAACACAAAACTTTCTCTTTTCTGAGCAATGCACATCAAAGCACGAAAGGACTTGATACTTTCTCCTGAAGATGTTCAGGGCACACTGATCAAAAGGCAAAAATGATCTTTTCTCACAAAAGAGCTTGTACCTTACTTACTTTGATATGATCAAGTCAAGATAAAGTATTAAACAGATTTGAACCAGGCTTGTTTTATAACCAATTGTTAAAAAAGTGTTTACACATGTTTCCAATTGCTAATTGTGTGCTGTACCCCTAAGCAGAAAAGAAAATCCATCTTCAATATCAATCAATACACTTAGTTTACCCAAGTTGACAGTTATGTGTTATGCACTGGCCGGCTCATAAGATATTCAAAGAACATACTCTTTGAAGTGATTGAAGTTGTCGTTTAGAAGTTAAACATTAATGTATTGGGTCTCTCAATCGTAATAAAAATCACTAACATTTAGAAGGAAATAGAATTCGTTGGGTTCCTTTATGTGTTACAGGCAGTATAGTGTTAATTCGGTGTTTCCTGTTTTTACTTATAGATGAGTCACATTAGCACGCAATGTGAGAAATTAAAATTTAGATATTAATATTGAGGTCCTTGTGTTCTATGTCAGTTTGGAAAAAGCCCCACCTTTGCCCTTGGCTTATTTTACACAATTATTTGTTAAAGCCATTGGACACTTTCGGTAAACAGTATTGTCCAAAGGCCCACACTTCGTGTATCACAACTTATATATAAAATAACAATTCTGTGAATATTTTGGCTCAATCGGTCATCGGAGTCGGGAGAAAATAACGGGAAAACCCACCCTTGTTTCCGCACGTTTCGCCGTGTCATGACATGTGTTTACTATAAATCCGTAATTCTCGATGTCGAGAATTGATAACTGTTTTAGCGTTTCCTCAAAAAGTAAAGCATTTCATGGAATAATATTTTAAGAGAAGTCTTTTACCATTACCTTCTGTAAACCCTGTATGCTGTTTGTAAATCTGTGAACTTTAAAAATTTTTTCTGTTCCGAAAGTGTATAATGGCTTTAAGCGACAAAGTATACATAGTTGACTGGAACCAATAGTAGTTCAATTTGTGCTTCTGTTTCAGTTGGACCAGTTTAGTCAGTTTATGCAACCAAAGTTACATATATTGTTGTTGATAGACATAACAAATTAGATGAAAAGGGAAAGTTATGCAATTGTAATTTTTGTTTGCTTGTTGTCACTGCCCTGCACAACTGCCAATCAAACTCATTCATTATCTTATTCTACATTTCTTTGCAAGATTTCCACAGTATGGAGTTATAGGGAAAGTCTGCATTTGGTATTCTATTACAGAAAATAGCTCACCTCCGATACCTACAAATGCATTTACAATGCGCAAGCGCAAGCGACTCCGCTGAACAAAAACAAAGCACCCCTCCTTGCACTGCAGGTCCCGTGTGTACACACAAATAATGCCCTTCTTTTTACAGCGCCCATAGTGTCAAGTCGTTTTTTCCCAAGTTCTCTGAAAACAACATAGCGTTACACACTATAAGCAAGCAGTCCAGTTTCCGGCCAACTCAGTTACGATGTCGGATTGGTTAGTACACCAGCTTTCGATAGTATAAAGGCTTTTCATAATCATTTCGTTTTGTATGTGGTTATGTCAAAAATTATACCAGTTTTTATCAAACAAAATTTTAATTTGAGAAGCATTACTGATAGTAACAGTTATTGAATATGTATTTCAATTACAGATTATTCTGTGTTGCGTAATGTTCTGCATTTTTTGCGATATCTCAAAAAGGCTACCAACTTTTGAAATTATTTTGGGGGTTGAACAAGGAATTGACTAGTCAATTCATTGTTCAACCCAAAAAATCATTTCAAAATTTACCCAGTCAGTTTCCCTTGTGGTTTATTTTGATACCTTTTGAAATTGAATAATCACAGGTTAGTTTTGAATCGTAAATATATATGCTTATATAGTGATTAAAACAATCAAACGGTACTCAAAACTATCTACAGGTACACTTTCCCTTAAAAGTAAGCCTTTATTTGGGGGATTCAGTTTTTCTACACCATCACTCTCACTATGTTAGAGCAAATTTCTTATTATTATTTTTGTCTTTCTTTCACCCAGCTGTCAACAGTGAAATTATAATTATTTTCCGCTGAAAACCAATCCAGGGAAAGGAATTTCCTAGAGCCCCAAACCGCCATTAAAAGCATCAGAACTTGACAGTTGAAATTATAAATGTTTGTTTTTAAACGTCTAAGGGCAGACAAAAAGTTCCCTTTGGACAAGGAGTTATATTTCCCCATGGAGCAGGGCTTCCTAGCTGGATACCTCACCACAAAAATGTCCGGTATTTAGTGGATTTCTTTTTTCTCTCCTCTTGTTTCAGCAATGAACTACCGAAGCATGTGTCTTTGACACATCCCCAGGTTTATCTGTATAGGCTGATAAGGAATAGCTTTAATTGTACCATCTATACATCCTTAAAGTCACTGGATAGACACCTTTGGTATTTGTCAAAGACCAGTATTCTCACTTGGTGTGTCCCAGTATAGGCTATGCATAAAATAAAAAATCTGTCAAAATTTTGACTCAATTGTTCATCATAGTTTCAAGAGAATAATGAAGAAAAAAAAACACCCTTGATGCACTCATTTGTATGCTTTCAGATGCCTAATAAATAAAAGGTTTCCGGCCTAAAGTCTTTTTTAATGTTTAAACAAAAATGTTTTAATGTTTTTTTGTAATGTTTTAATGTTTTGAGTGAGAAATTAAACTTTCTAAAAAACTACGTTCCTTTAGAGGCAGCTGCTTCTCACAATGTTTGTAATATCAACAGCTCTCTGTTGCTTGATACCAAGTAAGATTTTGTGCTTACAGTTATCTTGAGTAATTATTAATCAGTGCCTTTCAAGTATTGTTCATTGGAAGAGGGTCTAATCATATAGAATTCAAAAGTTGCAGTTTGGGTTTTGAATGAATAATTCAAATGGCAAATCTTCAATGGCTGTGTACAAAGTGTATTACTATTAGAATAATCATCCATAACTCTTGCCTACCTTAAAGAATTCCAAGCTCTTCAAGTACTGTCAAAGTTTGTCCTTCAAGAATGGAACCTCCAATAAAGCATTAAGGGTCCACAACAGGGTGCCGACCATGTCAAAACTACGGCAATGGTCATGGAAAGTTCTGCTCCATGGGTAAAAGTATAACTCCTTGTCCAAAGGTCTTTCCTTACTTTAGTATGAGTTTGTGAATGACTCAAATAGGGCTACCTCAAAGGACATTTTAATTTTGTCTCCTTTTTGGGGTGAAAATTTGTCCCTCACCTGCAAGTTTAATTTCCCCAAACAGGATTTCCCGAGTTAATTAGACGTGCCAAATTACCTCCAATTATCACGTTTGCTGTAGCAGAGACCTTGTATTGTAATGTATTTTGAAGACAAAGTGAAGGGGTACAATTTTTTACAGTTCGTAAAGAGAAGCAAATGGTTGACATATTTTGATTCATTAAAGACTTGCAGTCAAACTCAGTTTAAGGCAAAGTATACCCAGTGATTTTTTTGGAATCGTTTAGTTGTTTTAATTCTATACAAATGTATAGATATGAGTAAAACTAACCTGACAAAATTTTCATTTCAAAAGGTAGTTGCGTTTTTCAGATATAGCCAAACATCAGGAGCGGTTATATCCACGCAGGAAGAATAATCCATAACTGGAATACATAATTTGGGAAACTTATCTGATGTTGCTGTGAGTAACGTTTCTCAAATTCAAAATTTTAAGGGATGAAAACAAATATATTTTTCCATAACCACAGTAGACCTGCTTCGAAGTGAAATAATTCTCAAAATACTTTATAGTATCGAGAGCTGCTGTAGGCTTCTCTATTCTAATGATTTTTTATTGCCATTAATTTTAAAGGGTCTATGTACTTTTTGTAGGACAAAAAACACACTGTCCACAGATTTACATTAAACTTTACACAGTTTGAAGATAATGATAGTAGAAAGCTTACCTGAAAATATTACTTGCTGAGGTGCTGTAGGTTTTGAGAAATGAGTAAAACAATGTCATGAAAATCATTTTTGTCCCGGTGATCATGAGACAAACATTATTTTAGCATGTAAAAACATATTTTAATGACATTGTTTTACTCATTTCTCAAAAACTACAACACCTCAGCAACTAATATTTAAAGGTACGCTTTCTACTATCATTATCTTCAAACAGTGTAAGTTTAATGTAAATCTGTGGACATTATGTTTTGTGTTACAAAAAGTACCCTAATCCTTTAAGAGTGATATCTAACAGATATATATATACCTTCCCTTTAAGCTCATTGATGGCAGGTAATTAGAAACAGTTGTTAATTGAAATGGATACGAACAGCTGAATGATTATTAGTAAAGGGGCCCTGGGGAAAACTGGCAGAGTGTTGCGAAATCATTTGCGTTTTATACAGGGTAACCTATTTTTAATAGGTTGTTTACTCAAGTTACACAAAAGCTGTCTGGCATATTGCCACGCAAGACAACTTGAACAATGCATTGATTATTTCTCATACTGTATACTAAAAGTAATTGGTCAGGTAAATAGTTTTTAAAAGGTCTGTCTGTGCAATGTGACTGAAAGGTTTTGATTCCATTTTTTGTTTACTTCACTTTTCTAAATTTTACTGAGGAGACCCTGGGAAAGATGCACACGTAGCTCGCCGTTGTCTGTAAAACAAACATTGCTGTCGCTTCACATTTCTATTTTGAGTTTCAAAAAAAGATACATTTAAGAGATACATTTAAAGGCACTGGACACTGTTGGTAATTACCAAAATATTTGTTGCCATAAAAACTGACTTCGTACTGAGCAATGGAACGCTAGTGCTAGTATAAAACAGTGTGAGAAACGCCTGCCTCCGAAGTAATGTAGTTTTTAGGAAAGAGGTAATTTCTCACTCAAATATTAAAAGACCCTTTTTAGGCATCTGAATGCACACAAATTTGTGCAACAAGGGTGTTTTTTCTTTCATTATTCTCTTGCAACTTTGATGACCAATTGAGTCAAATCTTTCACAGATTTGTTACTTTGTGTGCATGTTGGAATACACCAAATGAGAATCCTGGTCTCTGACAAATACCAAATGTGTCCAGTGCTTTTAAGTATTACTTATTCAGTGCATATTATGAAGTGAAATTTACCTGTAGCAAAAGGTGCTTTCAAAATTGCAAATCTATTTTTTTTTTATTTATCTTGATTCATATCCCATTTTGAGTACATTGACTCTGAATTTGAATAGTTACCAACCATGCAAAACCTATGTTGTTCATGTTCACATTGCCCTCAGAAAAAACCCCATTGTTGACTTAACATTAAGAAGTAGGGCCGGCCCATCATTAAGATTTCCACACAGTCACTATCTCCGAACTACCCAATATATAACACGTCTAACAATAAATGTCAAAACTACACATTCTTCATGTGTTTGACTAACCCATATTTCTGACATCCATTTTTATCACAGTAAACTGTGATACCATTTCCCAGGAGTGGCTTTGATACTTGGGCAATATGACCCTTCTTATCCTGGTGGTTACTGGTTGGATGGTAGCCCACCCAAAGTCTTCATTGGTTTCACCATGGTTTCACATATACCTATACTGCATTTGAGTTGATTTATCAAGATCAATGATGTAGCTAGGCCAATGGTGGGCTCTAAATCCAAGTCCACCAAGGGCGAGCGATCAACAAAACTATTCATGTTCAGATAGAGGGCCATCATTGCTGACGTGCAATCTGGGGGAAAGTGTAAGCTGCTACAAGTGCTGGGCGAAATTTGTACGTTCTGGGCAGGCCCGTCCGGCACTGCCCACCATGGCTACAACACTGATCAAGATTCAGTTGAGCCTTGGAGACAAAAGTCAATATTTGAATTTGGATATGAAGTAATAAACCACTAGTGAAACTGACTTGTTCCAACATAAGGGCTAGATAGCTCAGTTAGTAGAGCGCCGGCACATGAAGGTGTAGTACATTTTTCTCTATAGTTTAACCCAAAACTATTTGAATTTCAATTAAATTTTTCATTTCAATTCTAATATCCAACCTGATAACTGGCGTTTTCATAATAATATGCTTTTGACTCTGATCTCAGTGAGCACAGGCACATTAACTGGGGGTCAAGGGTCCAAATCCTGCTGTTGTCAACTTTTCTTTATAATTCAATCCAAAACTTTCAATTAAATTTTAAATTTCAGTTTGAATTCCTTATACCCAACCTGATAACTGTGACGTTTCATGATTAGTTGCTTTTTACTATGATCTCAGTTGGTAGAGCACCGGCACATAATAGTTTGGAGGCCAAAGGTTCAAATCATGATGTTGTCAATATTTCTTTTTATATAACACCCAAGCAGATCCTTGCCATTTGATTGGAGGATTGTCCGTCACGTGTTAGCAAATAAAAGTACTATAGCACGCTATGTCACTCAGTGTGCATTTTTCGTTACATCCGAAAAGTACTATTGCACGCTGATAAAAAAATATCACTGCGTGCGCGTGTCTTTGGTAACGCAGCAGTGTTACTACAAGGCACATACTAGCATTCGGCAACTGCGTGTCTCAATGTACAGAACGCACATTGTCAAACAGGCCAACCCAAAAGAAACGGGTGTAATTTCACAATTACAAATTGTAGGCCTACGCTTTGTTTATTTTGAAAGTTGTATCCTCCATTCAAAATTACAAAGATCTACTTGCCTGTTATATAAAACAAATAAGAATGGTTTTCATTCGTGCAATAGTGCAAATATATGTTCATTCATTGAAAGATGAAATGTTCCACTCAACTCGGCATCTTTCAACTCATGAACATATTCGCACCATTGCACTCATAAACATTCATTATTTTGTATAATAGTATTTTTTTCTTTCAATTTTAATTCTTTATATCCAACCTGGTATCTGTGGCTAACTTTTTATGATTAATTGCTTTTCACTCCAGTGGGGGTAACCTGTCTCTTTCCCTTCTGTGTTCCTCACTTCGTTTCTACCCTTTTCGTTTTGACACAATCCTTTATTTCAAATGTTTCCACTCAAGGGAGATCTATTCTGTCAGCTTAATTTAAGCCTCACTTGATTACACACTCTGTTCAGCAACCAGTGCTTAGAAGGTGCAGCGCTGTTTCATAAAATGACCACACCACCTACCAACTGACACAATTTGAAACACTCTTATCACCATGTGCCTTTATAACTTGAATAAATACATCTCGAAATTTCTTAAATCACAACTTTTTTTATATAAGAAGGCAGAAAGATTTTCCTCCAATCCAAGGACAAACCTTTGCTGTGGGTTTATCTTGTCGATTTTCTTTTTTGTATTCTTCCAAGGGGGTCATAAAAGAACATTGGTGTAACTCGTTGACAAAGGCTGTCTGCTGTTTAATCTACCACTAAATATACACATACACACTACACCAGGCAAACACAAATACTGTCCGCTGGTATTAAATCAGCAGCTCAGAGAGATATCACATTGGGCTGGACTCTCACTCTGGGGTTGTAGATTGGAGGAGAATGTCAGTAACAGGAGTTTAGGGGTGCCAGGAGTTTCCCACACCCACCTCCCTCATCACGTTGTTACTTTCTGAAGTTTTTCCCCGCCCATAATTAAGTTAAAAATGCAACCAATAATAAAGTTAGGAAGTACAAGTTTTTATTCTGTGTGATAAGACAAAGCTGGGCCCAATTTTCATAGAGCTGCTACAATAAATATTGCTTACAAATATTCTGCAAAGCAAAAATGAGCTGGATACCAGTGAAAAATAGGGACATGGTGTTTTGCCTGGTAAACGTATTCTGGTAAGAACAATTATTTTGTGCTTAGCTGCTTGTTGTGCTTGAGCAGCTCTATGAAGTTGGGCCCTGTACCAAGCAAGACAGTTCTTTTCAGAACTGAGAAGTCTCCCGAAAACTCTACAAATCTAAATCTGCTCCGCGGTAGTTGAATATAAAGCAAGACAAGTTCTCAAAAGAACATAATCTACCTAACAGGTAGATACACACACGGTTTTAAAGCAAATCAAATATTATGTAAAGCTGTGCCACTTTCAACCAATTTTCACAGAGTTCTCCCTTAAAGGAACGCGTTGCCTTGGATCAGTCGAGTTGGTCTTTGAAAAGCGTTTGTAATCGTTTGTTATAAAATGCATGATTAGAAAGACATTTTAAAAGTAGAATATAATGATCCACACAAGTATCACTCTAAATTGCGTGGTTTTCCTTTTACCTTGTCGACTAACACAGTCGGCCATTTATGGGAGTCAAATTTTTGATCACATAAGTGGCTGACCATGTTAGTTCGCAAAGTAAAAAGAAAACCACGCAGTTTCGAGGCAAATTTAGGTGGATCATTGTATTCTACTTTAAATCATCTTTCTAACCATGCATTTTATAACAAATGGTTACAAACTCGACCGATCCAAGGCAATGGTTCCGCTGGCCAAATGTCAGTTGAAACACATGAGGACCAGTCAGAATTCATTCCAAGTGGTCCAGCCGTCTAGTTCAGAGTTAAAAAGCATCCATATTTCATTTGAAATAAGGACTACTGAAAACGCAGTGAAATGACATGCTAACTTGTCCTGCTGGCCAGTCACAAAACAAGTTAAGGTCAAATCACTGCTTAAGACTTTTGACATAGCCTCTTTTTAATTTGGCATCAAACTTTAACGTTTATTTATAAACTATGTTCATCAATAACTTTATTGTCTGTCAGTTTAAAAAAAAAAAATTATTTGGGGTTGAACAAAGAAAAGTTGGCTAAAGCGAGGCTTCAACCTGTAACCTCTGGATTAAATGTGTAGACACTTTACAAACTGAGCTAGCCCTAACGTTGGCAGTCTCCCCATTTTGTGAAATACCTTTGTTTGAGAGTTTTCTCTCAAGTAGCTGCCAACATTGCATCTTTATCTTGTGATGTGCTTTATGCTAATTATTACCAATGAGTTTAATTAAGTTCAATCAGGGCACTATAAAGCGGAGCATGAACTTTGATGATTCATAAATCACAGAATACTACTATGTAATAGTTTCTCCCCCAAGGGCAATATCCTACAATTGGGTTGAGGTTTGCTTGCTTGTAATACTCAGACAGGGTGAGCCAGGCTAGGCAAGTGATGAAGAAATCATGGGTTCACACACAGGGCTTCATGATGGGAATAGAAGCAACAAGTTTGGCCCTGTGGTCTGGAGCCTGGTGTAAAAATAAATCAGGATATGATATGATGGTATTATAAATGTGTACATCCAGTGGTAAACTACTTTTTGAGGGCAAACAAATAAACATCGTTCACCTCCTGGGTCTATTACATGATAAACAGAGGGGGCCCCAGAGGGAAGTGGTTTTTTCCACAAAGATGTAATGGGTGCAGCAATGGAGGAAAGATACACAAAGAGAAAATAGACACTGTGGTGTCCACAATGAAGGCAAGGCCTTAAATCTTACCACCAGTGTTGATGCTGCCTGTCTTCGGTAGGAGTTATTGGTCAGGCCGCAGAAACACACCACTAACAGATTTTAGGAACTAATTGTAAAGTACGGTCATTGGCATTTTGCACAGTACTTATTTGAATAATAACAAATTGTAGATGGTTTGCTTGCATTTGATACTATGTTGTTTGTGATGTAGGTAATTACTTGGTACATAAATCAAAGTTATCCTTACTTGGGTTTCAAAATGCTGACAAATTTGCCCAAGTGTAAATTTGACATATCTTTTTGAAAGTAGCATCATTATGGTAAAGGTCCTGCACAGTTGAATAAGTCAACACATACCAGACTAATGATTGGTATTAGATGATATTAAAGCCTTGTTATTGTAAGAGGCAACATTACGGTAGTAGCACGGAGCGACGTGCTTACCGTCTAGCCCACCCCACCGTGGTTCCACAACAGGCGGTTACGCATCGTCATCCTTTGAGAGCGAAGCGAACACTTCCACTGCCTGTTAAAGGCACTGGACACCTTTGGTAATTGTCAAAGACCAGATTTCTCACTTGGTGTTTCTCTTGCACAAAATAACAAACCTGTGAATTTGTTTAACTCAATTGGTTGTCAAAGTTGCATGAGAATAATGGAAGAATAAACACCCTTGTTGCACAAGTTGTGTGCTTTCAGATGCCTTGAGTTCGAAACCTCAGCTGAGGTTTCGGCTGAGGTCTCGATTTCAACTCAAATATTTTAGTGAGAAAATACTTCTTTCTCAAAAACTATGTTACTTTTATATAGAGGGAGCCGTTTCTCACAATGTGTTATACTATCAACAGCTCTCCATTGCCAATTTTTTTATGCTAACAATTGTTTTGAGTAATTACCAAAAGAGTGTCCAGTGCCTTTAATCGCCTGGCGAATGCACTTTAGCAATTCCTATGGTGCTTGATTGATGACCCTGTTCTCACCCGCAGGAGCCAATATTCGTTAAAGTCTATTTAGTCTGTTTTTGCTCATGCCTTGTTTTTGGGAGGTGTTTACAGCCAAGTTGCATAGGGGTGTTGACAGGGCGAGAGGACTGCTCCAGGTAGTTGGTGTTTCTTTATATAATAGAAGGGCGAGGTTGGCTTGAGAAAGGGGATGTTTATTACCTCTAGTGTACTCCGCAGTCTCTGATCATGCAGCCGCCGGAAGCAAGTTGGTGAACACGTTGTCGGCGAACAAAATGTGGGGAGCGAAGTATCTGGGATGGGGTCAGTATTGGGTGAAAGATCATGCGAGGTGACTATAAAAATGACGTCATTCCAAGACTTTGTGCGTCAATTTTCCTGATATCGTCAGCATCAAAGTGATGCACGTCAATACTGAAAGGACACCGGTTGCCTTTATCTTTAGAAATTTTAATTGGTTTTTACGTCGTAGGCATATCAAGCACAAGTTGTGATTGATGGATAATGATGATAGTGGTAGTTCAAGCATATTGTATTTGGCGTAGTTACAATACAAATAATTAGTGTCGGAATGTATTGTATTTCCAAAATGTAAAAAGGGTGTGCAGGTTGTAATGAATTATTTCATTTGTTGCTTTAGGTCAGGTTATTCAAATAGTTGCTTTGTTAATTTAAATTTCACACAAATTTTGAAATTAACTATGAACTTTTACAAGTAAGCTTTTTACCGATCATTGTATCATAGATTCACTTCAAAAGTCAGTTGTTCACAGGGTTAGTTTTCTTAAGGTTGGAAGGGAATTCTTAAGGGTTGAAGGGAGTTGGTGTGGGGGGGGGTAATGTGAGAGAACTTAGTTTGGTTCAAGTGGAGCGGAGATAATGAAGGGATTTATAAATATCAAAATAAATGTGAACCCAAACGGGGGTAAGTTGTAATTTCTCATTTAATGGGGCTAGCTTATTTTAACATTTTTCAAAAAAGATTTATTTGATAAGGATCAAAGAACAAGCTGTTTTACTATACAGCACATGCAGTCTAGATGGAGGTTATATCTTCATTGTGGGCATACTTTGGTCTACATGTGATCTAACCCAGTGAACTTGACTTAAACTCTGACTCTTTTACTGTTTTTTTTTTTTATTCTAACATGTCAGCGAGTACTTTATACATCTATACTTTCGCACTGCCTGCTTCTTGGACCGTTTCATGTTAAGATGATTTAGTGCGTTTTTATCTTAGAGGGTTAATGCGCTTGAATGATTTGTGGGCCTTCCCTTCCACTGGGGCAAACAATACTAACATAAGACATAAAAGGAAATATGATTTGTGGACGCATTGAAGAATTTATCGACGACCGGTGTAAATGGTGAGATTCTACTTTATCGCGGTTTAATTCTTTGAATTCATAAATTTCCAGCACAGGAAAAAGGTGGCCAGCTTCTGTGTGTCCTCGACACGAAAAACGTTGCGGTTTTTCCCAAAGGTACACCGTTGTACTGGTGTGATTTGTGAGCCCTGGCAGCTACTGCAGAAACAGCCACAGACAGATGTATGATTTAGTGGAAATACATTTATATTGATAGCTTAGATCAGTGTCTGGGCCCAGCGTGAGCACCCGCGAGGGCCTGACTCCGTAAATTTCAGAGTAGTGTAAAGGAGACTTAAGTGGGCCATACATACTGGGTGTGGAAGGTCTTTAAAAAGCAGTTTTACGAGGCTTCCCTTAGTTGTGGTTAAACTCTCACATCACAGGGCCAAGCTCTAGGCTTTTATGTGGCAAATATTAAGAAATGATTAAGCGCTGCAAATGGAATTCTGACAGATTATTAGATTTGAACTTTAGAGTTCTAAATTTGAAATTAAACTAGAGAGTTGATACTGGGGGGGGGGGGGGGGGGGGTGGGGAGCTATATATAATACAATTTATTTTGTGTTTCAGTATTTCATTATAATTTATAAACATCTTGAATTCTAACAGCTCAAATCTGGGCCCAATTATAAAGGAGCTGCTCTAGCAAAAAATATTGCTTGACAATTGTCTTCTAAGCAGAAATGAGCAGGATACCAGTCACAGATTGACATGTGACATGCCATTTTAGCTGGTACCTTATTCTGGTAAGCATATATCTGTTGTGCTTAGCTACTGCCTGTGCTTAAGCAGCTCTATGAGCCCTATATCGTAGGAGGTCCTGTTTTCGAGGTGTCCCTAAAATCGTGGCAAATCTTTTGCCTCTCTGTGCGCGATGTAAACAGTCCGTAGATAGATGTTGTGTGGTTTTATTTGCCAAGCAAAGAGTCTCCTCTCCCTTGACCAAAACTTAGGAACATGTAAGGCTCCACTGGTTATTTGCTCTCGTAAATGCAAAAAGTTTGGTACTTTAGGCATTTCTACAAGGTACAAAAATATGTCATAATGTTGAGGCCATATAAAAATATTTGCCCACCGAAAACGTTTCATCAAACACTATTTCAATTCACAATTCACGATGATCAAATCATGTGACTGAATATTTTGCTGAGCATTCTGGAAAAAAAATACCGAGGCTTAAAGAAGCCATGTGCCTTATATCATTTTCTAATAATTTTGGAGATTTTTATTTTGTAACCCTCATATCAATACTATTATTAATATTAAAATTTTAACATCAGCTTGTTCATTCAATTATCACTGTTTATTTATACGCTTTATTATAAATATTAAGACAAAACAAATTTTAAAAAAATTAAAAAATCAGATTTGGAAGCCAGTAATTATTCACACTTTTAATATTTTTTTATTTTTGCAAGTTTCCATGGTAATTTAAAACATTTATTAGAAAAAATATTTTGAATAAAATGAAGGCAACTGGCTATACAGTCATACACAGAGTCTCAAAGAACACTTGTAGTCACTGCAGATGTTTCTTCCATGTATGGCTTCACCGGGAAACCATACTTTCTCATTCGCCGTGAAAACTGGAAAAACTCAAAACAAATGAGGCCAGTTGAAGTCATCGAAGATCGGTGTGTGGTTTGAACATTTCAATGTTCATCAAGTTTTAATACATGTTTGCATACTTAATATTAACAAATGAAGATAATTAGGGCATCGGTTGATATATGGCATCATTATTTTTTTTCCAATTCAAAGAAAAAGGCATAATAGCGTGAAAACTGGTAAGCAGAGGATATACTGTCAGGTTCCCTGAAGAAATAAAACTGATTTGTGCATCTTCATTTCCGAGCCCCCTTAATTCTCTTTACTTTGAAGGTTCCAATGGTTCCAAGGCAAGGAGACCTAATCCTTTTAGCCACTACAGTGCTTCTGTTTTGTCAACCTGTCTCAATATTGTTAGCAACCATGGTATCACCAGCTGAGCAGTTTCCCTCATACCGCCTCCTATCACACAGCCTTACCCAGATTAGATTGACATCTCATACTCTCAGACGTGCAAACCTTGCTAATCCTATAGGATCCATCACTCCAGACTAAAGCCAGGCCATCACTTGCATTCCACCTAGAAATACACAGTTATTGTACCCTCTCCAAATGTTTCATTAACTGATCTGACTTGCTCCTTTGTGTCCCCTAAATTTTTCCCCCTCAAAGTTTTCTATAAAAAAAAACTGACTTTTTGTCCTTGGAGCAGACTACGGATCTTTAAAAGTATCGCTTAAGCTTAACTTGCAAGACACTCGGACTCTCTGGTTTTGTGAATAGTGGGACGTATGCTTCAGCGATAGTGGTTTCGTAAAGCCATTTTCATCTGCTTACGCTTCAATGTTTATTAAAAGGTGGTCCGTGGTGGGATTGATGTACAATATGTTGGTTTGAATCCACTACTGTTTGTCACCAGCACCAAAGGATTTCAAAACTGTCAGAAGTTTTTGAAAATCTCGCTTTATTCAAGTCTGCTGAAGTATTGATTATCACTGTCTGAGGAAAACTTGCCATGTTGGAAACATTCTAAGCATCTGGAAAAAAGTCTGTAAAATTGGACTGCAAAACTTTGATGTTGTGTCTTTAGATTGATCATAAGAAGATGAATAGAGTTGGATATCTGCACTAAGTGTCCCTAATGGTCTTACATTTTTACAGACACCGACAGACTATAATGACAACACAAAACAGAAACACAAACAACAATGTTTTGGTATTTGTCCCAACTTTTTTCTTACTGAAGCCGAAAGACAAAGACTCTGTTAGAGTTGAAACATTGGGTCATAAACCATCTTTTTGCATTTACACAAAACACCCTTGTTTTAGGTTTCTGGTGTTTCTATACAGAGGGAACCATTTCTCACAATGTGTTTTTTAATACTATAAACAGCTCTCCATTGCTCGTTACCAAGTAAGAATTCATGCAGTTATTTCGACTAAACACCAATAGTGTCCTCCAGTACCTTAGGCAGTGGACATTATTGGTAATTACTTGAAATAATTATTAGCATAAAACCTTACTTGGTAGTGAGTAAAGGGGAGAGGTTGATAGTATAAAACATCGCGAGAAACGGCTCCCTCTGAAGTGACGTAGTTTTCGAGAAAGAAGTAATTTTCCACGAATTTGAATTCGAGACCTCAAGTTTTGAATTTGAGATTTCGAAATCAAGCATCTGAAAGCACACAAATTCGTGTGACAAGGGTGTTTTTCTTTCATTATTATCTCGCAACTTCGATGACCAATTGAGCTCAAATTTTCACAGGTTGGTTATTTTATGCGTATGTTGAGATAGACCAAGTGAGAAGATTTGTCTTTGACAATTACCAATAGTGTCCTGTGTCTTTAACTGTGTAATATAATGTTATTGGAATACATCCCCATGTGCAACCCACACACCTTGTGTATCTAGTTGACAGTCTTGTGTTCCTGAGTACTAGTTGTGCTTTGTCTAGATATTTATGACAGTATTTAAGTAGGCTTTTATCAGCACTGCCTATTTAACGTTATAAATCTGTCGCGACAAAATTATACTTAAGAACACCTCTTGAGTAGGAGAGCACATGCAGTATGCGATTCTCAGTGATATTATCTAACGAGGGACTGTTTTTTGTTTTTTTTACTTTTCAGTTGTTTATAAGAAATTGTCAGCACTTTATAGATGTGTTTTTAATGATTCACCAATCCTGGACAATCGTGAAAAAAAAAGAAACTAAGCATGCTCTGATAGTATTCCTTGCTGTAAGATGTCCAGACTATTTAATTAATTCAGAAACCTTTCATACCAGAAAGGCTTTATTGTGACATCTTTCCATCTAATTTCTGTATATAAAACTGTTTTTTTTTTTTTTTTTACTGTTTATCCCTTGATTAAATCCTAGATTGATTGCTGTGATTGTTAGAGATTTCCTCCTTGCAAATAGTGGTTGAAACTCAAATTGAACAATCCTTAATTCCAAAGTATGGCACGGGATCTGGTTTCTATAAATGTGGTTTGGCATCAGTGATGATAAGGCTTGGCCACTGAGGTTGTGCTGTCAGGGGCTAGCCTGAGCAAGACTTAATCTGGACTTATTACTTTTATCAAGTGGTGGGTTGCATCCCTTTGATTGCCTCATGTTGTTATAGATCTATTGGAAAGTAAAATGTGACTGGCAGAATACAAGAAAGAAAGTCTGAGAGGTTTCGTTTTAATCCGACTTGGTATATCATTTTCAAGAGGGCTTGTGCTGACAGACTTCTTATTGTAATTGTTGATTGCTTTGGGTTGTTGGAAAACAGTAATGGGTGGAATGATACCTTCAGGTTGTGTTCAGTGTATCGTGAAATGTTTATCTTTCCACCAAATCATACATTACTAATACCATTGACATTTTAAAAGTAAGTAAATCTCCTGTGGGTTGTGACATGGTTGCAAAAGTGACTTTGCAAAAAGAGATGCATGACGGTGTAGTACCAAACGAGGGCAGCAGACTGCAGTGAAAATGCAACTTGCCTCAAGCTCCACACAAGTGATATAATGGATGGGTCTCTCTGCAATTATGACGAAGCGGTTGCCCCAGGAGAGCACTACAGATCACGCCCCGACATATGTCAGGCCCCTTTAGCCACTTCTTCACCAAAACCTTTCCTCCCAAGGCGTGACAACATTTGGACAGCTTTTTAACCTTTTTCCCCCCACAGCATTTAACCGACATTTTTTTCTGAACATTTCCCGAGTCCCATGATGGCAATTAATTTCTGATGCCACGTGCTGTTGCTATATCTCTTCTTTTTCCCCTCGTTCCTTCTTACTGGGGTGACTCGGAACCCAAGTAGTGAGTAGGCGGACCGTTATATGACAAATCTCAAGAGGATTGCACAAAGTATAATCTCAGGGTAAGGTAGTATATTGTTGGTAAATTTTCCACCTGGATAGATCGTGGCACTAATATTGTCTGGGATTTGTTTCCGGTTGGGTTGACGCTCTGTTCTCAGCACTCAGTTTGTAATGTAGCCTGGAGTAGTGAGGATTACAGAATAAACCGAGAGTGACTTCTTTACAGAAAGTTTGCCTCCTGGTTTTCTTTCTTCAGTATAGATAGGAACCTGTGTGATGTGATCTGAAAACGTTAAGGTGGCTTTATCATTTCTGTCATCAAGAATTGTAGTTGAGTATTACAGGGCCCAATTTCATAGAGCTTCTTAAGCACAAAAAGAAGCTAAGCATAAGAAGTTTATGTTTACCAGAATAAAGTTATACCAGCCAAACTACCGTGTAACGAGTTCAATTTGTGACTTGTATTCAGCTCATCTCTGCTTAGCAGCAAATTGTTAAGCAGTATTATACTGCCTAAGCAGCTCTGACACTGCTGTAAGAAATGTTTTTCCACACACCCTGAAACGAATGAAAGAGAGAACAACAATCTGTGTTCAGTTCATCAAAAGACTGTTTCATAATCTTAATCCATAAGTAAATAGAATAATATTGACGTGTAGCCTTTTGAGTTTCCTCCATTTGATTTTGTCAAAAAGATTTGCTGAGAGAGCTTTTGCTTAAAAAATCTTGGATTGATTCTTCTTATTGACTCTCCTGCCTTTTCCTTTCGCTTGCTTGCTCCAAGTCAATCTGTTAAGTCCGACTTATTGGCTTAATCATCTGAGCAACAGATCTGTCTTTGTCCACTGTTTATGAATAGCTAATTGTTTCAATCAAACAACAATAGCCTGTTTTGGATGTATTGTTCACTTTGTGTTTCAAATGCAGCACACAAAGGAATCTGTGTCCTAATTTGTCAATGGACAAGGGTACTTGATTCGAGTTGAACACGAAATCGGTTGAGAGCGGGGAGACTGAATGGGGAACTGTTGCAATTGTTTGACAGTGGCTTTACAGACGCTAGTTAGGTTTACATTGGCAACCATCCTTAAGGTAATTTGTCTGCCTGGCTGATTGTCATCTTACCCATTAGGTAGAAGTGGAGTTTTTGTCATCCTTTGCTTTGGTAAGGGCTTTTCCTTGTTTTGTTTATAGAGATGACTCACTGGACTGTGCTTTTGACTGTGGATAACTTTGCTCTATGTAAGATTGGTCTGCGAGTCGCTATACCATGCTTCCTCTTGTGTTTATCTTCTTGCCAAATCAAAAGAGATTCTAGGGGGTTTAATCTGCTTAGCCAAATGTACACTGTCCTTATTTTGGTTTGAGAAGATGTAGGGGATAATCTTTAAATGTCCAAATTATTCATGCACCGTCCTTTTCATGGGAGAGTACTTTGGAGGTGAGTCTGATAGACAGTAGTGTCTTAAGTCGTAAATGAAGAGAGAAAGGAAACTTTGTCAAGTGGAAATAGTTGTGAAAATATGGTAACATTGTGTCTTGTCATGGAGCAATAAGAACAATTTGGGGGTGCTTTTTTTTGATGAATCATGGACCTGTGAATATGTATGGTTACAAACATTGTCTACTAGTGATACAGCTCTTTAGTAGGTCAAATATCATACGCTTTTCACGCTCTTTTCCATGTCCGGGGCAAATCCAACTTAAGTCCAATATGATTGAGCGATGAAGTTACACAGGATAAAGCAATCTGCAGAAGAAGAAAGGCCAGAGATACATTCACCCCCGACAAGGAAATTTGATCAAGTCCCCTCTTCCCTTCACGCCCTCCCGATCTTCTTATGTGCAGACAGCGTAGGTCGTTTTTCCATTGTCGGATTTAGAGATTTGCTGCAATGCATTGTTTTAAACCTTGCAATTGAACTTTTCCCCCCCTGTGTAACGTAAAACAGGTTAAATAAAGTTTGACATGAAAATTAAAGCCGACAGTCATTGGTATCAAATAGTCCTCTCTACATGAAGGGTGTATTTTTTCACTAGGAGTAAAAAAAAAAAAAAAAAGCTAAAGCAGCATGCAAAGATTCTTCTTCTAGCTAAAGAAAGTGACTCATATTCATAGTCAACGTTGCTTGTGTTATCGGGATGACAAGCTCAACTTTTCTTATTATTGTGCAGTACTTTTTTATTTGAGATATTGAAGACAGAGGTCTTGGGGTACTTTGAAGGAGAAAATACAAACCATTCCAGTTTACTTAAACTATCCCCACTTCTTTACCCCCTTATCATTAAGATTCCTTCCACGTAAGATGGGAGTACACATTATAACTTCCATCCATCCATGAGGACATTAAATGGAAGAGATAATGTTTACTGAGAAAACTGACCTGGCGCTGTCGGAGCACACACAATTTTTTTTGTATAGTAAAGTGTTCCCAGAGTTAATGGTGTCTTGGATTTTTTGGCACGCGCAGCAGCAGTCTTTTGTTACATGCAAACGTCGTCGGGATATAGAAGTGACTGTTTATTTTGGCAGGAGTTAAAACAGAGAAGAAAACTACATCCATAATGGCAAGGTCGTTATTGATGTAACGTCTGGAAGGAGGAGGGGAGGCGATCCAAGGGTTTGCGAGGATAAATCCTCCATGTGTTTCAATCCATCTACGTATACTCAGCTGTCGGTGGAAACTGGGTTTACAGAGAGGTATCTTACCTCTGTTTTTATTCGGTCGGGAGGGGAGAAATAAAAGGAAAGCACTGTTATTCCTATTTTCATCATGGCAAATACCCTCCCACTTTAAATCTTGGGAGGTTATGGTTCAGTCAAGTTCACGTAGTTATGTTACAGCTATTTAGAGACCGATGTTCATCCTACAATACACTTGACCAAGATTTCTATAGGGCACGAAGTGTGGAGTGCGGGGCAGATGCATCAACAATCTTGGACTCAGTGGAGGATCAAAACTAACTCATGGAAGTCAAAGGTTAATAGAGGAGTGACTATTACGGGTCAGAGGTTAGTCAAAGATACTCTACGTTTGGAAAAACCATGGAGATAGAAACTACCTCCATGGAAAAACAGTACCGGGGCTATAAGATAAAAGTACTTCCTCATCCTTTTGATGAAAGTTTTTTTCAGTTGGGGGTTGAAAAAAGGGACAATCTAAAAGTAATTTATGGTTAAAGGTCTGTGATGAAAATTGTTGCAACAGCTGCTTCCCAGGTTGTGACTGTCATTTTCTCAGAACAAGTGTACCGTTGTTTTCTTGATGAAATGAATGAGCAATTAAAGTTCAAACTTCAATATGATCCTACAATATAAGATTTAAGACCCCTTTCTTTTAAGACTCCCTGATTGTTACTGTCATTTTCGCAAAACCAGTGTACTTTGTTTCCTGATGAAAGGGATAAGCACATAAACTTCAAACTTCAAAATTTTCCTTTAATTTAAGACCCCTCTCTCATAAGCAGAAAGAGATATTAGGATTTAAGTAGTATTATAGTCAAAAATTGCCTGTCAGGATTATGTGTGATGTCATAAAGCCCTGTTGATATTTTACACAAATGCAAAGTGAGGACAATTTATATTTACACAAAATATTTGTATAAACTTTCTTTAACGAGACTTTGTTGGTCACTCAAAAAAAGGATGGTAATGTGTGGGTGTCAGAGTAGTCTGAAATAACCTAAAGGTCAACAGTAGATTAAAAACAAAAACAAGTTCTTCGGTGAAAGTTAATTAAACTTCTGAGGAATACAAATTTGAGCTTTGAACTAATTTATCAAACTGTGTGCAATGACAGGATCTTAAACACACGGTATAAAAATAAGGTGATGTTTTTTTTTAAGCACACAAAGGAGAGGAGGCTCAAGTCCATCTCTACCGCCCCCACAGTTTACGTTACCCCTATAGCTATCCAATGTAACCACAGCTACCCCCTCTGCCTCCCCATCCTACAAAACCACAAACATCTCAAACAGGAAATATTAATTTGTTTAAGTTGCTGGCCAGCATGGGCCGTAGTGTCATCAAGTCTATGGGCGGGCGGTGTGTTCGGTGTTTGATCTTTGCGTGGGAGCTAAATGAGGCGGTTCCCCATTCATCTAATGTTTATGTTCATCGTTGTCGGCAAGCACTGATAACGTCTTACTGGTCTAGTAGTTTTGTTTTCTCTCTCTCTCTCTCTCTCTCTCTGTACACTCATGTGAAAGGTCTTCCAAGGCAAACACTGTTTTGATCACACCTCATCCATCAGTTCACTTTCTTGATGAGACTTAACACACAATATTCGAGATTGACAGAAAACGCCAAGCTCTGTCAGCAAGACACTGTGTTTGTTTAAGTTTTCAGATGAATTTTAAAGTGGAATGATATATTCCCAGTGTGTATATTCCCAGTGTGACAATATAAAATGAAATTGATGTTACAGGCAGTGGACACTTTTGCTAATTACTCCAAATAATATTATCATAAAACCTTTCTTGATTACGAGTAATGGGGAGAGGTTGATAGTATAAAACATTGTGGCAAACAGCTCCCTCTGAAGTGACGTAGTTTTCGTGAAAGAAGTAATTTTCCACGAATTTGATTTCAAGACCTCAGATTTAGAATTTGAGTTCTCGAAATCAAGCATTTGAAAGCACACAACTTCGTGTGACCATGGTGCAACAAGGGTGTTTTTTTCTTTCATTAGTATCTCGCAACTTTGACGACCTATTGAGCTCAAATTTTCACAGGTTTGTCATTTTATGCATATGTTGAGATACACCAACTGTGAAGACTAGTCTTTGGCAAATACCAATAGTGTCCAGTGTCTTTGAAGAGTGCAATTGTGCAATTGTAAACAAACAAAAAAAAACATTTATCTTTTATTCTATTATTCTATCTCTCAAACAAAGATATTGACTAATAGAGAGACCGCCAACGTAGTGCTGGATAGCTCAGTTGGTAGAGTGCAAGTATTATTTTATTTTTCCCGAACAAAGGCATTGACTAACAGGGAGACCGCCAACATCTTTGATAGCTCAGTTGGTAGAGCTCCGGTATGTTAATCTGGAGGTCTTTGGTTCTATTCCCGCTCTGATAAATTTTTCTTTGTTCAAATCTTTTAGAATTTACCCAGCCAGTTTAGTTTACCTTGTGGTTTATTCAGTTATTTAATTTTTTTTAGCACGGTTCTAAAATGGAATTTGCCACAACTCACTAATTCAGAAGGGAACAAAATTTTGTTTTGTAAAAAAATATTATTTTGTAGTCTAATGCCGTCATGAGCTGCAGGAGAAGAAAATATTCCATCGATCATACAAATACTATCTGCAGACTTTAATAGCTTTCCTTAAATCAAAAGTTGACGTTCAAAATTGGTTAGTGGGCGGAATTTGTTTTTCTCTAAGAAATTAATAGTTAAACATTTCCAACAGATCTTGCATAGTGACACTCCCACGCTGTGTAAAGCTTAAGTTGGGTATCGATTTAATATTGATTAACTTTACACCTAGCTGATTAATCCCTGTGGTCTGTCTTTTTTAAAGTATTCATAATTCCCTCCAAATAATTAAAATAGACATTGTTATGTCATCTATCATAAACAGTCAGAGTTTGTTCGTTCTCTGTTTGTTTTTGAGTCATCATTGTCGCGTCAAACTCAACTCTCCGCCAATAAATATCCGCCCATCTTTGATGATGAAAGTCTTTGCAAACAGTTAATCCTGTTTGAGCTTCTCAGTTTCACACTCCCCGGAAATTAATCACGACTATCAATAAAAAAAGTAGAGAAAAAAAAGTACATGATTGAAAAAGAGAGGAATGTTTACCAAGTTACCTGAGACTACTATATACTCTTATTCCTTGGAGACACAAGTCCTGCGATTTGGTACTCTATTAGCTAATAACCCAGTATTTATGAACCTTTAATGGGTCCAGACTGACTCTTGATTACCCGCACTCATTTAAACACCTCTACTTGTAAGGAATTGACGCCTCGTCTGCATTATATGGCGTCGTGTCACTATAGAAAGGGCCTCAATAATTTGTAACGGCATACAAGCCCTGGTTACATATATTATTAGATCCCAACCATTGTCTCATTTCTCGGTGGTCAGCGTAAGAAGACGTCAAAGATATTTCATATCTTGTGTGGAGTACACACCCACGTCTCATGCAAACAGTAGGTAGAGATGCTTTTGTGCTGTCTAACCGATTTCTAGAAGGGTACAGTATTAGTTTAGGCCTGTAAGTAATTGCGCTGCCTACCTAATTGTATTTGCTCTGGTGCTGTTGTGTCAAGAATGTTAAACCCCCTCCCCTGCACTTTTAAGATAGACGTTTTAGATTGGAAAGAAACCGCAATTGTGTAATATGAAAGCAATATCATTTACCACATGTGGTCAGAGCCCAACTTCTTAAAGCCGGTAATCAGGAAATTATTGCTTGCCAATTCTCTTTGCTAAGCAACAAATCAGGGGGGGCCAGTTGAAATATTGTAAACTGCATGGCTATTTTGGCTGGTAACCAGTGTCTGTTGAGCAGGATTTTTCTGTGCTTAGCAATTTGTTGAGCTTACAGGCTTTATGAAATTTGGTGTAGAAATTTGGCTTGAATTTGACACTGGACCACAGGCCTGAGACCAGAAGTTTTAGTGTGGGCCGTCAATAGACCCTTCCCATGAAATATGTAAATTGCACATAGCGCCTGGGCACTAACATTTTGGTTGGCAAAATGAGGGAACATCGCGCTGTTTTGTACACGGCTAATGGGTGCGTGACGCAGACGCGATTGCGCGTCTGCTTGGTGCACGACTCTATGGCGTTTGCCAACCAACAGGGTCTGTACGCATGCGCGAATGTGATTAGCATATTTCACGGGGAGGATCCATTCATAACTGGAAAAGTCTGTGGGTCATGTGTTTTTCAATACCTTACTTTGTGTATATCTTGAACAACAACAAATTATGGTCATATGTTGACTGTGAATCTGGACAAATATTTGTCAAGTCTGTTGAGTAATGAAAAGAACTTAATGCCCATAAAGACAGATGAGATAAATCTTTTTGTACATTTTTTAGTGCTTGTTAAAAAAAACTAGTTAGGATTGCTAAACTGTGTCAGGAAGTTTTTTTTTTTTCATTTTGAATCAGGTCTTGAAAATGCTATTCTGGCCCAATGAACATTTTCTGGCCTTATAAACATTTTAAGCAACATTAGTCTTGTGGATCATTTGAGCCCTTTTTATTTAACATCTTTGACTTAATTGTTAGGGGGTCTTTCTTTACCTTCTTCATAGCTTACAAGGATCCACTGTGGACCCCTTTATCCTTTTGATTTCCATTTAGGATACCATGTGTTAAACAAACAAAATTTGAACCTGCGCCCTTCCAGAATTAACATGCTGGTGCTTTACCTACTTAGCTATCTAGCTCCGGTGGTTAATACCAAGGGTTGAAATCTAGCTCGGGTCAATGTTCTTTTGTCAACCTCAAACTACTCCAAATTTACCCTTGTAGCTTATTATTTCACTTCCACTTTGTTAAGAAAAACTTCCAGTAACATCATTGGTAATAATTAAAGGCAGTGGACACTGTTGGAAATTACTCAAAATAATTATTAGCATAAAACCATAATTAGTAACGAATCAGGGGAAGAGGTTGAAGTAACGTAGTTTTCGAGAAAGAAGTAATTTTTTCCACAAATTTGATTTAGAGACATCAGAATTAGATTTGAGGTCTCGAAATCAAGCATCTGAAAGCACACAACTTTGTGTGACAAGGGTGTTTTTTCTTTCATTAATATCTCGCAACTTTGACGACCAATTGAGTTCAATTTTTTTTCCAGGTTTGTTATTTTGTCCATATGTTGAGATACACCAAGTCAGTGAGAAGACTGGGTTTTGACAATTACCAATAGTGTCTAGTGTCTTTAAAGTACAATAGCACTGTTAGATTTTAGGAAAGGGGATATTTAAATCAAGCCACTTTATCGCGCAAACTAATCACTAATGACCAGTATTAAATCCCTTCAGAAAAGATAAATATCTCACAGCCACATTGTATAGTTTTCAGAATTGGAAAGAGGACTCCCTGAGGGGGCTACTGTGACCAGTTTTGGGGGTCACAATTTGCCACAATCGTTTAAACAATTAATGTGTCCATATGATAAATTTATCACTAAAATAAATGGTGCTTGAAAGTTGTTAAAGAGGTTAAACTTATGAGTTTGAGCACATGGTTGGCTTAATTGGATATGTTGGCCGAAAACTTGACACTGAGTTTGAGCAACAGTTCTCCTGAAGAAGTGTGTTGGTGTAACCATCGCCTACGCTCAATAAACTTTACTTTCAAAAGTAAACATTGATTTTCTTTTAATCATTAACTGATACACGCCCTGTCTCTATTAAGAATCTTACCATCTATATATAGAGCATTATTGATATATTTTTGATATATTCTGTTGCGGTGTTTGAGAGCAACAGACCTCCTTGGGTAAATATCACCTGTAATGACAAACTGTGACGATTTCCCCCTCTTAACTCATCCCCACGGGATGCTTAATTAACCCTCAGTCAATATGGACTACAAAGCAATCATCAGACGTCTGTTAAAAAAGCAAGGAAAATTACGTCATGACCAAGCAGATTGACGTCACACAAAGTGTTGATCATGTTGACTTGGCCAGATTTTGTTTCTTTTTACCTAATTGACATTGGTGTCTTATTAAAAGCATGTAGAGACTGCCCCCTTTTTAGATTGTAGGCTGTGTACACTGAGGTTAGTAAACAAGAAGATGCCAACTGTTTTTTTATTTGTAACGTTTTTTTTTTTTTTACATTACAAGGCCTCAGAAGCCATATTAAGGTGATGGCTACACTTAACTGATTTGGGCTATTGACCCAAATCAACTGTCCCTATGGCCATGTTGCCACCTATTCCTGGGGCTTAAACAGGGTTACCCCTTCACTGTCCGTGAGGAGTAGACATGGGTATCATCCACTAGGAGCCTGGCTGGGAGAGCAGAATACACTACTTTCCCAACCTGTTTTTTTTTTGCAAGTATGGCTAAGTACATTTCATAAAACTCTTCCTAACTTCGGACTAGTCCTAGGCAATGCTAAGAGATATGACTAGTATTTAGTTAAGACCAGTTACTTGTCCTAACTTCAGATAAGACTAGTCTTATCTCTTTGTGGAATCAGCCCCTGCTCAAGGGCACAAGTGACATGACCGGGTATCGAACCCACGATCTGCTCCTGACAACACCAGAGCTTGGGTCCGGTGAACTAAACCGCTCGACCATAACATGCCACTGTTGAAATAAAAAAATAAAAAAATGGAAAGTTAATAGCAAGGAAAGATGTTGATGATGAGCGGGTGTATTCAAATAATTGTTCTTGATCTCACTGTATAGTTTTTGTCAATGTTTTTAAATTAATTTTCTTTTTATCAATTCTTAGCTCGTATTGGCCGTTTTCGACTGCAGGCAGAAAAGGTGAAATATATGCTTGACAATACCCCTGGTAAAAAGAAGGGATCCACAACACAACTCTTCAGAACCATAATGGATAAAGGTAATAATGTTCTTTACTACCACTCGTTTCTAGTTGTCTATTTATAGAGACGGCCCTCATGGTCTGTAGTCACACTAAAAAGATGTCCTTAAACTTTCAACAGAGGGCGCACTTCACTGTACCAGTCTTCTGATACAAGTGATTGATAAGTTTCTTGGTGTTTGGTGAGTCACCTAAAAGCATTATCTGCGTCAAACATCTCTTAACAAGGGATTTCAAAGGATTTTTCTGCGGTACCGTGACATAACAAGAGTAAATCCCCCTCTTTCCTAAAACATCTGGTTTGTGTCGAGTTATAACTCACTAACAAATGGAATGGCAGATACTTTAAGGCCTCTACAAACTCAGTACAACACTAACACAAGAATCTAGAGGTCTAAAGCCTAAGTTCTACATCAATCAAGTTCAAGTTTATTAACATCAGTAGGAAACTAGGAAAGACTCTTTTAAACTAACCACCTAACGCTGTTGCTTTACTTGTCACCGGCTCATCATCCCGCCAAAATATCACCTCATTTTCTGTACACATCATCGGTCACCTATCTCCAAAGGAGTTGAGTTCATGCTCCTGCTGCTTTACAAATGCCTCAACCAATCTGCACCCCAAGAACTCTTTCATTCATGCGAACCTCATCGCACAAACCTTGGTGTACCCTCCATTTCACCTCTACTGACATACAAATGCCTCAACCAATCTGCACCCCAGTACCTCCAAGAACTTCTTCATCAATACAAACCTCGCTGTACCCTCCATCCAGTCCAGCTAGTGACATGCAAAGCCCTCAACCAATCTGCACCCCAAGAACTCTTTCATTCATACCAACCTCATTGAACAAACCTTGGTGTACCCTCCATTTCACCTCTACTGACATACAAATCCCTCAACCAATCTGCGACCCAAGAACTCTTTCATTCATTCCAACCTCATTGAACAAACCTTGGTATACCCTCCATTTCACCTCTACTGACATACAAATCCCTCAACCAATCTGCGACCCAAGAACTCTTTCATTCATACCAACCTCATTGAACAAACCTTGGTGTACCCTCCATTTCACCTCTACTGACATACAAATGCCTCAACCAATCTGTGACCCAAGAACTCCTTCATGCCTACGCCTCACTGTACCCTCCACTTCAGCTCTACTTCTCAACTCATCCCATACATCACTCATACTAAATCATATGGCCATTCCTCCTTCTCTCATTCTTAGGAAAACAATTTGCTGAACTTCATCATTACTGTTCTAAATGGCAACATTTTCCAATCTTTGCCAAAAATGGGCCTCTTTAATAATTAACTTATGGCTACTTTCAATTGTAAAAAAGGGGTTGGTTTATGACTATTTGTTTTAAGCTACAACTGCCTCAGTTGTATCACTGCAATAAGATAAGTACAAAATTATGTAGACAAGCTTGAAATTGTTTTGTGCTCTCTGTTTGTTATTCAAAGTTTTCCTTTATTTTTGATTTATTTCAATACAGGAATCATTTCCTACACTGAGTACTTGTTTCTGCTGTGCATACTTACCAGTAAGTATCTGTTGTACCCATAACAGAAATAGAGCCGAGAGAATGCTGAGCCTGACCGCCGCGTGTGTCATCTATGGCCAGCTTATTACACCCCACATAGACCATTTTTATGTGTTTTCATTGATCAATGTTCATGACGTCCACTGTATGGCATCATATTATCACTGACAGCAAAACAGTTGAGTTATTTGCTAATTTTGCCATACACGCATAATAATAAAAAAGGTTTTCCATTGAAATCACACGCGCAATGTCACACTCTGAGTTCTCCGGGTTCTTTTTCTATGGTTATACCTAAGTACTCCTTTATATCGCAGTATATGCTTCAGCAATAACTGTGAGGAGCCTGTCTTCACTGCATGGTAATGACCAGGTTTTGGTTTGGCAGCTACATAGTCACCAGCCACCAAACTAAGGTCCTTTACTACACATTGAAGACCTGCTCCCGACACTGTCAGTGCTGGTAGTAAGTACCTTTAATGAAGAGAAAAAAAGGGTAACAATCATCAGAATTTTTCATTTTTCATTTTGCTGATATTTGTATAGAATTGTTCTATTCATGTCCAAGGGCCATTCTTTAGGCTGTTAAATGTTTGCATGGGATCCTATCTCTTACACATATTTTACTATAAAGGCTTATTTGCAAAAAAAAAACAGACTATGAGCTTTGAAAGTTAACATCACCATATTTAAATACTTTGGTTATTGTTCGCCTGTTTGCATATCAGCTAGCTTAAATTGATACATTGTCTGTACGTAAGCGTGGTGTGCACGTGGCACCGTCTGTACTTGCAAAAGGTTTTCACAAAAGTCTGTCACCATGGAATATTCTTGTTAAGGGGCCATTTAAGTCCACGAGTTCACATAGCTGGTCTTTATATCATGTAAGTACACCCCTTTTTGACCAGTTTTCAACCAATCGGGGTACATAAGCTGTATTAATTGTTATTACAGTTGAAATAGCTAGCTAGAAAACTTGCAAAACATGAAATATTTGGTAGGAATTAACATACATATTTGTATCAATTAATTAGTAAGTTCATCATGTAACACAATTCAGATGTTAACCCTTTTTAGATCCAAAAAAGCCTGAAGGGGGCAGAAAAAATGACAGCAAGATTTGACCTACTTCCACTCACATAACGAAGGCAAAGTAAAGGTCATGCCCAGATATGAAATGGTTCTTATGTTAAAGGAACATTACAGAATTGGTTTTGCTAGCAGTGTAAGCACTTTATGTAATCCACCATATACATAACCTAACAAACCTGTAGAAGTTTGAGATCGATCGGCTATCTGGGTTAAGAGAGAATAGTGAAAAATTGATTACAAATCTTGCATTGCATCGATGCCAAAACAACCATGAATACAACGCTCACCGAGCGATAAACTCCAAACACAAAGTTAGATTATTTATTTCTCGTCAAATATGAAACTTCAGACAGAATTATTTCAAGGGATGTTTTCTACTATCATCATCATTAGACCGTGTAAGTTTTATGTAAATCTGTGATCTTCACGATTTTTGTTTCTTACCAATTCTGTAATGTTCCTTTAAAATAGGGACTCAAGGAACACCAAAACAAATTTTCTATTTCATGTTCTTTTTGTTGACATTTCTACTAAACAAATTTGAATAACTGAATGAAAAGAATTAGTGATGCTTGGGCATTTCGTGATGATCATATAGAAATAAATGCTCTCTATTCAGTAAAAAATGTCAACAAAAATAACATGAAGGGTTTTAGAAACCGGGAACCTATATTCTCTATAGTGTTATTTGTATACCAGGATGATCACAAGTGACTCAACACTACACTTATTATGTCCCTCCTAGGACCACCTTTCTAACAATCAGTTATTGTTCCTCCTTTGTTTCCTTGTTGCATCTTTGTGTCAACTTTCAGCTCCTTGGTACCATTGTTGAGATGTTTGCTTTTTACTCCACAGAACCCAAGGCAGGATATGAGGTGGCGTTCAAGATGTTTGACCGAGACGGCAACAACAAAATAGACCGCAGAGAATTCCTTCTGGTATATTACTGTTATTATTTATTCGAACCACAACAGTACAAATGAAATACATTGCACAAAACAAGCTATAAATCCCAAAGAGAAACTTAAGCAGATTAACACACTAAAAAAAAAAGCAGTTGGCTTTTATTTGCCACATGGGGGCGCCCGATGTTTAACTGCACAGCAAATTCCAACTGGTGTTAAATTTATTACCTGAATGCAGTAAATTTTGGTCACAAGGTGGCACTGTGCTGAAAAGCTAGAGTTTCTTGTCTTACAAAAATGCCACAGAGCCTGGACTTCCTGTGGGCACAATTTGCACACATCCCAATGGAAGAAAATATAAAATCAAATATTTCATGGAAACTGCACTGCTGTTTAGGGGTTTCAATGTTTAATTAGAAAAAAAAAATTCAGTGTTACTTTAATAACTTATTGCTCTTTATGTTGAAATTGTGACACAAAATTTAAAGATTAGTATCTTGCTTGCCAGGAAATGCCCCGGAACGCACAGAGTCACTCTTTTTGTAAGAACAAGGGTCACACAATAAATAGCAGGGGTATGTTTTTCCCAGCTGTAATCAATAACTGTTTCGGTCATTGACCAATGATTAACAATTAGCCACGTGAATCGTAACAGTTAATGGTTACGACTGCAAAACGCACCCTTAATGTAATATTTACTTTCAATGGTTTGCCAACATTTAATAGTGTATTATGTGGTCCTTACTTTTACACCGATGTTTGTAAGCAATTTGTACCATGTTAATATTTCTTTGAGTAGTCTTGGTTCTGAAAAGAACTGGTGTTCTTCTCTTGAAGAAAAATAAGAGCATACTTATCGAAACATTAAATTGTTAAACCACCATTTCTTTTCAGAACCCAGCACTTCTCCATGGGGGTTTAAAAAAAAAACTTTTTATATGCAAGTCGCCAGACACACAAGGCCTGAATGCCAGTTCAAGGTGTGGGCTACAATATTTTTTTTCCAGAGGCCTTTGCCACCTACTCCTAGGGCTGAAACAGGGTTACCACTTTTACAGTCCATACATGTACATACATAGCAAGGGTCACGACCGGGTTTTGGACCCACACTCTGTCGATCAAACACCAGAGCTTGAATCCGGTGCTCTTAACCGCTCGGCCATGACACGCCACGTCACATCGTGTTACGGCAAAACTCTCTTAGCTAACTCATATGTTTCATGACTTGATTAATGATTAGATTAAACATTGTCTTCATTTTACAGATGGAGGAGATATTCCGTAAGAAGACCGAGAGCGATATGAGCAATGAGCTTGTGAGTTTATTAACCAAATACCGCTACACACCAAAGCCAGTATGTAATGTCCTCCAATTTCTATGGTGTGCACACGGCAGGCCTCTGTGTTGTTGTTTCCAGACAGATTATGCGTCCAGAATAAGTTTTTCAAATGTTTGCGGCACAAAAACTCAAAAATTCAAATAAAAAAATAGAATTAGCTGTTTCCTGCTGCTTACCAACCAAAAGGACCTATGGTATAAATGTAACAAATGACCCTAGCATATGGAGCCTGACATTTCGATTACAAAGCTTAAATGCAGTGGACACTATTGGTAATTACTCAAAATAATTATTGGCATAAAACCTTTCTTGATTACGAGTAATGGGGAGAGGTTGGTAGTATAAAACATTGTGAGAAACGGCTCCCTCTGAAGTGACATAGTTTTTGAGAAAGAAGTAATTTTCCACGAACTTGATTTCGAGACCTCGAATTTAGAATTTGAGGTCTGGAAATCAAGCATCTAAAAGCGCACAACTTTGTGTGAAACGGATGTTTTTTCTTTCATTATTATCTCGCAACTTTGACGACCAATTGATTTCAAATTTTCACAGGTTTGTTATGTTATGCATATGTGAGATACACCAAGTGAGAAGGCTGGTCTTTGACAATTACCAATATAGTGTCCATGTCTTTATTTATGCGAGAAAGTCTCTGCTTGGGTCAAAATGTCAGGCCTATTACTATTTTTGGCAAAATCAAAGTAACATCAATGACTAAAACTCCCTGCTATGGAAAAAAAAAAATGCTGATACTGATGCTACATTTACTTGGACCAGCGCTTAATTTTTTCTGAGTTGGCAATTTCTTTCCCAGTTATTTATTTTGACCTTTTTAAATATTTTATAAAAAAATTAAATCCCCATGCTGACTTTCTTTGGATATGAAGGGCGGTTTATTATAAGAAATGCACTCTGTGTAAATTAGTATAGAAATCTCCTCAATAAACATTTGACTTCATTGCCACATTAAGCCATTTGCGTGTTTGATTTGAATATTGTCTGGTACAATGACGTGCTTCAGCATCACAAGTTACCATTTAAATATGAGTTCCTCAGACTATAGAGACAGTTGCTATGTCACACGGTTCAGGACAAGCTTTTGTATAGCAACCTCCAGATGCAGACTGTCCAGATGAACAGACCCTGGTACCATTATGCCATACACATCCATTCAGAATTGTGTATGGGTGTTCACCGTCTCTTACAAAACTAAGCAAAAGCTTGCCCCGAATCATCTGACATAGCAACTGACTCTATAGTCTGATGAATTCAAATTTAAGTGGCAACTTGTGATCAAGCAAGTCATTGTACCTGACAATATTCAAATCTAAATCGCAAATGGCTTACTAGTCAACTAACTTTATCTTCTCCCCCTTTTGCCACACAACACTGTCCAATTGAACTAACCATTGATCTCTTTTCGTTGAACCCCAGGCTGAGTTTCTGTGCACTGATAATGTCTGTGTTATTCTTTGTGCGCTAGGTTTGGAGCTTTTAGTGTGGGTCTTTTGCTCGGTGTTTCTGCTACAATGTTTGTCTATCTCTCTTTTTCTCTTTATTTTTTGTTTTATGATGCGCCGATCTGTCTCTCAACACCAGGCTTTGTGTGAGCCACTTTCATAATTAAAAGAAATTGTTGTCTGTTAGAATAAGAACAGTTGTAGTTAAAGGCACTGGACACTATTGGTAATTACTCAAAATAATAGCATAAACCAGACATGCAACTTATCAGCTGATCAGTTGACTTCCTCTTTGTTTGTTTTCAAAACAGTGCCATAGAAAACTGAAAAACACTGTACTAAAGTTAAGTGTTATTGGAAATTTTCACCCTTTTTTGCAATTAGAAACTTGAATGTCATTGGTAAGTTTTTCAGACAGAGGTTATTTATTACTCAAATAATAAAAGACTTTAGGTGAAGCCTTTTCCATACATCTGAAAGCACACCAAGGTAATGCAACAAGGGTGTTTTTTTTCTTTCAGTATTCTCTTGCAACTTTGATGACCAATTGAGTCCAAATTTTCACAGAGTTGTTTTTGTTTATGCATATGTTGGGATACGGATACATCAAATGGTCTTTGACATTTACCAAGTGTGTCCAGTGCCTTTAAGAGTTCATATCTGATTGCCAACAGCATGCACTTAAACATTGGAGCCGTCTGTTGGGATTATGGCCTCAAAGCTCCCACAGTGCAATCAACAAATCAACTCTGCCAGAGGATGTAATCTCTCTCAGCGAACTTTTACAGAGTGTGGTAAAAAATAAATTGCTCGAAAGAAATGAAGAACTTGTGAATGGAATGCTATGCAACAATTTACTTTTTTCCAGCATATTTTCATAGTTAAAGTTACAAAAGGTTTGTAAGATTGCACGAGTTCAAATAAATTCAATTCAATTTATTGTAAACCTCACGTTAAAAGCCTGAGACAAAATTTTCAATGTGCCTCCTACAAGAAACAGTTTCAGAGGGAAAAAACAAGACAAATTTCTCAGGGAAATGTTTTTTATTTTTGGATGTAATGTTTTTAAATTTTGGGTACTACTTCTGAGTTACGTATCAGAGCGACTACGAAAGAAAACAATTGTAAAGTTTTTATTTACACATTTGTGTTGCTGATAATCAGAATGATGACCTCAGATGCAACTATGTACAGATTCATAACAGACAAGTGAGCTTTGTATTGATTTTTAACCAACAACAAAATTAACTTGCTGTATTTATTTATTGCATGAGCTACAGTATTGTGCATTGTGCTGCATTTGCCGCATTGTGAATGCAAGATCAAATTCATGTGCTTGAACCCATGATGCTCATAAAGACTTGTTTGCATCTTTCTGTGTAGATGTTTGTGTTGTACCACTGTCTGGCATGCTGTATGTGTTGTTTCTGTTTAATGTTAACTTTGCACACATACATGTAGTATCGTAAATCCAGGTTCATACTTCCTACTATTGTGAATGCTAAACAACTTTTTGCGTCACGTGGCCACTTTTGCAGGAGTTCAGCACAAGTCAACAGACACAAAATTATTCGTAATGAATTGTGATGTGAAAGTTCGTTTCGCATTCGTAGGAAGTATGAACAGGGCTTTAGTTGCATCATTATCATCTGCTTGTCTTGGTCAATGAAACAGCACCCTGGTTTGACTCTGTAATGTATCATAGCGCATGCACTTGAGTGTGTAGTTGTCTGAACGCATTAATGTAGCTTTTGGAAACTTTGTGTGTGACTTTAGCTTCAGTTAAGATTCTGTCAAAAAAAAAAGCAGCAAGATGGTAAGGGCATTGTGCTGGATGAGTTGCAGCCACTGACCTATATGATGCCAACCGGTGAGCAGGTCGGGCCTTTGCGCGTGCACAAAATCGTGAGGTTGTCACATACATGCGGCGGTCATTACTTTGAAACTCGCATAAAAACCTTTTTGATACAAACACTGCATACATAAAGTGTTTTTTGTTTTCTTCTTCTTAAAAATTATCAAGAGAAAACCATATAGCTCCATATTGCGCAGTAAGGCTTTTAAAACTCGGATAAACACCAAGAAGAAAACATTCTGAGGACCTTGCATGTTACTTCAGTGTGCTTCGGCCAAATATCCACATAGTTGGGTCCAAAATGCCTAACAATTCTTGGATCTTGATTGCTAAAGCTTTTTTATGCCCACATTGTAATTTTATTGATTGTTTACTCCTCTTGAAAATTGGCATTAATACATGCTCGGCATGCGTTGATAATGTTCAATCAATGCGAGTTTCAAAATGGTGTCTACTGACTTCAATGAACACACACAACCTGCTATATCCCAGTCGGTATTATAAGAGATCAGTGGTTGGAACCCTTCCCAATGTAAGTGGCCACAAGAGGGGGCTATACGATTGTCATTGGCAGAGCTCTGTATTCAGTGAGTTGCGACTACTTGCATATAGAAGCAATTTTTTTTTTCTTTCCAAAAACTACATGTGCACCATTTTCCCCATCTGGTTACACGACTGATTGTCTCCATTATGTTGCTCAGTTCAATCAGAGTTCAATATAAATATATTTTCTATACCTCATATCATTTAGTCTGGACTGCTGTATTAAAGGAACATGTTGCCTTGGATCGGTCGTGTTGGTCTTTGAAAAGCGTTTGTAACCATTTGTTATAAAAAGCATATGATTAGAGAGATATTTCAATAGTAGAATATAATGATCCACACAAGTATCACTTGAAATTGCGTGGTTTTCCTTTTACTTCGTTGACTATCACAGTCAACCATTTATGGGAGTCAAATTTTTGACTCCCATAAATGGCCGACCGTGTTAGTTTGCAAAGTAAAAGGAAAACCACGCAATTTTGAGGCAAATTTGTGTGGATCATTGTGTGCTACTTTTAAAATATCTTTCTAACCATATGCATTTAATAACAGTTTCAAACGCTTTTCAAAGACCAACTTGACCGATCCAAGGCATAGTGATCCTTTAAGTAGTCCTACCTGTGTATTATTTCCACTGTAAACTAATTGGACAGCATAATATCTGGCTTATTAAGTATTCATCAGTCCACCCTTGCATTCAATGCTCCAATAACTCCTGCCATTATGTGACAGCTTAATGAGTAGCGTCATAAACCTCCATACTCTTCTTCAGGTTGTGTTTGTGTATTCAAGCATTTAATATTAATTGGATTTTTATACGAATGAGGTCACTTTAGCCCGGTTCATATTTCCTGCGAAAGCAAATGCACTACAAATGTTTATGGCATAGGGCTGTTTGGCAGCAAATGTTTGTAGGAGTTGAGCTTAAAGTCAACTGATGCGAGTTATTTGTTTCGAATTTGTGACGTCAAAGTTTGAATCTCATTCGCATTTGCAGGAAGTTTGAACTGGGCTTAAGCTGTATCCAGCTGTGGCCCTAATTGTAGTGGACTCAGTTTTCCACAAACTGAACACAAAATATACATTGCCTTTCATTCCATTGCAATATTAAATAATTTATAGTATTTTATTGGGAAACGGTAATTAGACCATCCATAGTTAAAATGACAAATATCTGAAAAAGTCTACAGACAATTCGTCATAATATTTCTACCCTGTCAATTGAGACCTTTGCACCACTGAATTTTACTTTGTTCACATTTCTTTACTAAAGATTTGTACTGAGGTGAATGTCTTTTGGCTATTATGGACCCATCGCAAAATGTGTAGCGCACTTGCACGCACCTCTGCTGTCTGTCATTTTGTGTGTCAAAATGAACACAAAAAGATGATACATGTGTTCAGGCACCTACGAACAAAGCAATCAACCATTTCTGCCGTTTTCGGGGAGTCCATTCCTTTTGTGCATGTTTTGAACCCAAAATGCCGTGCAGGAGACGCACATGTATGTGCGCTGCGCGTTTTACAATAGGTCCTATTGCTGGAATAATTTTCACAATGGATTTAAACCTGACACCTATCCTAACCCATTATATTATTGACACTTCTTCCTTTCCGTTTTGCCCTTTCCTGTGTGTATCATTCTCACTTAACCCCGGATGATACTCTGGTCATCTGCATGTAGGTATCCAATCATACAAATGGGAGACTTTCTGGGACGATAGAGGGCAGCAGACTTACCGGGTAAATCCATTGTTCTCAGAATTATGCGCATGTTCAGAACTACGTAAACAATGGAAATTTACCCGGTATGTCTGCTGCCACCTAGCGTTGGAAAGTCTCCTATTGCACTCCCAACAGTTCTCCTGATTTCCCCCCAACCAATTTTATCCCTGTTACTTTTTCTGCCGTTCCAATTCTTTGGCTTCATCAGTTTTAAATTTATATTATTCAGTGTTCATAAATTTTTATGTTTCTTTTCATCAGTTTCAAGTTTATTTTTTTTAACGTTCACCATTTTTTTTGTATGTTGGCTTCAGTATTTTGCCTGTGACTTTTGATAATTTAATTGCGGTTGCCATGGAAAGCATGACCTACTACTTGAGCATAAATTGCACAATGTTACTAATTTCCACTCTGGCCGTTATAGGATATTTTCAGGAATCACTTCTTCCTCGGGATACAGTTTCCTAAGCTGTCAGAAATAATGATGGAATTTATATGTTGGCACTCTCAAAAACGCTGGCTTCTGTCTCGTTTTACAAGAGCAGTCTTACATTCAGGTCAGACAGGCGCTCCAGAGTCGTGTTGAACCAAAGAGATTGGGAGCGGCTGTACGTCGGTCCCAAGTAAAATTTTAATTCTGACAGTTGAACTAATTTGTAAATTGGCTGGAAATAGTAATACAAAATTTGTTTAAGCCGCTCCAAACATTAATAGCAGGCCGATCTCATAGGTTGCTGGAAATGTTTTATTCTTAATCTAATGACCTGCTTTAGTACCACAGTAATAGGGTATTCCATACTACTATTTGAAAACAACAGGCTCTGAGCCAGCAGATGTCAGTTTTCCATCTGTTTTCATCCAATTTCCATACATGAGCCTAAAATTGGCCAAGATCAACGACTGAAACTAAGACGCTCCCAACTGTTTCAGACGTCAAACTTTTCATGTGCTTAATTCAGTATTTTGATTCGGTGTTACTCTGGAGCCATACATGATGACTCCAATGCATGTTATGATAAATAGAAGATGTGTTTGACATAATGCGGTAGCTATCGTAGCCTAATAGATCAGGAATAATGCTCCATAAGGTGATTCAGCTTCAACCGCATGCAAATTAATCTATTTAGAGCAATGTTAATTAGAGCAGTGTTTAAAAATGTTCAAGTCACTTCATTGTAGTTATGTGCAAACTTCTAGTTACATTAGTGCCTTTCTGCTGTAACTTTATGTTCAATGGCTTTTTGAATTATTGATATTTTGTAATTATGAATTTTATAGAGGGTTTGCTTTTTTGCTTAAATACTAACATCATTTATTGTGGTCAGATCGCTAATAGACCGATCCAGTAGGCTCCGCCCACGACGCACGTGTGAGCAAGAACATGGGGGCTCTCCAATGCCTTTCTGCACAACTCTGCCGCGCGCCCCTAGAATGCGCACGCATGTCGGTCCTTATTTGTCAGACCTTCATTGGGTTGTGGTTGGTCAATACGCAATGGGGCGGAGCTTAATGGATCGGTCTACTGAAGCACTCATCTTCAATTCATTTTGCCTTCTCATTATCAAAAGACACAAATAGCATTGGGCTTATTGATGTAGCAAGCTGAATACTTGACGAAGTTGGCTGTTAGTTTATAACACCAATATCTTGAAAACAAACTCGGTCTTTTATTGCATGATTGACATTTTTTTAAGAACTAAGCATTGACAATTCTCACGGTATGTGCCTTTGAAAAGAATGTGGAAATGCTAGAATTATTTGCACATGCATTTTTTCATGCTAATGCGTCTTACTGGTGACGGATCAGTTTTGCTTTTACTTCGATCTTCTCATGTTCAAATAATTAACATCTTTTCTAACAAACCCTGTCACTCTGCGATACAATTCACTCCAACATTCACAATATAATGATCTTAACCAAAACCTAGGCCAAATTTCATAGAGCTGCTTAAGCAGGAAATTCTGCTTAACAATTGTTCTGCATTAAAATAAGCAGCTTTACCAGAGCCACAAAAAGATACATATGGAATGCTTCTTTGGATAAAAACTGCATTCTGGTCAACGTATTTATACCGTGCTAAGCTACTTTTGGTGCTTAAGCAACTCCATGAAATTGGGCCCAGCAATCAGCACACAAAATACCTTACTGCACCAGTTAATCTTCTGCACCTTACATAAATTGATTAGAATCTAACCAGCATCCTAGGCGTAGGTGACACTTTGCACACTTTACTACTTGCTACTATTATTATTATTATACACAAACACAATGCAATTTAGAATCTTGGATTGTTTATCTCAAAAGGCAGTTTGCAGCAACAGCAGTAGTCAAAATCAATCAACTCTAAACTAACTAGCGTTCGATAAAAGACGTAATAGGACAATCTATTTTAAAGTCTAGGAAGTAAACAAATTTCAGAATTAGTGATTACAAATTTGTTATTATTCCTGATGATTCCTACAGGGTTATATGGTCTACTGTTTATGGAGCCATTATTTTTCCATTTGTGTGAGGATGTTTGGATGAAATTCAATTTATTGCAAACTGGCTTTCAGTGGCACATATTCTGTTAAAGTCTTTCAGTAATTGAATGGACCAGCAATTAATCTCAGACATTTTCTGAGGAAAAACAGTTTAGTTTAGTTGGACATAAATTCTTACGTGAACAACTGAACTGAGTTCATGACAAGCTGTGTAAAACTCACTGCAGTGTACTAAGGGAAGATGAATAACTGTAGTCAAAACTATCTTAACTTTTGTCGATGAAACTTTCATCTATCATCGAGAACAAGTTCCTGCATGACAATCACTAAATGCTTTGCAGAAAAAAGCTCAACATTTTAGTAGAAAAGTTGTAAGGGCATGAATGGTAGACCTTACAAATAACAGGTATTAACTAAATTAAGCCTCTCCAATAATCAAAGTCATGCTGTCATAACACCCATCCTTGATTATGTTCCTTTGCTTGCCATGAAATTAACGAGCGATAGTAGTGTTGACGTTTTAAACTTAGTTGTGACACTTTTCTTTTAAGGCTTTGAGAGACGACAGAAACCTCAAGACTAGATCCTCAACTCAACCGGTAATTGTGGTGGATTTAATTTTAACCAACATGACTACAAAATGCATTCCAACAACACATACATATTTTTTTACAATACATTGTTTTGGGGGAATTGAACGCTAAATGCGAAACGTAGGAACGTGTGAAGTGCTTGAAAATACCCAGTGACATAATAACAGTGTTTTATCACAAAACGTTTTTGAGTTTTCCACGTTTTTCATTATAACAGCTTTTATTATTTTACCCATTAATAATCAAAACATTACATTTTGCTTTTTGAATTTTGTTCCTGTTTCTTTGCATCTTTTTAAAAGTGCATTTTGTAAAACTTCATTTTTTGTACGTTCTGGTGTTATACATATTTCTTTGAGAATGTATTCTCCAACATTTTTTTTCTTCAAATGTGTGAATTTACAAACAAGGCTGTTAAGGCAAAGATACCTCTTGGTGGTGGCGCTTTATATCTTTGAATCAAAATTTAACTAAGACCACAGCAGTTACATTTTATTTGGTTTTTACCCTTGCACAGATGTGTGTAAAGCACTTAAACTCGGTATACTATCCTGAGTCCATAAATTAAAGGCAGTGGACACTATTGGTTTTTACTCAAAATAATTATTAGCATAAAACCTTTCTTGGTAATGAGTAAAAGGGAGCTAGCTGTTGATAGTATAAAACATGAGAATTGCTCCCGCTGAAGTCACGTAGTTTTCGAGAAAGAAGTAATTTTCCTCGAATTTGATTTTGCGACCTCAGAATTAGAATTTGAGGTCTCGAAATCAAGCAACTGAAAGCACACAACTTTGTGTGACTAAACAGTTATAGTATGATTTTCTCTTCATGATGAGTTGGTATTAGTACATGTAGTTTGTTCAGACAAAGCTTGATTTATAATATTTGTTTATGTAAATATCTTTCAAACGGTAAGTCAATAAAGGTTTCTTGTTTCCAGGTCAATCCACTTCCTCTACATGATTTCCTGTCAGTTCACAGAATGCTTTACATAAAAGCTACATCTAAAAGCGAAACAGTGAAATCTAAAGCCAAATCAAACCGTGTTCCCGATGGATTTGGGGGTTAGAGTACCACAACATTTCTGTAGAATGACAAAATTAAAACCAATGGCGACGCATTTTAAACTGACCTCCCTGTCAACTTACTGCGACTGTGATGTAAAACTAACTTACCCAAAAAAAAGACGCAGAAGACTTTTGCAAGCCACAGTAACTTATAAGGGCCGCTGAAAAGCTCTGCACTGTAAACCTACAGCAACCATGCTGTTTAAAGTCACAGAAATAAGTTCCCTTTTTTAATTGTTTTTATTTTATTTGCCCTTGGTCTCTGTATGGTATCTAAAATGAGCACAAGTAAAAACCAGACAGGTTTGTTGATCTATTTACCAGAAGCGCAGATGTAGATGTCAGGCATTGTCATTTCATGTAAATCTGGTCAAGCTGATCCCAAATATATGGGTAGAGCAGAAGGGAAACACATCAAACTTTAGGGAACTCCACACTGGAATACGTGTATGAGCAACAATGGATTTAGTATATGTTAGTTTTGTATTGGGCTTTATATTTTGTTTGTTTACTCCCGCACCGATGTATTCGGCGTTTTATGGCACTGAAACCAAATCATCATCATGAAGGCAAACAAATGATACTATAACTGATATGTTCAATAGATATTAAATCAGGGATAATAATATTACTTGGTTTTATCCATACACAGATGTGTGCAAAACACTATACACTATATACTCAGTACTTTCCATTAAGTTCTGTTGAAAAAAATCAAGCACATCACTCAGGTGGGATGATCCAACCCACGGTCTTTGCATTGATAGAGCAGATGTATTACCACTAAAACCACTAAGCTTGCCTGGGGTGGATTTCACAAAGGTAGTCCTTACTTAGGATTAGCCCTAGGCAATGCGAAGAGATAGGACCAGTCCTAAGTTAGGACCAGTAACTCATCCTAACTTAGGACTGGTCCTATCTCAGCATTGCCTAGGACTAGTCATAAGTTAGGACTACCTTTGTGAAATCCACCCCTGGTGACATAAATAGAATCAATTACTCTCGCACTTATCTTTTCCCTATTAAAAAGTTTGATTCAAAAATGTAAAATTGAAAAGGAATATTCATTTTTATTTATTTATATATATACATACGTGTTATTGCTGATTATTCCAAAGGTTTAGTGCTGTATACAGTGGTTATATCTTGATTCAAAAGAAGAAAAGCTAACCTTTGCCAACATTACAATTATACATTGCCTACGATATCGTCACCAGTGCCACAAACTAGCACACAACTTTTTCTGGGGTTCAGTCCTTACATTCATGAAGTTTCAACTCTTCAGGAGTTTTACTTTTTTAATTACTATGATAAGGCATTGGAAGTTTGCACTGAAACAGAAAATTGTCATTGCCACGAACTAACACAAAGGTAAAATGTACAATTGCAACGAACTAGCAACAACCTTGTGTGTAACGTGTGCATTGTTCTACATTTTCATGGACCGACAAACATACATTGGATGGAATGTCATTGGAAAATGGAAAATGTCTATTTGCATTAATTTTCAACGCACGAACTTGCACATTTGCTTTTTATTTTAAGACAAAAAGCAGTAAAAACAATGTCTATATATAGAGTTCAATGTATCAAGTCTCCACTGTGAGAACACTAAAATACCTTGAAATATTGTTGGAAAACTTGATTTTAAAAAGCATTAAACTTTAAACACCGCTTTCTCCAATTGCCAATTTTTACTGTTATCTACATGTGTGCTAGCTCGCAGTGTCAGTGACGATATGTAGCCTTTGTCAACATTAATGTCATACACAGTGTCTAGATTTATGTAGCAGAAACATAGGCTTATATTTTTATAGATTGACAAATCCATTTCTCACTTTGCACATCTTTTTTTCTCTGTGGAGGTTTTTTCATCAGTTTTAAGGCTGATCCACTCTTGCATGATTTATCTTTGCCTGGAAGATTGTGTTATTATGTGATTTTCTCTGCATGGTTTACTATCATTTCAAAATATATCACATGGTAAAAGGTATCAATTGCATTTTAAGTTGAGTGGGGACATTTTTTCTTCTTCAATATATTCGCCAAATAGTACAATGAAATAAGGTTTGTTCATTCTATTTATGCTTTACGTCCAAATTCAATCCCAACAAAATCATTTTTGAAACCAACTAATTTTAGTTTCATGGTTTTTGGTGTATGTGTAAAAGGAAATACTTTCTGTTTTGGTTATTAACTTGTCTACCTGCCATGCTTCACTTAAACCTTCAAACAGGAGCTACAGGTTCAGGAAACCACACTGTTGCGATACTTCTTTGGCGCAAAGGGCACAGAAACTCTCAATTATACCTGCTTCTGCACGTGAGTATAGGCCTTTCTGTTGTTGATAAACAAACCCCACTGGGTGACACGCTCTAAAATATACTCCCAAGGGGGCTTAGATGGTTTAAGGAGTCAATTAAGGCCCAGTGACCAAAGGTACGAATGTTGGAAGGGCTGTGAGACGCCCTTCGGGTGGGAAAAATGCTTTATAAGTACTGGTTACTCTTGTACTATTATTATTATTAAATACTCCTGGTTCAGAATAGATGTTTATCATGGTGCAGCCATCTTGAATTTCTCCCATTGATATCAATGTTACCAAACAGAGGCTGGAAGAACAACAAAAATCTGGTTCCTATTGCAAGATGATTATTAGCATGCATTTTTGGTTGACACACTCTAAAAACTCTAGGGTCAGAATTGACCCAGATTTTTATTAAGTCCCATCGTGACCTATTTTCGGGTCAAAATGACCCAGAGAAACTGCCAAAAATTTGGTTTTCCTTATTAATAATAATAATAACAAATTCTTATGAAGTGTATTTCCCAATAAATGCCTCAATGCGCTTGACATTAGTGCCCTGGTCATTAGGCCAACAACATTCCTATAATCTATCTCAGGTCCCTGGGGAGTATACAACCATGGGCAACCGAAGCACTCCAAAGGCTTTTTAGATTCTATGTCAGTTTGAACCATATTGGGTTTTTTTTTTTTTTTTTTTTTGCCAGTTTCCGGGTAAACTTGACCCGGAAATAAGTGATGTCTGGGTTTTTAGTGTGCATAATGGCCGATTGTTAGTGAAACATTCAATGGTGTGAACAGATCAATTTCAAAATTGTCTTCAATCTTTCAATTAAATAAAACATCTCCCTTGATTCGTTGCTTCCAACACTTTTTTTGAATAGTTGTGTGACATCTGTTTTTGTTTTGCAATTATGGCTTTTCATAGTTTTTTCCAACCTTGGTTGGCAAGAACTTGGGTTGTGATGTTGCAAGGTCTATAAATCACAAACACAGGTTGTCACAATGTTGAGGTTTATGTGTTGGGGTCAGTAGCACCAGTCTGATCAAAACTACCCTAGTCTGGTGTTCTTTGACTTTTTTCAAAGTAATTTTTTAATCTTCTCAAAGTATATTTTCACAATGTCTTTTTCATTATAGCCCTTTTACGTCTTAAAGGCACTATTGTAATTACTCAAAATAAATTTTGGCACGACAACTTACTTGGTAACGAGCAATGGAGAGCTGTTGATAGTATAAAACATTGTGAGAAGTTGTTCCCTCGTAGGGAACGTAGTTTTTGAGAAGGAAGTCATTTCTCACTTAAGTATTTAATTGAATACGAGACCTCGGCTGAGATCTTGAAATCAAGCATCTGAAAGCACACAACTTGTGCAACAAGGGTGTCTTATCTTCCAGTATTCTCTCGCAACTCCGTCAACCAATTGAGCTCAAATTTTGACAGGTTTGTTATTTTATGCATGTTAAAAATTGCAATCACCATTTGAAATGTAATTTTGACAGGTCAGTTTTATTGTATGTATTTATGTAGGATTTAAACAATCAAACGGTGCTTTTAAAGTCAGTTTTTAAATCTTCACAAACTATATTTTCCTCAATCTCTTTTTAGTTTAATGACCTTTTTTATGTCCTAACAACACAACATTTATGTTTCCATTTTTTGTTTGTTCATCCCAACAGGTTCATGGATAATTTACAGGCGGAGGTTCTGGAGCTTGAAATATCCTTTTAGTAATTTGTGTCATCAGTTCTCATTAGAAGAGAACTTTCACCAAGTCTTAGGATGGTAAGAATATTGAACTATTATAGGATTTGAGACATTGCATGTTGAGGTATCAATATATATTTGGTTTGCGTGTATCTACTTGCCAGGTAGAGTTTGTTCGTAGAGAACTGTCTTGCTTTATTCTACTACTGCGGAGTAGATGTTCAAGGGTTCAGGAGACTTGTCAGTTCTGAAAAGAACTACGGGCAGATAGTATAGACGCTGTGACCTCTGACGTCACTCAAAACATAACATGATTCACACGCATACCGCCGGGCAACACATTTGTGTTTTGGCAGCCAGCTAGAAAGTTTATGCAATCTTACCATGACTACGTGTCTTTTTGCCAAGCGAAACATGACGTATACAGTGTTTTGTCAACAGAGTGCGGTTTGAATGTAAACATAGGTCACATCATCTACAGAAAACAGGCTGGGACTATCTACTTAAGCTTACAGGATCGTGATTAACTGTACTACCACGGAGTCAGTTCTTTTATAACTATTCTAGTGACTATTATTTTCCCCAAAATTATTCAGAGGAACTAACATTGGTAAGACTACCGGTAATTTATTACAACTGTTTTTGAACTGTTGGACTTGACAAATATTGGAAAGAAGATTTCTTACATTTCGAGTTATGTAGTTTTATATCAGTGCGACATGGCCTTCAATTGGTTTAGGCGTTTCTAGAGTAATCTCCTTTCTTGAACATTGTCTTGGGTGCTCATTTATATCAGGCACCTTCCAGCGATTTAACCTGAAGAATAAATGTTATGAAAGGTTTCTCCTTGACTGTGCTTTGAGAGTCAATAGAATTACAGTGGGATTGCTTTTTGTCATTGAGCAAATCTTGTTGATCAAACTGTACGTGAAACAAGCGAAACCTTAAGTGTGCTTCAAATTACCGCACAAGAGCCCTTGTTGATTATTCAAGACAATCTCATTTAGGCCTCGGATAACTAAGTGCCTTTAACTGCATAATGTAATACAGTAGGCATCCAATTACGATAAAGGCAGAACGCATTATCTCAAAAGCCTGTAGTCGGGTTGGCTTAGTGGTATCGTTCCTCGCCTTCCACCTCTAGGACACTGGTTTGAATCACGCCGGGGCACTATGTGGATTGGGTTTTCAGTCCCTACTTTGTGGGTTTTCTCTTGAATATTCCTCCTACATCTTAAACTGAGACTTCCTTACTTGTTTTCTCTCCACTTGGTTCTTGGCTTGTAAAGGGATTTAATTCTGAGAGTCCTTGGCTTCACAACCAGTATAATTGAAGGGAAACAAAATGAAATGGAGGCGTATACCTTTCTAACAAACCTCTCATCTTCCAATATAAAACTAATTGTGTAAACAAAACAATGAGTCTTGTTATAGCCGGTGTTGTTCCATCCCTTTTATAGTAGAGTATATTCATATAGGTGTTGTACAATACAAATGTCTGTTAATATTCAAGTTCATTTTGCTTGAGGGGAATTTGAACCAGGAGAAAGCCCTACAGAGTTTGGAAACCAAATTGTCTGGGTTTGAAGTGTCGCGATCTGGGACATGTTAGGGTGAGCGTTTCCTGTCATAATGACTCAATGTGCATACAGGGACTCTATGCCTTGAGGATGCCAATAAGAGGCTTGTTTACCATCGATTACATTACCAAAAGGCCACCAAATGATTGCCTGAAAGCGTGCCGGGTGGCAAGATGGTGTGATACTGTCCTCATTAATCATGTTTTTAGCCAAAGGGGCCTACTAATGTACAGTATTTCTTTGGTAAAATCATATACTTGTCTACAATCTCTTCCGTCTTTGCTCGTTATATGTTCCTTGCTCGTTAAAGGCAGTGGACACTATTGGTAATTACTTAAAATAATTATTAGCATAAAACCTTACTTGGTAACGAGTAATGGGGAGAGGTTGATAGTATAAAACGTTGTGAGAAACGGCTCCCTCTATAGTGGAGAAGTTTTCGAGAAAGAAGTGATTTTCCACGAATTTGATTTTGAAACCTCAGATTTAGAACTTGAGGTCTCGAAATCAACAATCTTAACTTCATGTGACAAAGGTTTTTTTTTTTTTTTTTTTATTATTATTTTGCAAGTTCGACGACCGATTGAGCTCAAATTTATACAGGTTTGTTATTTATGCATATGTTGAGAAACACCAACTGTGAAGGCTAGTCTTTGACAACTACCCCCCCCCCCCCCCCAAAAAAAAAGTGTGAAAATTTCATTTCAAAAGGTGGTTGAATTTTTGAGATATTCCCAAAAATCTGGAGCGATTATGTGCATGCAGGAAGAATAATTTGTAATTGGAATTAACAATCTGAAAAGCGTTTACTGTTTAGGGCTTCTGAGATTCAAATTTTGGTGGATATAAAAACTGATTTACTTTTCCATAGCCACATTACGTCAAAGTGAAATGATTCATAAAATGCACGATACTATCCAAAGCTGCTGTACTTTTGACCAAATAAGTTTTTATTGCCATTTATTTTAATTAATATATGTACCTTCCCTTTTAAAGACACTGGACACTATTGGTAATATTGTCAAAGTCCAGTCTTCTCACTTGGTGTATCCCAACATATGCATAAAATAACAAGTCTGTGGAAATTTGAACTCAATTGGTCATTGAAGTTGCAAGAGAATTATGAAAGAAAAATCACCCTTGTTGCACACATTTGTGTGCTGAAGTCTTTTTTAATAATTTAGTGGGAAATTACCTCTTAAACAATGTGGCAGCTCTTAACTGCTCGTGACCATTACCAAGGAAGCTTTTATGCTAACAACTATTTAGTACAAGAGATGTTATTTATTGAGTAAGTGTCAATAGTGTAAAGTGCCTTTAAGTCACCTGCATTGGAATCAGTTTAATAGGTTTTTGGATGTGTTTTTGTATTTCAATATTTTTGATGTAATTTTTCCTTAACTTCCTGTGTACTTCTATGAGTTCTCTAAGGGTATGCCGACAATCTCAGAGTCTGAGTTTGCTCACATTCTACTGAGATACACCAACATGGAGGAGTACAAGATGCAGGAGTTCATTCACAGAGTTCAAGAACGGATGCCTGAAGAAAAGGTAGGATACAACTTGTTGTTCTAAGTTACAAGGGTGCGATTTCTCAGTTGTAACCATAGAAATAGAACCCAGAGAACGCTGAGTGTCTCATTGTTCGTCCGATTTCGTTGTGATACCATTTTTATGGACGAGCATACGCCATTTTTGTTACGCGTGTGCATACGCCATTTTTGTTACGCGTGTATGGCGAAATATACACGCTATAAACGGTCTATGTGCGCTGACGTCTTGCCACTTGGCCATATACGTGTTTCACATGATGCTAATTTGGCCAATGACACGTGTCATGCGATGATCATTTTGCCATACATGCGGATCGCGTGGTATCGATACGCCGCGTTCACAGGTTTCTATTTCTATGTTTGTAACCAATGACTAATTTGCCATTGGTTAATCACTGGTCGTTGGCCGAAACAACTATTGGTTGCAGTCGCAAAAACGCACCCAAGTGTTGGATGCATGTGACTGCATTGTCGTAAAATATAATCACGAGGTGTTATCTTGACTACTCCATTTCAGGAGGCGAAGCAAAGTGAAATGGAAAAGCTTTATATTATATGATTATATTCTGCGGCAGTGCATGAATGAAATGTATAATTATTTGTCTGAGAAATTACATGTATGTTGTTTTTACAATGCATTTTTGGACAAATGAACAGCGAATGATTAATTTTGGAAACAAACACTGCCAAGTGTCCATTATTTATCCCTTTAGGACTCTGATATTAAATTTTGGAGCGTTTGGCAGCTGTATGACAAATGAAAGATGACATGTGACGCGTGTTCCACCAGTCAAATGACAAGGATCTGTGTGCGCATTTAGTGTAAAAGACTATGAATCAAATATCATCAAGTTGGAAAGAACTTTATTAATTAAAAACACAAACCATTGACACTCTCAAAGTATGTACTCTCAAAGTATGGATTTAAACCATTGCTTTAATTATTGCCTCTTGCTTCCATATAGACTATGATCAAGTTTGTCACTGTTAAACCCATATTTCAAATATATTTAATAGTGATCATTTAAGTTTACTCCCATTTTGTTGCTGTTGCCAATCAATCCTTACAAATTATTCAAAATATACACAAATTTACTCGCATTCACAAATTACTCTTCAAACAAAATTGAAAAGCAGAAACTTCATAAATCTCAAAACATATCTATATGGGAAACTATAGCCGTCAAACTTTTGGTTGTCTTGTGTAGCAGAGTTCTTGTTTTTTTTGCGCCAGGAGTGTCATTATTGACAGACATGGCACACAAGAAATTTTCAACATTATTATTTACTGGGTTGCATATTAGGATTTTTTTTTTTTTACCTTTATTTTTGGACCCCTGAATGGTATCTGTAACTGTGATTAATGGCACATTCATAAATACCAAGACAATTTATCCATTCTGATTGGTGGAGAGGAGATCATGAGATTCTGTTTAACGTCTAGTTGAGACATAGGGTGAAAAGTGTTCAAATCTACGCGGGTGCTAAATCTATGTGTAAAGCAATCAGATACATACCAGAACTCAATGTATAATCAGTTAGTACCAACATGTTCACACACCCGATAGCGTCACATACTATTTGTAAATGTAGCTTAGGGATTAGACATGAATATTGTACATACACAAAACAGACAAGTTTGACAGAATTTCCCTACATTATTATGCTTTTTAACAAAAGGGCATTATTTTGGAAGGAGAATAAATTCTGGCAGGGTTATGGCTTTGCAATAATTATTACAAGGCCTCGAGCGTGCTGGTTATAAACAGCTCCAGCTGGTCTAAATTTGCGAAACCATCTGGGGTATTTATGAATATCTGTTTAAAACCTTGTCACCTAGTACAGTAGGGTAAAATGGACTGACAGAGCCACCAAATCTCCTCGATTCTGCAGACAGTTCCATGAAAGTAAACTAATTTAATGCTCTAATCTCCCTGATTGTGTAAACATTTTCCCTATTATGTTGCATCTGATGAAGTAGTTTTTGATACGTAGTTTAATGGGGTGTTTTATAAATGTAATTAGTTGGTCTTTAGTTTCTGCTACAACTGCTCCTTGATTTACCTATTATGTTGAGTGTAATTCAAAATATCTCTGTGGTTGCTGTACAAGTTCTTGATGATTGCATGTTTTATAAGCTCTGGGACTGTGGTCGAGTGTTCTCTTTATGTTTATGGCTTTGTCTTGTAACGATTGTCCAGTATTTCAGGCTGAATATTGTCTTTTCCATCATTGTCAGTGTCCCACGGAATTCCGCAGATTCAGTCCCCAAGTTGGGAATTGAACATGGGCTGGAGGAGGATGACTCAAAAGAGGGCGCTATCAGAAGAAGTTTGTGCACAGTTTTCAGTATGGGGGAAAGAATCTCTTGCCACACTGGCACCTTCAAAGTTCAGTTTCTTTATTCCGACAGCAGCCTTTGCAGTATTTAAAAATTCTTGTGAGGAGAGCATGTCCAGCTTCTTTGAATGCTTGGTTCCGTACATAGTACACGATAACGTTCAACCAGCTTACCGATGCAAGTGGTACCTGTGTAACAATAATAACAAGGGGCGGTGTGTCTTTTGTGTTGGTCAGTGCTATAATTACAGATGGCATCCATCCGATAACTAGAGTCATAGTTATAATGGTGACTGTTGTGAAAGATTTCCTGTTGGGAGTAGGCGTTGTTGGTTGTACTTGACCGTCCCTACTGCATGTACTGGGGCGATGGGTGACTATGTGGGCTGCATGTCTATTCGCGATGATCAAAATCCTGATGTACATGATGGTGATACAGATCATGATCCCTACACTCAGTAAAACCAGCGTGAAAGCCGCTTTAGTTTCATTGAATTCTCCGATGGTGCATATGAAGAAGATGTCACTATAGGTTGCCTCCATGTTCTTAGTCGTTAGTAACGACACGAGGGCATACATGTTGGCTGTGAACCAGACAGTGCATACTATTAACCTGGCTCTCTTTGGCGATAACCATACCTCATAATTCAAAGGATATACAATAGCAATGTATCTATCAATGGTAACCAGTAACACTGACAGCGCACTTGTGGGTAGCCCTTGTCTAATAACCCATGCCTCAATCAGGCAGAAAATTGGTCCGAGGGCATGATCAGGCCATGTTTGTCCAGCAGCGAAAACCGCGATGGTAGGCAAGTAAAAGAACACTCCTAAGAGTAGATCGGAAACGGTCATAGACTTTAGGAAGATCAATGTGGACTTATTGAACCCCTGCACATGCTGGAGTAGAACCAGGCAGACCGTGTTGAGGAATAGCGTTAGCACTGTAGTTATGGTCCATATACAAACGCAAACCACGCTGATAACTTCGTTGCTCGTGGAGTTGCTGGAAACGTTTCTGTCTTGCAGAATCATATTGCCTGTTTTTCAGATTTCAGAATCGGTTCCACCGATACTGTACTCGGATGGAACTTAACTTGAGGAAGTAAATCTGTAGCAGTTGTAAATCCTGAAGCAGTATCTGACAGTAGAGAGTAATCAGAAAGGACTTACTATGGTAGCATTGTGGCTGTCATTCACTTGATCCACTGGAGAGTTCACAGCATAGCTTCCAAATGTTAGACTGTGGTAATACAAGACAATAAATCCACAGGTTGAAATGAACTTGCACTCCATTCAACTCTGTTCCCTCTGCTGAGAAAGGAATGCTGCAAGGCCCTGTGTCTGCCAAAAGTAATTACACGCAGTACTGTATAGAGTTCTCGGAAAATTACCACACACCAAACCCAAATGATGAAACCATATGTTCAGATCGCCCAGTTCAAAAACAGAGCCTTGGAATGGGTAGAAGGAAAACTAATGCGTGGGACTTATTTTGTTGAAACAGCTTCAGGAAATGGTGTTTTTTGGTGTGTCATTGAAAGTTGGTTTGTGGTCGGCAGAGTTCAGGAAGTTGCAATCAGTGTTTTGGACTGGAGGATCGCTGCAAACTATAGTTCCTGAAAACTATTCTTATATTTACAAAGTGTAGCCTTGTTCTGGGTCTAACTTTAAATGATGACATATCAATACTTGGGAAAATGATTAAATCATTTTGCTACAACATGTACAATGTTATCAGGGACATTGACCCGGTACGGGCCCATTTTATGTACATTGACCTAATTTGTTATCTATTGCTGTGCGTCACTGGTGACCCAAAAGCACTGTGTGTACAAAAACCATGTTTTTAATTGTTTAAATGTCTACTAAATATTTGTTTTCAGAGAACTGACACATGTACTTGTGCGTGGAGCATGCACGGACTTTCGTACTCCCGTGACTCGCCCATAGTACATTTGAAATTGTCTTTAATTCAGTTTCACAAACAAACATTGGCCTTAATTTTACTCAATTGCTTATTGATTTAGGACATCCAACATTCAAAAACAGTTTGTACATAAGTTGAAATCATCAAGTGTCCACTGTAAGCTACGAAAACTAGTTGAGAACACTTTTGGAGGAGAGTTGCGTTTAGAAATATCATTCAACTTTAAACACCGGTGCTCTACGTGGTGTACAAAGTACAAAGCTTGTGACACAGGCATTGATGATGGATCCATTGAACTTCTCCACTGTGGGCAGTGCAATGGTGTGGGGGGGGGGGGGCTCCATACCTAAAGACCTTGTAGTTTTGTAATGAAATAAGTCACATCAAAACAAAGGCACAAAATGAACCATTTTCTTCAATTGAATTACTGTAATGAGTGAAGTATGGTGTAGTCTTTGACCATTTGAGTGAAACCAAAGTTCACTGAGTAATGGTTTGTGGGTCACACCATAGAGTTTCTCTATGGTCACACTTACAGCTCCATGGTCACACCGTGGTAAGGAAACTTTCCTGATTTAGAAACCATTATTGGATCTTTTGAGGTCGTGGTCTATTTAAGATGTAATTACCTTCCCTTGTGGGTTCTACTCCCCCACACCACACCTCTTTACAAACAGTTTACACTATGTCAGATTGTTTGGCAATAGGTGTACTTAATAACTGCACCATGTCATGGTGTCCTGTGCCCTGGAGAAGGGCGTAAGGCTCTCCGCCCTTATGATGGGCACACAAAGCACTTTTTTGCCCAGTAAAAAAACATCTCCTGACCAAAAAAATAGTGGCATATACAGTTAGTAGAAATAGAATTACCCCAATGTGATTTTCCCCATTCCAAATGCAGAATTTAAGCTTCCTATGATGACTCATGAATGGCCCAAAAAAACAGTCAAACTTTCACCCTCTTGCAAACCAATTTTTGCACATTGATTATTATTATTAGTATTTTTATTATTATTTTATTTGCCATAACAGTACAAAACAAAATACATTGACAACATTATACCCCAAGATGGGCAAGGGACAACAAAAGCAAATACATACTATGATCCGTAGATCTGTTGCCCCACATCTGGGGTACACAATAAAATTAATATAGATTTAACATAATATAGTACACAAAGCAATAATAAAAGCAGAAAATTAAAAACCAATAGAAAATGATAAATATATATTAAGAATAAAAAATAAATTAATTTAAGAATAAATAAATAAGTAAAAATAACAGAAGAGGTAAGGATAAATAATAAAGGTAAATAAATAAATAAATAAAACCTTAACTTGTAGATAAATTAAAACGACTTAAAATATTGCACAAGTCATTGGGCTAAAGCTACTATTCAGTAGATTCATGAGGTTGACAGACAGAAAATCTAAGTGATTTGAGAAAGCTTTGGAAGGGCAAGAGTCGTAGTGAATTACGAATGTTTTCTGGCAAACTAGACCAAAGTCTGGGGAAAAGATGAGGAGCAGATAAATGCAAAGCATCGGTTCTAGCATACAGGTGTTTGAAGGTGAGAACATTAGGATATCTATGGTTGACAGAAATTATGTCTGCCACATCACAGTGAATAAGGTTAAACTTACACTTAATGATAAAATACAAAACAGAAAAATTACGACGAATTGACAGAGACGACCAGTTGAGGGACTTAAGTCTATCGGGGTAGGACATCTCACCCATCCTCTGCCCAAGAATAAACCGAGTAGCACGTTTTTGTACCCGTTCGAGGGCCTGAGTCTGGAGAGATGTATGAGGGAGCCAAGCTGGCATGCCATATTCTAAAATTGGGAGAACTAGGGATTTATAAAGACAGAACTTAGCTGAAACAGAAGAATTGAAAGCAATGGTCTTAATGAGGCCCAATGTTCTATTGGCACTTGAAACAACATTTTTAACATGGTTATTCCAAGAGAGCTGAGCATTCAGAGTGACTCCAAGGTATTTGACAGAGGATGTGGGTTGCACAGGAAAACCTGAAAGAGTGTAAACAGGGGGGTCGAGAGAGTGTTTACGGGAAATATGCATGATTTTGGACTTCGTAGGGTTGAACGTCATACCATTGGAAACACTCCAAGTGCTTAGCTCATCGAGGTCATGCTGGAGGGAACTTACATCTAAACAGGAACGGATTGGACGATAAATTAATACATCATCAGCGAAAAGAACACAGTTAGAACTGAGGTTGTAAGATATATCATTGATGAATAAATTGAATAACAGAGGCCCAAGAACACTTCCTTGAGGAACACCAGAGCTAACTACGGACCATGAGGAGTTCATACCAACAAATGTGACTCTTTGTTGACGATCAACCAGAAAATCTTTTATCCAGCTCCAGAGAGATCCACGGATGTTAAAGTTACTGGCAAGTTTACGAACAAGTATATGGTGGGGCATACGATCAAAGGCTTTGCTCATATCCAAGAAAACTGCATCAATCCTTGGGGGACTACGCTTATCTAAAGTTGTAGCCCATGAATGATACACATTCATAAGTTGGGTGACACAAGATTTGTAAGGAACAAAACCATGCTGCTTATCAGACAATAAACAATTAGAATTTAAATGATCTTTAACAGCATTAGCTAACAGTCTCTCCATGATCTTGCTAACGAGAGAAGTGAGAGCAATAGGCCTATAGTTGCTAAGAAGGGAACGGTCACCAGATTAAAACACAGGGGTGATGTTGGCAAGCTTCCAACCACGAGGAAGACGCCCACAGGCAATGGAATTATTGAAGATTCTACAGAGAACCGGAGAGATTACTTATGCCCTCTCTCTGGTAAGTTTTGATTACATCCTTCTTCCATGCCATGCGACTATGTCAGACCCTTTCGCAATCGGTGTACTTTTGTTTCACAGTAACAAAAGAATGTAAGTAATAAATTGGCCCCGGACCAAAACAATGTGGCATTACTGTTACTAGAATTACATTAAAGATATGTTTTCCTATTCCCATGCAGAATTTAACTTTCCTATGATGACTTATAAATGACAGAAAACCAATCAAACTTTCACAATCTTGTAAAACAATTGTTTACATATATTGCCTTCCCCCCTTGTTCAGTTAACTTGTCATTACATCTCACTTCCATGTACACAACGTCTATGTCAGATGTTTTGGTGATCAGTGTACTTCAGTGGTCATCAAGGAAATGCTGACACTAAATAACAAAAAGTCCTGATACCTTTGCTTCATACCATGCAGTACTTAAAACAGGAAGGAAGTTATGAAAAGAAAAAGTATAACTTTGTTTATAAATTCGTCTTATCATCTAGTTTTCAATCATTTAAGCCTTTGAGAAAGACTCTGCTTGGGCCAAAATGTCACGCCATTAAAATATTTTTGCACATACTATAACAACCGACCTGTTCAAATGTCATCAAGTTTACTGGTTCTGTAATTAACAAAGACACTCAAAACCTGTGAATATTTTGTCTGGACCTGTACATGTTTTATTAGGCTTATTTTGATTGTGTTCTTCAAAATAAGTATCAGTGACATGCATGTTTTTTCAAGTTTCCTTTACTATTGAAAGTGTTTCCGAGGGAAGAGGTTTGGTCTGGTATGATCTTTTTAATCATTGAACTTCCTGATTGAAACTAATCAAATCTTGTTATGATATAATGACTAGTAAAAGAATTATCAATTATCTGAAAGAAGATCCCACCTGGGAAGTAATTTCTGTTTCTGTTGCCATTGTCTTGTAATTGTTGTCATTGTTATATGAGCAACCTTGTGAATTGCCTTCAACTTCACAGCAAGTTTTCCGCATGAAAGGTCTTAAATATATACCATTTTGAGAGAGGAGATTGTCGAACTGTGTTGGAGAGAAGTGACATTCAAACTACTTTTTTGAGAGAATTGAGTGTGAAACCAATGAGTGTCACGGTCTTTTGGTGAGTGTCATGGTCTTTTGGTGAGTGTCATGGTCTTTTGGTGAGTGTCATGGTCTTTTGGTGAGTGTCATGGTCTTTTGGTGAGTGTCACCGTCTTTTGGTGAGTGTCATGGTCTTTTGGTGAGTGTCATGGTCTTTTGGTGAGTGTCACGGTCTTTTGGTGAGTGTCATGGTCTTTTGGTGAGTGTCATGGTCTTTTGGTGAGTGTCTTGGTCTTTTGGTGAGTGTCATGGTCTTTTGGTGAGTGTCACCGTCTTTTGGTGAGTGTCATGGTCTTTTGGTGAGTGTCATGGTCTTTTGGTGAGTGTCATGGTCTTTTGGTGAGTGTCATGGTCTTTTGGTGAGTGTCATGGTCTTTTGGTGAGTGTCATGGTCTTTTGGTGAGTGTCACCGTCTTTTGGTGTTTGTCATGGTCTTTTGGTGAGTGTCATGGTCTTTTGGTGAGTGTCACGGTCTTTTGGTGAGTGTCATGGTCTTTTGGTGAGTGTCATGGTCTTTTGGTGAGTGTCATGGTCTTTTGGTGAGTGTCATGGTCTTTTGGTGAGTGTCATGGTCTTTTGGTGAGTGTCATGGTCTTTTGGTGAGTGTCACGGTCTTTTGGTGAGTGTCACCGTCGTTTGGTGAGTGTCATGGTCTTTTGGTGAGTGTCATGGTCTTTTGGTGAGTGTCATGGTCTTTTGGTGAGTGTCACAGTCTTTTGGTGAGTGTCATGGTCTTTTGGAGTGTCATGGTCTTTTGGTGAGTGTCATGGTCTTTTGGTGAGTGTTACACTCTTTTGTTTTTTATTAGTGTCACGCTCTATGACTGTTGCACTATTTTGGTGATGGTTTAAATCTTTGCGTGAGAAATGAGTGTCAAACTCTTTGAATTGTAGTTTGTGGAATACCTGAAAAGTCGTCTTTGTTGTTGCTGATTTGGTTAAAGACACTGGATGCTATTGGTAATTGTCAAACACCAGTCTTCTCAGTTGGTGTATCTCAACATATGCATATTGCATATGCGTATTGTCACACGAAGTTGTGTGCTTTCAGATGCTTGATTTCGAGACCACAAATACTAAATCTGAGGTCTTGAAATCAAATTCGTGGAAAATTACTTCTTTCTCGACAACTACATTACTTCAGAGAGAGCCGTTTCTCACAATGTTTTAAACTATCAACCTCACCCCATTACTCGTTACTAAGAAAGGTTTCATGCTAATAATTATTTTGAGTAATTACCAATAGTGTCCACTGACATTAAAGGGAATAAATACATTTGGTAATCGCTATTAAAATTAATGGCACTAACAATTTTTGGTTAGAACCATTAAAATTAAGAAGTTCAAAGAACTGGTTCAGATTAAGGAAACAAAAACCAGTTTATTGTTTGTGATCTTTTGTTTCAATTTTTTTTATAGACTTCTAAACTTCCTAGAAAGGATTTTCATTGTGTTTGTTCTTGAAATGTTATTCTTTCAGACCATCATTATGACTTTGCATTTGAACAATACAGTACATGTAGTTGTTTGTTTAGTCAGTTGTTTTTCCTCTCTCTAGAGAAAGATAGACAGATTACACAGCAGTAACCCTTGATTATCAAGCATGTACTCCTATGCATATCTAACTGTGGTCTTAATCAGGAATCGAACCTTTACCCACAGAGATCACAATTGGCATTAACCTTGTAGTAAATGATGGTGAAGGAATAAACCACACACACAGGAGCATTCTAAAAAATACCTAGTACAGTTAATATTCTTAAGTAATAATAAGTTGTTATGATTATTACTTCTGTGAGTAATTACCAAAGGTAAACCCTCCCTCTAAAGCTGGCGTCAGGTCGACCTTGGGTCAACAAAAAACAGTCGGCAACTGACTTCTCAGGGTCACACTATGGGCCTGAGCTAAGACCATTGGGAACTTCTCAGGGTCACACTATGCGTCTGAGCTAAGACCATCGGGAACTTCTCAGGGTCACACTATGTGCCTGAGCTAAGACCATTGGGAACTTCTCAGGGTCACACTATGTGCCTGAGCTAAGACCATCGGGAACTTCTCAGGGTCACACTATGGGCCTGAGCTAAGACCATTGGGAACTTCTCAGGGTCACACTATGTGCCTGAGCTAAGACCATCGGGAACTTCTCAGGGTCACACTATGCGCCTGAGCTAAGACCATTGGGAACTTCTCAGGGTCACACTATGTGCCTGAGCTAAGACCATCGGGAACTTCTCAGGGTCAAACTATGTGCCTGAGCTAAGACCACCGGGAACTTCTCAGGGTCACACTATGTGCCTGAGCTAAGACCAAGTGGAACTTCTCAGGGTCACACTATGCACCTGAGCTAAGACCATCGGGAACTTCTCAGGGTCACACTATGTGCCTGAGCTAAGACCATCGGGAACTTCTCAGGGTCACACTATGCGCCTGAGCTAAGACCATCGGGAACTTCTCAGGGTCACACTATGTGCCTGAGCTAAGACCATTGGGAACTTCTCAGGGTCACACTATGTGCCTGAGCTAAGACCACCGGGAACTTCTCAGGGTCACACTATGTGCCTGAGCTAAGACCATTGGGAACTTCTCAGGGTCACACTATGCGCCTGAGCTAAGACCATCGGGAACTTCTCAGGGTCACACTATGTGCCTGAGCTAAGACCATCGGGAACTTCTCAGGGTCACACTATGCGCCTGAGCTAAGACCATCGGGAACTTCTCAGGGTCACACTATGTGCCTGAGCTAAGACCACCGGGAACTTCTCAGGGTCACACTATGTGCCTGAGCTAAGACCATCGGGAACTTCTCAGGGTCACACTATGTGCCTGAGCTAAGACCACTGGGAACTTCTCAGGGTCACACTATGTGCCTGAGCTAAGACCATTGGGAACTTCTCAGGGTCACACTATGCGCCTGAGCTAAGACCATCGGGAACTTCTCAGGGTCACACTATGTGCCTGAGCTAAGACCATCGGGAACTTCTCAGGGTCACACTATGTGCCTGAGCTAAGACCACCGGGAACTTCTCAGGGTCACACTATGCGCCTGAGCTAAGACCATTGGGAACTTTTCGTTAAAGGGTCCAGGGGTCCATTTCACAAAGAGTTAGGACTCATGTTATCTCGAGTTAGGACGAGTAACTCGTCCAACTTAGGATAAATCTTAAGCTCTGCATGCTACAGTGCAGGGTTGGGACTCGTGCTAAGTCCTAAGATTAGTCTTAAGAAGAGTTTTGTGAAATCGACGACAGGCTCTGTATAAGCCTAAGCTTTTTCCTGGTGCCCTCCTCTTATCACCCTTTGTTCTTTTTTCTTGTATGTTTTATGATTATTTATTGTGATATTTGGAAATAAAAATCAATCAATCAACTCGGCACTATTTACGACCTGAGCATAACTGCAATGATTTTAAGATAATCTGAAACAGTCGTCACTCAAATTTTTTTACAGTGGCAGAGTAGAATAATTTAAACTTGTACGGCGTGATCCCGACGGTCTCGAACCAATCGCAGGCACAGGATGACTCAGTTGTTGTGACCTGACCTGAGTATATTTTTGTCGGGTTTGTTGCGGGTGCATAAAAATCGTATGTCAACCTGAGGCTGGCTTAATACAGCCATTAGTTTTTATTCACCGATGACAGACTCACTTCATCCTTCACCCTTTTTATTCAATTTTTAAAGAATTGAGAAGCCCTCTGATTTAAAATGTGTCCATGTCCTTTGTCTGACTTGTACTCAATCAGTCATACTTGTAGCACAATTGAATGTTAATGATGAGGGCTTGCTGATTTCATTATGGGAGATAATAATAATATTCATTTTTAGGTCGCGCTTTTCACACTGGGTCTCAAAGCGCTTCCAACATCATTATCCCTGGTCACTGTGCCATCAAATTCATTTCTTAAACCATCTCGGCTCCCTTGGGAGTATACAGCCTGTGCAACAAATATGCACTACTAAGCTAAATCAATCACAAGAACCATCTCTGCCCTTACAGGTACTCAATTACCATTGAGATAGAGTTAAGTGTCTTGCTCAGGGACACAAATGTCTTGGTTGGGACTCAAACCCACACTCTGCTGAACAGAAACACCAGAGCTTGAGTTCGGTGCTCTTACCCCCTGGGCCATGACACCCTCTTGGTGTGAATGTTAACGATGAAGCTTGCTTATCATGGGAGATGACACTATTTACAATCGGCAGAGGTTACCCTACCCTTGTAGTTAGTGAAGGAGTATTTGATACGCAGAAGCGCATTTTAAAATATACCGCAATACATCTTCTGAAACCAAGCAAATCGTGCTGCCAAGCTTGAAAGACCTTTCTATATTGCAACGTCACAGTCCAAGTTTTTGCGAACAACCGAGGTTGGAAAACTCTGGAAAGCCATGAATGCAAAACAAAAACAGACAGCCACAGTTTGTAACAATGTAAAACGGATATTCAACAATAAGAAATTTGATTTAATTGAAAGTTTGCTGGGAATGTTGACTTCGGTTCAAACATCTGTTATAAACACGATTAAATGCTTTTGATTAACACTCTGACGCCCCTGCCAATTAGCACTGTTTGTTTATCAACAATAGAAAGGTTTATAGTTAAGTATTGTTTGAAGCCTTGCATGGTGTGGAGAAATAGTGTGTACATCTCTTTTGTGGGGGTGTTGGCTCTGAGAAGACCAAGAGCCAACACTCCCACAAAAGAGATTTACACGTGGTTGTACCATGGAGCAATGATTGGGTACACCTTTGGTAATTACTCCAAAAATAAATGACCATAAAATCTAATTATTTGGAGAGGTGTTGATATTAATCAACGTTGTGAGAAATGTCACCCTTTGAGGTAATGTTGTTCAAGAGCAGTGGACACTATTGGTAATTACTCAAAATAATTATTATCAAAGAACCTTACTTGATTATGAGTAATAGGGAGAGGTTGATAGAATAAAACATTGTGAGAAACGCTCCCTCTGAAGTGACGTAGTTTTCGAGACCTCAGATTTAGAATTTGAGGATTCGAAATCAGGCATCAGAAAGCACACACTTGGTGCGACAAGGGTGTTTTTTATTTTCATTAATATGTCGCAACTTCGACAACCGATTTAGCTCAAATTTTTACAGATTTGTTATTTTATGCATATGTTGAGATGCACCAACTGTGAAGACTGAATTTTGACAAAATTTACCAATAGTGTCCAGTGCCTTTAAGAGAAATTTTTCAACAATCGGGCGTCTGAGGAAACTCGTCTTTGGCAATTACCCAAAGTGTACCCTGACCAAACAAACTGATGGAATTTAAATTGGTCAATGTGTATGCATTTACAGATGGGTTACTGATAATATGTACTAGCGTGAAGCCAAACCATCATTGATCAAATAGTGGCTCGTGTTCAAAAGCCACTGGACACTATTGGTTATTACTCAAAATAATTGTTAGCACGTACTTGGTAACGAGCAATGGGGAGCTGTTGAAGGTATAAAACACTGTAAAAATGGCTCACTCTGAAGTAACGTAGTTTTTGAGAAAGACGAAAGTTCTCACTCAAATAGAATAAGACTTCAGGCCTGAAGCCCTTTTTTAGGCATCTGAAAGCACACAAATTTATGCAGCAAGAGTGTTTTTTGTTTTCATTATTCTCTTGAAACTGTGATGACCAATTGAGTCAAAGTTTTTACAGGTCTGTTATTAATGCATATGTTGGAATACACCAATTGAGAAAACTGGTCTTAGACAATTACCATTTGTGTCCCTGACCAAACAAACTGATGGAGTTGAAAGTGTTTGGTGTGTATGCATTTACAGATGTGTTACTGATAATGCATACAAGTGTCAGGCCAAACCAACATTGATCAAATATTCGTGCGTGTTTTAACCAGCATCTGGACCATGTACGCTGGAAACCCCTGATGTGTTTTGACAAGTAGTTAGCATTCCACATTAAACTGCTGCATAACATGGTCAAGAGATCAGCATTAAGCACGAATACTGGCAAGTTTCTGCCTTCTTAATTCGTAGTCATGCTGGCCTAAATACCACAACATGGTTCAGAATTCATTTACCTTTTTCATTCACAATAAGGTGGGCAATAACTTTGTTCTTAAAGGTGAAATATACCTTCGTTTATTTGGACTACAAAAGGTGGTAGCTTTTTTGAGATATCGCCAAAAAATCCGGCGGAATTTGTCCACTCAGGAAGAATAAATCCCTAATAGTACACAAATTCAAATTTTTGCATAACCACATTACTTTTATGGAAGAGTTTGCGGTAACACCATGTAATAACAATCTCTAAATGAGTTGGGGTGGTTCTGAAAAGAACCGTTGGATTAACTCGACTTTTCGATCAGTATGCTCTGATCGTCTTCTGGAGAAACTCATTTAGAGATTGTTATTACATGGTGTTACCGCAAACTCTTCTATATTGTATTTCCACCATGCAAAGTTTCAAATCCTACACATTACTTTTAAGGGAAATGTTTGATAAAATGACCGAAGCTTTTTATTGCCTTTAATTTTTAATAGTGATAACCAAACGTATCTCACTTTGTGTATCTCAACATATGAACAAAATAACAAACCTGTGAAAATTTGAACTCAATTGGTCGTTGAAGTTGCGAGATAATAACAGAAGAACAACACCTTTGTCACATGAAGTTGTGTGCTTTCAGATGCTTGGTTTCGAGTCCTCACGCTTGAGGTCTCAAAATCAATTCAAATATTTGAGTGAGAAATTACTTCTTTCTCAAAAAAGACGTTACTTCAGAGGGAGCCTCTTCTCACAATGTTTTATACCAACAACAGCTCTTCATTGATCGTTACCAAAATTTGTTTTTATGCTTACAATTATTTTGACTAATTACCAATAGTGTCCAGTGCCTTTAAGCCATGCAAGAGTTTCAAAGTAAAAGGAGTTAAAAAATAAATGAAAACATTGACAAGTTCTTCTAATTATCAAATTGTTTGTATAGTCTGGCAGTAAAATGCAGCGCTAATTTCCCGGGGGGGGGGGGGGGGGGGCTGTCAGGAATCATGTTGTTAATGTGTGATCACAGGCTTAGATTAGTATGCTTATGTTGTGCATGTTAATAAAGTATACATTGGTCTGCATACTGGAGACAGCAGCTTTGTGACCTCGTTAGCTATTTATTCTCTTTGACTTAACAGTTTTTTTTTTTGGGGGGGGGGTTTGGGGGGGGATTAGTAGTGGACTTTTTGTTCAGTAGTCAGGGACCATTTTCATATAGCTTCTTAAAAGCACAAAAAGTAGCCAAGCACAACAAAATTATGCTTACCAGATTAGGGTAACCAGCCAAAATACCATGTCACAAGTATGATTTGTGACTGAAGTCCTGCTTGTTTCTGCTAAGCAGGAAATCACTTTAGCAATAGGTGAGATATTAGTATGGTTAGTGTGAATAGATAGAAAACAATAACATGAATGTTTATACTCTGAGGAAACTGTTTTCCTGTTTTATTTTCTTTATATACATATCCTTGTGGGACACACACATTCCATTAATTATCAACTAGTACTAGTAGTAGTAATCTACAGACAGATAAAATAACTATTTGATTTTTTGGTATTTGTTGTTGAGAAATCGCTGGACCTCCACTTCAAGGCATAGGGATACAATTCACTTATTTGGAATGTCGACCCTAATCAACTGTCACAAGGGGCACATAACCACCTACTCCTGGGACTTAATCATTTGTACTTGGAATATACCATCTCAAATTTATTTTGGGATAAAAACTTTTATATAACACCCGAGCAGATCCTTGCCATTTGATTGGAGGATTGTCCGTCACGTGATAGCAAATAACAGTGCCATTGCATGCTGAGTCACTCACCGTGCTTTTTCGTTCCATCCGAAAAGTACCATTGCACGCTGCCAGCGTGCATTAGTACTTTTCGGATGGAACGAAAAAGGTGAGTAAACACATATCACTGCGTGCGCGTGTCTTTGGTAACGCAGCAGTGTTACTGCAAGGTAGTAAAATTACTTAACATTCGGCTTCTACAATTAAAAATTGTAGGCCTACGTTTTGTTTGTTTTGAAAGTTGTATCTTTTAACCAAAATGACAAAGATCTACTCGGATGTTATATAAAACAAATAATGAATGTTTTTCATTCGTGCAATGGTGCGAAATGTTCATTCGTTGAAAGCTGGAATGTTCCATTCAACTTGGCTCCGCCTCGTTGAATAGAACATTCCATCTTTCAACTCATTAACATATTCGCACCATTGCACTCATAAACATTCATTATGTGTATAATATTTGTCCATAACCACATTTACCTCATTGTGAAGTGATTCTCAAATAGCATATTTGAGAATAGCCACTGTACTGATAATATACACTGTACTGATAATATAGCTTTCAACGAATGAACATTTTCGCACCATTGCACGAATGAAAAACATTCATTATTTGTTTTATATAACATCCAAGTAGATCTTTGTCATTTTGATTGAAAGATACAACTTTCAAAACAAACAATTTCAACTGTAGAAGCTGAAATGCAAGTAATTTTACTATGACCAAAATCCAAACCCACACCCACATATGCTGCTGTTATTCATTGTAGGAAACGTGACACTGACACTATTAAAAAGCAGCAAGTTGGTAGAATCATTTTCATACAAAATAAAGTCATACAATGTATTGTATAGGTGGCTAGTTTATCAAGCCTAACACCTTTAATGCGGCCGTGTTTTTTTTCCAGGTAAAGGCCTACATAAATAGAGTTGTACATTGTTTTTCTTCTATTTGTCATGATGTTTTTTTCTCTGGGCCCTCTGGTTTCCTCCCTCCGGAAAATCCAAACACTATTGATCTTTGTCTGTGCTCCATGGTCATGTTTTTCATCCAAACAAGCTTTCAGGTGATGGTTTATATTTGTTTATTCTCCCACTGAATAAAATAAAAAAGGAACAGATCTCCAGTCAGCAAGTTGTTCCATCATGACCAGTCTGTTATTTGTACATGTCTCTTCTCACTTTCCCTAATGGGAATTCAGTGGCTTGAACTTCTGCAGTAAGCAATCTGAATGAACCAACCTACCCAAAATAATAATAACATTTACCTAAACAGTGGTCCGCTGGCCAAATGCCAGTTGAAACCTCCCCAAGACCAGTAAAAAAAATGTCAGATGGTTGGTCTGGCTAGTTCATTGTTTTGAAATAATAATAATAATAATAATAACAAATTCTTATATAGCGCATTTCACAGTAACCGGATCAACGCTCTTTACATTAGTGCCCTGGTCATAGGGCCAATAACATCCCTGTAATGTTTCTCAGCTCCCTAGGGAGTATACAGCCCTGAGCTGCCTGTAAGGCGCTTGTGGCTTTTTCATACACAATATCAACCTCTACCCTCGCAGGTACCCATTTATACCCCTGGGTGAAGAGAAGCAATTATAGTAAAGTATCTTGCTCAAGGACACAAGTGTCACGACCGGGATTCGAACCCACACTCCGGTGAATCAGCACCAGAACTTGAATTCGATGCTCTTAACCACTCGGCCATGGCCCAGTGAAAAAGCTTGGTGACTTGCTCAGGCAGAGAGACTTCCTCTTTTCAACTGATTTCCTCTTTTTGGGTTTTGATTTTCCTCTTTTTTCCTTAACTCACTTTGTACAAAAGTATAGGAAAATTTTCTTTTCCTCTTTTTTTGCTTGCCTGGTTATCTCTTTTCCTCTTTTTTTCATGGCTAGTTACTCACATGTCTGGTTGCTATAAAGACAAGCTAATTGATCCTGCAGGTTTGTCACTGAAAAAGGTTAAGGGCAACCCTGTAAATTATGTTTTTCATTGTTTTGTTTTTAGTAAAACACATTTCACTGCACAAAAGTTTAATTTTTTGTTCAGGGTTTGTGATAGGAATCAAAAGAACATTTTGCTTGATATCCAAAGTTCACAGATGTTCTTGTGGTAGTTAGACTGATCCCCAACCGTGACACTTGTGTCCTTAAGCAAAACACTCAACCATTGCTTCGTCCTTCGGATGGGACGTAAAGCTGTTGGTCCCATGTGTTATGTAACGCATGTTAAAGAACCCAGGGCACTTTTTGAAAAGAGAAGGGGTTCGCCCCGTTGTTCCTGGCTGTGGCTGTTGTATGCGCCGTAGCACCTTGTAAAGTGCTAAACACTTGGGTCTCAAAATCGATCACTGCAATTACCTTTCTGAAAGTTTGTATATACTCAGCGCCTTGAGTACTTTGCCTTGAGTACTTTGTTTGGTAGATACGTGCGCTATATAAGACTTCGCTATTATTATTATTATTACATTGCCGTTTGAAAGACTGTGGTTACCTAAAAAGCAAGACTGCATCAAATGTATTATTGTAAACGTGGTTGGGTATGACCATTGAATTTACCCCCCCAGTTCCACCAAACCATAAACCATAAATGTGTTTACCATAGATGAATTGTTTTCTGGATGTACATAAGTAGTTCACCTTTGTGATAATTCAAACAGCAAGTACAGCCTCCTAGATAGGATGAAATCCATGATAAGCCCTAATGCAACCTTGGATGGAATTTTAGTTACATATCATGGCAATCTAAACAAATACCATCCTGGACAGTAAGATAAGAAGACTTAAGGCTATGCAGTGTGGAAAGTAAGTAAGGTTTGTGGTGACCACCAAGTTGTGGCTCTGAAAAAAGCTGATTTTTTCTCAATGTTTTGATCGTTTGCTCTGACTGTCTTCGAGCAAACTTGAGAAGATGGTCAGACTCGGAGCATACTGATTGTAGCGTCCAGCCAGAAACCAGCGTTTCTCCACTACTCACAAACTAGATTTCTTATTGTGTCACTTTGTACAGTAAATGTAGTCATAGAGATAGAACAGAGCTTTGATGTATTTAATTGTAAACAAGCTTATGAGCACAATTTCAATCTACAAACTGAAAATGAAAAACTACATCCTTCTATAGAATGATGTAACTTCAAAGTGGTCGTTTCTAACAATGTTTTATTTAATATCATTATGCTCTCCAGTGCTCTTTACCAAGTAAGTTTTCATGGTCATTAATTTTTTTGATAAGTTACCAATGCCTTTAAAGAAATCATTACACATAGACCTACATACAACATATGGTCTTGGTAAGATTAATTGTTAATAACATTGTCTGGAGCTCATGCAAATGAAAGCAGGTGTAGGTATAATTTCTTCTCCTGGTCACAGACTAATTACACTTTTTGAGTGTGTGAGATCAAACGGCTTGATACCTGGGGTAGATTTCACAAAGAGTTTAGGACTATCTCGAGTTAGGACTAAGCTTAAAGACACTGGATACTATTGGTTAAAGACCAGTCTTCTCACTTGGTGTATCTCAACAAATGCATAAAATAACAAAGCTGTGAAAATTTGAGCATGATTGGTCGTCGGAGTTGCGAGATAACTATGAAAGAAAAAACAACCTTGTCACACGAATTTGTGTGCTTTCAGATGATTGACTTTGAGACCGCAAATTCTAAACTTGAGATCTCGACATCGAATTCGTGGAAAGTTACTTCTTTCTCAAAAACGCCGTTACTTCAGAGGGAGCCGTTTCTCACAATGTTTTATACTATCAACCTCTCCCCATTACTCACAATCAAGGAAGGTTTTATGCTAATAATTATTTTGAGTAATTACCAATAGTGTCCACTGCCTTTAAGTTTTTTTTAATATCTCCTAGGACTAAGTCCTGAGTTTGGACTTTCTTTTTTGTTTTATTTATAGCATTTAATGTTCCAGTGTTTTGATGCCGAATGGAAGGGAGGGTTTACCTTTTGGTAACTACTTCAAATAATAATGATCATAAAAAACTTCCTTATAAAAGGCAGTGGACACTATTGGTAATTACTCAAATTAATTATTAGCATAAAACCTTTCTTGGTGACGAGTAATATGGGGAGAGGTTGATGGTACATGTATGAAACGTTGTGAGAAACGGCTCCCTCTGAAGTAGCATACAATTTTAGAAAGAGGTAATTTCTCACTAAAATTAAGTCTTTTATTCCTATCTGAAAGCACACAAATTCGTCCAACAAGGGTGTTTTTTCCTGTCATCATTTTCTTGCAACTCCAATGACCAATTGAGCTCAAATTTTCACAGGTTGTTATTTTATGCTTATGTTGGGATACACCACGTGAGAAGACTGGTCTTTGACAGCTACCAAAGGTGTACCTTCCCTTTCAGAAGCATTGCAGCTGTTGTAAATCTATAACATTTTAAGAAATTATTCTAGGGAATGTGCTTTATAGAGAAAGGCACTTTTCAATCTGAGAAATGTTTCTGCATGAAACATTTTTTAGACTGTGTATTCCTTTTACGGATTGTTCTTCCTGTGTGGATATAACCAATCCAGATTTTTGGCAATATCTCTTATCTCAAAAAATACTACCACCTTTTTTATGTTCACTGGCTGGTTTCATTGTAGGCCTGCATATCTAAATGCACCTCGGGATTAATTTAAAGATTGTGAGTGGGAAAAGACCCAAAATATCTTTCCTATACAACCAGAAATAACAACTGACTCATCAATAACAATTACTTTGGTCGTATTTCACAAATCCCAAATTTCATTCTGTACCATTGACAGACCATTGTGATAGATTCATGGAAAACGTGTCTTTTGAAATGTGGGGTTTTGTTTGTAGTTAGTTTGGGATGTTTTTGTTGTTGCTCAGAATACAATAATAAAGAGGTCAATAGGTTGTTCCGAATTACATATTTCCCTGTAACCTGACCACAAAGTGGAGCTATACAGCTCGCTCTATTTAGTTTATTGCTTGCACGAACAACAATTCAGTTTTGAAGGCAGTCATAATGCAGCAAGATGGTATTTGATATGTTTTCCAATTTATTTTCAATCAGCATTGATGGTTGGTTTCGGTGTACAGAAGAGTGTACGGTGCATATATGCCATACATATTCAAATGTCCTTGCATAAAGGCATTTGATGTCAGATGTTGGGTAACATGTGTGTTCATGCATTCATATTATTGTAAGGTAGAGGAACAGAGACTGTATTCTCAAATTTCTGATTACTTTTTTTACATTGATTTTTTTATAAGGAGGAGACAAGTATAGGTGAAATAATATACACATAATGAATGTTTATGAGTGCAATGGTGCGAATATGTTCATGAGTTGAAAGATGGAATGTTCTATTCAACGAGGCGGAGCCGAGTTGAATGGAACATTCCAGCTTTCAACGAATGAACATATTCGCACCATTGCACGAATGAAAAACATTCATTATTTGTTTTATATAACATCCAAGTAGATCTTTGTCATTTTGATTGAAAGATACAACTTTCAAAACAAACAATTTCAACTGTAGAAGCTGAAATGCAAGTAATTTTACTATGCCTTCTTGCAGTAACACCTGCTGCGTTACCAAAGACACGCGCACGCAGTGATGTTTTTACTCAGCTTTTTCGTTCCATCCGAAAAGTACCATTGCACGCTGCCAGCGTGCAATGGTACTTTTCGGATGGAACGAAAAAGCACGGTGAGTGACTCAGCGTGCAATGGTACTTTTATTTGCTATCACGTGACGGACAATCCTCCAATCAAATGTCAAGGATCTGCTTGGGTGTTATATAACAGATGCTAAACAGCTTGAGCTTCTTGAGAATTAGTCGTAAGCTTGATTCTTACTTCCTGCGAATGTGAATGCAATACGAATGTTGACGTCACAATTGCGCAGCATATAATTCAGAAGAGTTGAGTTGTGGGTAACGTCTACTAAACGTTCGCGGTGACAACAGAGCTCTGTCATCAAAATTTGCTTCCAATTAGCACGACGTATGAACCAGGCTTTAATACTGACATGATGTTCCTGACACGACGTCAAAATTCAAGAACAAAATCTAAACTAACTGCATCAAATTTTGCTATTTCGTTTAAAAAGCTTCTTGAATTTTGAAGTTAAAAATTGTTTACGCCATGGTTGCTACCATTTGCAAATATCACACACTACCCACACACTATCCACTCCTGATAAAACAAAAAAAGAAGTTAGTTATTTAGGCAATAGAGCAGGTAAGCCTTACGTCTTGAGTCATATGAGTCAAATGTTTGGCTTTGTTTAAGTGCAGGATTTCTGTTCCCATTACACATACATGACTCAATGTGTGGGAAAACCTAATGTTTGAATACTCACACTATTTGCACATTCTCAAAGTATTTTTCCCACTGTCTTTGAAGAGTTTTTTAACAGTACATAAACAGTTGATCCTCTATCACAAACGAGGCACTCCACTGGATTCAATGTTTTAAATACTGTTGTTATTGTGTCCTGTAGTGTAGGTTGGTTTTTTATTATAGTATCCACAACAGTTCCTGGTTATCTTTAAGAGGAAGTTTCGCCCAGCTCCTCTGAAAGCCTTGTTCCTTACATAGTACACTATAACATTTAACCAACTCACTGACGCCAACAGTATCTGGCTGGAGACTCGCAACTGCGGAGAGAAATTTTTCCTCATGAGTCCCATAGCAATGGATGGAAGCCAGCCGACGAAAAGAACCATGGTGACTATGAAGATTGTGGTGAAAGACTTGCGGTTGATTTGTGGTGATTGCCACTCACCATCGATGGTGACAAGATGGTGCTGTGTTGCAATCCGCGATACTTGACTCCGTGCGATGTGAAGTATCTGGACGTACATCAGAATGATAACCACGACGACGAATAGCGTTAGCACTGTTACGATGAAAGCTGCAAGGGTGTTGGTTGTTTCTCCAAATTGACAAAGGAAGAGTACGTCATTGTATTTATTCTTCCACTGCGATAATGCTGTCAATATCAATGTGTAGATATTGGTCATAATCCAGAGTATGCAAACTATGATTTTGGCTCGTCGTGATGTTAGTAGGGTCTTGTACTTGAGGGGATAAACGACGGCGATGTAACGGTCTGTTGTTACCAGCAGTAGAGATATGGAGCACGCCGGTAGTGCTTGTCTGATCATCCATGCTTGGATATAGCACAATGCATCCCCATACGGCCATACTCCCGACCCTGTCAGCCAAATCCCTGTCATTGGAAAGTAGAAGAATACACCCAGCATCAGATCACTAACCGTCATGGATTGTAAGAAGATCCTGGTGGAATGGTGGAACTCACCAACCTTTGGTAGGATGATCAGGCACATGGTGTTAAAAAACAGAATCAACACGGTCGTTATAGTCCAGGCACAGGCCCCAACGATGTTGAAGACAATGTCGGTCACCTCCTCCTCCGTTCGATTTTCCTCACCCTCCATGGTGAAGTTTGTTCTCAGTACTGTGAAGCCACCAAATGCAGACCACACAGACCCTCTGTACTGTGGTGTGAATAGCCACTGTGTGTCACAATCAATAACAATTGTCAAGTTGTCACTGAGTCAAACCATGAATACGCATGCGATGGTGATATTCCTAGATCCTGGCTGTTGTACGGTAATCATAGTGCGATGTCACAAATCTCAACACCAGCTGGTGAAAACTAGGTCTTGAGCAGAATACTAATCACGAAGGTTGATTGTCCGGTAAATGGTAGCACTCAGTACTATGTGGACTTATCATGGGATACTCATCTAGCGTCCGCATGGGTGTTTAATCCGTGAATCTGCAAATAATATATTGTGCTCTGTTAGAGTATCATAATAGCCGCATATACAGGAACCTACATGATATAATCACTGCTTGAATAAAACATACACGTTGAGTCGTTGAGGAAAGAAAACATCCAAGCCCACTACTTTGAAATTCAAAGTGTTGGGTGTAGTCCACTTATATCCCTCAAGCACCTGCCTAGCTGTAGTACCGTGATCATAAAAGCAATGACGTCGTCACTCATAGCAGCATTAAATATTCAGCGAAAGTGAAGCCTTGAATACAAATTTTCTTTCGATCTTGTGAGAGTCAGATTAAGCACTCAGCAATTGTGTCAATGACAATTCTCACACCACTGTGTATTGGACACTGAAGATTGTGTTAAAAAAGTTCAGATCCTTTGTGTCCACTTCCTGAACCAACTGTGTTAGTGTTGGAGTTACTTCAGCCATGCGTGCATATCGTCATCATAGTGGCACTTGGGTGAAACAGTCAGAGAATTCTCTAGGGGTGGCTTCACATCAGAACCAGGAAGAAATGTAGTGATTTATGGGATCACTGTTGGCTACAACTTGTTGTTCAGCAATTCCTGCGCAATGAATTTATTGTTGAGTGCTTGGTTTCCGCTCTAAAGCATCACATAGCAACTGAGACTGGAACTGATATAAAAAAAGTTGTTGGCCGATTTTTAATGTTTCTGTTCATATCTAAGCTTGGTAGTAGAGCATTGCCATTCAGTGGAGAACAGTGCGTTTCTCTGGTAGACCTTCCTCTATGGCTAGACTGGCCCAACTGATACCTACTACTAGGCTGCTGCTGATTATGTACACAACTATTTACTTAGATGCTTTTGTTATCTTCCATGCTGGTGTGGTATCATCTATCAAGGACAGAGGTTGAGGGTGCTGCTTAGACACTTATATACTTCTCTACGCTTAATTGATTATAAGATTAACTGTTACATAATGGATGGGTGCCCAATCTATACTGCTAGAAAAAATGGACCAATTTCAGACAGGATTGCTTTGCACCCTACCTCCATATATGGTTTCCACCCTACCTCCCTGGTTTCCACCCTATACCTCCCTGGTGTTTCACTGAGTCATTGGTCTGTTATCTACAAAAACAGTTGTTTGGATGACCATAGATCATGGGACGACCATGGAGTTTGAAATGATGACCCTGTTGTTATTTCCTTCCTGGTCTGATTTTTCTACTTTTCAATAACAGTTGTTTACAAGAGCATGATGGACACCTTTGGTAATTGCCAAAGGCTAGTACTCTCAACCGATGTATCTCAACGTATAGGCTTATTATCACAAACCTGTGAACATTTGGGATCAATTGGTCATCAAAGTTGCAAGAGAATAATGAACAAAAAACACCCTTTATGCCTGAAGTCTTTTTATTATTTAAGTGAGAAATTACTTCTTTTTCAAAACCTGCATTACTTCAGAGGGAGCCATTTCTCACAATGTTTTATAAGTATACTACCAACCTCTCCCCATTGCTCATAAAGCCAAGTGAGGTTTTATGCTAACAATTACTTTGTGTGATTACCAACAGTGTCCAGTGCCTTTAAGCAGAACAAACTGTTAGTAAGATAATTTCATTTGATGAATAAAACTCATGGGACTTTGTGCGGGGCCATTAAGACGTAAAAACAAATTGATTTTATTTGATTGATTTCACCAACCCTCTCACCAGCCCCAAGGAAAGGATGCAACAAAGGTGATTGCCTCCATGCCCCTGGTCCAATTGCCTGATGCCCTTGATGAAATTCTCCAGTAGAAATGGCCAATTCCTTGATAGGGTGCCCTTTGCCAAAGAGAAATGCCTTGGTGCCCTTGCTGTTTGAATGGCTTCTTTTAAGAAGCCATACTTTTACATTATTACATTACATTGTTACACTATTATTGCTCTATTGTTACAGAAAAATGTAACTATAGAACAAGGAACACCCTGAAGAACTAAGTGATGCACCCAATATTTTAGATCAAAGGTCTCCAACATCAGTAATTTTCAATGGCTTTTCCTCATGCTGGCTTAAATGAACAACTTTGTAGTCAAATCAGGAATGAAATTGTCCATCTTGGACGGCTAGCAAAGTAGTTTTACTTCTTCTTTTTCATTTCTTAGTTATGAAAATTAGAAGCAGGTCCACACTTCAATTGTAATTATGTGTTGTTTTTGTATGAAGTTGTTGATCTGATTGAAGAAAAACAAGAACAAGGTTTAGCTATTTTTTTTCATGTTTCGACTACCAAATAGAAAGAAAGGAAAATTGTATCTTGCCAAGAAAACTTAGGTCAAGACAAACCTACCTATAAATCAAAAGTTGCTTATCTTGTCCACTTTTTTCGATTGTTAAAGCAGGTAGATCCTTTTACTTCTTTTGTACAATAACGTGATTTATTTTAATAACTGAATTTTGGTTTTGATGAGTTATTTCTTTTGACCAACCCACCCACAATAGACCTATGTACATGACGTCATTTCAGTAGGGCGCACATCACCTAGAGGTCAATTTCGATTTTTCCTCTTAGATGGCGGTTGGATGACGTCAATCGATAAGGTCTATTTTAAAAAATTCAACATTGCCCCTTTATTAGCAAAACTTTATCATACTGTGGTGGTCATTGCAAAGATAACTGACCATGGTACTTAAAGCCCTTTTCACACGGCAAAAGTATAGCTAGGGTCCCTTGCTACAAAATATACGAGCGTGTATTGTTTATTTGTTATCACCGTGCGTGACTGATTTTGTGAGCTTTCACACTGCAAAGTTAAAAAACTAACAACCCTTGTGCGCCATGAGAGTGATATGACGAATTGGTAATCCTGATCACCTTGATTGGACAAGATAGCACCCACAATAGCATGCGCTGTATGGGCATTTTCACCTAGGACGTCGTTCAATAAACAAGATTCCTTTCACATGAGGATGTAGCCCAGGTCCTTGGTCAAAACTTCCGCTGACCTCCGGCAAAATGTAGCAATGTTGGACAAGATTTAACAAGGGACCCTGGACACTCCAAAAATTATTGTCCTTTTACACAAGGTGCATTTTGTAAAATCTTACAACCATGCTACAATTTAGCAAGGGACCCTTGCTAAATTGCTCTCGTGTGAAAGGGGCTTTAGTCTGTTGGATTGATGACCTCTGGCCTGATTAACTTCCCAGCTAGTCTCTCCGCAGGACCATAATAGAGAACGATGGGGTCATGCATTCATGCAAATGCAATTTGACTTCCATGTAAATTTGCAACCTGTTTTTAGGCTGTGATTAAATCTGCCCTCTCTTCCTTTATACCTTCCGCTAAACACAGTACAGTCCCCCATTGTCATTACCGATAAATGAGAATCAGTATTTATCTGAAATGTCATGGTGTGATCTAAACCACAGCCAAACAGTTGTTGATAAAGTGAAATAATTCCTCTCTGCAGTTTCTCATGATGAACTTGTTTATTACCTCTGTGCCTCAACGCATTTGAGCAAACCTTTGATTTAGGCGGCATATAGTCTATGATGATTGATTGTTTGATTGTTTGACTGATTGAATGATGAACTTCTGAAACCGGAGTTTCTTTGACTATATGAGATATTTTATTAACATCTTGAGTTTTGTTTGAATGGATGACCTTTTGTCAAGGGTTTTTTTCTTCCAACATTTATAGCTTTTCACCAGCACCAGTTATAGAACTTTATCATAGTGCAGCCCTCTTGGTCATGTTCCCTGTTGCCATAACAGTAAGGAATGCTAACATTCCTTGCGAAAACATGGCACCAGACTATTATTTTGCCCAGCCTCAGTTTGGTTACCCCACTAGACCATCGAGCTGAGCCCAATGGTTAGAGGCAGGTTCAGATCCATTAGCATGTTGTACAAAATCTCCCCGAATGCAAGGGGCAAATGTTTGCAGCTCTGTCTAAGCAAGGAGCAATAAACTAGATTCATAAATACATGGGACAGTTTCTCTATATTTGATTGGTTTAGAGGAAATCATGTGGGGGTGTTTAAACGGATGATATAACCACAGTCAGAAGTGTTTCAACATGGGCGTGACACGTGACCTTGCACCTGTGTTTATATCAGACAGTATATTCATTCCTATTGGTCGAGAGCAACGGCTGGAACATCTGTGCCACATATCGCTATACGCGCGACGCGCATGCCAATCTCCTTATAAGGAGTTTTTACTAGAGGGCCTTACCATTTCATAGCTGGAGGGTTGTTTTGTTAAAAGAATTCAGTGAACAATTATAATTTTAGATTTTTTTTTACTTTTGGACCTAAAAGTTTGATGTTTTTTGACCAAAAAGGTGTTTATGATGGGAATAAAAATGTGCTTGGCCGGTATTTAACACTCTGTTTAAAACCAGATGCAGTCTGGGTGCTGATGACTGCAACCAGTATTAAACAGAGTGTGTTTAAAACCGGCCAAGCACATATTTATTCCCTTATTAAAGTTCCATGGATAAGTGGACTGCAATCTCTGTTATTGCAAGATGCAAATGTCGGCATCTCTGATATAAGTAGACTGCGTATCTGTACTTAGCAAGGACCACCATATCCCTAGGATCACATTGATCCATACAACATTAGTACCATCCATGAAAGAAGCCCCATAGCAGCCCTATATAGTCACAATCCATTATCATCCCCCCCCCCCCCCCCCCCCATCAAAAAACAAAACCAGATGAACAAGATTGATTGCCTTGAGCTTATAAATAGAAGTGTTTTCATCTTGGGTTCATGGTTTTAATGAAAACGAAGTACAGAACATTTGAGCAATTTCCTAGAACCTTTTAATCCTTGGCATTGCTTGGTTCATTATTACAAGGCCAATTCTCCACATGTTCTAAATACTGCTGCAAACAACATACATTTGGGTACAACACTGTCCAGATTATGGGCACGTCTGGAATTTGACTGTAATTTCATTGTCAGACTAGTAAACTCAAGCCAATGTATGCAAAACTTCCATTTGTATACGTTTGGTAATACTCAAAATATATATTAGCATCAAACCTTTCTAGCGAGCAACGGATAGCTTTTGATAGTATAAAACATTGTGAGAAACGACTCCCTTTGAAGTAACCTTGTTTTTGTGAAAGAGGAAATTTCTCACTCAAATAATAAAATACTGAATCCTCTGAAAGCACACTATTTTGTACAACAGTTTTTGGGGTTTTTTTTCATTAATTTTTTGCAACTTTAATGACTAATTGAGTCCAGATTTTCACAGGTTTGTTATTTGATGCATATGTTGGGATACACCAAGTGAGAATACGGGTCATTGACAATTACCAAACGTGTTCAGTGCCTGTTTACATTCACATAATTTATTGTTTCTTTCCATTTTTGTCAGGGCATAAACTTTGAGAACTTCAAGGACTTCTTTCAGTTCTTGAATAACCTGGATGACTTTCAGATTGTTCTGAGGATGTTCACCTTCGCAGACCAGCCCATGAATGAAGGTATGACCAAACCCCATTTTCATATGATCATCATTCTCCCCCAAAACTCTGGTGTAGAATTTATTCTTTTGACATTGTTATTTGACAACGCTGAAACAGTGAAATATTACCACAAGTTTAAAATGAGTTATACAATATAGTAGTAACAGATCTGGGCCAAATTTTAAAGAGCTACTTAAAGGGAAGGTACACGTTTGGTAATTACTCAAAACAAATATTAACTTAAAAACTGACTTGGTAACAAGCATTGGAGAGCTGATGAAGTAACGTTGTTTTTGAGAAAGAGGTGATTTCTCACTAAAATAACAAAAGACTTCTAGCTAGAAGTCTAGACTTCTAGCTAGAAGTCTTTTATTCCTATCTGAAAGCACACAAATTCGTCCAACAAGGGTGTTTTTTCTTTTCATCATTTTCTCCAAACTCCAATGACCAATTGAGTTCAATTTTTCACATGTTTGTTATTTTATGCATATGTTGAGATACATTAAGTGAGAACACTGGTCTTTGACAATTACCAACAAAGCACAACAAAATTATGCTCACTAAAATAAGGTTACCAGCCAAACCTCCCTTCCACACGTACAATTTGTGACTGGTATTCTGCTCATTTCTGCTTCTAAGCAGACAACAGTAAAGCAATATTTCCTGTTTAAAGGGAAGGTACACGTTTGGTAATTACTCAAAACAAATATTAACTTCAAAACTGACTTTGTAACGAGCATTGGAGAGCTGTTGATGGTATAAAACATTGTGGGAAACGACTCCCTCTGAAGTAATGTAGTTTTTGAGAAAGAGGTAATTTCTCACTAAAATAATAAAAGACTTCTAGCTAGAAGTCTTTTATTCCTATCTGAAAGCACACAAATACGTCTAACAAGGGTGTGTTTTCTTTCATCATTTTCTCGCAACTTCGATGACCGATTGAGCCCAAATTTTCACAGGCTTGTTATTTTATGCACATGATGGGATACACCAAGTGAGAAGACTGGTCTTTGACGATAACCAAACGAGTACCTTCCCTTTAAGCAGCTTTATGAACCTGTGCCCAGAAGGTCCTTGTTCTATGGTGCAGCGCACCTTGAAATGGCTACATCTCTTATTGCAGACAACACTAATCCCAGTGGGACATTATTTTACCCCACAACTTCTTGGAAATGGAGTTAAAATCTAGACCATGATGTTTTTACATCTGACCTTGAGTTACCCTTGTAACTTGTAAAACATATGTGATATGAGGGGAGTTTTCTGTTTCTATCCTGGACTGTTTATAATTTCCTCTCAATTATCAGTGGTTACCAATTTCCTTGAAGTCGTGTAAACATGGATCAAAACTAACCTCACTCTACTTTCACTGGACTAAATTTTCTTTAAATGGAAGATACACCTTTGGTAATTGTCAAAGACCAGTCTTCTCACTTGGTGTATCCCATCATATATGCATAAAATAACAAGCCTGTGAAAATTTGGGCTCAATTGGTCAACGAAGTTTTAAAAAAATTATGAAAGAAAAAACACCCTTTTTGGACGAACTTGTGTGCTTTCAGACAGGAATAAAAGACTTCTAGCTAGAAGTCTTTTATTATTTTACTGAGATATTACCTCTTTCTCAAAAGCTATGTTACCTCAGAGGGAGTCATTTCCCACAATGTTCTATTCTATCAACAGCTCTCCAATTTAGTTACCAAGTCAGTTTTTAAGTTAATATTTGTTTTGAGTAATAACCAAACGTGTACCTTCCCTTTAACCAAAAGACAAAAGATGGTTGATGTTTCAGGGAGGGATATAAACTGTGATGGCCTTTGAATATGAGTTTTTACTTTCAGAGCTTATTGTATATCGGTTGGAGTTCCAGTCTTGAAACTTGTGTCTTTATAAAGCAAAACACTTAAAGCCATTATACACTTTCGGAAATGAGAAGAAGAAAAAAAGTTCACAGATTTACAAATAACTTACAGGGTTTAGAGAAGGTAATGGTAAAAGACTTCTCTTGAAATATTATTCCATGAAATGCTTTACTGTTTGAGAAAACATTAAAACCATTATCAATTCTCGACTTTAGTAAACACATGTCATGACACAGCGAAACGTGCGAAAACAAGGGTGGGTTTTCCCATTAATTTCTCCCGACTCCGATGACCGATTTAGCCTAAATTTTCACAGGTTTGTTATTTGATATATAAGTTGTGATACACGAAGTGTGGGCCTTGGACAATACTGTTTACCGAAAGTGTCCAATGGCTTTAACCTTTACTACTATGCCCTTCAGATGGGACATAAAACCCTGAGGTCCTGTGTGTTGTGTAATGCGTTTAAAGGAGAACCCACAAAACTTATCACTAAAAGAAGAGGTTCGCACCCAGGTTTTTTGGCAGTGGCTGCCCATCGTACTGCAGCACCTTAGCTGCTGCATAAATGGGTCTCATAATTCATAAACTTGAAAATCAATAAAAAATGTTTTTATTTGTTCAAGTGCCATGAGCACATTATTGGTGGATAGATTTGTGCTATTTTTAAAGACTCCAATAATTTAATAGAATTATAACTCTTTTTTTTTTTAAGCCAATGTTAAAAAGTTAAAAACCAAAACATCAGAAATTGTTGTGCACCTCGAGCTCTCTAGAATTTGCAATAACGAAATTACATTCAAAAACATGCAAAGAAGATAGCATTATATATAGCCAAATAATAGAAATTGCATTGCTCATGTACTTGAATCACTATGCTATAGATGGATCGCACAGGACGTCATTGACCACCATCTTTGAGGAAATGTGCATGCGTGAAAGGCTATCAGTGGCTGAGTTGTGCGCAGCGCTTATACGCATGCCTTTTTAATAATAATAATAATAATAATAATAATAAATCTTATAAAGCACTGTTATCTAGAGAAAAAAACTATTCACTGCGCTATAAGTGATTAAGGGAAAATAAATGGTAGGCTTGACTGTAGAGGCAAGTTTTGAGATTGTTTATCATCAAATAAGGCGGTCGATGACGCTTTGTACAATCCATCTATTATAAATTAAGCCTATTGAACTCCCCCCCGTGGCACACCACTTAACTTTACCGAGTTTGTTTTTGTGTCTTGTTTCTTCAGGAGAGTTTGGGCGAGCTGTGCAGATAGCAACGGGACACTTCTTAGATCCACATGTGGTCCACACAGTATTCCAGATATTTGACATGGACGGTGAGAATTGATTTGAACTTGTCGTTATTATTTTATTTATTTTGAATTATTCATTTGATGTCTAGTAGCGGATATCTGCCATTTTGGATTTTGATTTTTGGAATAACGCTCAATAAAGCCAAATGCGAAGAGAGTAGACAATGAGGAAACTTCACTTTGAGATGTATCAGGGATGAGATTGTTCAGACTTTTGTCTGAATTCAGACTTTTTATGTCGGCCTGTTGAAGAAAATCAGACAATGTTTTTTTCCACAAATAAAGAAATCCTGCTAATTTGTCTACTTCTCCAGTGTTTTGGATACTGTTTTCAAAAGACCCTTGGAATCTATAACCCCAGGGGTTACCAAAAGTTTCAGACTTTTTCGTTTGTAATGACTCTCACCCCTGATATATATATGGGAGGAAAACCCCAGAGAATTATTCCGGGGACCACCAATGCAGTCGGGTAGGGACAGAAAACCCAATCGACATAGTGCCCCTGGTTGGATTCGAACCAGGGTTCAACAGATGGAAGGCGAGGCAAGACGCCACTACACCAACCTGACCGTCTTTGATCATTTACAAGCGTTGAAAAGGAGCTTATTTTAGGGAAATGCAAATTTAAATTAGCCAGTAGTACCCCCTTAAAAAAAATAGTCACCTAATGTTCTGCCCCCCCCCCCTCGAAATTGTACCCTTGTTTCAGCCTGTACCATTAATCCATTCCCAAAAATTTGCCAAATAGTTTTTATTGCTTACCTCCATTATATTAGAACCTTTCACAACTTTGTATCTGATTACAAACAAAATATACCACTTCCCTATTTGTTTGGGAATTGATTTATTCATTTTTATTGATTCTGTGAAAATAGCCTCCGCTGGTAATTTTTTTAAACCACTGGGGAAATAGATCTATAGGTATAACATGTCACTGATTCCGTAAACTTTGTTGTTTTAGTATGCATACAAAAGGTGCAGATCAGTAAGTCTGAAACACGATGACACAGTTGTGGTCATATGTTTGATATTTTGCCTCATCAACTTTTTTTAATAGTTATTTTATCTGGATGAATTGAGACTTTTATCACGCCAAACACATCTTTCCATTTCCGATCAGGAAGGATTTCACATGAAAATTTCATCACAAAATTATTGAAGTATGAAGAAGAAGGAAATCAAAGTCTACCTTGTCTAAGAGCAAGGGTCCAGGAAACTAATGTTTCCTTTATAGATTGGACATAAAAACCACTGGTCCTGTCTGTTGTGTAATGTAGAAGAAGAAGGAAATCAATATGTATCCTGATAGATATTGGTATTCCCTCCCTTGCATTAAGAAGAACTGAAATACTTACAGACTTTGCCAAATCTATCACAATCTCAACACGACACCGAGATTTGTTCCCCCCTGAACGCCAAACACTCTCCCGCACTGGACTAAGAAACTCACACAACATTCACTTGCCCCTAATGAGAACTCAGAGATATAAAATGTCTAGTGTTCCAGCTTTAGTGAGACTGTATAATAATCGGTGATTTCATTAACAAGTATCTCTAACAGTTGGGTTAAGTTTTATCAAATGTTTATCAAATTTGTGGCTTCATCAACAAGTATCTCTAACAGTTGGGTTAGGTTTTATCAAATGTTTATCAAATTTGATCAAATTTTTTTTAATTTGTGCATTCATGCCTACAGTTTCTTCTCCTTGTTAAGTCAGAGTTTGTTGTCTTTTGTAATTTTTAATAATAATGAATTATCAGTTTTATCAAATGTTTATCAAATTTAATCGAATTTTTATCTTTTTTTGTGCATTCATGCCTGGAGCTTTCCTTCTCTTCTTTTAAGTCTGTGTTTTTTGTCATTGTTTGCAATAATGTATGTAAACACGCCAATTTAAGTCTTTTTAACTTCTGTCGTGTATTTTGTGCTATTTTTAATAAACCTTAATGAATTGAATTGAATTGAATTGGATGTATCTTGTCCTAGAGCAACTAGTTTTGTCCTTTGAAGGAGGTAAAACCCTTGGTCTGGTGTGTTTTGTATCGCACGTAAAAGAACCCAGAGGACTTATCAAAAAGAGATGGGGTTTTCCCTGGTGTTCCTGGTTTGATTGGCAGCATATTGCGCCACAATACAAAGTGCTATGTGAAATTCCTAAGGTCTCATAATTCAAAACGTAGCCCCACATACCTTGCAGGAAAATACTCTATGTTAAAGGATTTGGGTACTTTTTGTAGCACAAAACACAATGTCCACAGATTTACATTAAACGTTCGAAGATAATGATAGTAGAAAGCGTACCTTAAAATGTTAGTTGCTGAGGTGCTGTAGTTTTTGAGAAATGAGTACCACAATTCTTGAAAATACGTTTTTACATGCTAAAATAATTTTTGTCTCATGATCACTGAGACGAAAATTATTTTCATGACATTGTTTTACTCGTTTCTCAAAAACTACAGCACCTCAGCAACTAATATTTTCAGGGAAGCTTTCAGGGAAGTTGAGTGTAAATCTGTAGACATTGTGTTTTTTGTCCTACAAAAAGTACATAGACCCTTTAAGCAACACTGAGTGACTGATATGCATGCTATTTAAAGGCAGTGGACACTATTGGTAATTACTCAAAATAATTATTAGCATAAAACCTTACTTGGTAACGAGTAATGGGGAGAGGTTGATAGTGTAAAACATTGTGGGGAACGGCTCCCTCTGAAGTGACATAGTTTTCAAGAAAGAAGTAATTTTCCACAAATTTGATTTTGAGACCCATAAAGGAAGCACATAACTTTGTGTGACAAGTGGGATTTGTTTTTTCATAGTTATTTCGCAACTTCAATGACCAATTGAGCTGAAATTTTCACAGGTTTGTTATTTTATGCATGTGTTGAGACAAACCAAGTGAGAAGACTAGTCTTTGACATTTACCAATAGTGTCCAGTGTCTTTAAGAAGCCAGTATTATTATTAAAGCCTGTACATGTAGGACCTTGACACTGAAATAGTTTCACTCTTGCAGGTCAATCAATATCACACATTCTCCTAAATGTACAAGGAATTAAAGACAATGGACACTATTGGTAATTGTCAAAGACCAGTCTTCTCACTTGGTGTATCCCAACATATGCATAAAATAACAAACCTGTGAAAATTTGAGCTCAATTGGTCATCGAAGTTGCGAGATAATAATAATAAAAAAAAAACCTTGTCACACGAAGTTGTGTGCTTTCAGATGCTTGATTTCGAGACCACAAATTCTCAAAATCAAATTCAAGGAAAATTACTTCTCTCTCGTAAACTACGTCACTTCAGAGGGAGTAGTTTCTCACAACGTTTTATACTATCAACCTCTCCCCATTACTCATTACCAAGTAAGGTTTTATGCTGATAGTTATTTTGAGTAATTACCAATCGTTTCCACTGCCTTTAACTTGAATGTATTTGCTTCTGAGAAATCAAACTTGTGAAGAGCTGCAAGTGACTGCGGGTACACAGCAGATATTTCTTGAATGTCAGGGTCGAGGTTGACCAGATGGTTTACAATTAGGTCTTGAATATGTTCACCTGAGCATTCTGATCATTTCTGATGCAACTTCATTCTCGTTGACAGGCGATGGTAAACTGAGTCAGAACGAGTTCCTGGGAGTGATGAAAAACAGGATCCACCGTGGCTTCAGGGTAAGTAGTTTTTAAACACACTGATTGACTGAGCATTGGAAATACTTGTGCGTCGAAACATTCCATGTAGAAAGGAAATGTCGTCGACCGAGTAATAATAACAATGGACAGTCAACGTACTTGTAGCTGGCAGTTTTGATGGTCACGGTGCAAGAGCTTAGTTGACAGACTTCTGTTGTTTGGTTTCTTGCAGACCTACTTTACAGGGTGGTGTTGACAGCCATTTTCACCTATAAATGCACTCTCCTGTTTAATAACAATACAAATAATGGGACAGTCATTGCACTTGTATGGTCATGGTTTAAGAGCATTAATCTGTTGTCTCTATGATTGGAACCTCAAGCTGTTACGGTACTTATTAAAGGCACTGGACACGTTCAGTATCCTCACTTGGTGTATCCCAACATAATATGCATTTGGACTCAATTGGTCATCGAAGTTGCAAGAGAATAATGAAAGTAAAAAACCCTTGTGTGTTTTCATCCGCCTATAAAGTCTTTTATTATTTGAGCGAGAAATTTCCTCTTTCGCAAAAACTGTTTTACTTCAGCGTTTCTCACAATCCCTATTGCTCATTACTCTCCGTAACCTTTTTAGGTTGTTTTTACTTTCATAATTTTCTTGCAACTTAAGAACCAATTGAGTCCAAATATTCACAGGCTTGTTATTTTATGCATACATGTATGTTCAGTACAACGTGTTCAGTGCCTTAAACACTGTGTGGGAACTATCTATAAACCAATCCGACGAAACAAAATTGGTAGCGCCCTCTATTGAAATTGTTTAAAATTGCGGTGTCTTTTTGTGCACAATCTATACACTGAAGACACCGCAGCAAATGGCGCGCGGTGCTCAACACCTGCGCACCCGGTGTGCGCCCGGATTTGTCTATATCTTTCTGTGGAACTCCTTGACCAAGAAAAAGTGGTGTACTTTTTTAATTTTTCATTCGAAGTTGCATCACCCCCACTTTTGGCTAAAAGACCCCCTAGTGTAGGATAGTTATTCTCAAGGCAAACGTTGACAAATTATGATGTTTCAAGTTTAAACAACTATTACATTTGTGTATGCCACACACAATTCATGCAATTGTACATGGCTGTTGGTAACATGAGGTAATAATGTTAGGCCTTGGCGTCAACTCATGTGGGTCTCCTTTAAACCAAGGATTACTAATAGTTGATAGGAATTTTCAATCGGAGTCTCAAGTGAAAGTTAATAACATCCTTGACTAAATAGCAACAGCTTTCAATAAAAAATAAAATTCAAAGAGTACATCGCTGGCTCCAGTTGAATGAGCGGAAACAATGAAAAACATAAATGGTCATAACTCCTTTTGCAATGGCGTACTGACTTGAAACTTAAATCAAATAATGCTTCTAACATATAGATGCATATGAAACGATATAGCTCGAAGAGTGCATCGCTGGTTCCAGTTGAATGAGCTGAAACAATGAAAATCTTAAATGGTCATATCTCCTTATTGCAAGGATGTTCTCACTTGAAACTTAAATCAAATAATGCTTCTTACATGAATATACAATGAAAAGATGAAACTCAAAGAGTTTATCACTGGTTCCAGTTGAATGAGCTAAAACAATGAAAAACTTAAATGGTCATTACTTCATACTTGTCAATGTCTCCACCCCTTTGACCATCAGTTGATTAAATGATTGGTTTTTCATTGGTTCAATCTGGCGATCGGCAGCTCGCCATGGCAGCTTCGCTGTTCTAGTTAAAACAAAGTAAGGCGATGCATCTTAACAGAATATATTTTTAACTTCATGTTGACACCTCTTTTATGTTTACCTCCCATTGGCATCACATTCACAGACGGTAAGTACATAATGTGGACAAACAAATGACTTCTAAAAACACTTCTATATACACTCTCCATCATGAATATTTGGGTGAAGGGACGTTACAAACCCTTGCCCCCCCCCCCTACCCTCCAACAAGGGATCAAACAGATGAATGGTTTGATACATGCAAAGACCCCTTCCCTCCCCTAAAACAACAATTAATTATGTCCTAACCCCGTTTCCTCCCTGTTCGCCCCCTAACCCACCCTACTACCCCAATGATGTAGTCGTCTAGTTATGCGACTGATCCTCACTCACTCAACAGTCGACCCCAAGTTGTCACTTTGCAGTATGCTTGGATGCATTTTCGTGGTCATAACCAATAATTTGTGAACTTGCCATGGGTTAACCACTAGCCATTGACCAAAATAATTATTGGTTACGACTGCGAAAATGCATCCCAGGAGTCGGGCTGATCCTAGTTGAGGGAATCTTCCTAAATGCTCACTGACTGATGAGTTTCTCAGACAAAACTGAGAAGTCTGGAGTCGTTAAAGAAAGATGTATTCGTTAATGCTTTTAGATTTTAATGGATATTTCGGTCAATATATAAAAGAGTCAGTTTGTGCTTTTTAGTTGCATATGTTAGCAGCCGACCAGATCTTGGCAAAGTCAGTTGCAAGCTTACATGTAGTTGCATTTTATGTCCTATTAAAGTCTTGGTAGTGGTAGAATTAGTATAATGGGAAGGTAAAAACTTGTTTGGGCTTTCTCCTAAATGAAAGATGAAACTTTATCCATGCACGGTATTTGATAAATGTACATGTATCCCGAAATAACTTTGAGGCATTGGGTGACTAGTGAAAATCACTACCTGTGCTTCAATTAGTCGCAACTTTGACATTATTTGTGACTTTTCAAAACCAAAGATTGAGGATCTCAAGGTGGTAAAATTTATGGTGAAATTTAAGCATTCATTGCAATGGATGTTACTGCATTAAGTTACCTTTTTGATGCAACAATGTATCGGAACAGACAATGACAATAAGGCGTGGGTTACTAGTGAAATTCACTACTACACTTCAAGTTTATAATAGTAGTCGTGGCAGCATGGTTAACCAGGTAGTTGACACAGCGATCAATAGTCGCAACTTTGAGTCACCCAGGCCTTAATAAAAAATAACCTCTTGTCACTATTTTTCCTAAATATTCATCAGCGAAACTAAATTTTTAGAACCTTCAGACCTAGTCAGGATGTTTTACCTTCCCTTTATAATGTGCTCTAGGATAATTTTGTTTTATTTATCTTCTTGACTTGCACATAATTCTTCTTGATACACCTTATTATGTTAATTTTCCTGTTACAATTCTTCTCTTTTTTACTTTTCTTTCCAATTTCACAAGTTACCTTTAAATGCAATGGTTACCTTTGGTTTGTGGATCTGTGTGATTGTTATGATCCTACATTATATAAGTGTAATATACAATAAAGCTAACCTGTAAAAATTTAATTTCAAAAGGCTATAGTGTTTTTTATAGATATTGCTGAAAATCTGGAGCGGTTATGTCCACGCAGAAAGAATTCAATTCAATTCAATTCAATTCAAAAATGGTTTATTAAAACATGTCTCGCAGTTAAAAACTGAACGGCACATGTCAACATCATATGTTTAAAAAAATTACATCAAGTAGAAGTTAACAAAGAAAAGGATATTAAACAAGAAATTATTATTACATACATTGTCAAAAATACATTCGCATCCGTACTTGAAGTACACATCTGATAAACATTTCATGCAGAAATATTTTCTCAAAATGATACATTTATCAACAGCTGCAGTTCTGCTTACCAATTAAGTTTGTAATAGTCATGTACTTTTATAGTGAATTACCAAAGGTATACATTCACTTTAAAGGCAGTGGACACTATTGGTAATTGTCAAAGACTAGCCTTCACAGTTGATGTATCTCAACATATGCATAAAATAACAAACCTGTGAAAGTTTGAGCTCAATCGGTCATCGAAGTTGCGAGATAATAATTAAAGAAAAATAACCATTATCACACAAAGTTGTGTGCGTTCCGGTGGTTGATTTCAAGACCTCAAGTTCTAAATATGAGGTCTCGAAATAAAATTCGTGGAAAATTACTTCTTTCTCGAAAACTATGTCACTTCAGAGGGAGCTGTTTCTCACCATGTTTTATACTATCAACCGCTCCCCATTACTCGTCACCAAGAAAGGTCTTATGCCAATAATTATATTGAGTAATTACCAACAGTGTCCACTGCCTTTAATCTGCGCGCTAATTTCCCAGCATTAGCACAACAGATGGCTGTTTCCTCCTACTTAATTTAAAATGAACATTGAGATGATGAGGGGAAAAAAAAGAGGAAACTGATGACTCATTTTCAAATTAGATCAGTTTTGAAGAACCCTTTGGTGTACATGTACATAAATGAAATTAACAACCAATAGATTTTATCTTTGTGAAAAATAACTTCCGATTTCTGCTCAAGAATTATGTTTTTCTTACTTTTCTAAGTGTGATTTGTTTTATATAATGTTGTATTAAACTGACATTTTTTGTTTTGATTTTTTGCCATTTTCTAATCACAAATTGTTTGAAAAGATTTTGTAAAAAGGTAGGATCAATCTGACATTTAATGTATATTTGCTTTTGCGTTAACACCATGTGTTTGTCTACTTGCAAGGTGGATTTTGTGCTTTAGAGTGCTTTCTTGCTATACACTCTACCACAGAGTAGATTTTCAGTGTTCGGGAGACTTCTCTTTTTTTTTTTAGAACTGTCCTGCTTTTTAACTGCTACCTGGTGGAAGGTAGTAAATCGATAGTGAAATATTATTAACTTCACTACCGTGGAGTGAGTTCTTATTGGCATGGTTGGCTTGTGCGTAAAGCGCTCGCCTCTCGCCAAGGTGACCCCGGTTTGATTCCCGGCCGGGGCCACATGTGAGTTGAGTTGTGCGTTGATTCTCTGCTGTGTCACGAGGGTTTTCCAGACCATCCGGTTTTCCTCCCTCGGGGGAAAAAATCAAATACTTTCGAAATTGGCTGTGCTCCGTGGTCATTATGGCAGCTTCTCGATTACGTGTAGCCGCGTCCTTCGCAATTCAGCTCTTAGCTGCCCCAAAAAAAAAAAAAAAAATTAAATTATAAAAATATTATTAAATTATTAATTATTATTGGTCTCAACATTTCAACTAGCTTTCTCTAGTCATCGTCAGGAGACACACACACATGGTGTTACCGCATACCAAATATATATTGATACCTCACCATGCAATGCCTCAAATCCCATAATCTGACATTTATTTTTACTTTCTGCCATTTTTGTAATCCCAGGAACACCTCCAGAAGCCAGTAGGCTGGCAGGGATTCAAGGCATGTGTCAAACAAGAACTCAAGCAGAAATGAGCCAGTAGCGTTAAGCTTTCCCTGGTGTGGCGTCGTCGTCGTGAAATGTTCTGATGACAATAACTCCTTATCATGTTTGTTGTTCTCTCGGAGTCTCTGTATCCTATATCGTAAACCACAGATCCTTGTCATTTGATTGGTAGAACACGCATCACGTGTCATCCACTATTTTCCCATGTATTTTTATTCCGACACTCCATAATTTAATATTGGAGTCCAATATGGGTAACTTATGGACACTTTGCTGCATGGCCTCAAGAGAGGTGTTTTCCGCCCATTTGTTCAAGTGAGGCAAGGTCGGCATACAAAGTCGCTGTATTTATGGAATCATCCATATTTTTGTGTTGGCTTGGTGAACGAGTTTCCAGATCTATATTGTGTTTATTGTGAGTAAATTTCAGATGACAAGGATAACATTTTCAAATGACAAGGATGTGTGAGGTATACAAAACAAATAATGAATGCATTGTTTGTGCATTGTCACAGAATAAAATCACTCTGTGATACCTGTTTTTTTCCATTCCAATCAGTTTCATCTCGTGAAATGGAATAGTCCAGATTTCACGTTATATTTTGCAATATTGCAAATATGCATCCAATATGTGTATATTGTACCGGGTTTTTCTCCATTTATACTAGCCTTTTGTCAAGGCCGTCGTGGCTTAGACAGCTCCCTATAGCCATGATCCCAGGTGACTGGAAGAGTGGCAAAGGACCTATTTGCGGTTATTTATGAATTATGACTTGTGCATTATTCATAACTTGTATGCAAAGTGCGGCAAGATTATCCAATTAAAAAATGGACTTTCCCAAAACTGTTTTATAAACCGATCCAAGTTTAGATTTTTTTTTTACCAGGCAGTGTGCATAACTGTTTAAAGTATGCTGACGCACACCGATTTGGAAGCAAAAGTCAAGATTTATAAAGAAAAAGATAAGAAACCGTAATTGAGTTGTAAAAGGCCCTCGTGCTGGGCCACTCGAGGTGTGGTCTCTCCTTCCAGTCACTTGGGATAGCAGCTCTATGAAGCTGCCTAAGCCACGAAAGCCTTGGCAAAAGGCTACATTTATACAAGAATGATTCCAGGGCCCAATTTCATAGCCCTGCTTAACGGTAAGCAAATTTGCGTGCTTACTGTAGCAGAAAAATTGGGCGGCCATATTGCGTGTTTACCGTTGATTTGCATTGTGACGTCATTTATTTTCGTGCGGTAAACACCGGAAGGTTAGCATGCCTTTTTGTGTGCTTATGATAAGCAGCGCTATGAAATAGAAATTGCACAGTAAGCACAAAATCGGCCGCTAAGCAGCGCTATGAAATTGGGCCCAGTTCTATTTGTCAAGTCTTGGTTGGCTACTTAAATCATTATGGTTGATTCCAAGATGGCCGCACCACGTGAAACATAGCGTTATGGAATTCATTTGAGTTGTAGATAAATAGAGACAGACTTTAGTTAACAGAGGCCTTCCCCATGGCTGAATGAACCTTTGCTGATGGCAGTGAAACTTGATAGAAGAAAACAAGTGGGAGGATGATATCAAGTGTTCAAGAAATGCAATCAATTCTGATCCTTTTTCATTAGCTAAAACCTGAAGGTAGGCTCAATATGTAATCTGCGTTATTAAAAAGTACGTTTCCAAGTAGCTTTAATTAGATAGCATCTGCCATAGGTGCACACCAACTGTCACGATATACAATGTAAGCTTTAGATTTTATGATAATTCAGTGCCCAATTTCTTGGCTCTGCTTACCGCCAAATTCTGCGCTTACGGTCACCATTCTCCACTAACTTGTGAAATACGCTTGATGTACATGTAAGCGCAGAATTTCTTGCATCCATAAGCACAGATTCTTCACTCTGCTTATTGCCAAACTCTGCGCTTTCAATCACCATTCCCGGCTAACCTGTGAAATATGTATGACATAAGCGCAGAATTCCGTGCTTCCATAAGCAAGGATTCTTCGCTCACAGTAAGCAGAGCCATGAAATTTGACCCAGGTGTTAATAAAGGCTCATCACACCAACTAGACATGCATTGTATTAAAATCCCGCTGCAATCATGTCCGAGTTAATCAGGCGTGTCTTGCGTTCTTAGCTTGGGGATGACGTTTATAATTGAAAGACACCATTTTCTGAGAAACTTGACACAGGCATAAAGGATGCACTCTACAACTGTATAAGGTTGTGGGAATTGTTTGAGTTGTGGCTTCTGAAGATTGGGCCCAATTTCCTAGAGCTGCTTAAAGGCAGGGTTTACTTTTGACAACTGTCAATAATCAGAATTCTCATTTGGTGTATCCCAACATATGTGCATAACATAACAAACTTATGTGAACATTTGGACTCAATTGGTCATCAAAGTTGCAGAAAAGTAATGAAAGGAAAAAACACCTGTTGCATAGAATTGTTTGCTTTTCAAAGCCTGAGAGTAGCCTATCTCAGATTGAACTGTTTTTATGGAAAATTATATTACTTCAAAGGGTGTTGTTTCTAACGATGTTTTAGATAATTGACAGCTCTTCAGTGCTCTTTACCAAAAGTACACTCTGTCCTTAAGCAGAACATATAGCTAAACATAGTTCTGCTAAGCAAAAATGAGCAAGATACCAGTCACAGATGGTTCATGAGAAATTGCTTTTGGGCCTGTAACCCCCATGCTGGTAAGCATAATTTTGTTTTGCTCAGCTACTCCATTTTGTAAGTGCTTAAAATAAGCAGCTCTATGAAATTGGGCCTTGTGTGTTTTCACCAGTGAAGTTTCAAACTACTTAATAGGCCTAACATTAATGGGTAACATAGTCAAAAATTTTACAACTAAGCTTAAGCCTTGACAACTAAAAGTAAAAGTTTAAAGTAAATGATTTGATGCTTAACCAATTAATACATTCATGAGCAATCATACAAAAATTATGATTTGTGTCGTGTTAAGAACACTCAATTCATAAAATTTCTGTGTAAAAACTTCTGTTAATTTGATATCCTTAAATTACAAATTAATTACTTAAGATTCAATCTTTATTCAGAAAGCCACTTTTGGAATTTAGCATGTAAAAAACTTTACTCACCATTTGGTGTATGGAAAAGATGCTAGTTGAATTTATCAATTTGTGTATAAACATTCTTTCTCAAAATTTGTTAGTATTATACAAACATAACACGGTGTGAGGGTGCACAGTCGATTTATAAGCTCCCGGAAGTATTGGAAGATGACTTGCTCCCGAAGCATAGCCAAGGAAACTAGTTTGTCAACTTCCAATATCAATAAGAGCTTGTATTGACTGTCCATCCGATATAAACCATGTTATGTTTATTTAACTGTACTCATACTTTGTTAGTTTGGCATCATTGAGCACATAAAAATTTGGAATGCTTCGTTAAACTGCAGACATAGTAGACCATTACATATTTTCTTATTGGACTGTTGCCCATGTGATAGTCTACTGCGCATGCTTATTTACTGTGTGTGACGGTTGCCCGTGCCCACTACATATGTGTATTAACGTATGTGTGAATGCTTGGTAAACAACAGAGATAGGCCCAAAAGGCATGTGATGGTGAATGGACCAATGACAATTCGGCTCTCGATCATGAATATGTATGAGGTGATGTAGAAACAAACTTTATATCAATTGTTTTTTTACCCTTGCTACTGTATGTGTATGGAACACTTTAAACTCAGTCCTTTCCCTGGAGTCCTGTGAAAAATCCACAGGCAAATCACTTGGGTGGGATTCAAACCAACGACCTTTGCATTTCTAGAGCAGACATCTTACGACTAGACCACAGAGCTAGCCCAGTGGTCAGAGGCAGTCTGAATCCTTTATTTATACTGTTTGGTTTTGAAGGGTAAAAAACAAATAACATTCTTGATCCTGGATGCAAAATGGGCATCTATAAATAAATAAAATTATTCTATTTCAAGTTTCAATTGAGTTACTCAAAAAGTGATTGTGAAGATATTTTTTTCATAGAAAGGTTGTTAGTAAACTGCCAGAAAAGATTTTGTGATGAAAACAGGTTGCTCGTCCTGGACTAAAATGTAGAAGCACAAGCCTGAAGGAACAGGTAACAAACAAAAACCTTTTCTGCATTTGTTCAAAATCATTTTGTGTTGGACATTTTGTTCCGTTTTGTTGTCTATTTCACCTCATTAATTATTTATTTTTTGTAAACAGCATTTTGTAGTTTTGTTTTGTTGCCAGGATGTTGATTTTGTTGATATTGTTAATTTAAAAAATGTTATTTACAAAATAAAATCATAGTTGAATTAATTTGTTTTGTGTTTGTTATTACAATAGCAGTCACCCACTCACCCGAACCCCCCCCCCTCCCACGAACCCCTAAAGACACTGTTGCAATTTACAAATATATCACTTTTATTTTCCTTTTTTTCTATTTATTGTTGCATATTTACATTTCTTATTTATTTACAAGCACATTAACCAACGATCAGTAAATTACAAAATCATTTCCATTCGGATCATCTTGTTTAACAAAAAGAAATTGCACAACCTGTGAACATGTGACAAGAAAGCAATGTAAATTTTTAGAAAACAAAGCAATTGCATGTTTTTTGTTTTGTTACACAAACATTTGTTTTTACTTCACTTGTTTTGGCAAGATAAATAATATCAGATCGTACCTAACTTTGCTGAAGATGGTGGCACTTCAAGAAGAGATTAAGCACAACTGATTAGCCCATCAAACAAGGAAGGTAGTAGTAGCAGCACATAAAGACACTGGACACTTGGTAATTGTAAAAGACCAGCCGTCCATTTCACAAAACTCTTCCTTACTTAAGACTAATCTTAGGACTTAGGACGAGTCCCAACCCTGCATTGTAGCATGCAGACCTTAAGATTAATCCTAAGTTAGGACGAGTTACTCGTCCTGATAAGACGAGTCCTAACTCTTTGTGAAATTGATGGCTGTATTCTCACTTGGTGTATCTCAACATACCCATAAAATAACAAACCTGTGAAAATTTGGACTCAATTGGTCATCGAAGTTACAAGAGAATAATGACAGAAAAACACCCTTGTTCTGTTGCACAAGTTTGTATGCTTTTAGATGCACAATAAAAGGCCTTAAGTCTTTTCATATTTGAGTGAGAAAATACCTCTATCTCAAAAAGCATGTTACTTCAGAGGGAGCCATTTCTCAAAATGTTTTATACTATCAACAGCTCTCCATTGCTTGTTACTAAGTAATTTATTATGCTGACAGTTATTTTGAGTAAAAAGTGTCCAGTGCTTTTATAGCTAAATGTACAAAAACTGCATAAGCTTCTGTAGCAACAACTTCAACAGATGCAAGGATGTTGTTTCTGCAAGAGCTTTAAAGACACTGGACACTATTGGTAATTGTCAAAGACTAGTCTCCACAGTTGTATCTCGGCACATGCATAAAATAACAAACCTGTGGAAATTTGAGCTCAATGGGAGACTTTCTGGGACGATAGAGGGCAGCAGACTTACCGGGTAAATCCATTGTTCTCAGAATTATGCGCATGTTCAGAACTACGTAAACAATGGAAATTTACCCGGTATGTCTGCCGCCACCTAGCGTTGGAAAGTCTCCTATTGGTCGTCAAAGTTGCGAGATATTATTGAAGAAAAAAAAACACCCTCGTTACACCATGGTCACACAAAGTTGTATGCTTGATTCTGATACCAAAATCTAAATCTGAGGTATCGAAAATTGCTTCTTTCACAAAACTATGTCACTTCAGAGGGAGCCGTTTTATACTATCAACCTCTCCCCATTACTCGTTACCAAGTAAGGGGTTATGCTAATAGTTATTTTGAGTAATTACCAATAGTGTCCACTGCCTTTAAGCAGTTTTTTTTATGTAAGTAGTTGAACTATCAAGAAAACTGTTTCAGGATACCAAATCAGTTGAGTATTAACACATTTGTCATCTTGATAATCAAAGATAAACAAAAATATTTATGATTTATTAGTACCTGAAATGTATAAAAGCGCAAACAATCCTGACTCCAAATGTATTCAAATTTTTTGAATAGATTACTGTATAAAAAAAATGATATTAAAATGTACGTGCGGTGTTTGTATGCAATATACCTTATGCAAATTACGCCATTTCATTAGGCCCAGTATCATAACTGAGGATGAAAGGTTTTGAACATAAAATGTTCGCTCAGCATTAAAACACAGTTGATCACCCACAAATTAAAGGTGGTGTGCAGTGATTTCACTTTATGCTAGTCACTTTGGTAACTATGGGTGCGTTCGTTTAGCTTCCCCAGGTCGACCCCGGTGTGTGGCGTTTTTTTCTCTCAGGACGAACGTGTGCAGATAATAACCCACGTTCGTCCTAGAAAAAAAATCCGCCACACACCAGGGTCGACCTAGGGAAGCTAAACGAACTCACCCATTGTGTGCTAGATTTGTTTGACAAAATGAAAGAGTGAAAATGAAATCATGACGTCCCGACCCTGGCATCCAAACATGTACCCGGCCAAAGAATATTCAGAAGGTGAAACCAACAGCTTTTATCAAGTAAGATTAAAGTGTAAAACTGCAGTGGAGCTATACTGAGAGCTGAAGCAGTTCATTCACTGTCATTTCCAGGTCCCTTTAGATGTGAATAGGTTTCATCAAACTGCCTGATTGTGTAGTGGACATTTTTTCTTCTTCTTTAGTTGCGTTATACAGTCTCCAACATTGCTGCCATCTCCCTCATTTGTTTAGAAAAAGCCTTCGGGGGGGAAAAAGGCATAGAATATTTATTTTATAAGTCTCTCTCTCTTTGAAAGTTTGCACGGTGGAAGGACAATAAACGTAAACATCACCTTTTAGTGACATCATGTGGATAGATCTCTTTAGAGTGATTGGTGGTTCTATGGAGAACCGATGGACTCAACATTTCAAACAGTATATTCTGTATGTCTGAAGAGTATACTGTCAGAACTACCAATAACTCAAAAGTTATCCAACTTGTGGCACTACAAGTTTCTTATATTGAAGCTTCTCTTACTTTTTGATAATTGATTTGTAATCTGGCTTACTGTACTATGTGGGCTCATTCAGAAAGATAACATATTAAGTTGTGCACTTCAGAACGTCCATGTATGAACAGTTTGTGATCATTCTTTTGTTATCTCAGTGTGCAAAAACCACCAACATTTTTTAATGTTCTAAAACTACAAGTTCACATGCATTTTTTTGCTGATGATTCCTAGATTCAACAATTAATGCGTTTTAAAAATAGTTCACCACTGTTGAGTCTTTACCTTGAACTCAGCTACGGTCATCTCAAACGACCTCGTCGTGACCTTACCGGAAGGGTCAGCGACCTTAATTGCCATGACAACAAAGGTGGAATTGAGGCTTCTGCAGCTATCCGATGTCATAGCTACACCTAGTTTCCACTGCATGTCCACAAGTTGACCAACACTGAGGAGATTATTGGCAAGCTCAAGGGAAGAGAAGGACTGGCCCTGGAGTAGAAAAAAAGGATACTACACCTCAGGTACAAAACAAAATGTATTTTACACTATGTTTATCTTTTAAAGACACAGGACACGTTTGGTAATTGTGAACGACCAGTATTTTCACTTGGTGTGTCCCAACATATGCACAAAATAACAAACCTTTGAAAATTTGGGCTTAATTGGTCATCGAAGTTGCAAGAGAATAATAACAGAACAAACGCCCTTGTTGCACAACTTTGTGTGCTTTTAGATGCATATTAATAAAAAACTTCAGGCCTGAAGTCTTTATCAAAAACTACCTTACTTCAGAGGGAGCCGTTTCTCACCATGTTTTATACCATCAACAGCGCTTCATTAATCGTTATCAAGTAAATTGTCATGCTAACAATTCTTTTGAATAATTACCAATAGTCACCTATCCATTTTAACTGGAATTTTAACAGTTCTTGCACCATTTCTAAGTGCTAATGCACTGGCCTACCAATGGCCACCCCCCAACGTTTACCAACCTGATCTGCCCACAAATGTTTAATGACACTCAAGCTCCCATCAGACCACGCTAGGCTGTGTTTTAGTTCCTTCACTAAGTCTTCTGCAACAACCTTTGATCTTGCTGCTGATCTGCAAACAAAACAACAATGGCAACTGTTGACAAGTTGAAAATTAATAATTTGAATACGGTCGAAGAAAGATTCTTTGATATTCTCTGATTCAGAATTCTCACCTAAACCAAATTTTGAGACCTCAGATTTACAATTTGAGGTCTCGCAATCAAGCATCTGAAAGCACACAACTTCGCATGACAAGGGTGTTTTTTCTTTCATTATTATCTCGCAACTTCGATGACCGATTGAGCTCAAATTTTTCACAGGTTTGTTATTTTATGCAAAATTGAGATACACCAAGTGAGAAGACTGGTCTTAGACAATTACCAATAGTGTCCAATGTCTTTCATCGGTTAAACCAATGTTTTTATGAGAGGGATTGGCTGTTGCCAGCTTGGCGTTAATCAGATGCCTAATAACAGGTTTCAGGCCTGAAGTCCTTTTACATTTGAGTGAGAAATTACTGCTCAAAAACTACGTTACATCAGAGGGAGCCTTTTCTCACAATGTTTTATAATATCAACAGCTCTCCATTGCTCGTTACCAAGTAAGGTTTTTTTATGCTAAAGTTTATTTTGAGTAGATTAATTACCAATAGTGTTGAGTGCCTTTAAACGTCTGTTACCTGAATAAGAATGTGAGTGCATTGATGACTGCTTGTACACTTTCCTCGCTACTTTCAACATCGGCTTCATGAAGTCTCTAAATCAAAGAGGAAAAACAGTTGGCTACAAAATCATATCATCCCCCCCCCCCCCACAACAACATTGCAATTTACATGTTCAAAGGAAAGGTCTAGTGCACATCCCACCCTTACACAATAACCCCTGGGAAAAGGGGAAGTTTCAAGCATAAACTCCAGTACCTTAATCGTCTCTCTTTGACAGAAACATTCCTCTAGAAGATTCATACAGTTGCGATAATGTTACCCACCTCCCGACAGCGAATCCTAGAGGAGTGTTCTGGCGTTACCTTATCGCAACTAACCGGTACTGTCTGATGGAAACTGCAAATTGTTAATCGTACGTGTATATGTTCGTCCTATTCTCTACTTACATCAAGGACCTGAGATGCTTTGACCAGACCCTTAGTATACTGGAGGAAAGATATGACTTCCTGACACAGCTCTGCAAATATATCCTGAGGAAAGGTGTTCAGATGCTCTACTGCACTGGTAAATCCTACTCGGAAATATACACACAAAAGAATAGGGCCGGATTTAATCAAACTTGTACGCACAAGAACTTGCTAAGCACAGAAAAGGGATAACTTTCCGTATGGCGCCACCACTTTTTCACTAATTTTTACACAAGGGGATATATCAATCAGGTAAATTAGATACTATAATATTTTATTTCGAATGAAAAAGTGGTGGCGCCATACAGAAACTTTTCCCAGAAAAGAATTGCTATACAGGATTACCAGATAAGTTTAACCTCCAGTCCTAGTTAAATATTTGGTTGGCTTTTTGATCCTATTCATTTAATTTAAATTAACAACTCGCAAATGAGCATGAACATGTTAAAATAGTGTCAAAGTCTCTCGACATCTGGGAAATATATGTACTGTGAAGGGCCAGTCACATAACTGCAGCGATAACAAATGCTAACGATCACAAGAGTCCTATTTTTAATTGAGAACGGAAACAAAAATGCACGCCCCTGATCAGTTGAATAAGGAAAGGTCTAAATAAAAATAGGACTCTTTTACGGGTATGGTAAAACTTTTCTCTTGCCTTAGTAATATACTTATATTATTATTATTAATAAGGCAATAGTGTAAACAACGTTAACAAATAATTTTAAAGTGTTTTAGTAAGAGTTTTTTATGACACAAGTATAAAATAACTGAACTACAACAACATCTGACATTAGTGAGTGGCAAAGACTGAATGAACTAATCACGGACTTAGTCAGTTTGTACACTAACACACTGAGTGTGTAAATCATAAATGTAGTGACAGTAGTGTGTACAAACGAATGGAGTCCAAAATGAATCAATCATTGATGCTGTATTAGTGTTTGCACGATCACGGTTTATTTCCGGATTCCCTACCTACCTTCAGGAACTGTCTGTAAAACAGCCATTCCCATGTTTTACACCAACTAGCAAATCTTTTGCAAGATGAACACGAACACTGTATTTTTATGGCAATTGTGGGAGGGTGGTCCTTGTTTGTTGATGTGTTGTAGCAAGTAAGTAGAATAGACGGAACAGCCAGCCAGGAAGTGAACATTTTCCAAAAGCCGACTATTGAGGGCGCACTTGTTTTATTTTCTGCCTGCTTTTATTTTTTAATTTAAACTTTTCAGGGCTTTAAGACTGAAAGCAATGTACATATTTATAAGGCTCTGATAGATTTAAGTGTGGTGATTACAGTGTATAAAGTAAACAATTCATTGCCTCGTTTTTGACGTTTTATGACACTTTTCTTACATTGTTATGACTGACAACATTGATATACAATTTTCACTTTTAACTATTAAAGTTAATTCAAATTATGCAAATTTTCATTGGGGATAAACAAATATTAATGTTGGGAATCAAGGTATCCCAAAAATATACAAATTTCGTCATCAATTCAAAAAGTAATGTGTTAAAACTAAAGGTTGTATTTCTCATCAAATGGAGGCCCACAATATAAGAGAACAAAACTGACAGTTATTTTGGGCTGGGGTGTGGATTTATCCACTTCACTATAATTGGGGCGTGCATGTAAAGTGGACAAAAAGATGCATCAAATTGGGCATAATTATTTCCCGGGCTGGGGGTGTGGATTTATCCACCTCACTATTGGGGCAAACATGTAAAGTGAAAAAAGGATGCAACAAATTGGGCATAATAATTTCCCCTATTTTCTTTTCAAGATACTTTGTTTGGGAGGGTTTCCAGGGACACTTGCATGCAAAGTTTTATGTGACGATAATATAAATTCTACTACTATCAGGGAAAGTAGAGGAAAAGGTGACAATTTCTAATTTATGCAACTTATACTTCCTTTATTTTCTTCTTCTGTTTGTTCTTTTTTGGGGGGAGGGTTTCAAGAAACGCTTGCATGCAAAGTTTTATGTGACAATAAGATAATTTCTACTTCTATGGGGCGTATGTGTACATAATATCAGTGAAAATAGAGTCAAAAGAGAAGGGGAAAAAATATTTATGCATATGGTTTACACTATTTCCCCTACTTCCCCTTTCTTTCTTATTTCTTTTTTTTTTGTGTGAGGGTTTTACCAGTATCCATCATGAAGAAGAACCTGATTTATCAGAAGATGTTTTGGATTGCATCAATCTCTCCTTGTATGAGGTAAGTAGAAACTAACATTTCAAATGTTGAATACGTGTAGAAGTGCAAACATTAAGAACAAGATTGCAAACTCAGTAGAAAGTCTGTATGACGGCACAGATTTTTCTTATTGATTTTAGAGTTTGCGTCTCTCCAAACTCAGGAGAAAGTCTGTATGCTGGCACAGATTTTTCTTTGAAGAGTTTGCATCTCTCCAAACTCAGGAGAAAGTTTGTATCACGGCACACATTTTTCTTATAAATTAAGAGGTTTGCAACTCTCCAAACTCAGGAGAAAGTGTGTATGACGGCACAGATTTTTCTTATGAATTAAGTGGTTTGCATCTCTCCAAACCCAGAAGAAAGTCTCTATGATGGCACAGATTGTTCTTATACATTAAGTGATTTGCATCTCTCCAAACTCATGAGAGATAATTAAGAGGTTTGCATCTCTCCAAACTCAGTAGAAAGTCTGTATGACGGCACAGATTTTTCTTACTGATGTAGTATATGCAATTCTCCAAACTCAGGAGAAAGTCTGTATGACGGCACAGATGTTTCTATAAAGAGTTTGCGTCTCTCCAAACTCATGAGAAAGTCTTAATGAAGGCCCAGACTTTTCAAATTGATTGAGAGTTTGCATCTCTCTCAACCACCTACCTGCCATCTCTTGAAACATTCCAAGTTGATGTTGAACTGTACATATATTTAAAGCTCAAACTTTTGACACGTCTTGTGTTACTGTTTCAATCTCTTTCAAACCAGTATTGTTCCATCTCAAGAAAATAATCCAAGATGTTATTGCCCAAAATTGTCCAACCAATGTTGCATCGTGTTTCAGAACCATTCCAGGTTTAATGTTTTTCTGTACTAATGACTTGTGACCAAAGTTGTGACATTACTCCAAACCATTTTTTTAAAACCATTTCAGGTTGGTGCAGTAATGTTGAAATGAAAGTTTAATGCCAGATTATTGACTGATTGAAGACCAGTATCCATCATGTACTAGAGCCGGTTTATCAGAAAATACTTCAAGCAAGGTCAACTTGGATTGTTATACATCGTTTCCTTCTTGTCTGAGGTATGTTGAAACCTTACACCTTACACTTTACTGCAAACTCAGGAGAAAGTCTGTGTGACAGCACAGATATTTCTGGTTGATTTAGAGTTTGCATCTCTTTAAACTTAGAGGAAAGTCTATATGACAGAACAAATTTTTCTTATTGATGAAAAGTTTGCGTCTTCCAAACTTAGCTCAGTAGAAAGTCTGTGGGACGGCACAGAGTTTTCTTATTGATGTAGAGTATGCATCTCTCCAAACTCCCAAGTAAGTCTGTGTGACGGCACAGATTTTTCTGGTTGGTTGAGAGTTTGCACCTCTCTGAACTTGGAAGAAAGTGTGTATGTTGCAACAAATTTTGCTTATTGATGTAGAGTTTGCGTCTCTCCAAAGTCCTGAGTAAGTCTGTATGACAGCACAGATTTTTCTTATTGATTTAGAGTTTGCGTCTCTCCAAATTCAGGAGTAAGTCTGTGTGACGGCATAGATTTTTCTCATTGATGTAGAGTTAATGTCTCTGAAACTCAAGAGATGGCATAGATGTTGATTTGACGTAGAGTTTGCATGCACCGCCTAGCCATCTCTTGAAACATTCCAAGTTGATGTTGAGCTGTACATATTTTTCCGAAACCAATTGTTGCCATTTTTAGATGGCACTCCAAGTTTTTATTTTACAGTATCAATCTTCTTAAAAACCAGTATTGTTCCACCTCAAAAAAGAATTCCAAGATGTTATTGCCCCAAATTGTCCAACCAATGTTGCATCATGTTTCAGAGCCAATCCAGGTTTAATGTTATTTCGTACAAATGATTTATGAACCCAAATTGTGACATCGCTCCAAACCGTTTTTTGTTTTGTTCTGTACACATAATTTTCATAAACCATTCCCAGTTGATGCAGTACTATTGGAATTAAAGTTTAATGCCAGTGTTTCCTGTTTTGTTTGCAGATTATTGACTGATTGAAGAGCAGTATCCATCATGTACTAGAGCCGGTTTATCAGAAAATTATTCAAGCAAGATCAACTTGGATTGTTATACATCAGTCCCTTCTTGTCTGTGGTATGTTGAAACCCAACACAGGTTTTTCTTCTTTCAAAAGAGTTTCTCAAAAATCAGGAGAAAGTCTGTATGACGGCACAGATTTTTCTTATTGATGTAAAGTTTGCGTCTCTCCAAACTCAGGAGTAAGTATGTATGTTGGCACAGATTTTTCTAATTGATGTAGAGTTTGTGTCTCTCCAAACTCAGGAGTAAGTCTGTATGATGGCACAGATTTTGCTTATTGATGTAGAGTTTGTGTCTCTCCAAACTCAGGAGTAAGTCTGTATGACGGCACAGATTTTTCTTATTGATGTAGAGTTTGTGTCTCTCCAAACTCAGGAGTAAGTCTGTAGGACGGCACAGATTTTTCTAATTGATGTAGAGTTTGTGTCTCTCCAAACTCCCGAGTAAGTCTGTATGACGGCATAGATTTTTCTTATTGATGAAGAGTTGGCGTCTCACCAAACTCATGAGAAAGTCTGTAGTACGGCACAGATTGTTCCTATTGATGTGGAGTTTGCGACTCTTCAAACTCCAGAGTAAGTCTGTATGACGGCACAGATTTGCCTTATTGATGTAGAGTTTGTGTCTCTCCAAACTCAGGAGTAAGTCTGTGTGACGGCACAGATTTTTCTTATTGATGTAGAGTTTGTGTTTGTTTAATTCAGGAGTAGGTCTGTATGATGGCACAGATTTTTCTTATTGATGTAGAGTTTGTGTCTCTCCAAACTCCTGAGTAAGTCTGTATGACGGCACAGATTTTTCTTATTGATGTAGAGTTTGTGTTTCTCCATACTCAGGAGCAAGTCTCTATGACGGCACAGATTTTTCTTATTGATGTAGAGTTGGTGTCTCTCCAAACTCAGAAGAAAGTTTGTATGAATGACGGCACAGGTTTTTCTTATTGATGTAGAGTTTAAGTCTCTCCATACTCATGAGTAAGTCTGTAGGACGGCACAGATTTTTCTTATTGATGTAAAGTTTGCGTCTCTCCAAACTCAGGAGAAAGTCTGTATGACGGCACAGATTTTTCTTATTGATGTAGAGTTTGCGTCTCTCCAAACTCAGGAGTAAGTCTGTATGACGGCACAGATTTTTCTAATTGATGTAGAGTTTGTGTCTCTCCATACTCCTGAGTAAGTCTGTATGACGGCACAGATTTTTCTCACTGATGTAGAGTTTGGGTTTATCCATACTCAGGAGTAAGTCTGTATGACGGCACAGATTTTTCTTATTGATGTAGAGTTTGCATCTCTCCATACTCAGGAGTAAGTCTGTAGGACCGCACAGATTTTTCGTTTTGATGTAGAAATTGTGAAAAAATTTATGTGACAAACATTGCTTCTCTCTAGCACAAATTTTCATAATGATGTAAAGTTTGCCTTACAGCAAACATTTCATTGCAAGTCAAAATCTGGATTTTAATTCGAGCACTCGTAATCCATGGATTACGAGTACAATGAAACAAAATCAAAAATTTAAATTGTAATCATCGTTTAAAATTGTTTGCAGATAATATGGCAACTTCAAATGGTTTGAACCATCAACCAGTTACTGCTTGGTAAAACAGTGGACTCTGCAAGCATCTTATTAAATAGACTATGATTGGATAGAACATCTACAAAACAAGCAACTTAGCAAGGTATGTTGTCATAACAAATTTTCAACAAAAGTTTAGTTCTCAAACAGCCTGCTACCGCCCTAAAAGTCTGACAAGTTTAATCTTAACATTTACACATGGGAATACAAAATAAGCTTGGTCAGAACAACTTTCTTAGAAATGAAAGTCTCTATGACGGCACAGATTTTTCTTTAAAGAGTTTGCATCTCTCCAAACTTAAGAGAAAGTCTATACGACGGCACAGACTTTTCTTGTTGATGTGGAGTTTGCGTCTATCCAAACTCGGAAAAAATTCAGTATGATGGCACAAATTTTTCCTTATAGAGTTTCAAGTCTCTTATAGAGTTTCAGTCTCTCCAAACTCAAGAGAAAGTCCGTATGACAGCACATATTTTTATCATTGATCAGAGTTTCATCTCTCTCAACCACCTACCCTGCCATCCCTTGAAACATTACAAGTTGATGAAGAACTTTACATATATTTCAAGCTCCAACTTTGGCATGTCAATAAAGCATTCCAAGTTTTTGTGTTACTGTTTCAATCTCTTTCAAACCAGTATTGTTCCATCTCAAGAAAATATTCCAAGATGTTATTGCCCAAAATGTTCCAACCAATGTTGCATCGTGTTTCAGAACCATTCCAGGTTTAATGTTGTTCAGTGCTTATGACTTGTGACCAAAGTTGTGACATCGCTCCATACCATACATTTTGTTTTTGTACTGTACAAACCATTTTTTAATAAACCATTCCAGGTTGGTGCAGTAATGTTGAAATGAAAGTTTAACGACAGTGTTTCCTTTGTTTGCAGATTATTGACTGATTGAAGACCAGTATCCATCATGGACTAGAGCCAATTTATCAGAAAATACTTCAAGCAAGATCAACTTGGATTGTTATACATCAGTCCCTTCTTGTCTGAGGTGTGTTGAAACCTTACACTTAACTCAGGAGACAGTCGGTAGGATTGTTGATTTAGAGTTTGCGTCGTCTCTCCAAACTCAGAACGTACAGATTTTTCTTGTAGAGTTTGTGTCTCTCCAAACTATGACGGCACAATTCTTATTGATGAAAAGTCTGGTCTTCCAAACTCAGCTCAGGAGAAAGTCTGTGTGACGGCACAGATTTTTCTTACTGATGTAGAGTTTGCGTCTCTCCAAACTCCCAAGTAAGTCTGTGTGACGGCACAGATTTTTCTTATTGATGTAGAGTTTGCGTCTCTCCAAACTCCCAAGTAAGTCTGTGTGACGGCACAGATTTTTCTTATTGATGTAGAGTTTGTGTCTCTCCAAACTCAGGAGAAAGTCTGTATGACTGCACACATTTTTCTGGTTGATTGAGAGTTTGCACCTCTCTAAACTTGGAAGAAAGTGTGTATGTTGCAACAAATTTTGCTTATTGATGTAGAGTTTGCGTCTCTCCAAACTCCTGAGTAAGTCTGTATGACAGCACAGATTTTTCTTATTGATGTAGAGTTTGCGTCTCTCCAAATTCAGGAGTAAGTCTGTGTGACGGCATAGATTTTTCCTATTGATTAAGAGTTAATGTCTCTGAAACTCAAGAGATGGCATAGATGTTGATTTGACTAAGAGTTTGCATGCACCGCCTAGCCATCTCTTGAAACATTCCAAGTTGATGTTGAACTGTACATATTTTTCCGAAACCAATTGATTTTATTTTACTTTATCAATCTCTTTCAAACCAGTATTATTCCACCTCAAAAAAGTATTCCAAGATGTTATTGTCTCAATTTGTCCAACCAATGTTGCATCATGTTTCAGAGCCAATCCAGCTTTAATGTTGTTTCGTACAATTGATTTATGAACCCAAATTGTGACATCGCTCCAAACCATTTATTTTTATTGTTCTGTACACATTAGTTTTCATAAACCATTCCCAGTTGATGCAGTACGATTGAAATTAAAAGTTTAATGCCAGGTTTTCCTATTTTGTTTGCAGATTATTGACTGATTGAAGAGCAGTATCCATCATGGACTAGAGATGGTTTATCAGAAAATACTTCAAGCAAGATCAACTTCTTAGATTGTTATACATCAGTCCCTTCTTGTCTGAGGTATGTTGAAACCCTAGACAGGTTTTTCTCCTTCAAAAAGAGTTTCTCAAAATTCAGGAGAAAGTCTAATGACGACACAGATTTTTCCTAATCACGTAAGGTTTGCCTCACTCCAAACTCAGGAGAAAGTCTGTATGGTGGCACAGATTTTTCTTATTGATGTAGAGTTTGCGTCTCTTCAAACTCCTGAGTAAGTCTGTACGACGGCACAGATTTTTCTTATTGATGTAGAGTTTGCGTCTCTCCATACTCAGGAGTAAGTCTGTATGACTTCTCAAGAAAATATTCCAAGATGTTATTGCCCAAAATTGTCCAAAATTGTCCAACCAATTTTGCATCGTGTTTCAGAACCCTTCCAGGTTTAATGTTATTCTGTACTAATGACTTGTGACGGAACAGATTTTTCTTGTTGATTAAGAGTTTGCATCTCCCTCAACCACCTACGTGCCATCTCTTGAAACATTCCAAATTGATATTGAACTTTTTTTCTTTTTTTTCGGAACCAACTTTTGCTAATTCAAGAAAGCATTCCAAGTTTTTGTTTAACTGTATCAATCTCTGTCAAACCAGTATTGTTCCATCTCAAGAAAGTATTCCAAGATGATACTGCCCCAAATACTCCAACCAATGTTGCCTCATGTTTCAGAACTATTCCAGGTTAATATTGTTCTGTACAAATGATTTCGGAACCAAAGTTGCTCAAAACCATTCATTCATTTTTTGTACTGTACAAATCATTTTTCATAAACCATTCCAGGTTGATGCAGTAGGCTCCTATTGAAATGACAAGAGATTTTTATTGTTGGTGCAGAGTTTGCGTCTCTCCAAACTCATGAGAAAGTCTTTATGAAGGCCCAGACTTTTCAAATTGATTGAGAGTTTGCATCTCTCTCAACCACCTACTGCCATCTCTTGAAACATTCAAAGTTAATGTTGAACTGTACATATCCTTCTGGAACCAATTTTTGCCATTTAAAAAAAAACTTCCAAGTTTATGTTTTACTTTAAAAAAATTCTCTTTCAAACCAGTATCGTTCCACCTCAAGAAAGTATTCCAAGATGATGTTGCCCAAAATTGTCCCACCAATGTTGCATCATGTTTCAGAACTATTTCAGGTTAATGTTGTTCTACACAAATGGTTTCAGAACTGAAGTTGTGACATTGCTCATAACCATTCATTTTGTTTTTGTACTGTACAAATCATTTTCATCAACCATTCCAGGCTGGTGCAGTAGGCTACTATTCAAATGAAAAGATTAACACGGTGTTTCCTATTTTGTTTGCAGATTATTGACTGATTGAAGACCAGTACCCTACCATATCCATCCATAGCCTGTTTATCAGAAAATACTTCAAGCAAGATTAACTTGGATTGTTATACATCAGTCCCTTCTTGTCTGAGGTATGTTGAAGCCCTACACTTAAAGGAACACGTTGCCTTGGATCAGTTAGAAAGATGTTTTTAAAGTAGAATACAATGATCCACACAAACTTGCCTCGAAATTGCGTGGTTTTCCTTTTACTTTACTTTTTAAATTTGACTCCCATAAATGGTCGACCGTGTTAGTCGACAAAGTAAAAGGAAAACCACGCAATTTCGAGTGATACTTGTGTGGATCATTATATTCTACTTATAAAATATCTTTCTAACCATATGCATTTCATAACAAACGGTTTCAAACACTTTACAAAGACCAACTCGTCCGATCCAAGGCAACATGTTCCTTTAACTCATAGAATGTGTGTATGTCAGTCACACAGGACTTGTACAAATGCAAAAAGATAGTGATGCTCAACTTGTTTTGAAGACTGAATCTCCAAAGATATAAGAGCCAAATCCTTATTTCAAAATATTTTCTCACTCAATTATGTAGGTAACTTATAATTCTCCAACTAGTTTTATACCATCTGTGGTTTTCCTGTATTCTCATGTTGTCTAGTTCCTGAACCTGTTGATGACGTTTTTTATTTTTTCAGAAATCCAGATGACATTTGATGACATTTTTAGGACACTGTATTTTGGTTTTTGTTTGCAGATTATTGACTGATTGATGGGCAGTACCTATCATGGACAACTGGATAGTAGTATGTGGGATTGCTTGTCTGAGGTATGTTGAGACCCTTAACTTAGCATGTTGAATGTCTGTACGTCAGCAACACAAGCCATGTAGTGGTGTTGAACTTGTTTGCACCAACAAAGATAAAAGTGAGAAACATTTACTTCGATGGATAAGAGGACCGTTCTCAAGCTGTGGTGTTTCTCATCAGCAGTGTGTGGGTTCAAGTCAAGTCACTTGTGTCATTAAGGGAGACATCTAACCAGTATTGCCTTGTCCTTCAGCTGGGATGTAAAGCTGTAGGTCATGTGTGCTGTGTAATGCATGTTACAGAACCCATAACACTAGTTTTAAAGTGAAGGAGTTGGACAGGGTGCTTGCTTGTATGGTCTTATTGCCTGCATTATGCAGCACAGAACATTGTAAACAAAACCCAAATTAACATTCTTTATCCCCGATGCAAATTTAATATCTCTTTAATCGTTGCGGTACATAGGATTCAAACTGCCTGTAGCCACCGGGAAACCTCGGTAGTCTAGTTGGTAAGACACTGCTCTAGAATTGCAAGGGTCGTGGGTTCGAATCCCACCCGAGTAACATGGCTGGGTTTTTTTCACAGGACTCGGGAAAGTACTGAATATACAGTGCTATTAACACACATCGGTGCATGGGTAAAAAAAACAAAATTAATATTCTTCATCCCCGATGCAAATTTAACATCTCTCATATTGTAAACATGACCGTCAGGGAGTGACAGATGTATTTGCACTATAAGAAGTCCATATTATTATTCATAACTAGTATAGATAAATTGGTTATGACTTTGTTTTAAATTTTGTTTACAGATTATTGACTGAGCGAAGAGTAGTATCCATCATGAAGAAGAACCTGACTTATCAGAAGATGTTTTGGATTGCATCAATCTCTCCTTGTATGAGGTAAGTAGAAACTAACATTTCAAATGTTGAATATGTGTAGAAGTGCAAACATTAAGAACAAGATTGCAAACTCAGGAGAAAGTCTGTATGACGGCACAGATTTTTCTTATTGATGTAAAGTTTGCGTCTCTCCAAACTCCTGAGTAAGTCTGTATGACGGCACAGATTTTTGTTATTGATATGTAGTTTGCGTCTCTCCAAACACATGAGAAAGTCTGTATGATGGCACAGATTTTACTTATTGATGTAAAGTTTGCGTCTCTCCAAACTCCTGAGTAAGTCTGTATGACGGCACAGATTTTTGTTATTGATGTGGAGTTTGCGTCTCTCCAAACTCCTGAGTAAGTCTGTATGAAAGCACAGATTTTTGTTATTGATGTAGAGTCTATGTCTCCCCAAACGCATGAGAAAGTCTGTATGATGGCACAGATTTTACTTATTGATGTAGAGTTTGCATCTCTCCAAACTCCTGAGTAAGTCCGTATGACGGCACAAATTTTCTTCTTCTTGAACAGTTTCTCAAAACTCAGAAGAAAGTCTTTTTGACGGCATAAATTTTTCTTGTTGATGTAGACTTTGCATCTCTCAAATCTCAGGAGAAAATTTGTATGATGGCACAGATGTTGATTATTGACTAAGAGTTTGCTTCTCTCCCAACCACCTACTTGTCATCTCTTGAAACATTCCAAGTTGATGTTGAACGTTACATATCTTTCCAGAACCATTTGTTGCCATTTCAAAAAAGTTTCCATGAACTATATCAATCTCTCTAAAACCAATATTGTTCTACCACAAGTTTAGTGCTAATGTTTCCTATTTTGTTTGCAGATTATTGACTGATTGAACAGCAGTATCCATCATGTACTAGAGCCTGTTTATCAGAAAATACTTCAAGCAAGATCAACTTGGATTGTTATACATCAGTCCCTTCTTGTCTGAGGTATGTTGAAACCTTACACTTCACTCAAAGAATGTGTGTATGTCAATCACACAGAACTTATTTAATTTCTTATGGGTTAATGAGGTTGCATCTTTCTAAACTCATGTTTTGGGACAGATTTTTCTGGTTGATTTAGAGTTTGCATCTCTCCATACTCAGGAGTAAGTCTGTATGACGGCACAGATTTTTCTTATTGATAAAGAGTTTGCGTCTCTCCAAACTCAGGAGACTAGATTTCTAAACGAGTTGTTCGAGTAAGTACCTCACTGCGCATGTTGCTTGTTCACGGCATTGTAAACCAAAAACAAACGAAAGAAAACAGACACAACCAAATTAGTCCTTGAAAACCTGTGACATAAGGTAAGTTTTCAGAAGAGATTTGAATTTTGTCGTACAAAGACAAGATCTAATGTGTAGAGAGTTGAAGAAAAACATCTGCCGCCCCCCCCCCCCAATGAGGAGGAGCATGGAACTTGATCAAAGGATCAAAGATTCCTTGATGGAGTGTAAACTTGAAGCAGTTCAGAAATATAGTGGGGAGCCTTGCCATTAAGAGCTTTGTGGAGAATGAGCAGCAGCTTGAAGATGATTTGTTGAGAGATAGGGAGGCATTGAAGTTGTTTTGTTTCAGAATGGGTGTGGTAGAACAGGAATTGCGAGTGTCTTAAAAACAGCTTTTTATTTGATGTTCCTCATCTCCAGAATGTTTGCAATCTGTGTCTGCCCATCAGTTACAAGTCCTGAGGTATTCATCAATGAAAACAAGTTAAATAACCCATCCATCCTTTGAAGATTGAGAAAGATCACTACGTCATAACATCTTGGCACCCTGGTCAGATATATTTGCGTGATTTGTATACACATCATGGACTGCTTTTGAAAATCAAAAGCTTTTCTTGAATATGCTTAATTTGATGAACATGAACATTTTACAATGTCCTGGTCCCAAAAGCATTCGTAGTATAAGTATCCCATATAGATCTGTTTATACCACGCTTTCCTCTTTGAACAAGTTCAAGTGTGCACCATGGTTAACTAAAGGTTGACTGTTTTGACTTGAGCGCACAAATAAAGACAACACGATGTGCTTTTGAAGCATTGTTGGTTTGTATAACAACTAGATTTCACTCAAGTCAGAGAATGGTTGGTCCGACCATTTGGGTTTAAGTGTTCAGTGTGCTTTGACAACATGTTTATCTTTGCATGCTCCAATGCTATGTTTATGGCTGATAAGGTCTTGCTTATCCTACTCCCAAATATTTACTTCACTCATCGCAGACAAAAACAGGTCAACTTGTACCCAGGTCAATTCAAACCCCAAGTCAATTTGTACCCCCAAAAATTGTACCCGAGTGAAACTGACCCAAGTTAACTCATACCCAAGTCAACTCATACCCAAATCAATTTGTACCCCCAAAGTTATACCCAAGTGAACTTGACACAAGTTAACTCATACCCAAGTTAACTCATACCTAAGTCAACTCATACCTAAGTCAACTCAAACCCAAGTCAATTTGTACCCCAAAAATTATACCCTAGCCTTACTTCATCATAACATCTTGGCACTCTGGTAAGATTTATTTATGTACACATCATGGATTGCTTTTTAATAAGATGCAAAGCTTTTCTTCAATTAGCTAAATTTGATGGATATGAACATTTTACGGTGTCTTCTTCCCATCCCAGAAGGCATTGTAATAAGTATTTTATAAAGTCAGGTTCTCAATAGCGTAGAGTAGAGGGGTCAAATGCAAGGCTTACCCTCTTGTGATTTTGATGAGTTCTCCTTGAAACAAGCATTTGAGGTTTGTTTTAGGATAAAGTCAGTATTTATTCAGTAGCGTAGAGTAGAGGGGTCAAATGCAAGGCTTACTCTCTTGTGATTTTGATGAATTCTCCTTGAAACAAGCATTTGAGGTTTGTGTTAGGATAAAGTCAGTATTTATTCAATAGCGTAGAGTAGAGGGGTCAAATGCAAGGCTTACCCCTTGTGATTTTGATGAATTCTCCTCGAAACAAGCATTTGATGTTTGTGTTAGGATAAAGTCAGTATTTATCCAGTAGCGTAGAGTAGAGGGGTCAAATGCAAGGCTTACCCCTTTGTGATTTGGATGAATTCTCCTTGAAACAAGCATTTGAGGTTTGTGTTAGGATAAAGTCAGTATTTATCCAGTAGCGTAGAGTAGAGGGGTCAAATGCAAGGCTTACCCCTTTGTGATTTGGATGAATTCTCCTTGAAACAAGCATTTGATGTTTGTGTTAGGATAAAGTCAGTATTTATCCAGTAGCGTAGAGTAGAGGGGTCAAATGCAAGGCTTACCCTCTTGTGATTTTGATGAGTTCTCCTTGAAACAAGCATTTGAGGTTTGTGTTAGGATAAAGTCAGTATTTATTCAGTAGCGTAGAGTAGAGGGGTCAAATGCAAGGTTGACCCCTTTGTGATTTTGATGAATTCTCCTTGAAACAAGCATTTGAGGTTTGTGTTAGGATAAAGTCAGTATTTATTCAGCAGCATTGAGTAGAGGGGTCAAATGCAAGGCTTACCCCCTTTTGCTTTTGATGAATTCTCCTTGAAACAAGCATTTGAGGTTTGTGTTAGGATAAAGTCAGTATTTATTCAGTAGCTTTGAGTAGAGGGGTCAAATGCAAGGCTTACCCCTTGTAATTTTGATGAATTCTCCTTGAAACAAGCATTTGATGTTTGTGTTAGGATAAAGTCAGTAGCGTTGAGTAGAGGGGTCAAATGCAAGGCTTATCCCCTTGTGATTTTGATGAATTCTCCTTGAAACAAGCATTTGAGGTTTGTGTTAGGATAAAGTCAGTATTTATCCAGTAGCATAGAGTAGAGGGGTCAAATGCAAGGCTTACACCTTGTGGTTTTGGGGAGTTCTCCTTGAAACAAGCATTTGAGGTTTGTGTTAGGATAAAGTTTTTGCAGATAAAAATTATTTACAATTCAAACAATCTTAATTCATGTGTCTGAGGTTTCTTTACACAACATCTTTCATACCTTGAAAGTGCAATAAAACCAAAACCAGCAAATTAACTAGTAAATGTTGTTTTAATATTTTTCAGATCAAATAGTTTGAGCCATCGACTTGTAACTGATTGATAACCAGTGGACTCTGCAAGCATCTACTTAACATACATTGATTGCACCTCATATAGGATAGAACATCTATAAAACAAGCAACTTAGCAAGGTATGTTTTCATCTTCGTTATCATTAAAACTTCATTTCTCAAACAGCCTCAAACTGCCTTGCTTGTTACATCTCAAACTGCACCCAATCACCCTTGAAGTCTGAAAGGTTGTGTCTTAACTTTTACACATGTCCACCTTCATCGAATTCAGGTGAAAGTCTGTGTTATCGATGAAGAGTTTGCTTCTCTGTAAACTCATACCCTAGTCAACTCATACCCTAGTCAACTCATACCCTAGTCAACTCATACCCTAGTCAACTCATACCCTAGTCAACTCATACCCAAGTCAACTCATACCCTAGTCAACTCATACCCTAGTCAACTCATACCCAAGTCAACTCATACCCCAAGTCCACTCATGCCCTGGTCAACTCATACCCGAATCAACTCTGATACCCTAGTCAACTCAAACCCAAGTCAACTCATAGCAATGTTGACTTATGCCCAGGTTAATCATTAAATGTATACCCAAGTCAACTCATACCCAAGTCAACTCATACCCAAGTTAACTCATACCCAAGTCAACTCAAGTCACACGACTTATGCCCAGGTTAATGTATACCCAAGTCAACTCATGCCCAGGTTAAATTTGACCCAATTCACCTCAAACCCAAGTCAACTCATACCCTAGCCAACTCATACCCTAGCCAGCTCATACCCAAGCCAACTCATACCCAAGTCAACTCATACCCAAGTCAACTCATACCCATGTTAGCTAATACCCAAGTCAACTCATACCCAGGTCAACTCATAGCCAAGTCAGCCTAGGTTAACTTGTACACAAGTTAACTCATGCCCATTTTTTTGTACACAAGTCAACTCTACCCAAGTCAACTTTGACCCAAATCAACTCGTATCCAAGTCAACTCATACCCATGTAAACTTATACCCAAGTCAACTCATACCCAAGTCAACTTTTACCCAAATCAACTTGTATCTAAGTCAACGCATACCCATGTAAACTTATACCCAAGTCAACTCATACCAAAGTCAACTTTTACCCAAATCAACTTGTATCTAAGTCAACGCATACCCATGTAAACTTATACCCAAGTCGACTCATAGCCAAGTCAACTCATACCGAAGTGAACTCATAGCCAAGTGAACTCATAGCCAAGTCAACTTATACCCTAGTCAACTTATACCCTAGTCAACTTATACCCAAGACAACTCATGCCCTGGTTAACTTGATATACCAAAGTCAACTCGTACCCAGGTTAATTAATACCCAAGTCAACTCATGCCCAGATTAACTTGTACCCAAGTCAACTCATAGCCAAGTTAACTCTTACCGAAGTCAACTCCTACCAAAGTCAACTCATGCCCAAGTCAACTCATACCCAAGTTAACTCCTACCCAGTTAACCCATACCCAAGTCAACGTACCCAAGTCAACTCATAACCAAGTCATACACAAGTCAACCCATACCCAAGTCAACTCATACCCTAGTCAACTCATACCCAAGGCAACTCATACCCAAGGCAACTCATACCCAAGTCAACTCATACCCAAGTCAACTCATACCCAAGTCAACTCATACCCAAGTCAACTCATACCCAAGTCAACTCAATCCCAAGTCAACTCATACCAAAGTCAACTCAATCCCAAGTCAACTCATACCCAAGTCAAAGCAAGTACATTGAAGTCACGAATCTACACTTCAGAGTCTTTTCTCTGCCTTAAACCATCCCCTCCCCAACTTTGTATTTTGTCAAACGACGCTTGGTTACAATTAACACTTCTTTGCAAAGTTTATAAGCATATTTTATAGTGCGTGCAACATTAACAAGTACAGTGTTTGATCAGTTTACAAGTGTTTTTGCTAAATAAATTTTGTAACTTGAAAATGTTTGTTTAAATTGAAATAATTATAAAACGTTTTCAGCTGTATTTTGCCCATCATGTTATCTTTCAATTTGTAAAGACAGTCATGTTCCAGTTGAACTATCACTATAGTTTGTAACGAATATACGGTTGAGTGAAGCTTCATAACAAATCTACAGTTAAGTGTAGACTCGTAAAAATAATCTACACTTTCATCAACTTAATTTAACTGAACTTAACTTAAATTGCTATTATAAAGCACTTTAACACATTTGCAAAGTGCTGTACAGCCAAGAAAGCATTAACGTTCAGGATAAATATGTGAGCAAAAATGTGATCAACCCAATTTCTGATAAAAAAAGGGGGAAAAATGAACGTAAGGGTAATATCTTCTCTGCGACCGCAAAAACACACACACTATAAAAATTTACTTGACAAAAAATCAGTTATACTTTAACCACAAAATTCAAAAAGTGTAGAAAGTCAAGAAAGTTGATACTAGCATGAAAGAGAAATAGTTGAATTGAAATAGCTTATTATCAGAGAGCCAGTGAGAAATAGTTGAATTGAAATAGCTTATTATCAGAGAGCCAGTGAGAAATAGTTGAATTGAAATAGCTTATTATCAGAGAGCCAGTGAGAAATAGTTGAATTGAAATAGCTTATTATCAGAGAGCCAGTGAGAAATAGTTGAATTGAAATAGCTTATTATCAGAGAGCCAGTGAGAAATAGTTGAATTGAAATAGCTTATTATCAGAGAGCCAGTGAGAAATAGTTGAATTGAAATAGCTTATTATCAGAGAGCCAGTGAGAAATAGTTGAATTGAAATAGCTTATTATCAGAGAGCCAGTGAGAAATAGTTGAATTGAAATAGCTTATTATCAGAGAGCCAGTGAGAAATAGTTGAATTGAAATAGCTTATTATCAGAGAGCCAGTGCTTCCCCTTTAATTGAAATAGCTTATTATCAGAGAGCCAGTGCTTCCCCTTTAATTGAAATAGCTTATTATCAGAGAGCCAGTGTTTCCCCTTTAATTGAAATAGCTTATTATCAGAGAGCCAGTGTTTCCCCTTTAATTGAAATAGCTTATTATCAGAGAGCCAGTGCTTCCCCTTTAATTGAAATAGCTTATTATCAGAGAGCCAGTGCTTCCCCTTTGCTCAATTTATCAAATATCATAGTTCCAGTTGATCATGTGCATTTTGAACTCCTACGATTTGTTTTAGATTTTCCTTCCATCTAGGGACAATATAATTACGATTGAAGATTAGTTAATGTACATAGATTGTTTGCTTAGTTACACCAAACTAGCGCAATATAAATGACAATTATTTTGTATTTTTATAAATGCTCTGTTTATTATCGACGATATCCAATTTTGTTTGATATTTTGTACGAGATTATCGCCGCAGCGGGCGCTCTATTTGTAAACAAACCTAGCCCAGTATGACCTCATCATCTTTGGCGGATGTTGATACAATGTATAACATCGATGTATTACATACTTAAGGCCGTGTCCGAAATGACGACTTCGGCTACAGCTACGTCTAGATCAGCGCGTCTACCAGCGTTGAAGAATAGGCAGACGCGCGCGATCTAGCCGTAGCTGTAGCCGAAGTCGCCGTTTCGGACACGGCCTAACACTTTGCATTCAACATGAGCGGCGGCAAGTCCTTTGATGTGAACGGTTGACCTACTGCAAGTTGTGGTTGCGTTTGAAATAGCACTTCGCCGCGGGAAATAATGAAACAATTATCCACACGCAAATGAATAATCAGCCCATTAGAAATAATATTCAACCCAGACGAAATAATATTCAGCCCATTAGAAATAATAATCAGCCCATTAGAAATAATATTCAGCCCATTAGAAATAATATTCAGCCCATTAGAAATAATATTCAGCCCATTAGAAATAATATTCAGCCCATTAGAAATAATATTCAGCCCATTAGAAATAATATTCAGCCCATTAGAAATAATATTCAGCCAATTAGAAATAATATTCAGCCCAGACGAAATAAAATTCAACCCAGACGAAATAATATTCAGCCCATTAGAAATAATATTCAGCCCATTAGAAATAATAATAAGCCCATTAGAAATAATATTCAACCCATTAGAAATAATATTCAGCCCATTAGAAATAATATTCAGCCAATTAGAAATAATATTCAACCCAGACGAATTAAAATTCAACCCAGACGAAATAATATTCAGCCCATTAGAAATAATACTCAGCCCATTAGAAATAATATTTAACCCAGACGAAATAATATTCAACCCAAACGAAATAATATTCAACCGAAACGAAATAATATTCAGTCCATTAGAAATAATATTTAACCCAGACGAAATAATATTCAACCCAAACGAAATAATATTCAACCGAAACGAAATAATATTCAGTCCATTAGAAATAATATTCAACCCAGACGAAATAATATTCAACCCAGACGAAATAATATTCAACCCAGACGAAATAATATTCAACCCAGACGAAATAATATTCAACCCAGACGAAATAATATTCAACCCAGACGAAATAATATTCAACCCAGACGAAATAATATTCACCCCAGGCGAAATAGCAATCGGCGCCCGGGCGAAAATCCGTCCTCACAACAGCACCGTAAACACCCCCCACGCACGACGTCAATTGTTTTGTCTTTGATTAATTACACAAATAGCGCCTTCTGCGGAAAGAGCTCATTGTTTCACCAGTTATGCTTCATTGATATCTATTCAGTGAGAATTTGATTTGTACAATATTAAAATTAGATCAACCCTTGAGTTTTATTATTCAAACATCGTCTTTGCAACTGAATTGATAACTTGTTTGTACTATACTCTGCGAGGTTCGCACTGCATTCCCTGAGAACTTTAAATTATTCACGAACTTAAAATTACCCGCGAACTAATTCCCGGGGCGTCCGCTGAATGGTCCAACATCTTACCAATTCTAACCAACCAGTTTAAAGAACAGCAGATTAAAGATGCTACTGAATAATTCAGCAATACCATGTGACATATTTCTTAGTCATTTAAATCAGCTATCTGCGTTTAGGGCTAAGAAAAGAAATGTTTTGAATAGGGCCGGCGCTCGGGCGACAATCGCAATAGAAGTTAACGACTTTACTCCTATTGAAATAGCTCCCAAAATAGACTGGATTGTAGAGAAGTTAACTCATTCATTGTTGTACACTTACAGATACCGGGTTGGCTAGACGCAACTTCTGATTGGCTAAACCATCTTCTGAATCGGTTGGCTTTTGTTGATGAGGGCTTTGGACCGTGAGCTTAGGGGTATAAAACTTGGGCCTCCGACTGGCAGTCTTCATTCCTGTTTCGATGCTGGTTGCTGGCGGTTCTATTCCTGATGGGCTCATGGTAGCCTGATGTTGATGTCAACCTTTGGGTACTTGGTAGTACACGTCTGTACTTCTCAAACCCAAGCTTCATAAACATGTAAGTGCCTCTCATGCATTTATTCTACTGTTGTTTTATTGAAGAATTGTTGTTACACATTGCATTTATATTTGGTTGAAATTGCTTTGCTACACATTGTATTTATATTTAGTTCAGATTGCCTTAACTTTGCTACACATTGCATTTATTTATGTTTGGAATTGCTTTATTTTGCATGTTTGAAATTGCCTTAACTTTGCTACACATTGCGTTTGAATTTGGGTTTAAATTGCTTTGCTACACATTGCATATATATATTTTTGTTGAAATTGCTTTGCTACACATTGCATTTATATTTTGGTTGAAATTGCCTTATTTTGCTGCAAATTGCATGTTTGAAATTGCCATAACTTTGCTACACATTGCGTTTAAGTTTTGGTTGAAATTGCTTGCTACACATTGCATATATGTTTGGTTGAAATTGCTTTGCTACACATTGCATTTATATTTTGGTTTAGTTGCTTTGCTACACATTGCATTTATATTTTGGTTTGAATTGCCTTAACTTTGCTACACATTGCATTTATTTATGTTTGGAATTGCTTTTTTTTTGCATGTTTCAAATTGCCTTAACTTTGCTACACATTGCGTTTAAATTTTGGTTGAACTTGCTTGCTACACATTGCATTTATGTTTTGGTTGAAATTGCCTTATTTTGCTGCAAATTGCATATTTGAAATTGCCTTAACTTTGCGTTTAAATTTTTGTTGACATTGCTTGCTACACATTGCATATATTTTTTGGTTGAAATTGCATTGCTACACATTGCATATATATTTTGGTTGAAATTCTTTTATTTTGTTGCAAATTGCATGTTTGAAATTGCCATTTCTTTGCTACACATTGCGTTTAAATTTGGTTGAAATTGCTTTGCTACACATTGCGTTTATACTTGGTTGAAATTGCTTCATTTTGCTGCAAATTGCATGTTTGAAATTGCCTTAACTTTGCTACACATTGCGTTTAAATTTTGGTTGAAATTGCTTTATTTTGCTACACATTGCGTTTAAATCTTGTTTGAAATTGCTTTGCTACACGTTGCATATATATTTTGGTTGAAATTGCTTTGCTACACATTACATTTATATTTTGGTCGAAATTGCTTTATTTGGCTACACATTGCGTTTAAATTTTGGTTGAAATTGCTTTGCTACACGTTGCATATATATTTTGGTTGAAATTGCTTTGCTACACATTGCGTTTATATTTTGGTTGAAATTGTTTTATTTTGCTACACATTGCATTTAAATTTTGGTTGAAATTGCTTTGCTACACATTGCATTTAAATTTGGTTGGAATTAATTAACCTTTGCCATCTGTTAAAACAGCATTAAACTTTTGGTACACATCGCTTATAATTGTATTGATTTATATGTATAACATGTTACTTGCAATGGTTTTCGTGTTTAATTTAAGCTTGATTGCCCAAGTTGTCCGAGCTGTAAGATGTAATTTGATGTCTACCTGGGTTCTATGATGCATGCAGCCTATCAGAACATACAAGAACATTGTACGTATATTTCTTTCTACATTTCTATTGCATTTATATTTAATTTAAATTGCTTTAAACTTTGCTACACATTGCATTAATGTTTGGTTGAAATTGCTTAAACTTTTGCGGCAAATTGCATTAATGTTTTTGTCTGAAATTGCTTAAACTTTGCGGCAAATTGCATTTATATTTTCTTGAAATTACTTTTACATTGCTACACATTGCATTTATGTTGGGTTAAAATGCTTTAAACTTTGCTGCCAGTTGCTACATTTGGTTGAAATTGCTTTAGCTTTGCTGCAAATTGCAATAATTTGTTTAAATTTTGCATTTGTTTTTATTTGTTTCCAATGACATCCAGTTTGTATGTTCTGGTTGAATTTCAGATGTCCGAGGTGTAAGATGTAATTTGATGTCTACCTGGGGTTCTCTGATGCATGCAGCCTGTCCGAACCTGCAAGAATATTGTACGTATATTTATTAACTACATTACATGCCCAAATGCATTTATAATTGATTGAAATAGCTTTAACTTTGTTGTAAATTGCATTTATATTAAATTTAAATAGCTTTTACTTTGCATTTATATTTGGTTTCAAATTACTTAAACTTTGCTACACTTTGAAATATCATTCAACTTTGCTGCATTTGCTACACTTTACTTAAATTTGAAATTGCTTGCATTTCTAACCTATGACTTGCAATGACATTCAGTTTGTATTTTCTGGTTGAATTTCAGTTTGATGGCCCGACGATGTCCGATCTGTAAGATGTAATTCGAGGTCTACCTGGGGTTCTCCGATGCATGCAGCCTGTCGAAACATTGTACGTATATTTATGTTTACATTACATGTCAAAATGCATTTATATATTTGATTGAAATAGCTTTAATGCTGTATATTGCGTATATATTAAATTTAAATAGATTTAACTTCGCATTTATACTTAGTTCGAATTACTTAAACTTTGCTACACATTGAAACGGCATTCAACTTTGCAAATTGCTACACATTTATAGAATGTTACTTGGCATGACATTCACTGTATAATAATTTCCATCCAATGTATTTGTTTGCAATGACATTCAGTTTGTCTTTTCTGGTTGAATTTCAGTTTGATGGCCCGACGATGTCCGAGCTGTAAGATGTAATTCGATGTCTACCTGGGGTTCTCCGATGCATGCAGCCTGTCATAACATTGTACGTATATTTATGTTTACATTACATGTCAAAATGCATTTATATATTTGATTGAAATAGCTTTAATGCTGTATATTGCGTATATATTAAATTTAAATAGATTTAACTTCGCATTTATACTTGGTTCGAATTACTTAAACTTTGCTACACATTGAAACAGCATTCAACTTTGCAAATTGCTTCACATTTATAGTGTGTTACTTGGCATGACATTCACTGTATAATATTTTCCATCCAATGTATTTGTTTGCAATGACATTCAGTTTGTCTTTTCTGGTTTAATTTCAGTTTGATGGCCCGACGATGTCCGAGCTGTAAGATGTAATTCGAGGTCTACCTGGGGTTCTCCGATGCATGCAGCCTGTCGAAACATTGTACGTATATTTATGTTTACATTACATGTCAAAATGCATTATATATTTGATTGAAATAGCTTTAATGCTGTATATTGCGTATATATTAAATTTAAATAGATTTAACTTCGCATTTATACTTAGTTCGAATTACTTAAACTTTGCTACACATTGAAACGGCATTCAACTTTGCAAACTGCTACACATTTATAGTATGTTACTTGGCATGACATTCACTGTATAATATTTTCCATCCAATGTATTTGTTTGCAATGACATTCAGTTTGTCTTTTCTGGTTGAATTTCAGTTTGATGGCCCGACGATGTCCGAGCTGTAAGATGTAATTTGATGTCTACCTGGGGTTCTCCGATGCATGCAGCCTGTCATAACATTGTACGTATATTTATGTTTACATTACATGTCAAAATGCATTTATATATTTGATTGAAATAGCTTTAATGCTGTATATTGCGTATATATTAAATTTAAATAGATTTAACTTCGCATTTATACTTGGTTCGAATTACTTAAACTTTGCTACACATTGAAACGGCATTCAACTTTGCAAATTGCTACACATTTATAGTATGTTACTTGGCATGACATTCACTGTATAATATTTTCCATCCAATGTATTTGTTTGCAATGACATTCAGTTTGTCTTTTCTGGTTTAATTTCAGTTTGATGGCCGGACGATGTCCGAGCTGTAAGATGTAATTTGATGTCTACCTGGGGTTCTCCGATGCATGCAGCCTGTCATAACATTGTACGTATATTTATGTTTACATTACATGTCAAAATGCATTTATATATTTGATTGAAATAGCTTTAATGCTGTATATTGCGTATATATTAAATTTAAATAGATTTAACTTCGCATTTATACTTAGTTCGAATTACTTAAACTTTGCTACACATTGAAACGGCATTCAACTTTGCAAATTGCTACACATTTATAGTATGTTACTTGGCATGACATTCACTGTATAATATTTTCCATCCAATGTATTTGTTTGCAATGACATTCAGTTTGTCTTTTCTGGTTTAATTTCAGTTTGATGGCCCGACGATGTCCGAGCTGTAAGATGTAATTTGATGTCTACCTGGGGTTCTCCGATGCATGCAGCCTGTCATAACATTGTACGTATATTTATGTTTACATTACATGTCAAAATGCATTTATATATTTGATTGAAATAGCTTTAATGCTGTATATTGCGTATATATTAAATTTAAATAGATTTAACTTCGCATTTATACTTGGTTCGAATTACTTAAACTTTGCTACACATTGAAACGGCATTCAACTTTGCAAATTGCTACACATTTATAGTATGTTACTTGGCATGACATTCACTGTATAATATTTTCCATCCAATGTATTTGTTTGCAATGACATTCAGTTTGTCTTTTCTGGTTTAATTTCAGTTTGATGGCCCGACGATGTCCCAGCTGTAAGATGTAATTCGAGGTCTACCTGGGGTTCTCCGATGCATGCAGCCTGTCGAAACATTGTACGTATATTTATGTGTACATTACATGTCAAAATGCATTTATATATTTGATTGGAATAGCTTTAATGCTGTATATTGCGTATATATTAAATTTAAATAGATTTAACTTCGCATTTATACTTAGTTCGAGTTACTTAAACTTTGCTACACATTGAAACCGCATTCAACTTTGCAAATTGCTACACATTTATAGTATGTTACTTGGCATGACATTCAGTTTGTGTTTTCTGGTTTAATTTCAGCTTGATGGCCCGACATGTCCGAGCTGCAAGATGTAATTTGATGTCTACCTGGGGTTCTCCGATGCATGCAGCCTGTCATAACATTGTACGTATATTTATGTTTACATTACATGTCAAAATGCATTTACATATTCATTGAAAAAGCTTACACATTGCATTTATATTTGGTTCAAATTACTTAAACTTTGCTACACTTACGACTTTGCTGCAAATTGCTACACATTGCTTAAACGCATTGCATTTATAATAAACCTGTTACTTGCAACGACATTCACTATTTATTTTTCTGCATCTTTCTGCATCGTCCAATGTAAAAGTTTCTCTGTTCATGCCTTCATTCACTGTACAATATTTTCAATCCAATGACATTCAGTTTGTATATTCTGGTTGAATTTCAGCTTGATGACTGTGCCGATGTCTGTGCTGAACGTGTGATGTTAAACAGGGGGTTCTCTGATGCATGCAGCCCATCGGAACATTGTACGTATATTATCTATTTACATTCGGAATTGCTTAAACTTGGCTGCCAATTGCATTTAGATTTGTTTAAAATTGCTTAAACTTTGCTACACATTGCGTTTATACTTGGTTGAAATTGCTTGCTACACATTGCATTTATACTTGGTTGAAATTGCTTTATTTTGCTGCAAATTGCATGTTTGAAATTGCCTTAACTTTGCTACACATTGCGTTTAAATTTTGGTTGAAATTGCTGTATTGTGCTACACATTGCGTTTAAATTTTGTTTAAAATTTGCATATATATTTTGGTTGAAATTGCTTTGCTACACATTTCATTTAAATTTGGTTGGAATTGCTTTATTTGCTGTAAATTGCATGTTTGAAATTGCCTTAACTTTGCTACACATTGCGTTTAAATTTTGGTTGAAATTGCTTTATTTTGCTACACATTGCGTTTAAATTTTGGTTGAAATTGCTTTGCTACACTTTGCATGTTTGAAATTGCCTTAACTTTGCTACACATTGCGTTTATTTATGTTTGAAATTGCCTTAACTTTGCTACACATTGCATTTATTTATGTTTGAAATTGCCTTAACTTTGCTACACATTGCGCATTTAAATTTTGGTTGAAATTGCTTTGCTACACTTTGCATGTTTGAAATTGCCTTAACTTTGCTACACATTGCGTTTATTTATGTTTGAAATTGCCTTAACTTTGCTACACATTGCGTTTATTTATGTTTGAAATTGCATTTATTTTCTGCTCAATTTGTTAAAACTTTGCTACCCTTTGCATTTATTTTTGGCTGAAACTGCCCTTAACTTTGCTGCAAATTGCATTTATTTGGTTGAAATTGTGTGAAACTTTGCTAGAAACGCTGCATACTGTGCTTGAACTTAGTTGGAACTGGTTAAAATTCTGTTGCAATATATTTGGTTAAATTTGCCGTTACACTTTACCAAACATTGCATCAATGTAAAATGACAATTGCTTGCTTTATTTATAATTGTTTTCTATTTTTATTACACAGATTTTCAAGTTCGCTGTTTGAGTCGACCCCCTCGTCACACCATGAAGATCTGGTTGTAGAAGAGATGTGAAACTCAAGATCAAGACTCAAGATTCATTAAAAGAAACTTTGCTCATAATAATTGTTTGAAACATTGCTTGAAATTTTATCAAACTTTGCTTAAAATTGCGTCAAACTTTGCTTGAAATGGAGTCTTTGCTTTGCTTAAACAAACTTCAAACTTTGCTGAAAATTGTGCGGAACTTTGCTTAAACAAATTTCAAACTTTGCTGAAAATTGTGCGGAACTTTCATTAAAAATTTGCTCAAAATGGCGTCAAACTTTGCATCAAACTTTGCTTTAAATGGTGTCTGACTTTGCTGAAAATATTTCAACTTTGCTAAAAATTGTGCAGAACCTTGCATAAAACTTTGCTCAAAATCGAGTCTTTACTTTGCTTAAACAAATTTCAAACTTTGCTGAAAATTGTGCGGCACTTTCCTTAAAAATTTGCTCAAAATGGCGTCAAACTTTGCATCAAACTTTGCTTTAAATGGTGTCTGACTTTGCTGAAAATATTTCAAGCTCTGCTAAAAATTGTGTAGAACTTTGCTAGAAACTTTACTTGGAATTGCATCTAATTTTGCTAGAAATTATTGTAAACATTGCTCAAAATTGCGTCAAACTTTGCTCAAATTTTGCTTGAAACTTTGCCCAAAATGGCGTCTAACTTTGCTTAACAAAATTTCAAACTTTGCTAAAAATTGCGTTAAACATTGCTAAAAATTGCGTCAAACTTTGCTCAAAACATTTTTAAACTTTGCTGAAAATTTTGCTTGAAACTGCATCAAACTTTGCCCAAAATGGCGTCTAACTTTGCTTAACAAAATTTCAAACTTTGCTAAAAATTGCGTAAAACTTTGCTTAAAATTGCGTCAAACTTTGCTCAACATTTTTAAACTTTGCTGAAAATTTTGCTTGAAACTGCATCAAACTTTGCATGAAAATTTGCTTGCATACAACTTGGCTAAACAATTGCGTTAAAATTTTGTTAGAAATTTTTTCTTTAAATGTTCTTTTATAACTTGTAAAAAAAATTCTTACAACTTGTATAAAATTTTCTTAAACTTTGCCACAAATGTTTTCTCTAAATTTTGTTAACAAATTTGTCCTTTGATGTTTCACAGTTTGTTGTACAATAAACATCTTACTTTTTTCACTCTCTCAACACCAAGCATATTATTTCCTGACTCTAACTAATAGTTCTTCTGATTCAATAAACTTAATTCCTCTTAAATTAATTAAAAAATTTAATTTTAATTTAATAATATATTTTATATATATATACATACATAAAATAAAATAAAATAAAATAAAATAAAAATGAAAATTAAAGAAAAATAAAACGAGAACAATAGGCTCAAAAATCGGCAGGCGCGCTCCGCGCGCCTGTTGCGGGGCTCCGCCCCGCCTCCCCAGGTGGGGCTCCGCCCCCCTATCCCCCCTGTTTGTTTTTCCTAGGATACTGATAGGGGATTTCTAGGAGGGAGGGAGGGGATGCCTAGCAGGGAGACAGGGGATGGCTAGGAGAGAGGGTCGGGATAGCTACGAGGGATATTCGGTATGGCTAGGATGGATGCAGTGGCTGGCTAGGATGGTGTACTTGCGCTTTTTAGACAGTTCGTGTGGCCGTGGATACTGTACTTGCGCTTTTTAGACAGTTGGTATTCCCGTACAGATGGCCGTGGATACTGTTCTTGCGCTTTTTAGACAGTTGGTATTCCCGTACAGATGGCCGTGGCATACTGTACTTGCGCTTTTTAGACAGTTGGTATTCCCGTACAGATGGCCGTGGATACTGTACTTGCGCTTTTTAGACAGTTGGTATTCCCGTACAGATGGCCGTGGATACTGTACTTGCGCTTTTTAGACAGTTGGTATTCCGGTACAGATGGCCGTGGATACTGTACTTGCGCTTTTTAGACAGTTGGTATTCACGTACAGATGGCCGTGGATACTGTACTTGCGCTTTTTAGACAGTTGGTATTCCGGTACAGATGGCCGTGGATACTGTACTTGCGCTTTTTAGACAGTTGGTATTCCCGTACAGATGGCCGTGGATACTGTACTTGCGCTTTTATTACAGTTGGCCGTGGATTGTGCTTGCGTTTTTATCACCGTTGGTATTCTCGTACATATGGCCGTGGATACTGTGCTTGCGCTTTTTATACAGTTGGTATTCTCGTATAGATGGCCGTGGGTACTTTACTTGCGCTTTTTACACAGTTGGTATGCCCATGTACACTGTACTTGCGCTTTTTAAATAGTTGGTATGGCCGTGGATACTGTACTTGCGCTTTTAAGACATTTTGTATTCCTGTACAGATGGCCGTGGATACTGTACTTGCCCTTTTTATACAGTTGGTATTTTTACACACTTGGCATCCTGTTCCCGATGGCCGTGGTTAGTGTATGGTCGCTTTTTTTACGGATGGTATTCCTGTTGGTAGTGTATCATCACTTTTTAAACAGTTGTAATTCCTATTCAAGCAAATATCCCACACAACAAATCACAACATTACAAGTTCTGTTTTTTTTTTTTCATTCTTTTATTTATACTTCTTAACTTCACACTTTACATTTCATACAACTTTATATTTATCACACTTTTCGTTTACATACTACAACATCATTACAGTTCATTTATTTCAATACTTATATTGTTATTACGCTATACAATAACTACTCTACGACATAAGTTTACAACATTTTGTTCAATACATTCTAACAATTCTTAACCTACATATTCAATATTTTTAACTCATCACAGCACTCATTTAAAGGTTCACATCTAAATTACCACCGCATTGCTAGAACACATCTAACTCGTTCAACACTTACTTGTCAACAATGTTTGGTCCCAAACCATCACACCTTGATACATTCGAATTGGTTACACACAAACTATCTAACGGTTCACTAATAATACACCAAGACATTAGACAACGACATCGCAGGACACGTAAGGGAACTTGAATAATAATTACACTCAGTCCAAACGAACCATCAATAACTTCATAAATTGAAAGACACACCACAATGAGTGCCGACAAAACATCTACAGGTTTAAGCGGAATGACGACAACTTGGCAGGACATGTAAGGGAACTTGTACAAGAATTTCACTTAGTCCCAACAAAACAGCTATAACTTTCTAGATTGTAAGACGACCATCAACGGGTTCAAGAAGAATGACGACAACATCCCAACACACATAAGGGAACTTGAAGAACAATTACACTTAGTCCCAACAAAACAACTATAAGTTTCTAGATTGAAAGACAACGATGAGTGCCAAGTATACATCAACGGGTTCAAGAAGAATGACGACAACATCCCAACACACATAAGGGAACTTGAAGAACAATTACACTTACTCCCAACAAAACAACTATAAGTTTCTAGATTGAAAGACAACGATGAGTGCCAAGTATACATCAACGGGTTCAAGAAGAATGACGACAACATCCCAACACACATAAGGGAACTTCAAGAACAATTACACTTACTCCCAACAAAACAACTATAAGTTTCTAGATTGAAAGACAACGATGAGTGCCAAGTATACATCAACGGGTTCATGAAGAATGACGACAACATCCCTAGATACATAAGGGAACTTGAAGAATAATTATACTTAGTCCCAACAAAACATCAATAAGTTTCTAGATTAAAAGACAAACCACCATGAGTGCCGAGAAAACATCACCGAGTTCAAGAAGAATGACGACAATATCCCAAGACACTTAAGGGAACTTGAAGAAGAATTACACTTAGTCCCAACAAAACATCCATAAGTTTGTAGATTGAAAGAAAACGATGAGTGCCAAGTAAACATCAACGGCTTGAAGGAGAATTACACTTAGTCCCAACAAAACAACTATAAGTTTTTGGATTGCAAGACAAACCACCATGAGTGCCAAGTAAACATCAACGGTTTCAAGAAGAATGACGACAACATCCCAACACACATAAGGGTACTTGAACAATAATTACACTTAGTCCCAACACAACATCAATAAGTTTCTAGATTGAAAGACAAACAATGATAAGTGCCAAGAAAACATCACCGGGTTCAAGAAGAATGACGACAACATCCCAACACACAAAAGGGAACTTGTACAACAATTACACTTAGTCCCAACGCAACATCAATAACTTTCTAGATTGAAAGACAAACAATGATCAGTGCCAAGAAAACATCAACGGGTTCAATAAGAATGACGACAACATCGCAAGACACATAAGTGAACTTGAAGAAGAATTACATCTAGTCCCAACACAACATCTATAAGTTTCTACATTGAAAGACAAGCGACGATCAGTGCCAAGAAAACATCAACGGGTTCAAGAAGAATGATGACAACATCGCAAGACACATAAGGGAACTTTAAGAAGAACTACACTTAGTCCCAACAAGACATCTATCACTTTCTAGAAGACAGTCGACTAAGTTTACCCAAAACATCTGCTTCAATGAAAGACAACACACTTAGTTCAATCAAAGCATCACAAACGCTCGATAGCAATGTCCACAATGTCCCAGAAAGATCACCAACATTGTAGAAGAATAACACAACATCCATCGGGTTCTAGTATACCTTAGCTGAACGACAACATCACCTGCACTGTAGTAGTCTACTCCTTGTTCCCTCTGAAACATCTAATGATTAACAATACCTACATCGCATTCAAAGACCATAGTACGTAGTACCAACAACACATCGAAAACTTCACCAAGAGAGATGTCCAGGTTGCATGACAGAGACTGTAACTTCATCCCAAGCAACCATCTACTTTTTATTGCAGTACAAGTTTTTTCGTAGAAAACATCAAAGGCCCATGAGCACATGCGTTTTGGAAGAATGATTGAACCCAAAGAAAATAAAAACACAGGTGTCACGAATTACATGAACATATTCTACAAAACATCTCATGAAAACTCATGACGGCCAGATCAATCAAGTAGATCAAACAGAGATATACAACTACATCAGCTACACTAAAGAAAACTACCTCCTCTCAAAAAGCACCCATCCAAGAAGTTTGGGATAACTCTAACAAAGAAACAGAAGCAAATTTGGCAATGAATGCAACTTCATTCCAACCAGGTGTCACACAGAGTAGACCGAGGCTCGAGATTAATAAGAATAAGCTCAACTATACAAATCCAGAATACAACTTGATTCAACGAAAAGATCCATCTTTTATCGATAACACAGTTGTCTACCCATCAGCTCCACTGTTGGAGACTGCAATTCCATCCGACGAAAGCATGTGCATTGAAAGACCATACGACAGACCCCCAAGAAAACATCAAACTGGTTCAATAACCTTGCCGACAAATTCACACATTTGTCCTACAGTTTAGGTTATGGCCCCTGTGTTGGCCCCATGGAAATCATCTATTACTGTTGTCCCTTTTAATTCTTTCATGGAGTAAATGCACATATTTAGTGCCAGTGACTTGTAAAGTTGTCACCTCCTTAAGGGAAGCCTTGTTTATGTTAATGGTTATATTGGTTTACTCAGGTAATTAGCTACAATTATATGCAATAAGCAAAAGTTGCTATTCAAATTATGGCTATATTGCCTGTCATTCATTATACTGCCAACGCCCCTGTTGCAATGACGCACAACAGGTTGACCTGATTGACAGTATTTAGTTGTTGTTTATCTTCTAAACAAGTATCGCCAAATTTTCATCAATGTCAGCTGACAAGCATTTCATTTCGCTGTGCAAAATGAAAAGTGCGCACCACGCATGCAGGAATACCAACTTCATCAATACAGTGTACATAAATAAATACAATACGTATATATATAAAATGTCTACAGACTTCAACAATTCCAGACAAAGCTGATTGTGTTGAGGGCTGTATTCTACATTCTGACGTCAAGGTTGTGGTGGTTGTCAACATCTACCACTGTCAACCAAAGTAGATTATTGGCATTGGAAACATTGGTCAAATAGGCTTACTTTAGTTTCGTTGCTTAATATTAGATAATACAATTTCGGTTATGGATACTACAACTTAATCCTAACAAAACACATCAAAGTCGCACAATCGTCGGCTACTTGGTACGTACAAAACATCCAAACCGTTAAATAACAATGACAACAAAGTTGCAAGAACCATCAGCAACACTTACTCCCAACAAAACATCCAAATCTGTTAATAAGAATTACAACAAAGTTGCAAGAAACATCAGCAACATTGAAGGAGACTAACACTTGGTCCCAACAAAACATCTAAACCGATAAATAACAATGGCAAAACAGTTGCAAGAAACATCAGTAACATTGAAGGAGACTAACACTTGGTCCCAACCAAAACATCTAAACCGATAAATAAGAATGGCAAAACAGTTGCAAGAAACATCAGTAACATTGAAGGAGACTAACACTTGGTCCCAACCAAAACATCTAAACCGATAAATAAGAATGGCAAAACAGTTGCAAGAAACATCAGTAACATTGAAGGAGACTAACACTTGGTCCCAACCAAACCGTTAAATAAGAATGACAACAAAGTTGCAAGAAATATCACCAACATTCAAGGAGACTAATACTTAGTCCAAATGACAACGTAGTTGCAAGAAACATCAACAACATTGAAGGAGACTAACACTTTGTCCCAGCAAAACATCCAAAACATCCACACCGTTAAATAAGAATGACAGCAAAGTGTCAAGAACCATCAGCAACATTCAAGGAGACTAACACTTAGTCTCAACAAAACTTCCAAACCCATGAATAAGAATGACAACAAAATTGCAGGAATTATCAGCAATATTCAAGGAGATTAAGACTTAATAGTCCCCAAAAAGTTACGAAAGGCTCAGGAATATTGACGATTAGCTTTGAATGACACCATCAGCTACACTGACTTAGGACTGCAACTTGGTCTTATGAAAACATCCAAGGATTGGCGAAAACAAAGTCACATCAAAACCTTGGCTGCAGTGATGGATACAACTTAATCCTAAGAAAGTATCTGAATTGAAAGACCACAGTCTCCAGAAAACATCTAATTTTTGAAGAATGACCAAACAAATTCATTAAATATAAAACTGATGCAGAAAAATATACCAGCAAAGTCGCATCGAAAGGGTTCACTATGACAAAGTCGCATCAACACTTTCTCCGGCATTTATAGAGATGCAAGCTGTAAATCATTGAGAAATATCAGTGCCACCACACAGACTTTCTCCTGTGTTTACAGAGACACAAACTTTACATCAATGAGAATAAGTTGTGTCGTCAAACAGACTTTCTCCTGCGTTAACAGAGACACAAACTTTATATCAATGAGAACAAGTTGTTTTGTCATACAGACTTTCTCCTGTGTTTACAGAGACACAAACTTTACATCAATGAGAATAAGTTGTGTCGTCATACAGACTTTCTCCCGCATTGAGAGACACAAACTCTACATCAATTAGAAAAATCTGTATTGTCACAGACTCTCTCTTGCATAATGAGAGATGCAAACTCAACATCTAAGTGAAATAAATGTGTTGATACACAGACTTTCTCCTGTGTTAACAGAGACACAAACTGGACATCAATAAGAAATATCTGTGCCATCACACAGACGTTCTCCTGCATTTACAGATATGCAATCCTTTACATCAATGAGAACGAGTTGTGCCGTCAAACAGACTTTCTCCTGCTATGAGAGTGACACAAACCGTACATCAATAAGGAAAAATTGTGCCGTCAAACAGACTTTCTCCTGCGTTTACAGAGACACAAACTTTACATCAATGAGAAAAATCTGTGCCGTCACAGACTCTCTGTTGTGTATAGAGAGATGCAAACACAACATCTAAGAAATAAATCTTGCGTAACGGAGACACAAACTGTACCTCTGCGCCATCACACAGAGGTTTTACAGAGATGCACACTTAACATTAATGAGAACAAGTTGTGTCGTCAAACAGATTTTTTCCTGCGTTCACACAGATGCAAACTTGACATCAACGAGAAAAGTTTGTGTCGTCATACAGACTTTCTCCTGCACTGAGAGAGACATAAATCTGTGCCATCACAGACTCTATCAAGAGAGAGAGATGCAAACTCAACATCTAAGAGAAAGAAATGTGCTGTTGCACCGGCTTTCTCCTGTGTAATAGAGACACAAACTGTACATCAACGAGAAAAGTTTGTGTCGTCATACAAAATTTCTCGTGCATTGAGAGTGACACATATTTGTGCCGTCACAGACTCTATCAAGAGAGAGCGATGCAAACTCAACGTCTAAGAGAAATAAATGTACTGTTGCACAGACTTTCTCCTGTGTTAACAGAGACACAAACTGTATATCAATAACAACTATCTGTGCCATCACACGATGTTCTCCCGCATTTACAGAGATGCAAACTTAACATCAACGTGCCGTCAAACAGACTTTCTCCCGTGTTTACAGAAGATGCAAACTTTACATCAATGGGAAATGTTTGTGTCAACGTACAGACTTTCTCCTGCGTTGAGAAACACACCCTCTACATCAGTAACAAAAAGCTGTGCCGTCACAGACGCTCTCTAAAAATAATAAATGTACTGTTGCACAGACTTTCTCCTGCGCTAACAGAGACTCAAACATGATATCAATAAGAAATATCTGTGCCATCACGCAGACTTTCTCCTATGTTTGCAACATTGTTCCCAATGTTTACATAGATGCAAATTTTACATTACTGAGAAAAAATTGTGCCGTCACACAGACTTTCTCCTGCATTTACAGACATAAACTTTACATCAATGAGAAAAATCTGTGTCGTAACAGACTCTCTCTTGCGTATAGAGAGATGCAAACACAACATCTAAGAAATAAATGTACTGTTGCACAGACTTTCTCCTGCGTTAACAGAGACACAATCTTTACATCAATACAACAAATCTGTGCCCTCACACAGATTTTCTCCCATGTTTACAGAGACACAAACTTTACAATTATGAGAAAAGTTTATGTCATCATTAACACTTTCTCCTGCATTAAGAGAGACACAAACTCTACAACTCTTGGCTTACAGAGATGCAATCGTTACATCAACAACAAAAGTGTGTGGTCGTCATACAGACTTTCTTCTGCATCGAGAGACACAAACTCTACATCAATAAGAAAAATCTGTGCCGTCAAACAGACATTCTCCTGCGCTTACAGAGATGCAATCTTTACATCAACAAGAAAATGTGTGGTCGTCATACAGACTTTCTTCTGCGTTGAAAAACACAAACTCTACATCAATAAGACAAATCTGTGCAGATGAGTCACTCTGGATCAGGAGGTCTGGTCATTGTGGGAGGAACACTGGCCTGTGCACCAGGAGCCTGACCAGTCGAGGGAACCAGGACTGTCATGTAGGCCGATCAGGAGAACCCTTGCATATAGAGAGATGCAAACTCAACATCTAAGAGAAATAAATGTGCTGTTGCACAGGCTGCTTTCTCCTGCGTCAACAGAGACACAAACTGTACATCAATGAGAACAAGTTGTGTTGTCATACAGACTTTCTCCTGCATTAAGAGAGACACAAACTCTACAACTCTCTTGCGCTTACAGAGATGCAATCGTTACATCAAAGTGTGTGTCGTTAATCCAAGAGGCAAGCAAGTCAACATGGGGCCAGTCAACCAAATGATAGAGCAACTGGGCCACCTGGGGGCGGAGGGACCACTCTGTCAGGACAATCCCACCCTGAGAGAGGGTTTTGGCCGTAACATTCTCCCTTCCTGGGATGTAGACCACTGACAGAGCGGTCCCCTGCTGTATGCACCAGAGGATTAGGTCCCAAGCCAGTGCGAACAGCCAAGTCGACCAGGTGCCCCCCTGGTGGTTGACATACGCCATGACCATAGCATTTTCAGAAAGTACAAGGACCAAGTGCTTGAGGGCATTACAGGACGTTGATGTGGATTAAAAGGTGTTCAAGGCTCCAACCCTGCTATCTGGTCAGGGTGAAGGGTTAAGTTCCCCAAACAATATAGAGACACATTGGTGACATTGATCAAGGACCGCCAGAGCGTTTGGAACACTCGACCCTGTGTAAGGTTGGATTCTACCATCCAACAAGGGGCGATCCAGCCTCTGGAGCCTATGAAGTTTCCTTCGCCCGAAATGTGGATTGGCGTCAGTGCTGTCCCATGCTGTAAGCACCAGTGGATGAGGTCCCATGCTAGGGCACACAACCAGCCTCAGACTTAGTGCCCCCCTGGTGAATTATGTAAGCCACCGCAGTGGCATTGTTGCATCTCACCAGGAAGGCACGTCCACTGATGTCTGTCTGGAAATATTGCACAAGTTTGAGACAACATTTCCTGGGCATTGATGTGGGACAATCGATGTTTGGGACCCCACACCTGCAATTTATTGTGGTTCAAGGGTCAGGACTGTCACCGTAGGGCAGGCGGAAGACAGAACCCTTAGAAAAGTTTGCTCCAACTAGCTACCAGGGAAGGTGGGGAACTAGTCAGGCAAGGTAGCCCTTGGGAAGTGTATTGGATGCCGAACAGGCTTGTAGAAGGGTAGCAGGTGAAAATGCATGGGTCTCATTCTTAACCTGCATATTTCTACCACATACACCATGTTGGCAATAAGGCCCAACAGCTTGAGCCACTACCGCAACGAGGAAGAGGGACAGGCACTGTCAAAGGTTCAACATGTGGTGCTCCGATTGGCAGGCCAGCCCCCTGCGAAGGTCAAAAGACACACCCAAAAGAGTTGGGGACCTACGAGGGGACAGGCCAAGATTTCTCAATGTTGATTATGACACAGTGCAGACCCGGTCGTCTTTGCAATTTGAGTGAACATTAGCAGTGAGGTGGAATATTCAAAATGGGAGAGCCGCAAATTTTACAAGGTATTTTTGTATTGAGAAAATTTTTGAGAAGTTTGCAGTTCTCCTGCCTGATAGAGACGTGTACTTACGGGTCCTTTAGGCCCAGACTGTCTGCAGGGGTTATTATTGAGTCTAGTACAAGAAAACTCCTGGGACGAATATACCTGTTGAGCGGTTCCAGGTTTAATATTAGACGCTAAACCTCCTTCTTGGGAGTCAAGAAGAAGTATGACCCGCTTGAGGAGGAGATAATTCATCTCCCCCCCCCTGAGGGGCGGCGCCTTGCCATGGCAGGCAGTAAAGACAATGGCCAACTTCCCCTGAAAGTGGCCTCCCATTGGTTTGTCGGTGGGAGGAGACAGTCAATTCACTTGCGCCAGCCCCAGGTATAACAGGGAGTGGGAGCAAGGAAGCCACGGTGCGACTGGGCCCACTGCTATCCCAGGGGGCCTGCGCAAATCAAGTTTATGTTGCCTTGAGGGGTTTCGCCTCGGCCTCCATTGACTCTTGAAACTTTCCTGCAACTATATCTGACCCTGAGTATGGGAGGTCATCTTTGTGCTTATGCGCACTCGATGATGGCAGAAATAGCGCGTCATGAGCTTTGGCCATTTCTTCCTCGCACCTCAGTGCCAATTATTCGCAGAGGAGCAGGAGAAAAGAAATGGCACATATACGAATGTGTGCCAATTTTCTGGGCTACGTGTTCAAGCTTTCTGCAGTATTTATCATGGGATACTGACCGACCTCTATCAGCAACCAGCTTATCCATGGCCGAGTCTGGCAGGATGAGGTTGGCAAAATCTTTAAATCAAAACCCCCCCAAGGGGAAAACAATAGACCAGCTCCATACATTTGGAGTTCAAAGTCCACATTTTTGGCCCCATCAACCCGTCCATGTGGTCCAAGCACACGTGGAAACACCAGTCACAAGAGCCCGAACTCCTTTTGAATGACTGGGGATCCTCAGAAGGAGGTTAAGGGGCAAAGCAAAGATCTAGAGCCCCTTTTATGTCTTTATGGACCAGGCGCAGCTCGGTCTCACAGTCTTTGGATACTGCTGGCCAACTTGTCCTCCTCCTTGACCGAGATGACCAAATCAGGGGGTTGAGATGCCTCATTGGAATGAAAGCCATACCCCAATGGCCAAAAAAGCATCCTCGTGGTGCCCCAGTGACTCGTCCTTTAACTCAAAGGAAGCCGACATGTGCAGGATTCTACCTGGCGGGATGCAAGCCCACATGGCTGTAGTTCGTTGGCCGATAGCCAATAGGCTCTGGCTTTAAGCCTTGAGGGGGCTCCGGAGCACAGCTAGCAATGTGCGATAGACCCCACTGATACATTGTCACTCAACAGTGCCTCAGGAGGCTGAGTCGTATGTACCCTGGCCTGTATCTTCACAACGCCCCACAAGGGAGACCTTGAGTGTGAAAAGCCTTTAAAAAAACCTCTCTAGAGATCAGGTCACCTCCCCTGTGGCGCTTGCCATGGTGTACGTGTCAGAGGGCTCGCTCGAGCTCAAAGAAGAGCAGCAAAAATGGCAGGGCTTTTTTCAGGATATCCCAAAGAGGTAACTGAGAATGGCCCTGATGTCACCTGTGTGACAGGGATGCCCGAACAACGAGCAAAACCCAACGAAGAGAGCGGGCCCTCGGAGCTTAACACTCCCAATGGCCAATGGCCTCGGCCTCAGGAAACATCAGCAGAATTGAAAGAGATTTAGATTTAGTCCCAAGCTGTCAAAGGGCTCGAGGAGAATGATGATTGCATGAAAAACCATCAGCTACACTGAAGTAGATTACAACTCCAATGAAAACATCCAAAGGTTGTTGATGATATAAACACATGAAAACCTGAGCTTCAGTGATAGAGACTACAATTTAATCCTAATAAAACATCGCCATTGAAGAACCATAAGATGTAGTCCCTAGATATTATCAGAAGGGCTAAAGATTGTTGACAAAGTCACTGTAAACATAAGTGAAATTTTAGAAGAATATGATTTAGTCCAAACAAAACGTCCAAGGGTTTATGGAAAATGATGCACATGACACATTCAGTTAAGTTGAGGGTGATTATGACTTGGTCGCAACAAATCGTCCAAAGATTGAGGATTGTGATGGAGAATGCAACTTAATCCTGAGAAAATATCTGCATTAAATGACCCCAAAAAAGATCCAAAGATTGGAAGAAAAATGCCGACGAAGTTGCATGAAAAACAAAGCTACATTGGAAGAGACTGCAACTTATCACCAAGTATTTAAAGAGCATACAGTGTTGTTCCAAGATAACGAGCAGACCTGCGTAAACATGCATTACAGGAATATGACTTAGTCCAAAGAAAACTACGAAGCAGAAGAGGGATGACATAATGACATGAAAACAAACTCATTTTTGACAGAGAAAGCGACAAACTTGCATGACAGTAATAGCTGCATTTTTAAGGAGAATGTGACTACATCCCAATTGTAGAAAATTCTTTCACAACTTGAGAGTGTTCTTAAAGTAGAACGAAAACATCTCCTGAAAACTTTTAACACCTGGTTCTTAGAAAACATTGACAAGAAGTTGTGACAAAAGTCGAACGAAGACATGAAATCGTTTTACAACAAAAAAAACACAGTGGCCTTAATACAACTGGACGAAAGGACTTAGTACCACCAAAACATCCATGGGTTCAAGTAGAATGACAACAAAGTAATTTACATGTTTAATATTCAGCTTTAAAGGCACTGGACACTATTGGTAATTACTCCAAATAATTTTTAGCAGAAAAACTTACTTAGTTAGGAGCAATGGAGAGCTGTTGATGGTAGAAAAAAAAATTGAGAGAAACGACTCTCTTTGAATTAGCGCAGTTTTTACTAAATATGTAATTTTGCACTCAAATAATAAAAGACTTCAGCTGAAGCCTTTTATTATGTTTCTGAAAGCCCACAAGATAATGCAACAAGGTTAATATTTTATTTTCAGTATTCTCATGTGAATTCGATGACCAATTGTGCAAAAAGAAATTCCCAGGTTTGTTATTTTATGTATATGTTGGGATTCACCTAATGAGAAAACTGGTCTTGGACAATTACTAAACATTTCCATTGCCTTAAACCTATATGGACACTACAAAGTATTGGAAACGGTCGATTCCATCGGCAAACCCTATGTGAACCGCTTTGATGGCTGAGCAGTAGTTCTTCACTGTGGCCATCGTTAGCCAGCTGTCGTAAAGGTATAGGAGGAAATACCCAAACTCCTCTACAGACGTAATAGAGGGATGCACAGATTGCTTCTACACCATTTCAAAAAATTGCATAGGCAGCAATCTTAGACTCTTCGAGAGGAGGCCCTCCGGTATTGAGTGGCTACTGCCGAAGGCCGTCTTGAAAGACCCCCTGCTCTAAGGGATCTCGTGACAGCACCCATGTCAGGTGCAGTTCCCCTGAAGCAGTATGAGTCACTCTGCATTAGGGCTAGTACAAGAGGTCCGGTCAGTGTGGGAATTAGACCAACGGCCTGTGCACCAGAAGCCTGAACCGAGGCGGTTATGGCCAGAAATGGGCAATCAGGAGAAAGCTGCTCGATCTTGGTCAGCACCTGTGGAATGAGGGAGATGGGCCGTTAAGTGTATGCCGGCAGCCCATCCCAGTGCATGGACAGTGCGTTGCTCTGCCAAGCCTCGGAATCGGAACCCCTTGCACAGTAGATTGGCAGCTGATTGCTTGCAAGAGAGGCAAGCATGGGAACCAGACAATCGACTGAAAGAGTGACTGGGCCACCAAGGGCAGAGGGACCATTCTGTCGTGACACCAACCCCAAGAGAGGGCATCGGCCGCAACATTCTCCCTTCTTTGGAAGTAGACCGTCGACAGAGCAGTCCCCTGGTGCCCCCTGGTCCGAGCGGATGCCTCCTGGTGGTTGACATATGCCATGAAAATAGCATTGTCGGAACATACCAGGATGGCTTGCCCCATTATAATGCACCCAAAAGTGCTGGAGGGCATTGCGGCCAGTCAGCATTTCAAGGCATTGAGGTGGGTTGACAGGCAAACATGGGGAGCTGGTCAATCGACTGAAAGAGCAACTAGGCCATCTGGGAACAGGGGACTATTCTGTCATGACAATCAAACCCTGAGGCATCGGCTGCAACGTCTCTTGTTGGGATGTAGACCGCCGACAGAGCGGTCCCTGGTGCCCCCTGATCAACGAATTACCCCTGGTGGTTGACATATGCCGACCATTGCGTTGTCGTCACGTACTAGGATGGCTTGCCCCGTTATCTGCGCCCGAAACTGCTGGAGGACATTGCGGCCTGTCAACATTCCCAGGCATTGAGGTGGGTTGAAAGGTGTTCCTGGCCCCACACCCCTGCTATGTGACAGGCAAACATGGGAGCCGGTAGATTGACTGAAAGAGCAACTGAAAAAGTGACTGGGCCACTCAGGGGCAGGGGAAAATTCTGTTGGGACAATCCAATCCCTAGAGAGGGCTACAGCCGCAACATTCTCCCTTCTTGGGGTGAAGACCGCCAGCAGGGCAGTCCCCTGGTGCCCCCTGGTCCGACCGGGTGCCACCTGGTGGTTGACATACGCAATGACAATTGCGCTGTGGGAACGTACCAGGATGGCTTGCCCCGTTATCTGCACCCAAAAGTGCTTGATAGCATTGCAGCCCATCAGCATTTCCAGGCATTGAGGTGGCTTGAAAGATGTTTCTGGCCCCACACAACTGCTATGTGGCAGGCAAACATGGGAGCCGGTCAATCGACTGAAAGAGCGACTGGGCCATCCGGGGGCCGGGGACCATACCGTCATGACAATCAAACCCTGAGAGAGGCATCGGCCACAACATTCTCCCCTCTTGGAACGTAGACCTCCGACATAGCGGTCCCCTGGTGCCCCCTGATGAACGGATTACCCCTGGTGGTGACATACGCCGTTCATAGCGCTGTCAGAACGTACCAGGATGGCATGCCCGTTATCTGCGCCCGAAAGTGCTATGGGGAAATCCGGCCCATCAACATTCCCAGGCTTTGAGGTGGGTTGAAAGGTGTTCCTGGCCCCACACCCCTGCTATGTGACAGGCAAACTAGGGAGCCTGTAGATCGACTGAAAGAGAGACTAGGCCACCCAGGGGCCGGGACAATTCTGTCAGGACAATCCAACCCCGAGAGTAGGGCTTCGATTGCCTTGTCCAGAGTTGTCCCCTGGTGCACCCTGATCATCGAATTCCCCCTGTTGGTTGACATATGCCATGATCATAGCATTGCGGAACATACCAGGATGGTTTGCCCTTTTATCTGCACCCGAAAGTGCTGGAGGGCATATTGCGGCCCATCAGCATCCCCAGGCATTGAGGTGGGTTGAAAGGTGTTCCTGGCACCACACCCTGGCTATGTGACAGGCAAACATGGGCCAGCAGCTGGGCAACCCTTGGGGCTGGGGACCATTCTGATGGGAAAATCCAACCCAGAATGTACAAGGATGGTTTGTCCCGTTATCTGCCTCTAAAAGTGCTGGAGGGCATTGCGACCCATTAGCATTTCCAGGCATTGAGGTGGGTTAAAAGATGTTCCTGGCCCCACACCCCTGCTATGTGACAGGCAAATGTGGGAGCCGGTCGATCGACTGAAAGACTGACTGGGCCAGCCGGGGGCGGAGGGAACATTCTGTTGTGACAATCAAGCCCCGAGAAAGGGCGTTGGCCGCAACATTCTCCCTTCTAGGGATGTAGACCATCGACAGAGCAGTCCCCTGGTGCCCCCTGGTTTGGCGGCATGCCCCCTGACGGTTGACATACGCCAAGACCAGGCCTCATACCCAAACTATGTGGTAAGGGTGAAGGGTTTAGTTGCCCCCAGCCATACAGAGACACATTGGTGACAGTGGTCAAGGACTGCCAGAGTGGTTGGAACACTCGACCCTGTGTAAGGTTGGCTTCTACCATCAAACAAGGGGTGATCCAGCCTCTGGAGCGTTTTCTACGTCAGGATTTGGATTACTGTCATTGCTGTCCCGTGGTGTAAGCACCAGTGGATGAGGTCCCACGCTAGTGCACACAGCCAGCCTGACTGAGTGCACCCCACAGTGGCATTGTCGCATCTCACCAGGACTGCTGGTCCCTAGATGTCTGTCTGGAAATATTGCAGAAATTGGAGACAATATTTCCTGGGCATTGATGTGAGACAATCAGTGTTTTGGACTCCACACACTCGAAATTTGTTGTGGTTCGAAGGGTTGCCCCCTATGCAGGCTTTATTATTGAGCCTCGTATACGAAAACTCCTGGGACGAATAAACCGATTGAGGGGTTTCAGGTTTAATATTAATAGGCGCTACGCGCGAAACCTCCTTCTTGGGGGTCAGGAAGAAAGATGACATGAAGCCTGTCCGAGTCCCAAAACGGGGGACAATACAGACCACCTGCTTCAGAAGGAGATAATTTATCTCCCCCTCAAGGGGGGCAGCACCTTGCCAGCCGAGCAGTACAGGCAATGGCCGAGTTGAGGGCAGCACCATCATATCAGGCGGTACAGCCACTTCCTCCTCGCATCCCATTGCCAATTATTTAGAGACAGGGAGGAAAAAAGAATCAAATGGTACGCATACCATTGTGCGCTGAAGTGTCAATTTGTCCTCCTCGACCAAGATGATTAAATCAGGGGGACGAGTTGCCCCTAGGAATGAGCACCACTACCCAATGGCCCAAAAAGCATCATCGTGGTGCCCCAGTGAGTCGTTGTCTGACTCAAAGGACCAAACACGTCCAGGCTTATACCTGGCGGGATGCCAGCCCCACGGGCAGCCGTTAACGGTCGATAGGCCCTGGGCAGAAGACTTGTGGCAGGGGGTGCTGCAAGCCTTGAGGGGGCTCCCGAGCACAGCTATCAGTGTGCTGATGGACCCCACTGATACTGTGTCACCAAACAGTGACCATAATGGCTAGGGGCCCCCTCACGGGAGGCTGAGTCATGTGGACCCTGGCCTGTATCCTCACAAGGGCCCAAAAGGGTCACCTCCCCTGTGGCGCCTGCCATGGTGCGCCTGTGAGAGAAACCGCTTAAGCTCAAAGAAGAGCAGCAAGAATGGCAGGACTCTTTTCCAGAGCATCCCAAGAGGTCTCTGAGAATGTCTCTGATGTCACCTGTGATGACAGGGATGCCCAAACAATGAGTAAAACCCAATGTGGAAAGCGGACCCTCGGAGCGTAACTTGCCCTGTTTCCAATTGCCTGGATCGCAGGAAACATCAGCAGAATTCCCAACTAAGCCTCAAAAGGATCGAGAGGAATGATGATTACATTGCACAAAAAACATCAGCTACACTGAAGTAGATTACAACTCCAATGAAAAACATCCAAGGGTTGTCGATGACATAAACACATGAAAACATGAGTTTCAGTGATAGAGACTACAACTTAATCCTAAAAAAACATCTCCATTAAAGAACCAAAATGAACCAAAATGTAGTCCTAAGGTAAAGAATGTAGCAGGAAATATAAGCAACATTTAGAAGAATACAATTTTATAGTCGAAACAAAACGTCCAAAGGGTTTATGTCCCAGAAAACATCCAAAGATTGGAAGAAGAATACCAACAGAGTTGCATGAAAAACACAGCTACATTGGAAGAAACTGCAACTTATCACCATGTATTTAAAGAGCATACAGAGTTATCCAAGAAAATACCACAGGCCCACATAAACATGTACTATAAGAATATGACTTAGTCCCAAGAAAACTACAAAGCAGAAGGGTGATGACATAACGACATGAAAACAAACTTATTTTTGACAGAAAGCGACTAAATTGCATGACAAAATAACAGCTGCACATTTAAGGAGAATGTGACTTAATTCCAATAAGGGCTGAAGAAAATAACAACAACATTCCTTCTCAACTTGAGAGTGTTCTTAAAATAGCAAGAAAACATCACCTGAAAACTTTTAACACTTTGTTCTTAGAAAACAATGACTGAAAGTTATGATTTAAGTCAGACGAAGACATGAAACTGTTTTTTATACAACAAAAACACCAAAGTCGCCTTAATACATCTGGAGCAAAGGACTTAGTCCCACCAAAACATCCATGGGTTCAAGTAGAATGACAACAAAGTAATTTACATGTTTAATATTCAGCTTTAAAGGCACTGGACATTATTGGTAATTACTCAAAACAATTGTTATCATAAAAACTTACTTAGGAAAGGAGCAATGGAAAGCTGTTGATGGTAGAAAAAACATTGCTCTCTTTGAAATAACCTAGTTTTTGAGAAAGATATAGTTTTGCACTCAAATAATAAAAGACTTCAGCTGAAGCCTTTTAGTATGTTTCTGAAAGTGCACAAAAATGATGCAACAAGGGTGTTTTTATTTTCAGTAGTCTCTTGCGAATTTGATGACCAAAAGTACAAACAATTTCACAGGTTTGTTATTTTATGTATATGTTTGGATTCACCAAGTGACCATATCGGTCTCCACCAATTACTAAACATGTCCAGTGCCTTAAAACAATGGACACTACACAAAGTACAGATTATTAGATAACATCACTATCTTAGATGCTTGCATACCAAACAATAATATGCTTGGCTTACACTACTAGTTTAAATTCACTGGACACTATTGGTAATTACTCAAACAAATTGTTAGCATAAAAACTTACTTGTTAACGAGCAACAGAGAGCTGTTGATGGTACAAAACATTGTGAGAAACGTCTCTCTCTAACCTAGTTTTTTAAAAAGAGGTAATTTCTAGCTCAAATAATAAAAGACTTCAGACCTGAAGCTTTTTAATGTGTCTGAAAGCACACAAATTTGTGTAACAAATGTTTGTTCTTATATTATCCTTTTGTAACTGTGATGTCAAAATTTTCACAGATTTGTCATTTAATGCATATATTGGGATACACAAAGTGGGAATACTGCTTTTTGGCATTACAAATGGTGTCCAGTGCATTTAAATCCACACACTCTTCAACAACTATGGGTCTATGATTGAATACCTAATGGAAGAGTTGAACTACTAATTTTCATAAACCCTATGCCGCCAGGCAATATTGCTAAGACTTTTACATACAATAGGGCCCACAATGTCCTCTTTTCTATGAGCCCTTAACTACAGAAAAGTGCAGCAATGTGGCGCCGCTCAGCAGTTCGAAGCGGGTTTTGCCATAGTCGACGTATGCATGATGTGACCAACTTCCACACAGGGGGATAGGTAATAAACATCCCCCTATTAAAAGCTGCTGTCGTGACCAGAACAGGGCAATCAGGAGAACCCTGCTTGATCTTGGTCAAGACCCGCGGAATGAGGAGGATGGGCCAGCAGCCAATCCCAGTGCATTGACAGTGCGCTGCTCTGCCTAGCCTCAGGGTCAATGCCCCTGGCACAGTAGATCGGCAGCTGATTGCTTACAGCAGAGGCAAACATGGGAGCCAGTTGATCAACTGAAAGAGCGACTAGGCCACCCAGGGGTAGGGGACAATTCTGTCGGGACAATTCAACCCTTAGAGAGGGCTTTAGCCGCAACATTCTCATTTCTTGGGATGTAGACTGCCGACAGAGCGGTCCCCTGGTACCCCCTGGTCCAATTGGGGGGCCCCCTGGTGGTTGAAATACGCCATGACCATACCACTGTGGGAACGTACTAGGATGGCTTTGCCCTGTTATCTGTGCCCGAAAGTGCTGGAGGACATTGCGACCCATCAGCATTCCAAGGCATTGAGGTGGGATGAAAGGTGTTCATGGCCCAACACCCCTTCTTTTTGACAGGCAAACATGGGAGCCTGAAAGACCCAGGGGCAGGGGACAATTCTGTTGGGACAATCCGACCTCGAGAGAGGGCTTCGACCACAACATTCTCACTTCTTGGGATGTAGACTGCCGACAGAGCGGTCCCCTGGTGCCCCTGGTCCGACTGGGTGCCCCCTGGTGGTTGACATACACCATGACCATGGCGTTGTTGGAACGTACAAGGATGGCTTGCCCCATTATCTGCACCCGGAAGTGCTGGGAGGCATTGCATTTCCAGGCATTGAGGTGGATTGAAAGGTGTTTCTGGCGCCAAACCCCTGCTATTGAACAGGAAAACATGGGAGTCAGTCGATCAACTGAAAGAGCAACTGAAAGAGTGACTGGGCTATCCAAAGGCGGGGGATCATTCTGTTGTGACAATCCAACCCCCAAGAGAGGCATCGGCCGCAACATTCTCCCCTCTTGGGATGTACACCGCCAACAAAGTGGTACCCTGTTGCCCCCTGGTGGTTGACGTTGGAACATACCAGGATGGCTTGCCCGTTATCTGCGCCCAAAAGGGCTGGAGGGCATTACGCCCTGTCAGCTTTTCCAGGCATTGAGGTGGGTTAAAAGATGTTCCTGGCCCTAAACCACTGCTATGTGATAGGAAGACATGGGAGCCGATCGATCCACTCAAAGGGCACTGGGCTGACCGGGGGCAGGGGACCATTCTGTTGTGACAATCCAACCCCAAGAGAGGCATCGGCCGCAACATTCTCCCCTTTTGGGATGAAGACCACCGACAGAGCGGTCCCCTGGTGCCCCCTGGTCTGACCGGATGCCCCCTACTGGTGGTTGACATACACCATGACAATAGCGTTGTTGGAACATACCAGGATGGCTTGCCCCGTTAGCTGCGCCCGAAAGTGATGGAAGGCATTGCGCCCTGTCAGCATTTCCAGGCTATGAGGTGGGTTCTTGGCCCCACACCACTGCTATGTGACAGGCAAACCCAGGAGCCAGTCGTCGACTGAAAGAGCGACTTTGCCACCAGGGGCGGGGGACCATTCTGTCGTGACAATCCAACCCCAAGAGAGGCATCGGCCACAACATTCTCCCGTTTTGGGATGTAGGCCACCGACAGGGCGATCCCCCTGTGCCCCCTGGTCCGACCAGATGCCCCCTGGTGGTTGACATACGCCATGACCATAGCGTTATGAAACGTACCAGGATGACTTGCCCCATTATCTGTGCCCGAAAGTGATGGAGGGTCTTGCGCCCTGCCAGCTTTTCCAGGCATTGAGGCGGGTTGAAAGATGTTCCTGGCCCCACACCACTGCTATGTGACAGGCAAACATGGGAGCCGATCAATCAACTGAAAGAGCGACTTGGCCACCCAGGGCCAGGGGCAGGGGACCATTCTGTCGTGACAATCCAACCCCAAGAGAGGTATTGGCCGCAACATCTCCCCTTTTGGGATGTAGGCCACCAACAGAGCGGTCCCCTGGTGCCCTCTGGTCCGACCGGATGCCCCCTGGTGGTTGACATACGCCATGACCATAGCGTTATGAAACATACCAGGATGACTTGCCCCATTATCTGTGCCCGAAAGTGCTTGAGGTTATTGCACCCTGTCAGCTTTTCCAGGCATTGAGGCGGGTTGAAAGATGTTCCTGGCCCCACACCACTGCTATGTGACAGGCAAACATAGGAGCCAGTTGTCGACTGAAAGAGCTACTTGGCCACTCGGGGTCAGGGGCAGGGGACCATTCTGTCGGGACAATCCACCCAAAGAGAGGTATCGGCCGCAACATCTCCCCTTTTGGGATGTAGGCCACCAACAGAGCGGTCCCCTGGTGCCCCCTGGTTCGACCGGATGCCCCCTGGTGGTGACATACGCCATGACCATAGCGTTATGAAAGGTACCAGGATGACTTGCCCCATTATCTGTGCCCGAAAGTGTTTGAGGGCATTGCGCCCTTTCAGCATTTCCAGGCATTGAGGTGGGTTAAAAGATGTTCCTGGCCCCACACAACTGCTATGTGACAGGCAAACATGGGAGCCGATCGATCGACTGAAAGAGCAACTGGGCCGACCCGGGGCAGGGGACCATTCTGTTGTGACAATCCATCCCCAAGAGAGGCATCGGCCGCAACATTCTCCCCTCTTGGGATGTAGACCGCCGACAGAGCGATCCCCTTGTGCCCCCTGGTCCAACCGGATGCCCCCTGGTGGTTGACATACACCATGACCATAGCGTTATGAAACATACCAGGATGACTTGCCCCATTATCTGTGCCCGAAAGTGCTGGAGGCTATTGCGCCCTATCAGCTTTTCCAGGCATTGAGGCGGGTTGAAAGATGTTCCTGGCCCCACACCACTGCTGTGACAGGCAAACATTGGAGCCAGTTGATCCACTGAAAGAGCGACTGGGCTATCCAGGGGTGTGGATCATTCTGTGGTGACAATCAAACCCAAAGAGAGGCATCGGCCGCAACATTCTCCCCTCTTGGGATGTAGACCGCCAACAAAGTGGTCCCCTGGTGCCCCCTGGTCAGACCAGATGCCCCCTGGTGGTTGTGGTTGACGTATGCCACGACCATAGCGTTATGAAACGTACCAGGATGACTTGCCCCATTATCTGTGCCCGAAAGTGTTGGAGGGCATTGTGCCCTGTCAGCATTTCCAGGCATTGAGGTGGGTTAAAAGATGTTCCTGGCCCACACAACTGCTATGTGACAGGCAAACATGGGAGCCGATCAATCGACTGAAAGAGTGACTAGGCCAAAAGGGGGCAGGGGACCATTCTGTTGTGACAATCCAACCTCAGGAGATGCACTGGCCACAACATTCTCCCCTTTTGGGATGTAGACCGCCAACAGAGCGGTCCCCTTGTGCCCCTTGGTCTGAACGGATGCCCCCTGATGGTTGACATCTGCCATGACCATAGCAGTGTTGGAACATACCAGGATGGCTTGCCCCGTTATCTGCGACCGAAAGGGCTGGAGGGCATTACGCCCTGTCAGCTTTTCCAGGCATTGAGGTGGGTTAAAAGATGTTCCTGGCCCTAAACCACTGCTATGTGATAGGAAGACATGGGAGCCGATCGATCCACTCAAAGGGCACTGGGCTGACCGGGGGCAGGGGACCATTCTGTTGTGACAATCCAACCCCAAGAGAGGCATCGGCCGCAACATTCTCCCCTTTTGGGATGAAGACCACCGACAGAGCGGTCCCCTGGTGCCCCCTGGTCTGACCGGATGCCCCCTACTGGTGGTTGACATACACCATGACAATAGCGTTGTTGGAACATACCAGGATGGCTTGCCCCGTTAGCTGCGCTTGAAAGTGATGGAAGGCATTGCGCCCTGTCAGCATTTCCAGGCTATGAGGTGGGTTCTTGGCCCCACACCACTGCTATGTGACAGGCAAACCCAGGAGCCAGTCGTCGACTGAAAGAGCGACTTTGCCACCAGGGGCGGGGGACCATTCTGTCGTGACAATCCAACCCCAAGAGAGGCATCGGCCACAACATTCTCCCGTTTTGGGATGTAGGCCACCGACAGGGCGATCCCCCTGTGCCCCCTGGTCCGACCAGATGCCCCCTGGTGGTTGACATACGCCATGACCATAGCGTTATGAAACGTACCAGGATGACTTGCCCCATTATCTGTGCCCGAAAGTGATGGAGGGTCTTGCGCCCTGCCAGCTTTTCCAGGCATTGAGGCGGGTTGAAAGATGTTCCTGGCCCCACACCACTGCTATGTGACAGGCAAACATGGGAGCCGATCAATCAACTGAAAGAGCGACTTGGCCACCCAGGGCCAGGGGCAGGGGACCATTCTGTCGTGACAATCCAACCCCAAGAGAGGTATTGGCCGCAACATCTCCCCTTTTGGGATGTAGGCCACCAACAGAGCGGTCCCCTGGTGCCCTCTGGTCCGACCGGATGCCCCCTGGTGGTTGACATACGCCATGACCATAGCGTTATGAAACATACCAGGATGACTTGCCCCATTATCTGTGCCCGAAAGTGCTTGAGGTTATTGCACCCTGTCAGCTTTTCCAGGCATTGAGGCGGGTTGAAAGATGTTCCTGGCCCCACACCACTGCTATGTGACAGGCAAACATAGGAGCCAGTCGTCGACTGAAAGAGCTACTTGGCCACTCGGGGTCAGGGGCAGGGGACCATTCTGTCGGGACAATCCACCCAAAGAGAGGTATCGGCCGCAACATCTCCCCTTTTGGGATGTAGGCCACCAACAGAGCGGTCCCCTGGTGCCCCCTGGTTCGACCGGCTGCCCCCTGGTGGTGACATACGCCATGACCATAGCGTTATGAAAGGTACCAGGATGACTTGCCCCATTATCTGTGCCCGAAAGTGTTTGAGGGCATTGCGCCCTTTCAGCATTTCCAGGCATTGAGGTGGGTTAAAAGATGTTCCTGGCCCCACACAACTGCTATGTGACAGGCAAACATGGGAGCCGATCGATCGACTGAAAGAGCAACTGGGCCGACCCGGGGCAGGGGACCATTCTGTTGTGACAATCCATCCCCAAGAGAGGCATCGGCCGCAACATTCTCCCCTCTTGGGATGTAGACCGCCGACAGAGCGATCCCCTTGTGCCCCCTGGTCCAACCAGATGCCCCCTGGTGGTTGACATACACCATGACCATAGCGTTATGAAACATACCAGGATGACTTGCCCCATTATCTGTGCCCGAAAGTGCTGGAGGCTATTGCGCCCTGTCAGCTTTTCCAGGCATTGAGGCGGGTTGAAAGATGTTCCTGGCCCCACACCACTGCTGTGACAGGCAAACATTGGAGCCAGTTGATCCACTGAAAGAGCGACTGGGCTATCCAGGGGTGTGGATCATTCTGTGGTGACAATCAAACCCAAAGAGAGGCATCGGCCGCAACATTCTCCCCTCTTGGGATGTAGACCGCCAACAAAGTGGTCCCCTGGTGCCCCCTGGTCAGACCAGATGCCCCCTGGTGGTTGTGGTTGACGTATGCCACGACCATAGCGTTATGAAACGTACCAGGATGACTTGCCCCATTATCTGTGCCCGAAAGTGTTGGAGGGCATTGTGCCCTGTCAGCATTTCCAGGCATTGAGGTGGGTTAAAAGATGTTCCTGGCCCACACAACTGCTATGTGACAGGCAAACATGGGAGCCGATCAATCGACTGAAAGAGTGACTAGGCCAAAAGGGGGCAGGGGACCATTCTGTTGTGACAATCCAACCTCAGGAGATGCACTGGCCACAACATTCTCCCCTTTTGGGATGTAGACCGCCAACAGAGCGGTCCCCTTGTGCCCCTTGGTCTGAACGGATGCCCCCTGATGGTTGACATCTGCCATGACCATAGCAGTGTTGGAACATACCAGGATGGCTTGCCCCGTTATCTGCGACCGAAAGTGCTGGAGGGCATTGCGCCCTGTCAGCATTTCCAGGCATTGAGGTGGGTTGAAAGATGTTCCTGGCCCAACACCACTGCTATGTGACAGGCAAACACGGGAGCCAGTTGTCGACTGAAAGAGCGACTTGGCCACCCAGGCCAGGTGCGGGGGACCATTCTGTTGTGACTATCCAAACCCAAGAGAGGCTTCGGCCGCAACATTCTCCCCTTTTTGGGATGTAGGCCATCGACAGAGCGGTCCCCTGGTGCCCCCTGGTCCAACCAGTTGCCCCCTGGTGGTTGACATACGCCATGACCATAGCGTTATGAAGCGTACCAGGATGACTTGCCCCATTATCTGTGCCCGAAACTGCTGGAGGGTATTGCGCCCTGTCAGATTTTCCAGGCATTGAGGCGGGTTGAAAGATGTCTTTGGCCCTATAGCACTGCTTTAAGACAGGCAAACATGGGAGCCGGTCAATCGACTGAAAGAGCAACTTGGCCAGCAAGGGCCAGGGGATTATTCTGTCAGGACAATTCAACCCGAGAGAGGCATCCACTGAAACATTCTCCCCTCTTGGGATGTAGACCGCCGACAGTGTTGTCCCTTGGTGCCCCCTGGTCTGACTGGATGCCCCCTGGTGGTAGACAAACACCATGACCATAGCGTTATGAAATGACCAGGATGACCTGCCCCATTACCTGTGCCCCAAAGTGTTGGAGGGCATTGGGCCCTGTCAGCATTTCCAGGCATTGAGGTTGGGTAAAAGATGTTCCTGGCCCCACACAACTGCTATGTGACAGGCACACACGGGAGCCGGTCATTCAACTGAAAGAGCGAATGGGCCGACCGAGGGCAGGGGATTATTCTGTTGTGACAATCCAACCCCAAGAGAGGCATCGGCCGGATGCCCCCCTGGTTGTTGACATACGCCATGACCATAGCGTTGTGGTACAAACCAGGATGGCTTGCGCCGTTATCTGTGCCGGAGAGTGCTGGAGGGCAATGTGCCCCATCAGCGCTTAACAGGCATTGAGGTGGGTTGACACCCCGAGAGAGCCATCAGCTGCATCATTTTCCCCTTTTGGGGCAAAGACCGCCGACAGAGCAGTCCCCTGGTGCCCACTGGTCCCACGGGAGGCCCCCTCGTTGTTGCTTGCTCTTGTCTGAGCCGATGAAGACTCGTCAGAGCTTGACGCTGAATGTCAAGGTTTTACTTATCAGAAAATCTGTGGACACAGAAATTAACAACTGCACCCGTCATGTAGCTAAGAGAAAAGTGGAAGTCTCGTGGCCCATTGTGGGTAAGGCGGTTAAGGGAGCAATATAGCCTGGCGTCATAGGGAATATGCAAATTAATAGTTTGACTCAATCCATGAAAAATTTAAAAAGGAAGCTTACGGTTCCATAATCACATGTCGTACAAGTTGTTTATCCTTGTTGATAGCATGTCACATCTGTCTTGATCAAACACTTCCAGGCAAATTCGTGCGGATCTTGAGCCAAATAGCAGGTAACAGTTTAGGTTAGTTTTGGGTTTCTTCTTCACGTTCAGTCTACAAATGAAAAAAAACATTCATAAATACCTCAGACAGTTTCGCTATTCCTATTGGTGGAGAGCGTGTCACGTGGGTGTGTATATGTGGGTTTGTTTATGACCGGTAAAAAGTGTTAACTCATGGGCGTGACATGCAACCTTGCACCTGCTCTTATAAGACTGTTTCTTCATTCCTATTGGTCGAGAGCAACGGCTGAAACGGTTGTGCCACATCACACGATATAAGGAGTTGTTTACCTGAGGGTGGCGGAGGGCTTTACCATTTCATAGCTGGAGGGGTGTTGTGTAGAAAGAAATAATTTAACAACTATAATTTTGCATTTACTTTACTTTTTCACCAAAAAGTGATGATGTTTTTGACCGAAAAGGTATTTATGAATGGGAATCAAAGTGTGTTGAATCGGTTTTTAACTAGTGGTTTTAACCAGCCGAGGCCTGGTTCTTTATAATTTACCTCGACTTCGTCTCGGTAAAATTATCAAGAACCAGGCCTCGTTGGGATTAAACCACTAGTTGAAAACCTCTTCACCACACATTGATTCCCTTATTAAGACACTTTAATAATAATAATCATTTGTAAAGAATTTTTGACACAAACTTTACACCAATGACAAAAAATCTGCACCTTTACAGACCTTCTCTTGGGTTTAGAGAGACACAAATTCCAATCATTCGTTGGCAGTAATTTGGGTCAAGAGCAACGGTACCAATCATTTGTGACAGTAATAAGGGTCAAGAGCACAAATACCAATCAATCGTAAACAGTAAAAGGGGCAAGGCGAATGTATCAGACAATTAATGATGTTACAAAAGATCAAGAGCAAAGATGCCAGTTGTTTGTCAACAGAAATAGTGGTCAAAAACGATTACACAAAACTTACGCAACAGCAGTAGGGATTAAGATCTTTGACAGTAATCAGGGAAAACAGGCCAAGAGTTTCATCTTTGAACGGCAAGGGCATATTCATTTCCAAAGGGCACTTCCATTGGAATATTTTTAAGTCAGTGGGAAACTTTTGAAGGGCATCAAGTTATTTTTCATTTTTCTTATTATGTAAGGTCCTACCAAAGGGCTAAAATAAAGTTTGAATTTGTGTACCTTGTTTCCAGTCATCCCAATCAGCCATTCGTCCAATATAGTTGACTCTGCTTCGGATTCAGGTCATAGTGAGAACATGACACTGATGATTAAGGCACTACCTCAATAGTTACACTCATCGTACTAAGTGGTTGACTTCGGGTGTAAAAGGTGTCCTTCAGAGATGTAATTGTAATGTCATCATGCAGATGTGTTTTTCTGTAATACGAAAGTGTTGTGTTTTAATTAAGAATGTTTTTTTTTTACAAACAGACTTTCTTCTTCGTTGAGAAAGATGCAAACTTTATATCAATAAGAAAAATCTGTGCTGTCACAAACTTTCACCTGCGTTAAGAGTGACGCAAACTCAACATCTAAAAAAAAGACATTTGTGCCGTCACACAGACTATCTACTGCTTTGAGAGAGACACAAACTTTACACCAATATAACAAATCTGTGCCATCACAGACTTTCTCCTGGGTTAAGAGAGATGTCAACTCTAATCATTCGTTGACAGTAATTCGGGTCAAGAGCAAAGGTGGCAACCATTCGCTGGCAAGATAGCAAAGAGCGAAGATACCAATTGATCGATAAAAGTACATCGAACCGTCATGTTGTCTCGAATCGAGTGGGTAAATTGTGAAGGGTCTGACACAAAAAAACTCATGTCTTAAGTTTTTTTGTTTTTTTTCTTAACATGTAAGGTCCTACTAAAATGCTAAAATAGAATTTGAGTTTGTGTACCTTGGTTCCAGCCATCACAATCAGCCATCATCCAATCAAACTGACTCTGCTTTGGATTCATGACACGATGATTAAGGTGCTACCTCAATAATGACACTCATCGTACTAAGTAGTTGACTCTGGGTGCCAAAGGTGTCCTTCAGAGATGTAATTGTAATGTCATCTTGCAGATGTGTTTTTCTGTAATACAAAAGTGTTGTGTTTTAATTTACAATGTTTTAAATCAACAAAAAAATTACTTCTCTAAGTTTGTGCAAACTTAGGCTATGAGTATTAATACTACAACACTGCAAAAGGGCAACAAGTCCAAGTATGTATAGTCTGACTCTGAGAAACTTGAAGCCATTCAAACAATTTAAGTTTTGAATATTAATCTTCTTTTACCCAGACATCGATGTTACATGAATAAAGTACTTTCTGGATACATGTGAAGAAAAATCCACAGGCAAACAACTCAGTTGGGATTTGAACCCACAACCTTTGCCATTCTAAAATAGATGTCTCACCAACTAGACCACCAAATGGTAGCTAGATGCAGATCTTGACCTTTGCCATTCTAAAGAGATGCAAACTCAACATCTATCCAAAAAAACAATCTGTGCAGTCACACAAACCTTCTCCTGCTGTGAGAGAGACACAAACTTTGCACCAATGAAATAAAATCTGTGCCATCACAGACTTTCTCCTGGGTTTAGAGAGATGCAAACTCTAATCATTTGTTGACAGTAACTGGGGTCAAGAGCAAAGGTGGCAATCATTCGCTGACACCCGAGTAACATGCCTGTGATAATTTTTCACAGGACTCGGGAAAGTACTGAGTTTACAGTGGTAACACACATCGGTGTATGGGTAAAAAAAAAAAAAAATTCTCTATCCCCGATGCAAATTTATTATCTCTTATAATCGTTGCGGTACCCGCTGCCAAAACATAGGATTTGAACTGCCTCTAGCTACCAGGCAACCTTGGTAGTCTAGTTGGTAAGACACTGCTCTAGAATTGCAAGGGTCGTGGGTTCGAATCCCACACGAGTAACTTGCCTGTAATAATTGTTCACAGGACTCGTTACTGAGTATACAATGCTAACACACATCGGTGTATGGGTAAAAAAACAAAATTAATTATTATTTGGTTTAATCCTGACACTAACAGCACTGTAAACTCCGAAGTCCTGTGAAATCAAAATCCATTGTGATGCGATCAAGCAAATTCAATCGTTTGTCAACCCTTGTAATTTTTTTATATTTTAGACATCTGCAAAGAGCAAAAGCTATGCTCTACTTCTTTGAAAACATCATGCTTATACAACCTTTTGTTCAAAGATGTGAAAGAAGAAACACTTAGAGATAAGAGTAACTGAAACAAATAAGGGGTTTTAGACCCTTTTTTAGCATGCACATACATCCCACAGGCGCAGGGCTCGAATTTCACGCTGGACTGCAGGCCCAAGGCCAGTGATTTTAGCTTCGGTCCACTAAACTTTATGCCGAACAAGTCCGGCGGTCTTGTGTTTTTTTTATGCATACTAATATAGTTACTATTACAAATAATTATATGAAATAATTATATTATCTTTCATTAAAAAATGTATTTCAATCTCATTTAAAATAAAAGTTTTTGTTTTACTTGTCGTCAAATCAGTGTTCTGAGCACGCCTGCGGAACGTCAATCCGTCCTTTTTTCACGTGCATCAGGCTGCATACAAGTTTTCCATTCAGTTTACTCATGCCCACATCTTGTACATCTAGTCTCAAACCATTTATGTTTATGCACCCGGGGAGTGAGCGAGCGGGGACGAGGGGGTGATGTGTTGGTACCCGGCGCGGTGGCACACCTTAGTACAGTGATGTTTGTTTACCACTGGTTGAAAACCTCTTCACCACACATTGATTCCCTTATTAAGACACTTTAATAATAATAATCATTTTTAAAGAATTTTTGACACAAACTTTACACCAATGACAAAAATCTGCACCTTTACAGACCTTCTCTTGGGTTTAGAGAGACACAAATTCCAATCATTCGTTGGCAGTAATTTGGGTCAAGAGCAATGGTACCAATCATTTGTGACAGTAATAAGGGTCAAGAGCTCAAATACCAATCAATCGTAAACAGTAAAAGGGGCAAGGCGAATGTATCAGACAATTAATGATGTTACAAAAGATCAAGAGCAAAGATGCCAGTTCTTTGTCAACAGAAATAGTGGTCAAAAACAATTACACAAAACTTACGCAACAGCAGTAGGGATTAAGATCTTTGACAGTAATCAGGGAAAACAGGCCAAGAGTTTCATCTTTGAACGGCAAGGGCATATTCATTTCCAAAGGGCAATTCCATTGGAATATTTTTAAGTCAGTGGGAAACTTTTGAAGGGCATCAAGTTATTTTTCATTTTTCTTATTATGTAAGGTCCTACCAAAGGGCTAAAATAAAGTTTGAATTTGTGTACCTTGTTTCCAGTCATCCCAATCAGCCATCCGTCCAATATAGTTGACTCTGCCTCGGATTCAGGTCATAGTGAGAACATGACACTGATGATTAAGGCGCTACCTCAATAATGACACTCATCGTACAAAGTGGTTGACTTCGGGTGTAAAAGGTGTCCTTCAGAGATGTAATTGTAATGTCATCTTGCAGATGTGTTTTTCTGTAATACGAAAGTGTTGTGTTTTAATTAAGAATGTTTTTTTTTTACAAACAGACTTTCTTCTTCGTTGAGAAAGATGCAAACTTTATATCAATAAGAAAAATCTGTGCTGTCACAAACTTTCACCTGCGTTAAGAGTGACGCAAACTCAACATCTAAAAAAAAGACATTTGTGCCGTCACACAGACTATCTACTGCTTTGAGAGAGACACAAACTTTACACCAATATAACAAATCTGTGCCATCACAGACTTTCTCCTGGGTTAAGAGAGATGCAAACTCTAATCATTCGTTGACAGTAATTCAGGTCAAGAGCAAAGGTGGCAACCATTCGCTGGCAAGATAGCAAAGAGCGAAGATACCAATTGATCGATAAAAGTACATCCAAACCGTCATGTTGTCTCGAATCGAGTGGGTAAATTGTGAAGGGTCTGACACAAAAAAACTCATGTCTTAAGTTTTTTTGTTTTTTTTCTTAACATGTAAGGTCCTACTAAAATGCTAAAATAGAATTTGAGTTTGTGTACCTTGGTTCCAGCCATCACAATCAGCCATCATCCAATCAAACTGACTCTGCTTTGGATTCATGACACGATGATTAAGGTGCTACCTCAATAATGACACTCATCGTACTAAGTAGTTGACTCTGGGTGCCAAAGGTGTCCTTCAGAGATGTAATTGTAATGTCATCTTGCAGATGTGTTTTTCTGTAATACGAAAGTGTTGTGTTTTAATTAAGAATGTTTTTTTTTTACAAACAGACTTTCTTCTTCATTGAGAAAGATGCAAACTTTATATCAATAAGAAAAATCTGTGCTGTCACAAAATTTCACCTGCGTTAAGAGTGACGCAAACTCAACATCTAAAAAAAAGACATTTGTGCCGTCACACAGGCTATCTACTGCTTTGAGAGAGACACAAACTTTACACCAATATAACAAATCTGTGCCATCACAGACTTTCTCCTGGGTTAAGAGAGATGCAAACTCTAATCATTTGTTGACAGTAATTCGGGTCAAGAGCAAAGGTGGCAACCATTCGCTGGCAAGATAGCAAAGAGCGAAGATACCAATTGATCGATAAAAGTACATCGAACCGTCATGTTGTCTCGAATCGAGTGGGTAAATTGTGAAGGGTCTGACACAAAAAAACTCATGTCTTAAGTTTTTTTGTTTTTTTTCTTGACATGTAAGGTCCTACTAAAATGCTAAAATAGAATTTGAGTTTGTGTACCTTGGTTCCAGCCATCACAATCAGCCATCATCCAATCAAACTGACTCTGCTTTGGATTCATGACACGATGATTAAGGTGCTACCTCAATAATGACACTCATCGTACTAAGTAGTTGACTCTGGGTGCCAAAGGTGTCCTTCAGAGATGTAATTGTAATGTCATCTTGCAGATGTGTTTTTCTGAAAAACAAAAGTGTTGTGTTTTAATTTACAATGTTTTAAATCAACAAAAAAATTACTTCTCTAAGTTTGTGCAAACTTAGGCTATGAGTATTAGTACTACAACACTGCAAAAGGGCAACAAGTCCAAGTATGTATAGTCTGACTCTGAGAAACTTGAAGCTATTCAAACAATTTAAGTTTTGAATATTAATCTTCTTTTACCCAGACATCGATGTTACATGAATAAAGTACTTTCTGGATACATGTGAAGAAAAATCCACAGGCAAACAACTCAGTTGTGATTTGAACCCACAACCTTTGCCATTCTAAAATAGATGTCTCACCAACTAGACCACCAAACGGTAGCTAGATGCAGATCTTGACCTTTGCCATTCTAAAGAGATGCAAACTCAACATCTATCCAAAAAAACAATCTGTGCAGTCACACAAACCTTCTCCTGCTGTGAGAGAGACACAAACTTTGCACCAATGAAATAAAATCTGTGCCATCACAGACTTTCTCCTGGGTTTAGAGAGATGCAAACTCTAATCATTCGTTGACAGTAACTGGGGTCAAGAGCAAAGGTGGCAATCATTCGCTGGCACCCGAGTAACATGCCTGTGATAATTTTTCACAGGACTCGGGAAAGTACTGAGTTTACAGTGCTAACACACATCGGTGTATGGGTAAAAAAAAAAAAAATTCTCTATCCCCGATGCAAATTTAACATCTCTTATAATCGTTGCGGTACCCGCTGCCAAAACATAGGATTTGAACTGCCTCTAGCTACCAGGCAACCTTGGTAGTCTAGTTGGTAAGACACTGCTCTAGAATTGCAAGGGTCGTAGGTTCGAATCCCACACGAGTAACTTGCCTGTAATAATTTTTCACAGGACTCGGTACTGAGTATACAATGCTAACACACATCGGTGTATGGGTAAAAAAAACAAAATTAATTATTATTTGGTTTAATCCTGACACTAACAGCACTGTAAACTCCGAAGTCCTGTGAAATCAAAATCCATTGTGATGCGATCAAGCAAATTCAATCGTTTGTCAACCCTTGTAATTTTTTTATATTTTAGACATCTGCAAAGAGCAAAAGCGATGCTCTACTTCTTTGAAAACATCATGCTTATACAACCTTTTGTTCAAAGATGTGAAAGAAGAAACACTTAGAGATAAGAGTAACTGAAACAAATAAGGGGTTTTAGACCCTTTTTTAGCATGCACATACATCCCACAGGCGCAGGGCTCGAATTTCACGCTGGACTGCAGGCCCAAGGCCAGTGATTTTAGCTTCGGTCCAGTAAACTTTATGCCGAACAAGTCCGGCGGTCTTGTGTTTTTTTTATGCATACTAATATAGTTACTATTACAAATAATTATATGAAATATATTATCTTTCATTAAAAAATGTATTTCAATCTCATTTAAAATAAAAGTTTTTGTTTTACTTGTCGTCAAATCAGTGTTCTGAGCACGCCTGCGGAACGTCAATCCGTCCTTTTTTCACGTGCATCAGGCTGCATACAAGTTTTCCATTCAGTTTACTCATGCCCACATCTTGTACATCTAGTCTCAAATCATTTATGTTTATGCACCCGGGAGTGAGCGAGCGGGGACGAGGGGGTGATGTGTTGGTACCCGGCGCGGCGGCACACCTTAGTACAGCGATGTTTGTTTACCACTGGTTGAAAACCTCTTCACCACACATTGATTCCCTTATTAAGACACTTTAATAATAATAATCATTTTTAAAGAATTTTTGACACAAACTTTACACCAATGACAAAAATCTGCACCTTTACAGACCTTCTCTTGGGTTTAGAGAGACACAAATTCCAATCATTCGTTGGCAGTAATTTGGGTCAAGAGCAACGGTACCAATCATTTGTGACAGTAATAAGGGTCAAGAGCTCAAATACCAATCAATCGTAAACAGTAAAAGGGGCAAGGCGAATGTATCAGACAATTAATGATGTTACAAAAGATCAAGACCAAAGATGCCAGTTCTTTGTCAACAGAAATAGTGGTCAAAAACAATTACACAAAACTTACGCAACAGCAGTAGGTATTAAGATCTTTGACAGTAATCAGGGAAAACAGGCCAAGAGTTTCATCTTTGAACGGCAAGGGCATATTCATTTCCAAAGGGCACTTCCATTGGAATATTTTTAAGTCAGTGGGAAACTTTTGAAGGGCATCAAACTATTTTTCATTTTTCTTATTATGTAAGGTCCTACCAAAGGGCTAAAATAAAGTTTGAATTTGTGTACCTTGCGATCCAGTCATCCCAATCAGCCATCCGTCCAATATAGTTGACTCTGCTTCGGATTCAGGTCATAGTGAGAACATGACACTGATGATTAAGGCGCTACCTCAATAATTACACTCATCGTACTAAGTGGTTTACTTCGGACGTAAAAGGTGTCCTTCAGAGATGTACTGGTAATGTCATCTTGCAGATGTGTTTTTCTGTAATACGAAAGTGTTGTGTTTTAATTAAGAATGTTTTTTTTTTTACAAACAGACTTTCTTCTTCATTGAGAAAGATGCAAACTTTATATCAATAAGAAAAATCTGTGCTGTCACAAACTTTCACCTGCGTTAAGAGTGACGCAAACTCAACATCTAAAAAAAAGAAATTTGTGCCGTCACACAGACTATCTACTGCTTTGAGAGAGACATAAACTTTAAACCAATGACAAAAATCTGTGCTATCACAGATTTTCTCCTGGGTTTAGAGAGATGCAAACTCAACATCTACAAAAGAACAATTTGTGCCACCATACAGACCTTCCCCTGCTTCGAGAGAGACACAAACTTTACACCAATATAACAAATCTGTGCCATCACAGACTTTCTCCTGGGTTAAGAGAGATGCAAACTCTAATCATTCGTTGACAGTAATTCGGGTCAAGAGCAAAGGTGGCAACCATTCGCTGGCAAGATAGCAAAGAGCGAAGATACCAATTGATCGATAAAAGTACATTGAACCGTCAAGTTGTCTCGAATCGAGTGGGTAAATTGTGCAGGGTCTGACACAAAAAAACTCATGTCTTAAGTTTTTTTGTTTTTTTTCTTAACATGTAAGGTCCTACCAAAATGCTAAAATAGAATTTGAGTTTGTGTACCTTGGTTCCAGCCATCACACTCAGCCATCATCCAATCAAATTGACTCTACTTTGGATTCAGGTCTTAGTGAAGACATGACACTGGTGATTTAGGTGCTACCTCAATAATGACACTCATCGTACTAAGTAGTTGACTCTGGGTGCCAAAGGTGTCCTTCAGAGATGTAATTGTAATGTCATCTTGCAGATGTGTTTTTCTGTAAAACAAAAGTGTTGTGTTTTAATTTACAATGTTTTAAATCAACAAAAAAATTACTTCTCTAAGTTTGTGCAAACTTAGGCTATGAGTATTAGTACTACAACACTGCAAAAGGGCAACAAGTCCAAGTATGTATAGTCTGACTCTGAGAAACTTGAAGCCATTCAAACAATTTAAGTTTTGAATATTAATCTTCTTTTACCCAGACATCGATGTTACATGAATAAAGTACTTTCTGGATACATGTGAAGAAAAATCCACAGGCAAACAACTCAGTTGGGATTTGAACCCACAACCTTTGCCATTCTAAAATAGATGTCTCACCAACTAGACCACCAAACGGTAGCTAGATGCAGATCT